>NC_067460.1:1368258-2052387 GCF_025434085.1 Hippocampus zosterae
AAGCGGCTGGAGGTACCGGGGGCGAAGCCCGCCCCGGCACGAAGGCCGAGTTAAAAAAAATAATAATCCCCGTTCAGTCTCAATGGCGGGGTGCGGGCCGGCCCGGCGGCGAGTGCGGCGGGCAGCAGGCCTCTTGGACAGGTTGAGAGATAAAAAAATAATAATTCCCGTGCAGTCTCAATGGCGGGGTGCGGGCCGGCCCGGCGGACGAGTGTGGCCGGGGAAGAGGCCTCTTGGCCGGGGTGAATATGTTGGAACGCGGCGCGCGTAAATAGAAGCGGCTGGAGGTACCGGGGGCGAAGCCCGCCCCGGCCCGGAGGCCGAGTTAAAAAAAATAATAATCCCCGTTCAGTCTCAATGGCGGGGTGCGGGCCGGCCCGGCGGCGAGTGCGGCGGGCAGCAGGCCTCTTGGACAGGTTGAGAGATAAAAAAATAATAATTCCCGTTCAGTCTCAATGGCAGGGTGCGGGCCGGCCCGGCGGCGATTGCGGCGGGCAGCAGGCCTCTTGGACAGGTTGAGAGATAAAAAAATAATAATTCCCATGCAGTCTCAATGGCGGGGTGCGGGCCGGGGAATAGGCCTCTTGGCCGGGGTGAATAGTGTTGGAACACGGCCCGCGGAAATAGTAGCGGCTGGAGGTACCGGGGGCGATGCCCGCCCCGGGCCGGCGGCCAAGTTAAAAAAATAAATAATCCCCGTTCAGTCTCAATGGCAGGGTGCGGGCCGGCCCGGCGGCGAGTGCGGCGGGCAGCAGGCCTCTTGGACAGGTTGAGAGATAAAAAAATAATAATTCCCGTGCAGTCTCAATGGCGGGGTGCGGGCCGGGGAATAGGCCTCTTGGCCGGGGTGAATATGTTGGAACGCGGCGCGCGTAAATAGAAGCGGCTGGAGGTACCGGGGGCGAAGCCCGCCCCGGCCCGGAGGCCGAGTTAAAAAAATAAATAATCCCCGTTCAGTCTCAATGGCAGGGTGCGGGCCGGCCCGGCGGCGATTGCGGCGGGCAGCAGGCCTCTTGGACAGGTTGAGAGATAAAAAAATAATAATTCCCATGCAGTCTCAATGGCGGGGTGCGGGCCGGGGAAGAGGCCTCTTGGCCGGGGTGAATAGTGTTGGAACACGGCCCGCGGAAATAGTAGCGGCTGGAGGTACCGGGGGCGATGCCCGCCCCGGGCCGGCGGCCAAGTTAAAAAAATAAATAATCCCCGTTCAGTCTCAATGGCAGGGTGCGGGCCGGCCCGGCGGCGATTGCGGCGGGCAGCAGGCCTCTTGGACAGGTTGGGAGATAAAAAAATAGTAATTCCCGTGCAATCTCAATGGCGGGGTGCGGGCCGGCCCGGCGGACGAGTGTGGCCGGGGAAGAGGCCTCTTGGCCGGGGTGAATATGTTGGAACGCGCGCGTAAATAGAAGCGGCTGGAGGTACCGGGGGCGAAGCCCGCCCCGGCCCGGAGGCCGAGTTAAAAAAAATAATAATCCCCGTTCAGTCTCAATGGCGGGGTGCGGGCCGGCCCGGCGGCGAGTGCGGCGGGCAGCAGGCCTCTTGGACAGGTTGAGAGATAAAAAAATAATAATTCCCGTGCAGTCTCAATGGCGGGGTGCGGGCCGGCCCGGCGGAGGAGTGTGGCCGGGGAATAGGCCTCTTGGCCGGGGTGAATATGTTGGAACGCGGCGCGCGTAAATAGAAGCGGCTGGAGGTACCGGGGGCGAAGCCCGCCCCGGCCCGAAGGCCGAGTTAAAAAAAATAATAATCCCCGTTCAGTCTCAATGGCGGGGTGCGGGCCGGCCCGGCGGCGAGTGCGGCGGGCAGCAGGCCTCTTGGACAGGTTGAGAGATAAAAAAATAATAATTCCCATGCAGTCTCAATGGCGGGGTGCGGGCCGGGGAATAGGCCTCTTGGCCGGGGTGAATATGTTGGAACGCGGCGCGCGTAAATAGAAGCGGCTGGAGGTACCGGGGGCGAAGCCCGCCCCGGCCCGGAGGCCGAGTTAAAAAAAATAATAATCCCCGTTCAGTCTCAATGGCGGGGTGCGGGCCGGCCCGGCGGCGAGTGCGGCGGGCAGCAGGCCTCTTGGACAGGTTGAGAGATAAAAAAAATAATAATCCCCGTTCAGTCTCAATGGCGGGGTGCGGGCCGGCCCGGCGGCGATTGCGGCGGGCAGCAGGCCTCTTGGACAGGTTGAGAGAAAAAAAAAAAAAAATTCCCGTGCAGTCTCAATGGCGGGGTGCGGGCCTGCCCGGCGGCGAGTGCGGCGGGCAGCAGGCCTCTTGGACAGGTTGAGAGATAAAAAAATAATAATTCCCGTGCAGTCTCAATGGCGATGTGCGGGCCGGGGAATAGGCCTCTTGGCCGGGGTTAATAGTGTTGGAACGCGGCCCGCGGAAATAGTAGCGGCTGGAGGTACCGGGGGCGAAGCCCGCCCCGGCCCGGCGGCCGAGTTAAAAAAAATAATAATCCCCGTTCAGTCTCAATGGCGGGGTGCGGGCCGGCCCGGCGGCGATTGCGGCGGGCAGCAGGCCTCTTGGACAGGTTGAGAGATAAAAAAATAATAATCCCCGTTCAGTCGGGCCGGCCCGGCGGCGATTGCGGCGGGCAGCAGGCCTCTTGGACAGGTTGAGAGATAAAAAAATAATAATTCCCATGCAGTCTCAATGGCGGGGTGCGGGCCGGGGAATAGGCCTCTTGGCCGGGGTGAATATGTTGGAACTGTCACGTCGCGTGTCCGCCAGCAGGTGGCGGGATTTCTCACCCGCCATCTGCGCACCTGTCCGTAATTTCGGGCTGATTACCCTCCTATATTAATGAGACTCCGGCAGTTCTCCCACTGCCGGAGAATTCCTCACCGTGCCATTGATCTCTCGTGCTAACTCCTCTATTTGTAGATTACTCGTTGCCTTCTTGCCTTGCGGCCTTTACTCTTGCCATTCGCGTTAGTCACTAAATTGAATACTTAGATATTGCCTAATCAGTAGCTCCTCGCACTTTGTTTTTCAGCGAGCGTTTTCAGTTGTTTCCTTATTTCTTCCCTGGTCCTTATTTGACCAGCGTTTTGTGTTTCCGTTTTTTCCCTGTCGGGCTCTTTCTGTTTTTGTCATTAAAGACACTCTTTGCTTTGAGAAAATTCTTTCGTTGTCTGTTTTCCGGGGATCCAATCCTCTATTTTTTCGTTCTGCACGGAGCGATCATTATCGCTTCGGGCAGATCGTGACAGAATTCTCCGGCCACCATGGATCCCGCAGACATCGAAAAAATTTTTTCCGCTCTTTCCCGACAAGAGCAACAGATGAGTCAGCAGGGCCAAGCCATTAGGGAACTCCGTGGCGCGGTCTCCATGCTGGCTCATCGGTCCGATGATTTAGAACCTCGGTTGGTCCGGGTGGAAGAGCGGAGACCATCTCCCCCCGGGGTTCATTCTATTATTCCCGAAGCGCCCTCCTCATATCCCGTTATGACGAGGGAGCCATCGCTTCCACACCCCCCTCGCTACGGGGGCGAGCACGGGCAGTGTGGACACTTCCTCCACCTGTGCTCTCTCATATTCGACCTACAGCCTTCTGCCTATGCTAATGACGCCGCCAAGGTGGCTTATGTCATGAGTCTGTTAACAGGTCCGGCGGCATCGTGGGCGATTGCGACCAGTGACGCCAAGCCGAATCTCCGTACCTCGTTCCCCGACTTCGTGGCTGCGTTCCGCCGGGTGTTCCATCATCCCGTGCGAGGCAGAGAGGCAGAGGGCCGGCTACTCGCCCTCCGCCAGGGAGAGCGATCGGTAGCGGATTACTCCATCGAGTTCCGGATCCTGGCCGCCCAGAGTGGATACGATGATCGGGCGCTGTGTGGCCTGTTTCGCCGCGGGCTAAACCCTCAACTCAAGGACGAGCTGGCGACCCGCGACCACAGCACCAACCTGGAGGAATTAATCGACCTCTCCCTCCTCATGGACAATCGCCTGAGGGAGCGAAGCCGGGAGCGTGGAGGTGATCGGTCCCAGTTCCGACGAACACCCACGGAGGAACAGGTGCAGCTGGGAGGCAGGGACGCTGGTGCGGAGGAAAGAAAGCGTCGTTTCAGCGACCGAGCGACGACTGACGGCGTTCCACCATCTCCTCACGCCGCAACCAGCCATCCGGGGTCGTCACCCCCTGCCCACCAGGAGTACTGTGAGTCACGACCGCACGCGCCCCCCTTCGAGTCTAGGCGAGTCGACTCGCGGCCTGGACACCCCAACAGACTCGAACTCGAGGGGGAGATATTAACGGGGTCCCGGTCGTGGCGGGTTCGGGCTCTGGTTGACTCGGGGGCTGATGACTGTATAATGGACACCGATCTCGCATCCGAGCTGGGTTGTTCCGTGGAGAGGTTGATAGATAGGAAGCGGGTTTGTGATCTTGATGGGCGCCTCCTGGCGGTAGTTACGCATAGGACGGAGCCGTTGAAACTTCTACTGTCCGGCAACCATGTCGAACATCGCCGTTTTTACCTAATGCCGTCTCGCAATGCCCCGATCGTTCTCGGGTTACCCTGGCTGAAGACACACAATCCCGTGATTTCCTGGGCGCGCCCAGCGATAGACAGCTGGAGCCCATATTGTTACCAGCACTGTCTTCAATCGGCCGTCGGGAAGCATGAACGTGTCACGCCCCCCGAGGAGATCTGCCTTGACGGAGTGCCGGATTGCTATCGGGATCTAAAGGAGGTGTTCAGCGAGGATCGTGCCCACTCTTTGCCCCCACACCGCCCCTACGATTGCGCTATAGACCTGCAGGCGGGCGCTCCGTTGCCGACCTCGCGGCTGTATCAGGTGTCCCAACCCGAGCGCGAGGCATTGACGGAGTACATCAACAGCTCGCTCGCCGCAGGTCTTATTAGACCATCGCGTTCACCGTTAGGGGCGGGTTTTTTCTTCGTAGGGAAGAAAGACAAGACCCTGCGACCCTGCGTAGACTATCGGGGATTAAACGAAATAACAATTAAGAATAGATACCCGCTACCCTTGCTGGACTCCGCCTTCGCCCCATTGCAGTCAGCCACCATTTTCTCCAAATTAGACTTGCGCAGCGCTTACCACTTGATTCGCATCCGGGAGGGTGACGAGTGGAAGACGGCTTTTAAGACCCCTCTGGGTCATTTTGAATACCTGGTTATGCCTTTTGGGCTCACCAACGCCCCTGCCGTTTTTCAAAATCTAATTAATGATGTGCTAAGGGACATGATAAACATCTTTTGTTTCGTTTACCTTGACGATATTTTAATTTTTTCCCAGTCACTACACGAGCACCAGCAACACGTTAGGCTGGTGCTACAACGTCTACTGGAGAACCGGCTCTTCGTCAAGGCAGAAAAGTGTGAATTCCATGTCCCCGTCATCTCCTTCCTAGGGTTCATTATTGAACAGGGCAGGTTAAGGGCGGACCCCATTAAGACGCGTGCAGTCACTAACTGGCCGGTTCCGTCCAATCGCAAGGAACTGCAGCGCTTTCTGGGGTTCGCCAACTTCTACCGACGCTTTATCCGCGGTTATAGTCAGAAGGCGCTCCCCTTAACCCGCCTTACGTCCATCAAAACCCCATTTAAGTGGGATTCGACCGCGGATGCGGCGTTCGCAAACCTGAAGGCGGCGTTCACCAGTCCCCCCGTACTACAGCACCCTGATCCTGATCTCCCCTTTATCGTGGAGGTGGACGCCTCGGATTCGGGGGTGGGGGCTGTGCTGTCCCAGCGCTCCCCGGTCGACCAGAAGTTGCACCCCTGCGCCTTCTTCTCCCGTCGACTCAGTGCCGCTGAGTCCAATTACGACGTGGGCAACCGTGAACTGTTGGCAGTTGTGACCGCCTTGCAGGAGTGGCGGCACTGGCTCGAGGGGGCAAAGGAACCCTTTACGGTCTACACGGATCATAAGAACCTCGCCTACCTCCGCTCCGCCAAAAGACTGAACGCCCGTCAGGCCCGGTGGGCCCTCTTCCTTACCAGGTTCGACTTCATCCTCACCTACTCTCCCGGGTCTAAGAACACCAAGCCCGACGCCCTCTCCCGTCTCCACGAGCCTGCGGGGAGGGATCGATCCCCGGAGACCATCCTCCCGGCCCGGTGCGTCGTGGGGGCCGTTCAGTGGGAGGTTGAGCAGCGGATCCAGGCAGCCCTGGAGGGGGTTCAGGTGCCGACGGAGTGCCCAGCAGGGAGGCTATTCGTACCTCCTCCCTTACGATCTGAAGTTCTGCAGTGGGGACATGGGTCCAAGGTGGCGTGTCATCCCGGGGTGAACCGGACTGTGCAACTCGTCGCCCAGCGTTTCTGGTGGCCGGAGCTCCGCAACGACGTGACGGAGTTCGTCAAGGCCTGCACCTCCTGCGCCTGCGGCAAGTCGTCCCATCAGCCGCCGGCGGGACTGCTCCAGCCGTTGCCCATTCCTCCTCGCCCGTGGTCCCACATCGCCCTGGACTTCGTCACGGGTCTCCCGCCTTCCCGGGGTCGAACTGTCGTACTCACGATCGTGGACCGCTTCTCCAAGGCGGCTCATTTTGTTCCTTTGTCCAGGTTGCCGTCGGCGCTGGAGACCGCCGACCTCCTTGTCGAACACGTCTTCCGTCTCCACGGCATTCCACTGGACATTGTCTCGGACCGGGGGCCCCAGTTCGTATCCCGCGTCTGGAAGCAGTTCTGCCGGTCCCTCGGGGCCACGGCCAGTCTGACCTCGGGGTACCACCCCCAGTCCAATGGACAAGCCGAGCGTGCCAACCAGGATCTGGGGGCGGCCCTCCGCTGTGTGTGCCTTCACCGTCCCTCATCCTGGGTCGACCACTTACCCTGGGTGGAGTACGCGCACAACACCCTCGTCTCTTCTGCCACTGGTAGGTCCCCCTTCATGGCCGCCTACGGGTACCAGCCGCCGCTGTTCCCGTCCCAGGAGGGGCAGGTGGAGGTCCCCTCTGTGCAGCACCACCTCAAGCGGGCCCATCGCGTGTGGAGGGAGGCCCGGGCTGCGTTGTCCCGCACGGCGGCCAGGAACCAGCGGATCGCGGATCGTCGCCGGCGCCCGGCTCCTTCATACGTGGTAGGACAGAAGGTGTGGCTGGCGACTAGGGATCTTCGGCTGGCCGGCACGTCTGCGAAACTGGGACCCCGATTTACTGGACCGTTCGAGGTCGAGGCCGTCATCAGTCCGTCTGCAGTCAGGCTCCGGCTGCCGCCCACCATGAAGGTTCACCCCGTCTTCCACGTCTCCCTACTCAAACCCGTGTCTTCCAGTGACTTGGCTCCTCCTCCCACGCCGCCGCCCCCTCCGCGGGTCGTCGACGGTGACCCGGTGTACACGGTTCGTGCCATCCTGGACTCTCGGCGCAGGGGAAAGGGGTTCCAGTATCTGGTCGACTGGGAGGGCTACGGGCCTGAGGAGCGGCAGTGGGTGCCTCGCTCCTGGATCCTTGATCCATCCCTTTTGCGCGACTTCCACGCTACACATCCATCCAAGCCGGGTAGTCCGCCGGGAGGCGTCCATTGAGGGGGGGGTACTGTCACGTCGCGTGTCCGCCAGCAGGTGGCGGGTTTTCTCACCCGCCATCTGCGCACCTGTCCGTAATTTCGGGCTGATTACCCTCCTATATTAATGAGACTCCGGCAGTTCTCCCACTGCCGGAGAATTCCTCACCGTGCCATTGATCTCTCGTGCTAACTCCTCTATTTGTAGATTACTCGTTGCCTTCTTGCCTTGCGGCCTTTACTCTTGCCATTCGCGTTAGTCACTAAATTGAATACTTAGATATTGCCTAATCAGTAGCTCCTCGCACTTTGTTTTTCAGCGAGCGTTTTCAGTTGTTTCCTTATTTCTTCCCTGGTCCTTATTTGACCAGCGTTTTGTGTTTCCGTTTTTTCCCTGTCGGGCTCTTTCTGTTTTTGTCATTAAAGACACTCTTTGCTTTGAGAAAATTCTTTCGTTGTCTGTTTTCCGGGGATCCAATCCTCTATTTTTTCGTTCTGCACGGAGCGATCATTATCGCTTCGGGCAGATCGTGACAGGAACGCGGCGCGCGTAAATAGAAGCGGCTGGAGGTACCGGGGGCGAAGCCCGCCCCGGCCCGGAGGCCGAGTTAAAAAAAATAATAATCCCCGTTCAGTCTCAATGGCGGGGTGCGGGCCGGCCCGGCGGCGAGTGCGGCGGGCAGCAGGCCTCTTGGACAGGTTGAGAGATAAAAAAATAATAATTCCCGTGCAGTCTCAATGGCGGGGTGCGGGCCGGCCCGGCGGAGGAGTGTGGCCGGGGAATAGGCCTCTTGGCCGGGGTGAATATGTTGGAACGCGGCGCGCGTAAATAGAAGCGGCTGGAGGTACCGGGGGCGAAGCCCGCCCCGGCCCGAAGGCCGAGTTAAAAAAAATAATAATCCCCGTTCAGTCTCAATGGCGGGGTGCGGGCCGGCCCGGCGGCGAGTGCGGCGGGCAGCAGGCCTCTTGGACAGGTTGAGAGATAAAAAAATAATAATTCCCATGCAGTCTCAATGGCGGGGTGCGGGCCGGGGAATAGGCCTCTTGGCCGGGGTGAATATGTTGGAACGCGGCGCGCGTAAATAGAAGCGGCTGGAGGTACCGGGGGCGAAGCCCGCCCCGGCCCGGAGGCCGAGTTAAAAAAAATAATAATCCCCGTTCAGTCTCAATGGCGGGGTGCGGGCCGGCCCGGCGGCGAGTGCGGCGGGCAGCAGGCCTCTTGGACAGGTTGAGAGATAAAAAAAATAATAATCCCCGTTCAGTCTCAATGGCGGGGTGCGGGCCGGCCCGGCGGCGATTGCGGCGGGCAGCAGGCCTCTTGGACAGGTTGAGAGAAAAAAAAAAAATAATTCCCGTGCAGTCTCAATGGCGGGGTGCGGGCCTGCCCGGCGGCGAGTGCGGCGGGCAGCAGGCCTCTTGGACAGGTTGAGAGATAAAAAAATAATAATTCCCGTGCAGTCTCAATGGCGATGTGCGGGCCGGGGAATAGGCCTCTTGGCCGGGGTTAATAGTGTTGGAACGCGGCCCGCGGAAATAGTAGCGGCTGGAGGTACCGGGGGCGAAGCCCGCCCCGGCCCGGCGGCCGAGTTAAAAAAAATAATAATCCCCGTTCAGTCTCAATGGCGGGGTGCGAGCCGGCCCGGCGGCGATTGCGGCGGGCAGCAGGCCTCTTGGACAGGTTGAGAGATAAAAAAATAATAATCCCCGTTCAGTCGGGCCGGCCCGGCGGCGATTGCGGCGGGCAGCAGGCCTCTTGGACAGGTTGAGAGATAAAAAAATAATAATTCCCATGCAGTCTCAATGGCGGGGTGCGGGCCGGGGAATAGGCCTCTTGGCCGGGGTGAATATGTTGGAACGCGGCGCGCGTAAATAGAAGCGGCTGGAGGTACCGGGGGCGAAGCCCGCCCCGGCCCGGAGGCCGAGTTAAAAAAAATAATAATCCCCGTTCAGTCTCAATGGCGGGGTGCGGGCCGGCCCGGCGGCGAGTGTGGCGGGCAGCAGGCCTCTTGGACAGGTTGAGAGATAAAAAAAATAATAATCCCCGTTCAGTCTCAATGGCGGGGTGCGGGCCGGCCCGGCGGCGATTGCGGCGGGCAGCAGGCCTCTTGGACAGGTTGAGAGAAAAAAAAATAATAATTCCCGTGCAGTCTCAATGGCGGGGTGCGGGCCTGCCCGGCGGCGAGTGCGGCGGGCAGCAGGCCTCTTGGACAGGTTGAGAGATAAAAAAATAATAATTCCCGTGCAGTCTCAATGGCGATGTGCGGGCCGGGGAATAGGCCTCTTGGCCGGGGTTAATAGTGTTGGAACGCGGCCCGCGGAAATAGTAGCGGCTGGAGGTACCGGGGGCGAAGCCCGCCCCGGCCCGGCGGCCGAGTTAAAAAAAATAATAATCCCCGTTCAGTCTCAATGGCGGGGTGCGGGCCTGCCCGGCGGCGAGTGCGGCGGGCAGCAGGCCTCTTGGACAGGTTGAGAGATAAAAAAATAATAATTCCCGTGCAGTCTCAATGGCGATGTGCGGGCCGGGGAATAGGCCTCTTGGCCGGGGTTAATAGTGTTGGAACGCGGCCCGCGGAAATAGTAGCGGCTGGAGGTACCGGGGGCGAAGCCCGCCCCGGCCCGGCGGCCGAGTTAAAAAAAATAATAATCCCCGTTCAGTCTAAATGGCGGGGTGCGGGCCGGCCCGGCGGCGATTGCGGCGGGCAGCAGGCCTCTTGGACAGGTTGAGAGATAAAAAAATAATAATCCCCGTTCAGTCGGGCCGGCCCGGCGGCGATTGCGGCGGGCAGCAGGCCTCTTGGACAGGTTGAGAGATAAAAAAATAATAATCCCCGTTCAGTCTCAATGGCGGGGTGCGGGCCGGCCCGGCGGCGAGTGCGGTGGGCAGCAGGCCTCTTGGACAGGTTGAGAGAAAAAAAAATAATAATTCCCGTGCAGTCTCAATGGCGGGGTGCGGGCCTGCCCGGCGGCGAGTGCGGCGGGCAGCAGGCCTCTTGGACAGGTTGAGAGATAAAAAAATAATAATTCCCGTGCAGTCTCAATGGCGATGTGCGGGCCGGGGAATAGGCCTCTTGGCCGGGGTTAATAGTGTTGGAACGCGGCCCGCGGAAATAGTAGCGGCTGGAGGTACCGGGGGCGATGCCCGCCCCGGCCCGGCGGCCAAGTTAAAAAAATAAATAATCCCCGTTCAGTCTCAATGGCAGGGTGCGGGCCGGCCCCTGCGGCGAGTGCGGCGGGCAGCAGGCCTCTTGGACAGTTTGAGAGATAAAAAAAAAAATAATTCCCGTGTAGTCTCAATGGCGGGGTGCGGGCCGGCCCGGAGGACGAGTGTGGCCGGGGAAGAGGCCTCTTGGCCGGGGTTAATAGTGTTGGAACGCGGCCCGCGGAAATAGTAGCGGCTGGAGGTACCGGGGGCGAAGCCCGCCCCGGCCCGGCGGCCGAGTTAAAAAAAATAATAATCCCGTTCAGTCTCAATGGCGGGGTGCGGGCCGGCCCGGCGGACGAGTGTGGCCGGGGAAGAGGCCTCTTGGCCGGGGTGAATAGTGTTGGAACGCGGCCCGCGGAAATAGTAGCGGCTGGAGGTACCGGGGGCGATGCCCGCCCCGGCCCGGCGGCCAAGTTAAAAAAATAAATAATCCCTGTTCAGTCTCAATGGCAGGGTGCGGGCCGGCCCGGCGGCGATTGCGGCGGGTAGCAGGCCTCTTGGACAGGTTGAGAGATAAAAAAATAATAATTCCAATGCAGTCTCAATGGCGGGGTGCGGGCCGGCCCAGCGGCGAGTGCGGCGGGCAGAGGGCCTCTTGGACAGGTTGAGAGATAAAAAAATAATAATCCCCGTTCAGTCGGGCCGGCCCGGCGGCGATTGCGGCGGGCAGCAGGCCTCTTGGACAGTTTGAGAGATAAAAAAAATAATAATTCCCGTGCAGTCTCCTTGGCGGGGTGCGGGCCGGCCCGGCGGCTAGTGCGGCGGGCAGCAGGCCTCTTGGACAGGTTGAGAGATAAAAAAAAAAATAATTCCCGTGCAGTCTCAATGGCGGGGTGCGGGCCGGCCCGGCGGACGAGTGTGGCCGGGTAAGAGGCCTCTTGGACAGGTTGAGAGATAAAAAAATAATAATTCCCGTGCAGTCTCAATGGCGGGGTGCGGGCCTGCCCGGCGGCGAGTGCGGCGGGCAGCCGGCCTCTTGGACAGGTTGAGAGATAAAAAAATAATAATTCCCGTGCAGTCTCAATGGCGGGGTGCGGGCCGGCCCGGCGGACGAGTGTGGCCGGGGAAGAGGCCTCTTGGCCGGTGTGAATAGTGTTGGAACGCGGCCCGCGGAAATAGTAGCGGCTGGAGGTACCGGGGGCGAAGCCCGCCCCGGCCCGGCGGCCAAGTTAAAAAAATAAATAATCCCCGTTCAGTCTCAATGGCAGGGTGCGGGCCGGCCCGGCGGCGATTGCGGCGGGCAGCAGGCCTCTTGGACAGGTTGAGGGATAAAAAAATAATAATTCCCATGCAGTCTCAATGGCGGGGTGCGGGCCGGCCCGGCGGACGAGTGTGGCCGGGGAAGAGGCCTCTTGGCCGGGGTGAATAGTGTTGGAACGCGGCCCGCGGAAATAGTAGCGGCTGGAGGTACCGGGGGCGAAGCCCGCCCCGGCCCGGCGGCCAAGTTAAAAAAATAAATAATCCCTTCAGTCTCAATGGCAGGGTGCGGGCCGGCCCGGTGGCCGAGTGTGGCCGGGGAAGAGGCCTCTTGAACGGGGTTAATAGTGTTGGAACGCGGCCCGCGGAAATAGTAGCGTCTGGAGGTACCGGGGTGCGAAGCCCGCCCCGGCCCGGCGGCCGAGTTAAAAAAAATAATAATTCCGTTCAGCCTCAATGGCGGGGTGCGGGCCGGCCCGGCGGCGATTGCGGCGGGCAGCAGTTCTCTTGGACAGGTTGAGAGATAAAAAAATAATAATTCCCATGCAGTCTCAATGGCGGGGTGCGGGCCGGCCCGGCGGCGAGTGCGGCGGGCAGCAGGCCTCTTGGACAGGTTGAGAGATAAAAAAATAATAATTCCCGTGCAGTCTCAATGGCGGGGTGCGGGCCGGCCCGGCGGACGAGTGTGGCCGGGGAAGAGGCCTCTTGGCCGGGGTTAATATGTTGGAACTCGGCGCGCGTAAATAGAAGCGGCTGGAGGTACCGGGGGCGAAGCCCGCCCCGGCCCGGCGGCCAAGTTAAAAAAATAATAATTCCCGTGCAGTCTCAATGGCGGGGTGCGGGCCGGGGAATAGGCCTCTTGGCCGGGGTGAATAGTGTTGGAACACGGCCCGCGGAAATAGTAGCGGCTGGAGGTACCGGGGGCGATGCCCGCCCCGGCCCGGCGGCCAAGTTAAAAAAATAAATAATACACGTTCAGTCTCAATGGCAGGGTGCGGGGCGGGCAGCAGGCCTCTTGGACAGGTTGAGAGATAAAAAAATAATAATTCCCATGCAGTCTCAATGGCGGGGTGCGGGCCGGGGAATAGGCCTCTTGGCCGGGGTGAATAGTGTTGGAACACGGCCCGTGGAAATAGTAGCGGCTGGAGGTACCGGGGGCGATGCCCGCCCCGGGCCGGCGGCCAAGTTAAAAAAATAAATAATCCCCGTTCAGTCTCAATGGCAGGGTGCGGGCCGGCCCGGCGGCGGTTGCGGCGGGCAGCAGGCCTCTTGGACAGGTTGAGAGATAAAAAAATAATAATTCCCGTGCAGTCTCAATGGCGGGGTGCGGGCCGGCCCGGCGGACGAGTGTGGCCGGGGAAGAGGCCTCTTGGCCGGGGTGAATATGTTGGAACGCGGCGCGCGTAAATAGAAGCGGCTGGAGGTACCGGGGGCGAAGCCCGCCCCGGCCCGGAGGCCGAGTTAAAAAAAATAATAATCCCCGTTGAGTCTCAATGGCGGGGTGCGGGCCGGCCCGGCGGCGAGTGCGGCGGGCAGCAGGCCTCTTGGACAGGTTGAGAGATAAAAAAATAATAATTCCCGTGCAGTCTCAATGGCGGGGTGCGGGCCGGGGAATAGGCCTCTTAGCCGGGGTGAATAGTGTTGGAACACGGCCCGCGGAAATAGTAGCGGCTGGAGGTACCAGGGGCGATGCCCGCCCCGGCCCGGCGGCCAAGTTAAAAAAAATAAATAATCCCCGTTCAGTCTCAATGGCAGGGTGCGGGCCGGCCCGGCGGCGATTGCGGCGGGCAGCAGTTCTCTTGGACAGGTTGAGAGATAAAAAAATAATAATTCCCATGCAGTCTCAATGGCGGGGTGCGGGCCGGGGAATAGGCCTCTTGGCCGGGGTGAATAGTGTTGGAACACGGTCCGCGGAAATAGTAGCGGCTGGAGGTACCGGGGGCGATGCCCGCCCCGGGCCGGCGGCCAAGTTAAAAAAATAAATAATCCCCGTTCAGTCTCAATGGCAGGGTGCGGGCCGGCCCGGCGGCGATTGCGGCGGGCAGCAGGCCTCTTGGAC
The DNA here is from genome assembly GCF_025434085.1 of Hippocampus zosterae. Taxonomy (NCBI): domain Eukaryota; kingdom Metazoa; phylum Chordata; class Actinopteri; order Syngnathiformes; family Syngnathidae; genus Hippocampus; species Hippocampus zosterae. Next base: position 1,382,190 of record NC_067460.1, read on the forward strand.
AGGTTGAGAGATAAAAAAATAATAATTCCCGTGCAGTCTCAATGGCGGGGTGCGGGCCGGCCCGGCGGACGAGTGTGGCCGGGGAAGAGGCCTCTTGGCCGGGGTGAATATGTTGGAACGCGGCGCGCGTAAATAGAAGCGGCTGGAGGTACCGGGGGCGAAGCCCGCCCCGGCCCGGAGGCCGAGTTAAAAAAAATAATAATCCCCGTTCAGTCTCAATGGCGGGGTGCGGGCCGGCCCGGCGGCGATTGCGGCGGGCAGCAGGCCTCTTGGACAGGTTGAGAGATAAAAAATTAATAATTCCCATGCAGTCTCAATGGCGGGGTGCGGGCCGGGGAATAGGCCTCTTGGCCGGGGTGAATAGTGTTGGAACACGGCCCGCGGAAATAGTAGCGGCTGGAGGTACCGGGGGCGATGCCCGTCCCGGGCCGGCGGCCAAGTTAAAAAAATAAATAATCCCCGTTCAGTCTCAATGGCAGGGTGCGGGCCGGCCCGGCGGCGATTGCGGCGGGCAGCAGGCCTCTTGGACAGGTTGAGAGATAAAAAAATAATAATTCCCGTGCAGTCTCAATGGCGGGGTGCGGGCCGGCCCGGCGGACGAGTGTGGCCGGGGTGAATAGTGTTGGAACACGGCCCGCGGAAATAGTAGCGGCTGGAGGTACCGGGGGCGATGCCCGCCCCGGGCCGGCGGCCAAGTTAAAAAAATAAATAATCCCCGTTCAGTCTCAATGGCAGGGTGCGGGCCGGCCCGGCGGCGATTGCGGCGGGCAGCAGGTCTCTTGGACAGGTTGAGAGATAAAAAAATAATAATTCCCATGCAGTCTCAATGGCGGGGTGCGGGCCGGGGAATAGGCCTCTTGGCCGGGGTGAATAGTGTTGGAACACGGCCCGCGGAAATAGTAGCGGCTGGAGGTACCGGGGGCGATGCCCGCCCCGGGCCGGCGGCCAAGTTAAAAAAATAAATAATCCCCGTTCAGTCTCAATGGCAGGGTGCGGGCCGGCCCGGCGGCGATTGCGGCGGGCAGCAGGCCTCTTGGACAGGTTGGGAGATAAAAAAATAATAATTCCCGTGCAATCTCAATGGCGGGGTGCGGGCCGGCCCGGCGGACGAGTGTGGCCGGGGAAGAGGCCTCTTGGCCGGGGTGAATATGTTGGAACGCGCGCGTAAATAGAAGCGGCTGGAGGTACCGGGGGCGAAGCCCGCCCCGGCCCGGAGGCCGAGTTAAAAAAAATAATAATCCCCGTTCAGTCTCAATGGCGGGGTGCGGGCCGGCCCGGCGGCGAGTGCGGCGGGCAGCAGGCCTCTTGGACAGGTTGAGAGATAAAAAAATAATAATTCCCGTGCAGTCTCAATGGCGGGGTGCGGGCCGGCCCGGCGGAGGAGTGTGGCCGGGGAATAGGCCTCTTGGCCGGGGTGAATATGTTGGAACGCGGCGCGCGTAAATAGAAGCGGCTGGAGGTACCGGGGGCGAAGCCCGCCCCGGCCCGAAGGCCGAGTTAAAAAAAAAAATAATCCCCGTTCAGTCTCAATGGCGGGGTGCGGGCCGGCCCGGCGGCGAGTGCGGCGGGCAGCAGGCCTCTTGGACAGGTTGAGAGATAAAAAAATAATAATTCCCATGCAGTCTCAATGGCGGGGTGCGGGCCGGGGAATAGGCCTCTTGGCCGGGGTGAATATGTTGGAACGCGGCGCGCGTAAATAGAAGCGGCTGGAGGTACCGGGGGCGAAGCCCGCCCCGGCCCGGAGGCCGAGTTAAAAAAAATACTAATCCCCGTTCAGTCTCAATGGCGGGGTGCGGGCCGGCCCGGCGGCGAGTGCGGCGGGCAGCAGGCCTCTTGGACAGGTTGAGAGATAAAAAAAATAATAATCCCCGTTCAGTCTCAATGGCGGGGTGCGGGCCGGCCCGGCGGCGATTGCGGCGGGCAGCAGGCCTCTTGGACAGGTTGAGAGAAAAAAAAAAAAATAATTCCCGTGCAGTCTCAATGGCGGGGTGCGGGCCTGCCCGGCGGCGAGTGCGGCGGGCAGCAGGCCTCTTGGACAGGTTGAGAGATAAAAAAATAATAATTCCCGTGCAGTCTCAATGGCGATGTGCGGGCCGGGGAATAGGCCTCTTGGCCGGGGTTAATAGTGTTGGAACGCGGCCCGCGGAAATAGTAGCGGCTGGAGGTACCGGGGGCGAAGCCCGCCCCGGCCCGGCGGCAGAGTTAAAAAAAATAATAATCCCCGTTCAGTCTCAATGGCGGGGTGCGGGCCGGCCCGGCGGCGATTGCGGCGGGCAGCAGGCCTCTTGGACAGGTTGAGAGATAAAAAAATAATAATCCCCGTTCAGTCGGGCCGGCCCGGCGGCGATTGCGGCGGGCAGCAGGCCTCTTGGACAGGTTGAGAGATAAAAAAATAATAATTCCCATGCAGTCTCAATGGCGGGGTGCGGGCCGGGGAATAGGCCTCTTGGCCGGGGTGAATATGTTGGAACGCGGCGCGCGTAAATAGAAGCGGCTGGAGGTACCGGGGGCGAAGCCCGCCCCGGCCCGGAGGCCGAGTTAAAAAAAATAATAATCCCCGTTCAGTCTCAATGGCGGGGTGCGGGCCGGCCCGGCGGCGAGTGCGGCGGGCAGCAGTCCTCTTGGACAGGTTGAGAGATAAAAAAAATAATAATCCCCGTTCAGTCTCAATGGCGGGGTGCGGGCCGGCCCGGCGGCGATTGCGGCGGGCAGCAGGCCTCTTGGACAGGTTGAGAGAAAAAAAAATAATAATTCCCGTGCAGTCTCAATGGCGGGGTGCGGGCCTGCCCGGCGGCGAGTGCGGCGGGCAGCAGGCCTCTTGGACAGGTTGAGAGATAAAAAAATAATAATTCCCGTGCAGTCTCAATGGCGATGTGCGGGCCGGGGAATAGGCCTCTTGGCCGGGGTTAATAGTGTTGGAACGCGGCCCGCGGAAATAGTAGCGGCTGGAGGTACCGGGGGCGAAGCCCGCCCCGGCCCGGCGGCCGAGTTAAAAAAAATAATAATCCCCGTTCAGTCTCAATGGCGGGGTGCGGGCCGGCCCGGCGGCGATTGCGGCGGGCAGCAGGCCTCTTGGACAGGTTGAGAGATAAAAAAATAATAATCCCCGTTCAGTCGGGCCGGCCCGGCGGCGATTGCGGCGGGCAGCAGGCCTCTTGGACAGGTTGAGAGATAAAAAAATAATAATCCCCGTTCAGTCTCAATGGCGGGGTGCGGGCCGGCCCGGCGGCGAGTGCGGTGGGCAGCAGGCCTCTTGGACAGGTTGAGAGAAAAAAAAAAAATAATTCCCGTGCAGTCTCAATGGCGGGGTGCGGGCCTGCCCGGCGGCGAGTGCGGCGGGCAGCAGGCCTCTTGGACAGGTTGAGAGATAAAAAAATAATAATTCCCGTGCAGTCTCAATGGCGATGTGCGGGCCGGGGAATAGGCCTCTTGGCCGGGGTTAATAGTGTTGGAACGCGGCCCGCGGAAATAGTAGCGGCTGGAGGTACCGGGGGCGATGCCCGCCCCGGCCCGGCGGCCAAGTTAAAAAAATAAATAATCCCCGTTCAGTCTCAATGGCAGGGTGCGCGCCGGCCCCTGCGGCGAGTGCGGCGGGCAGAAGGCCTCTTGGACAGTTTGAGAGATAAAAAAAAAAATAATTCCCGTGTAGTCTCAATGGCGGGGTGCGGGCCGGCCCGGAGGACGAGTGTGGCCGGGGAAGAGGCCTCTTGGCCGGGGTTAATAGTGTTGGAACGCGGCCCGCGGAAATAGTAGCGGCTGGAGGTACCGGGGGCGAAGCCCGCCCCGGCCCGGCGGCCGAGTTAAAAAAAATAATAATCCCGTTCAGTCTCAATGGCGGGGTGCGGGCCGGCCCGGCGGACGAGTGTGGCCGGGGAAGAGGCCTCTTGGCCGGGGTGAATAGTGTTGGAACGCGGCCCGCGGAAATAGTAGCGGCTGGAGGTACCGGGGGCGATGCCCGCCCCGGCCCGGCGGCCAAGTTAAAAAAATAAATAATCCCTGTTCAGTCTCAATGGCAGGGTGCGGGCCGGCCCGGCGGCGATTGCGGCGGGTAGCAGGCCTCTTGGACAGGTTGAGAGATAAAAAAATAATAATTCCAATGCAGTCTCAATGGCGGGGTGCGGGCCGGCCCAGCGGCGAGTGCGGCGGGCAGCAGGCCTCTTGGACAGGTTGAGAGATAAAAAAATAATAATCCCCGTTCAGTCGGGCCGGCCCGGCGGCGATTGCGGCGGGCAGCAGGCCTCTTGGACAGTTTGAGAGATAAAAAAAATAATAATTCCCGTGCAGTCTCCTTGGCGGGGTGCGGGCCGGCCCGGCGGCTAGTGCGGCGGGCAGCAGGCCTCTTGGACAGGTTGAGAGATAAAAAAAATAATAATTCCCGTGCAGTCTCAATGGCGGGGTGCGGGCCGGCCCGGCGGACGAGTGTGGCCGGGGAAGAGGCCTCTTGGACAGGTTGAGAGATAAAACAATAATAATTCCCGTGCAGTCTCAATGGCGGGGTGCGGGCCTGCCCGGCGGCGAGTGCGGCGGGCAGCCGGCCTCTTGGACAGGTTGAGAGATAAAAAAATAATAATTCCCGTGCAGTCTCAATGGCGGGGTGCGGGCCGGCCCGGCGGACGAGTGTGGCCGGGGAAGAGGCCTCTTGGCCGGTGTGAATAGTGTTGGAACGCGGCCCGCGGAAATAGTAGCGGCTGGAGGTACCGGGGGCGAAGCCCGCCCCGGCCCGGCGGCCAAGTTAAAAAAATAAATAATCCCCGTTCAGTCTCAATGGCAGGGTGCGGGCCGGCCCGGCGGCGATTGCGGCGGGCAGCAGGCCTCTTGGACAGGTTGAGGGATAAAAAAATAATAATTCCCATGCAGTCTCAATGGCGGGGTGCGGGCCGGCCCGGCGGACGAGTGTGGCCGGGGAAGAGGCCTCTTGGCCGGGGTGAATAGTGTTGGAACGCGGCCCGCGGAAATAGTAGCGGCTGGAGGTACCGGGGGCGAAGCCCGCCCCGGCCCGGCGGCCAAGTTAAAAAAATAAATAATCCCTTCAGTCTCAATGGCAGGGTGCGGGCCGGCCCGGTGGCCGAGTGTGGCCGGGGAAGAGGCCTCTTGAACGGGGTTAATAGTGTTGGAACACGGCCCGCGGAAATAGTAGCGTCTGGAGGTACCGGGGGCGAAGCCCGCCCTGGCCTGGCGGCCGAGTTAAAAAAAATAATAATTCCGTTCAGTCTCAATGGCGGGGTGCGGGCCGGCCCGGCGGCGATTGCGGCGGGCAGCAGTTCTCTTGGACAGGTTGAGAGATAAAAAAATAATAATTCCCATGCAGTCTCAATGGCGGGGTGCGGGCCGGCCCGGCGGCGAGTGCGGCGGGCAGCAGGCCTCTTGGACAGGTTGAGAGATAAAAAAATAATAATTCCCGTGCAGTCTCAATGGCGGGGTGCGGGCCGGCCCGGCGGACGAGTGTGGCCGGGGAAGAGGCCTCTTGGCCGGGGCTAATATGTTGGAACTCGGCGCGCGTAAATAGAAGCGGCTGGAGGTACCGGGGGCGAAGCCCGCCCCGGCCCGGCGGCCAAGTGAAAAAAATAATAATTCCCGTGCAGTCTCAATGGCGGGGTGCGGGCCGGGGAATAGGCCTCTTGGCCGGGGTGAATAGTGTTGGAACACGGCCCGCGGAAATAGTAGCGGCTGGAGGTACCGGGGGCGATGCCCGCCCCGGCCCGGCGGCCAAGTTAAAAAAATAAATAATACACGTTCAGTCTCAATGGCAGGGTGCGGGGCGGGCAGCAGGCCTCTTGGACAGGTTGAGAGATAAAAAAATAATAATTCCCATGCAGTCTCAATGGCGGGGTGCGGGCCGGGGAATAGGCCTCTTGGCCGGGGTGAATAGTGTTGGAACACGGCCCGCGGAAATAGTAGCGGCTGGAGGTACCGGGGGCGATGCCTGCCCCGGGCCGGCGGCCAAGTTAAAAAAATAAATAATCCCCGTTCAGTCTCAATGGCAGGGTGCGGGCCGGCCCGGCGGCGGTTGCGGCGGGCAGCAGGCCTCTTGGACAGGTTGAGAGATAAAAAAATAATAATTCCCGTGCAGTCTCAATGGCGGGGTGCGGGCCGGCCCGGCGGACGAGTGTGGCCGGGGAAGAGGCCTCTTGGCCGGGGTGAATATGTTGGAACGCGGCGCGCGTAAATAGAAGCGGCTGGAGGTACCGGGGGCGAAGCCCGCCCCGGCCCGGAGGCCGAGTTAAAAAAAATAATAATCCCCGTTGAGTCTCAATGGCGGGGTGCGGGCCGGCCCGGCGGCGAGTGCGGCGGGCAGCAGGCCTCTTGGACAGGTTGAGAGATAAAAAAATAATAATTCCCGTGCAGTCTCAATGGCGGGGTGCGGGCCGGGGAATAGGCCTCTTGGCCGGGGTGAATAGTGTTGGAACACGGCCCGCGGAAATAGTAGCGGCTGGAGGTACCAGGGGCGATGCCCGCCCCGGCCCGGCGGCCAAGTTAAAAAAAATAAATAATCCCCGTTCAGTCTCAATGGCAGGGTGCGGGCCGGCCCGGCGGCGATTGCGGCGGGCAGCAGTTCTCTTGGACAGGTTGAGAGATAAAAAAATAATAATTCCCATGCAGTCTCAATGGCGGGGTGCGGGCCGGGGAATAGGCCTCTTGGCCGGGGTGAATAGTGTTGGAACACGGTCCGCGGAAATAGTAGCGGCTGGAGGTACCGGGGGCGATGCCCGCCCCGGGCCGGCGGCCAAGTTAAAAAAATAAATAATCCCCGTTCAGTCTCAATGGCAGGGTGCGGGCCGGCCCGGCGGCGATTGCGGCGGGCAGCAGGCCTCTTGGACAGGTTGAGAGATAAAAAAATAATAATTCCCGTGCAGTCTCAATGGCGGGGTGCGGGCCGGCCCGGCGGACGAGTGTGGCCGGGGAAGAGGCCTCTTGGCCGGGGTGAATATGTTGGAACGCGGCGCGCGTAAATAGAAGCGGCTGGAGGTACCGGGGGCGAAGCCCGCCCCGGCCCGGAGGCCGAGTTAAAAAAAATAATAATCCCCGTTCAGTCTCAATGGCGGGGTGCGGGCCGGCCCGGCGGCGATTGCGGCGGGCAGCAGGCCTCTTGGACAGGTTGAGAGATAAAAAATTAATAATTCCCATGCAGTCTCAATGGCGGGGTGCGGGCCGGGGAATAGGCCTCTTGGCCGGGGTGAATAGTGTTGGAACACGGCCCGCGGAAATAGTAGCGGCTGGAGGTACCGGGGGCGATGCCCGTCCCGGGCCGGCGGCCAAGTTAAAAAAATAAATAATCCCCGTTCAGTCTCAATGGCAGGGTGCGGGCCGGCCCGGCGGCGATTGCGGCGGGCAGCAGGCCTCTTGGACAGGTTGAGAGATAAAAAAATAATAATTCCCGTGCAGTCTCAATGGCGGGGTGCGGGCCGGCCCGGCGGACGAGTGTGGCCGGGGTGAATAGTGTTGGAACACGGCCCGCGGAAATAGTAGCGGCTGGAGGTACCGGGGGCGATGCCCGCCCCGGGCCGGCGGCCAAGTTAAAAAAATAAATAATCCCCGTTCAGTCTCAATGGCAGGGTGCGGGCCGGCCCGGCGGCGATTGCGGCGGGCAGCAGGTCTCTTGGACAGGTTGAGAGATAAAAAAATAATAATTCCCATGCAGTCTCAATGGCGGGGTGCGGGCCGGGGAATAGGCCTCTTGGCCGGGGTGAATAGTGTTGGAACACGGCCCGCGGAAATAGTAGCGGCTGGATGTACCGGGGGCGATGCCCGCCCCGGGCCGGCGGCCAAGTTAAAAAAATAAATAATCCCCGTTCAGTCTCAATGGCAGGGTGCGGGCCGGCCCGGCGGCGAGTGCGGCGGGCAGCAGGCCTCTTGGACAGGTTGAGAGATAAAAAAATAATAATTCCCGTGCAGTCTCAATGGCGGGGTGCGGGCCGGCCCGGCGGACGAGTGTGGCCGGGGAAGAGGCCTCTTGGCCGGGGTGAATATGTTGGAACGCGGCGCGCGTAAATAGAAGCGGCTGGAGGTACCGGGGGCGAAGCCCGCCCCGGCCCGAAGGCCGAGTTAAAAAAAATAATAAGCCCCGTTCAGTCTCAATGGCGGGGTGCGGGCCGGCCCGGCGGCGAGTGCGGCGGGCAGCAGGCCTCTTGGACAGGTTGAGAGATAAAAAAATAATAATTCCCGTGCAGTCTCAATGGCGGGGTGCAGGCCGGCCCGGCGGACGAGTGTGGCCGGGGAAGAGGCCTCTTGGCCGGGGTGAATATGTTGGAACGCGGCGCGCGTAAATAGAAGCGGCTGGAGGTACCGGGGGCGAAGCCCGCCCCGGCCCGAAGGCCGAGTTAAAAAAAATAATAATCCCCGTTCAGTCTCAATGGCGGGGTGCGGGCCGGCCCGGCGGCGAGTGCGGCGGGCAGCAGGCCTCTTGGACAGGTTGAGAGATAAAAAAATAATAATTCCCATGCAGTCTCAATGGCGGGGTGCGGGCCGGGGAATAGGCCTCTTGGCCGGGGTGAATAGTGTTGGAACACGGCCCGCGGAAATAGTAGCGGCTGGAGGTACCGGGGGCGATGCCCGCCCCGGGCCGGCGGCCAAGTTAAAAAAATAAATAATCCCCGTTCAGTCTCAATGGCAGGGTGCGGGCCGGCCCGGCGGCGAGTGCGGCGGGCAGCAGGCCTCTTGGACAGGTTGAGAGATAAAAAAATAATAATTCCCGTGCAGTCTCAATGGCGGGGTGCGGGCCGGGGAATAGGCCTCTTGGCCGGGGTGAATATGTTGGAACGCGGCGCGCGTAAATAGAAGCGGCTGGAGGTACCGGGGGCGATGCCCGCCCCGGCCCGGCGGCCAAGTTAAAAAAATAAATAATCCCGTTCAGTCTCAATGGCAGGGTGCGGGCCGGCCCGGCGGCGATTGCGGCGGGCAGCAGGCCTCTTGGACAGGTTGAGAGATAAAAAAATAATAATTCCCATGCAGTCTCAATGGCGGGGTGCGGGCCGGGGAAGAGGCCTCTTGGCCGGGGTGAATAGTGTTGGAACACGGCCCGCGGAAATAGTAGCGGCTGGAGGTACCGGGATCGATGCCCGCCCCGGGCCGGCAGCCAAGTTAAAAAAATAAATAATCCCCGTTCAGTCTCAATGGCAGGGTGCGGGCCGGCCCGGCGGCGATTGCGGCGGGCAGCAGGCCTCTTGGACAGGTTGGGAGATAAAAAAATAATAATTCCCGTGCAATCTCAATGGCGGGGTGCGGGCCGGCCCGGCGGACGAGTGTGGCCGGGGAAGAGGCCTCTTGGCCGGGGTGAATATGTTGGAACGCGCGCGTAAATAGAAGCGGCTGGAGGTACCGGGGGCGAAGCCCGCCCCGGCCCGGAGGCCGAGTTAAAAAAAATAATAATCCCCGTTCAGTCTCAATGGCGGGGTGCGGGCCGGCCCGGCGGCGAGTGCGGCGGGCAGCAGACCTCTTGGACAGGTTGAGAGATAAAAAAATAATAATTCCCGTGCAGTCTCAATGGCGGGGTGCGGGCCGGCCCGGCGGAGGAGTGTGGCCGGGGAATAGGCCTCTTGGCCGGGGTGAATGGTGTTGGAACACGGCCCGCGGAAATAGTAGCGGCTGGAGGTACCGGGGGCGATGCCCGCCCCGGCCCGGCGGCCAAGTTAAGAAAATAAATAATCCCCGTTCAGTCTCAATGGCAGGGTGCGGGCCGGCCCGGCGGCGATTGCGGCGGGCAGCAGGCCTCTTGGACAGGTTGAGAGATAAAAAAATAATAATTCCCATGCAGTCTCAATGGCGGGGTGCGGGCCGGGGAATAGGCCTCTTGACCGGGGTGAATATGTTGGAACGCGGCGCGCGTAAATAGAAGCGGCTGGAGGTACCGGGGGCGAAGCCCGCCCCGGCCCGGAGGCCGAGTTAAAAAAAATAATAATCCCCGTTCAGTCTCAATGGCGGGGTGCGGGCCGGCCCTGAGGCGAGTGCGGCGGGCAGCAGGCCTCTTGGACAGGTTGAGAGATAAAAAAAATAATAATCCCCGTTCAGTCTCAATGGCGGGGTGCGGGCCGGCCCGGCGGCGATTGCGGCGGGCAGCAGGCCTCTTGGACAGGTTGAGAGATAAAAAAATAATAATTCCCGTGCAGTCTCAATGGCGGGGTGCGGGCCTGCCCGGCGGCGAGTGCGGCGGGCAGCAGGCCTCTTGGACAGGTTGAGAGATAAAAAAATAATAATTCCCGTGCAGTCTCAATGGCGATGTGCGGGCCGGGGAATAGGCCTCTTGGCCGGGGTTAATAGTGTTGGAACGCGGCCCGCGGAAATAGTAGCGGCTGGAGGTACCGGGGGCGAAGCCCGCCCCGGCCCGGCGGCCGAGTTAAAAAAAATAATAATCCCCGTTCAGTCTCAATGGCGGGGTGCGGGCCGGCCCGGCGGCGATTGCGGCGGGCAGCAGGCCTCTTGGACAGGTTGAGAGATAAAAAAATAATAATCCCCGTTCAGTCGGGCCGGCCCGGCGGCGATTGCGGCGGGCAGCAGGCCTCTTGGACAGGTTGAGAGATAAAAAAATAATAATCCCCGTTCAGTCTCAATGGCGGGGTGCGGGCCGGCCCGGCGGCGAGTGCGGTGGGCAGCAGGCCTCTTGGACAGGTTGAGAGATAAAAAAATAATAATTCCCGTGCAGTCTCAATGGCCTGGTGCGGGCCTGCCCGGCGGCGAGTGCGGCGGGCAGCAGGCCTCTTGGACAGGTTGAGAGATAAAAAAATAATAATTCCCGTGCAGTCTCAATGGCGGGGTGCGGGCCGGGGAATAGGCCTCTTGGCCGGGGTGAATAGTGTTGGAACGCGGCCCGCGGAAATAGTAGCGGCTGGAGGTACCGGGGGCGATGCCCGCCCCGGCCCGGCGGCCAAGCTAAAAAAATAAATAATCCCCGTTCAGTCTCAATGGCAGGGTGCGGGCCGGCCCCTGCGGCGAGTGCGGCGGGCAGCAGGCCTCTTGGACAGTTTGAGAGATAAAAAAAAAAATAATTCCCGTGTAGTCTCAATGGCGGGGTGCGGGCCGGCCCGGAGGACGAGTGTGGCCGGGGAAGAGGCCTCTTGGCCGGGGTTAATAGTGTTGGAACGCGGCCCGCGGAAATAGTAGCGGCTGGAGGTACCGGGGGCGAAGCCCGCCCCGGCCCGGCGGCCGAGTTAAAAAAAATAATAATCCCGTTCAGTCTCAATGGCGGGGTCCGGGCCGGCCCGGCGGACGAGTGTGGCCGGGGAAGAGGCCTCTTGGCCGGGGTGAATAGTGTTGGAACGCGGCCCGCGGAAATAGTAGCGGCTGGAGGTACCGGGGGCGATGCCCGCCCCGGCCTGGCGGCCAAGTTAAAAAAATAAATAATCCCTGTTCAGTCTCAATGGCAGGGTGCGGGCCGGCCCGGCGGCGATTGCGGCGGGTAGCAGGCCTCTTGGACAGGTTGAGAGATAAAAAAATAATAATTCCAATGCAGTCTCAATGGCGGGGTGCGGGCCGGCCCAGCGGCGAGTGCGGCGGGCAGCAGGCCTCTTGGACAGGTTGAGAGATAAAAAAATAATAATCCCCGTTCAGTCGGGCCGGCCCGGCGGCGATTGCGGCGGGCAGCAGGCCTCTTGGACAGTTTGAGAGATAAAAAAAATAATAATTCCCGTGCAGTCTCAATGGCGGGGTGCGGGCCGGCCCGGCGGCGAGTGCGGCGGGCAGCAGGCCTCTTGGACAGGTTGAGAGATAAAAAAAAAAATAATTCCCGTGCAGTCTCAATGGCGGGGTGCGGGCCGGCCCGGCGGACGAGTGTGGCCGGGGAAGAGGCCTCTTGGACAGGTTGAGAGATAAAAAAATAATAATTCCCGTGCAGTCTCAATGGCGGGGTGCGGGCCTGCCCGGCGGCGAGTGCGGCGGGCAGCCGGCCTCTTGGACAGGTTGAGAGATAAAAAAATAATAATTCCCGTGCAGTCTCAATGGCGGGGTGCGGGCCGGCCCGGCGGACGAGTGTGGCCGGGGAAGAGGCCTCTTGGCCGATGTGAATAGTGTTGGAACGCGGCCCGCGGAAATAGTAGCGGCTGGAGGTACCAGGGGCGAAGCCCGCCCCGGCCCGGCGGCCAAGTTAAAAAAATAAATAATACACGTTCAGTCTCAATGGCAGGGTGCGGGCCGGCCCGGCGGCGATTGCGGCGGGCAGCAGGCCTCTTGGACAGGTTGAGGGATAAAAAAAAAATAATTCCCATGCAGTCTCAATGGCAGGGTGCGGGCCGGCCCGGCGGACGAGTGTGGCCGGGGAAGAGGCCTCTTGGCCGGGGTGAATAGTGTTGGAACGCGGCCCGCGGAAATAGTAGCGGCTGGAGGTACCGGGGGCGAAGCCCGCCCCGGCCCGGCGGCCAAGTTAAAAAAATAAATAATCCCTTCAGTCTCAATGGCAGGGTGCGGGCCGGCCCGGTGGCCGAGTGTGGCCGGGGAAGAGGCCTCTTGAACGGGGTTAATAGTGTTGGAACGCGGCCCGCGGAAATAGTAGCGTCTGGAGGTACCGGGGGCGAAGCCCGCCCCGGCCCGGCGGCCGAGTTAAAAAAAATAATAATTCCGTTCAGTCTCAATGGCGGGGTGCAGGCCGGCCCGGCGGCGATTGCGGCGGGCAGCAGTTCTCTTGGACAGGTTGAGAGATAAAAAAATAATAATTCCCATGCAGTCTCAATGGCGGGGTGCGGGCCGGCCCGGCGGCGAGTGCGACGGGCAGCAGGCCTCTTGGACAGGTTGAGAGATAAAAAAATAATAATTCCCGTGCAGTCTCAATGGCGGGGTGTGGGCCGGCCCGGCGGACGAGTGTGGCCGGGGAAGAGGCCTCTTGGCCGGGGCTAATATGTTGGAACGCGGCCCGCGGAAATAGTAGCGGCTGGAGGTACCAGGGGCGAAGCCCGCCCCGGCCCGGCGGCCAAGTTAAAAAAATAAATAATCCCCGTTCAGTCTCAATGGCAGGGTGCGGGCCGGCCCGGCGGCGATTGCGGCGGGCAGCAGGCCTCTTGGACAGGTTGAGGGATAAAAAAATAATAATTCCCATGCAGTCTCAATGGCAGGGTGCGGGCCGGCCCGGCGGACGAGTGTGGCCGGGGAAGAGGCCTCTTGGCCGGGGTGAATAGTGTTGGAACGAGGCCCGCGGAAATAGTAGCGGCTGGAGGTACCGGGGGCGAAGCCCGCCCCGGCCCGGCGGCCAAGTTAAAAAAATAAATAATCCCTTCAGTCTCAATGGCAGGGTGCGGGCCGGCCCGGTGGCCGAGTGTGGCCGGGGAAGAGGCCTCTTGAACGGGGTTAATAGTGTTGGAACGCGGCCCGCGGAAATAGTAGCGTCTGGAGGTACCGGGGGCGAAGCCCGCCCAGGCCCGGCGGCCGAGTTAAAAAAAATAATAATTCCGTTCAGTCTCAATGGCGGGGTGCAGGCCGGCCCGGCGGCGATTGCGGCGGGCAGCAGTTCTCTTGGACAGGTTGAGAGATAAAAAAATAATAATTCCCATGCAGTCTCAATGGCGGGGTGCGGGCCGGCCCGGCGGCGAGTGCGACGGGCAGCAGGCCTCTTGGACAGGTTGAGAGATAAAAAAATAATAATTCCCGTGCAGTCTCAATGGCGGGGTGCGGGCCGGCCCGGCGGACGAGTGTGGCCGGGGAAGAGGCCTCTTGGCCGGGGCTAATATGTTGGAACTCGGCGCGCGTAAATAGAAGCGGCTGGAGGTACCGGGGGCGAAGCCCGCCCCGGCCCGGCGGCCAAGTTAAAAAAATAATAATTCCCGTGCAGTCTCAATGGCGGGGTGCGGGCCGGGGAATAGGCCTCTTGGCCGGGGTGAATAGTGTTGGAACACGGCCCGCGGAAATAGTAGCGGCTGGAGGTACCGGGGGCGATGCCCGCCCCGGCCCGGCGGCCAAGTTAAAAAAATAAATAATACACGTTCAGTCTCAATGGCAGGGTGCGGGCCGGCCCGGCGGCGATTGCGGCGGGCAGCAAGCCTCTTGGACAGGTTGAGAGATAAAAAAATAATAATTCCCATGCAGTCTCAATGGCGGGGTGCGGGCCGGGGAATAGGCCTCTTGGCCGGGGTGAATAGTGTTGGAACACGGCCGGCGGAAATAGTAGCGGCTGGAGGTACCGGGGGCGATGCCCGCCCCGGGCCGGCGGCCAAGTTAAAAAAATAAATAATCCCCGTTCAGTCTCAATGGCAGGGTGCGGGCCGGCCCGGCGGCGATTGCGGCGGGCAGCAGGCCTCTTGGACAGGTTGAGAGATAAAAAAATAAGAATTCCCATGCAGTCTCAATGGCAGGGTGCGGGCCGGCCCGGTGGCCGAGTGTGGCCGGGGAAGAGGCCTCTTGGCCGGGGTTAATAGTGTTGGAACGCGGCCCGCGGAAATAGTAGCGTCTGGAGGTACCTGGGGCGAAGCCCGCCCCGGCCCGGCGGCCGAGTTAAAAAAAATAATAATTCCGTTCAGTCTCAATGGCGGGGTGCGGGCCGGCCCGGCGGCGATTGCGGCGGGCAGCAGTTCTCTTGGATAGGTTGAGAGATAAAAAAATAATAATTCCCATGCAGTCTCAATGGCGGGGTGCGGGCCGGCCCGGCGGCGAGTGCGGCGGGCAGCAGGCCTCTTGGACAGGTTGAGAGATAAAAAAATAATAATTCCCATGCAGTCTCAATGGCGGGGTGCGGGCCGGCCCGGCGGACGAGTGTGGCCGTGGAAGAGGCCTCTTGGCCGGGGTGAATAGTGTTGGAACGCGGCCCGCGGAAATAGTAGCGGCTGGAGGTACCGGGGGCGAAGCCCGCCCCGGCGGCCAAGTTAAAAAAATTAATAATTCCGTTCAGTCTCAATGGCGGGGTGCGGCCGGCCCGGCGGCGATTGCGGCGGGCAGCAGTTCTCTTGGACAGGTTGAGAGATAAAAAAATAATAATTCCCATGCAGTCTCAATGGCGGGGTACGGGCCGGCCCGGCGGCGAGTGCGGCGGGCAGCAGGCCTCTTGGACAGGTTGAGAGATAAAAAAATAATAATTCCCGTGCAGTCTCAACGGCGGGGTGCGGGCCGGCCCGGCGGACGAGTGTGGCCGGGGAAGAGGCCTCTTGGCCGGGGTGAATATGTTGGAACGCGGCGCGCGTAAATAGTAGCGGCTGGAGGTACCGGGGGCGAAGCCCGCCCCGGCCCGGCGGCCAAGTTAAAAAAATAAATAATCCCGTTCAGTCTCAATGGCAGGGTGCGGGCCGGCCCGGTGGCCGAGTGTGGCCGGGGAAGAGGCCTCTTGGCCGGGGTTAATAGTGTTGGAACGCGGCCCGCGGAAATAGTAGCGTCTGGAGGTACCGGGGGCGAAGCCCGCCCCGGCCCGGCGGCCGAGTTAAAAAAAATAATAATTCCGTTCAGTCTCAATGGCGGGGTGCGGGCCGGCCCGGCGGCGACTGCGGCGGGCAGCAGTTCTCTTGGACAGGTTGAGAGATAAAAAAATAATAATTCCCATGCAGTCTCAATGGCGGGGTGCGGGCCGGCCCGGCGGCGAGTGCGGCGGGCAGCAGGCCTCTTGGACAGGTTGAGAGATAAAAAAATAATAATTCCCGTGCAGTCTCAATGGCGGGGTGCGGGCCGGGGAATAGGCCTCTTGGCCGGGGTGAATAGTGTTGGAACACGGCCCGCGGAAATAGTAGCGGCTGGAGGTACCGGGGGCGATGCCCGCCCCGGCCCGGCGGCCCAGTTAAAAAAAATAATAATCCCCGTTCAGTCTCAATGGCGGGGTGCGGGCCGGCCCGGCGGCGAGTGCGGCGGGCAGCAGGCCTCTTGGACAGGTTGAGAGATAAAAAAATAATAATTCCCATGCAGTCTAAATGGCGGGGTGTGGGCCGGGGAATAGGCCTCTTGGCCGGGGTGAATATGTTGGAACGCGGCGCGCGTAAATAGAAGCGGCTGGAGGTACCGGGGGCGAAGCCCGCCCCGGCCCGGAGGCCGAGTTAAAAAAATAAATAATCCCCGTTCAGTCTCAATGGCAGGGTGCGGGCCGGCCCGGCGGCGATTGCGGCGGGCAGCAGGTCTCTTGGACAGGTTGAGAGATAAAAAAATAATAATTCCCATGCAGTCTCAATGGCGGGGTACGGGCCGGGGAATAGGCCTCTTGGCCGGGGTGAATAGTGTTGGAACACGGCCCGCGGAAATAGTAGCGGCTGGAGGTACCGGGGGCGATGCCCGCCCCGGGCCGGCGGCCAAGTTAAAAAAATAAATAATCCCCGTTCAGTCTCAATGGCAGGGTGCGGGCCGGCCCGGCGGCGAGTGCGGCGGGCAGCAGGCCTCTTGGACAGGTTGAGAGATAAAAAAATAATAATTCCCGTGCAGTCTCAATGGCGGGGTGCGGGCCGGCCCGGCGGACGAGTGTGGCCGGGGAAGAGGCCTCTTGGCCGGGGTGAATATGTTGGAACGCGGCGCGCGTAAATAGAAGCGGCTGGAGGTACCGGGGGCGAAGCCCGCCCCGGCCCGAAGGCCGAGTTAAAAAAAATAATAATCCCCGTTCAGTCTCAATGGCGGGGTGCGGGCCGGCCCGGCGGCGAGTGCGGCGGGCAGCAGGCCTCTTGGACAGGTTGAGAGATAAAAAAATAATAATTCCCGTGCAGTCTCAATGGCGGGGTGCGGGCCGGCCCGGCGGACGAGTGTGGCCGGGGAAGAGGCCTCTTGGCCGGGGTGAATATGTTGGAACGCGGCGCGCGTAAATAGAAGCGGCTGGAGGTACCGGGGGCGAAGCCCGCCCCGGCCCGGAGGCCGAGTTAAAAAAAATAATAATCCCCGTTCAGTCTCAATGGCGGGGTGCGGGCCGGCCCGGCGGCGAGTGCGGCGGGCAGCAGGCCTCTTGGACAGGTTGAGAGATAAAAAAATAATAATTCCCGTTCAGTCTCAATGGCAGGGTGCGGGCCGGCCCGGCGGCGATTGCGGCGGGCAGCAGGCCTCTTGGACAGGTTGAGAGATAAAAAAATAATAATTCCCATGCAGTCTCAATGGCGGGGTGCGGGCCGGGGAATAGGCCTCTTGGCCGGGGTGAATAGTGTTGGAACACGGCCCGCGGAAATAGTAGCGGCTGGAGGTACCGGGGGCGATGCCCGCCCCGGCCGGCGGCCAAGTTAAAAAAATAAATAATCCCCGTTCAGTCTCAATGGCAGGGTGCGGGCCGGCCCGGCGGCGAGTGCGGCGGGCAGCAGGCCTCTTGGACAGGTTGAGAGATAAAAAAATAATAATTCCCGTGCAGTCTCAATGGCGGGGTGCGGGCCGGGGAATAGGCCTCTTGGCCGGGGTGAATATGTTGGAACGCGGCGCGCGTAAATAGAAGCGGCTGGAGGTACCGGGGGCGAAGCCCGCCCCGGCCCGGAGGCCGAGTTAAAAAAATAAATAATCCCCGTTCAGTCTCAATGGCAGGGTGCGGGCCGGCCCGGCGGCGAGTGCGGCGGGCAGCAGGCCTCTTGGACAGGTTGAGAGATAAAAAAATAATAATTCCCGTGCAGTCTCAATGGCGGGGTGCGGGCCGGGGAATAGGCCTCTTGGCCGGGGTGAATAGTGTTGGAACACGGCCCGCGGAAATAGTAGCGGCTGGAGGTACCGGGGGCCATGCCCGCCCCGGCCCGGCGGCCAAGTTAAAAAAATAAATAATCCCGTTCAGTCTCAATGGCAGGGTGCGGGCCGGCCCGGCGGCGATTGCGGCGGGCAGCAGGCCTCTTGGACAGGTTGAGAGATAAAAAAATAATAATTCCCATGCAGTCTCAATGGCGGGGTGCGGGCCGGGGAAGAGGCCTCTTGGCCGGGGTGAATAGTGTTGGAACACGGCCCGCGGAAATAGTAGCGGCTGGAGGTCCCGGGGCGATGCCCGCCCCGGGCCGGCGGCCAAGTTAAAAAAATAAATAATCCCCGTTCAGTCTCAATGGCAGGGTGCGGGCCGGCCCGGCGGCGATTGCGGCGGGTAGCAGGCCTCTTGGACAGGTTGAGAGATAAAAAAATAATAATTCCAATGCAGTCTCAATGGCGGGGTGCGGGCCGGGGAATAGGCCTCTTGGCCGGGGTGAATATGTTGGAACGCGGCGCGCGTAAATAGAAGCGGCTGGAGGTACCGGGGGCGAAGCCCGCCCCGGCCCGGAGGCCGAGTTAAAAAAAATAATAATCCCCGTTCAGTCTCAATGGCGGGGTGCGGGCCGGCCCGGCGGCGATTGCGGCGGGCAGCAGGCCTCTTGGACAGGTTGAGAGATAAAAAAATAATAATCCCCGTTCAGTCGGGCCGGCCCGGCGGCGATTGCGGCGGGCAGCAGGCCTCTTGGACAGGTTGAGAGATAAAAAAATAATAATCCCCGTTCAGTCTCAATGGCGGGGTGCGGGCCGGCCCGGCGGCGAGTGCGGTGGGCAGCAGGCCTCTTGGACAGGTTGAGAGATAAAAAAATAATAATTCCCGTGCAGTCTCAATGGCCTGGTGCGGGCCTGCCCGGCGGCGAGTGCGGCGGGCAGCAGGCCTCTTGGACAGGTTGAGAGATAAAAAAATAATAATTCCCGTGCAGTCTCAATGGCGGGGTGCGGGCCGGGGAATAGGCCTCTTGGCCGGGGTGAATAGTGTTGGAACGCGGCCCGCGGAAATAGTAGCGGCTGGAGGTACCGGGGGCGATGCCCGCCCCGGCCCGGCGGCCAAGCTAAAAAAATAAATAATCCCCGTTCAGTCTCAATGGCAGGGTGCGGGCCGGCCCCTGCGGCGAGTGCGGCGGGCAGCAGGCCTCTTGGACAGTTTGAGAGATAAAAAAAAAAATAATTCCCGTGTAGTCTCAATGGCGGGGTGCGGGCCGGCCCGGAGGACGAGTGTGGCCGGGGAAGAGGCCTCCTGGCCGGGGTTAATAGTGTTGGAACGCGGCCCGCGGAAATAGTAGCGGCTGGAGGTACCGGGGGCGAAGCCCGCCCCGGCCCGGCGGCCGAGTTAAAAAAAATAATAATCCCGTTCAGTCTCAATGGCGGGGTGCGGGCCGGCCCGGCGGACGAGTGTGGCCGGGGAAGAGGCCTCTTGGCCGGGGTGAATAGTGTTGGAACGCGGCCCGCGGAAATAGTAGCGGCTGGAGGTACCGGGGGCGATGCCCGCCCCGGCCCGGCGGCCAAGTTAAAAAAATAAATAATCCCTGTTCAGTCTCAATGGCAGGGTGCGGGCCGGCCCGGCGGCGATTGCGGCGGGTAGCAGGCCTCTTGGACAGGTTGAGAGATAAAAAAATAATAATTCCAATGCAGTCTCAATGGCGGGGTGCGGGCCGGCCCAGCGGCGAGTGCGGCGGGCAGCAGGCCTCTTGGACAGGTTGAGAGATAAAAAAATAATAATCCCCGTTCAGTCGGGCCGGCCCGGCGGCGATTGCGGCGGGCAGCAGGCCTCTTGGACAGTTTGAGAGATAAAAAAAATAATAATTCCCGTGCAGTCTCAATGGCGGGGTGCGGGCCGGCCCGGCGGCGAGTGCGGCGGGCAGCAGGCCTCTTGGACAGGTTGAGAGATAAAAAAAATAATAATTCCCGTGCAGTTCAATGGCGGGGTGCGGGCCGGCCCGGCGGACGAGTGTGGCCGGGGAAGAGGCCTCTTGGACAGGTTGAGAGATAAAAAAATAATAATTCCCGTGCAGTCTCAATGGCGGGGTGCGGGCCTGCCCGGCGGCGAGTGCGGCGGGCAGCCGGCCTCTTGGACAGGTTGAGAGATAAAAAAATAATAATTCCCGTGCAGTCTCAATGGCGGGGTGCGGGCCGGCCCGGCGGACGAGTGTGGCCGGGGAAGAGGCCTCTTGGCCGGTGTGAATAGTGTTGGAACGCGGCCCGCGGAAATAGTAGCGGCTGGAGGTACCAGGGGCGAAGCCCGCCCCGGCCCGGCGGCCAAGTTAAAAAAATAAATAATCCCCGTTCAGTCTCAATGGCAGGGTGCGGGCCGGCCCGGCGGCGATTGCGGCGGGCAGCAGGCCTCTTGGACAGGTTGAGGGATAAAAAAATAATAATTCCCATGCAGTCTCAATGGCAGGGTGCGGGCCGGCCCGGCGGACGAGTGTGGCCGGGGAAGAGGCCTCTTGGCCGGGGTGAATAGTGTTGGAACGCGGCCCGCGGAAATAGTAGCGGCTGGAGGTACCGGGGGCGAAGCCCGCCCCGGCCCGGCGGCCAAGTTAAAAAAATAAATAATCCCTTCAGTCTCAATGGCAGGGTGCGGGCCGGCCCGGTGGCCGAGTGTGGCCGGGGAAGAGGCCTCTTGAACGGGGTTAATAGTGTTGGAACGCGGCCCGCGGAAATAGTAGCGTCTGGAGGTACCGGGGGCGAAGCCCGCCCCGGCCCGGCGGCCGAGTTAAAAAAATTAATAATTCCGTTCAGTCTCAATGGCGGGGTGCGGGCTGGCCCGGCGGCGATTGCGGCGGGCAGCAGTTCTCTTGGACAGGTTGAGAGATAAAAAAATAATAATTCCCGTGCAGTCTCAATGGCGGGGTGCGGGCCGGCCCGGCGGACGAGTGTGGCCGGGGAAGAGGCCTCTTGGCCGGGGCTAATATGTTGGAACTCGGCGCGCGTAAATAGAAGCGGCTGGAGGTACCGGGGGCGAAGCCCGCCCCGGCCCGGCGGCCAAGTTAAAAAAATAATAATTCCCGTGCAGTCTCAATGGCGGGGTGCGGGCCGGGGAATAGGCCTCTTGGCCGGGGTGAATAGTGTTGGAACACGGCCCGCGGAAATAGTAGCGGCTGGAGGTACCGGGGGCGATGCCCGCCCCGGCCCGGCGGCCAAGTTAAAAAAATAAATAATACACGTTCAGTCTCAATGGCGGGGTGCGGGCCGGCCCGGCGGCGATTGCGGCGGGCAGCAGGCCTCTTGGACAGGTTGAGAGATAAAAAAATAATAATTCCCATGCAGTCTCAATGGCGGGGTGCGGGCCGGGGAATAGGCCTCTTGGCCGGGGTGAATAGTGTTGGAACACGGCCGGCGGAAATAGTAGCGGCTGGAGGTACCGGGGGCGATGCCCGCCCCGGGCCGGCGGCCAAGTTAAAAAAATAAATAATCCCCGTTCAGTCTCAATGGCAGGGTGCGGGCCGGCCCGGCGGCGATTGCGGCGGGCAGCAGGCCTCTTGGACAGGTTGAGAGATAAAAAAATAAGAATTCCCATGCAGTCTCAATGGCGGGGTGCGGGCCGGCCCGGCGGACGAGTGTGGCCGGGGAAGAGGCCTCTTGGCCGGGGTGAATAGTGTTGGAACGCGGCCCGCGGAAATAGTAGCGGCTGGAGGTACCGGGGGCGAAGCCCGCCCCGGCCCGGCGGCCAAGTTAAAAAAATAAATAATCCCTTCAGTCTCAATGGCAGGGTGCGGGCCGGCCCGGTGGCCGAGTGTGGCCGGGGAAGAGGCCTCTTGGCCGGGGTTAATAGTGTTGGAACGCGGCCCGCGGAAATAGTAGCGTCTGGAGGTACCTGGGGCGAAGCCCGCCCCGGGCCGGCGGCCGAGTTAAAAAAAAAAATAATTCCGTTCAGTCTCAATGGCGGGGTGCGGGCCGGCCCGGCGGCGATTGCGGCGGGCAGCAGTTCTCTTGGATAGGTTGAGAGATAAAAAAATAATAATTCCCATGCAGTCTCAATGGCGGGGTGCGGGCCGGCCCGGCGGCGAGTGCGGCGGGCAGCAGGCCTCTTGGACAGGTTGAGAGATAAAAAAATAATAATTCCCATGCAGTCTCAATGGCGGGGTGCGGGCCGGCCCGGCGGACGAGTGTGGCCGTGGAAGAGGCCTCTTGGCCGGGGTGAATAGTGTTGGAACGCGGCCCGCGGAAATAGTAGCGGCTGGAGGTACCGGGGGCGAAGCCCGCCCCGGCGGCCAAGTTAAAAAAATAAATAATTCCGTTCAGTCTCAATGGCGGGGTGCGGCCGGCCCGGCGGCGATTGCGGCGGGCAGCAGTTCTCTTGGACAGGTTGAGAGATAAAAAAATAATAATTCCCATGCAGTCTCAATGGCGGGGTACGGGCCGGCCCGGCGGCGAGTGCGGCGGGCAGCAGGCCTCTTGGACAGGTTGAGAGATAAAAAAATAATAATTCCCGTGCAGTCTCAACGGCGGGGTGCGGGCCGGCCCGGCGGACGAGTGTGGCCGGGGAAGAGGCCTCTTGGCCGGGGTGAATATGTTGGAACGCGGCGCGCGTAAATAGTAGCGGCTGGAGGTACCGGGGGCGAAGCCCGCCCCGGGACGGCGGCCAAGTTAAAAAAATAAATAATCCCGTTCAGTCTCAATGGCAGGGTGCGGGCCGGCCCGGTGGCCGAGTGTGGCCGGGGAAGAGGCCTCTTGGCCGGGGTTAATAGTGTTGGAACGCGGCCCGCGGAAATAGTAGCGTCTGGAGGTACCGGGGGCGAAGCCCGCCCCGGCCCGGCGGCCGAGTTAAAAAAAATAATAATTCCATTCAGTCTCAATGGCGGGGTGCGGGCCGGCCCGGCGGCGACTGCGGCGGGCAGCAGTTCTCTTGGACAGGTTGAGAGATAAAAAAATAATAATTCCCATGCAGTCTCAATGGCGGGGTGCGGGCCGGGCGAGTGCGGCGGGCAGCAGGCCTCTTGGACAGGTTGAGAGATAAAAAAATAATAATTCCCGTGCAGTCTCAATGGCGGGGTGCGGGCCGGGGAATAGGCCTCTTGGCCGGGGTGAATAGTGTTGGAACACGGCCCGCGGAAATAGTAGCGGCTGGAGGTACCGGGGGCGATGCCCGCTCCGGCCCGGCGGCCCAGTTAAAAAAAATAATAATCCCCGTTCAGTCTCAATGGCGGGGTGCGGGCCGGCCCGGCGGCGAGTGCGGCGGGCAGCAGGCCTCTTGGACAGGTTGAGAGATAAAAAAATAATAATTCCCATGCAGTCTCAATGGCGGGGTGCGGGCCGGGGAAGAGGCCTCTTGGCCGGGGTGAATAGTGTTGGAACACGGCCCGCGGAAATAGTAGCGGCTGGAGGTACCGGGGGCGAAGCCCGCCCCGGCCCGGAGGCCGAGTTAAAAAAATAAATAATCCCCGTTCAGTCTCAATGGCAGGGTGCGGGCCGGCCCGGCGGCGAGTGCGGCGGGCAGCAGGCCTCTTGGACAGGTTGAGAGATAAAAAAATAATAATTCCCGTGCAGTCTCAATGGCGGGGTGCGGGCCGGGGAATAGGCCTCTTGGCCGGGGTGAATAGTGTTGGAACACGGCCCGCGGAAATAGTAGCGGCTGGAGGTACCGGGGGCGATGCCCGCCCCGGCCCGGCGGCCAAGTTAAAAAAATAAATAATCCCGTTCAGTCTCAATGGCAGGGTGCGGGCCGGCCCGGCGGCGATTGCGGCGGGCAGCAGGCCTCTTGGACAGGTTGAGAGATAAAAAAATAATAATTCCCATGCAGTCTCAATGGCGGGGTGCGGGCCGGGGAAGAGGCCTCTTGGCCGGGGTGAATAGTGTTGGAACACGGCCCGCGGAAATAGTAGCGGCTGGAGGTACCGGGGGCGATGCCCGCCCCGGGCCGGCGGCCAAGTTAAAAAAATAAATAATCCCCGTTCAGTCTCAATGGCAGGGTGCGGGCCGGCCCGGCGGCGATTGCGGCGGGCAGCAGGCCTCTTGGACAGGTTGGGAGATAAAAAAATAATAATTCCCGTGCAATCTCAATGGCGGGGTGCGGGCCGGCCCGGCGGACGAGTGTGGCCGGGGAAGAGGCCTCTTGGCCGGGGTGAATATGTTGGAACGCGCGCGTAAATAGAAGCGGCTGGAGGTACCGGGGGCGAAGCCCGCCCCGGCCCGGAGGCCGAGTTAAAAAAAATAATAATCCCCGTTCAGTCTCAATGGCGGGGTGCGGGCCGGCCCGGCGGCGAGTGCGGCGGGCAGCAGGCCTCTTGGACAGGTTGAGAGATAAAAAAATAATAATTCCCGTGCAGTCTCAATGGCGGGGTGCGGGCCGGCCCGGCGGAGGAGTGTGGCCGGGGAATAGGCCTCTTGGCCGGGGTGAATGGTGTTGGAACACGGCCCGCGGAAATAGTAGCGGCTGGAGGTACCGGGGGCGATGCCCGCCCCGGCCCGGCGGCCAAGTTAAAAAAATAAATAATCCCCGTTCAGTCTCAATGGCAGGGTGCGGGCCGGCCCGGCGGCGATTGCGGCGGGCAGCAGGCCTCTTGGACAGGTTGAGAGATAAAAAAATAATAATTCCCATGCAGTCTCAATGGCGGGGTGCGGGCCGGGGAATAGGCCTCTTGGCCGGGGTGAATATGTTGGAACGCGGCGCGCGTAAATAGAAGCGGCTGGAGGTACCGGGGGCGAAGCCCGCCCCGGCCCGGAGGCCGAGTTAAAAAAAATAATAATCCCCGTTCAGTCTCAATGGCGGGGTGCGGGCCGGCCCGGCGGCGAGTGCGGCGGGCAGCAGGCCTCTTGGACAGGTTGAGAGATAAAAAAAATAATAATCCCCGTTCAGTCTCAATGGCGGGGTGCGGGCCGGCCCGGCGGCGATTGCGGCGGGCAGCAGGCCTCTTGGACAGGTTGAGAGATAAAAAAATAATAATTCCCGTGCAGTCTCAATGGCGATGTGCGGGCCGGGGAATAGGCCTCTTGGCCGGGGTTAATAGTGTTGGAACGCGGCCCGCGGAAATAGTAGCGGCTGGAGGTACCGGGGGCGAAGCCCGCCCCGGCCCGGCGGCCGAGTTAAAAAAAAAAAAAATCCCCGTTCAGTCTCAATGGCGGGGTGCGGGCCGGCCCGGCGGCGATTGCGGCGGGCAGCAGGCCTCTTGGACAGGTTGAGAGATAAAAAAATAATAATCCCCGTTCAGTCGGGCCGGCCCGGCGGCGATTGCGGCGGGCAGCAGGCCTCTTGGACAGGTTGAGAGATAAAAAAATAATAATCCCCGTTCAGTCTCAATGGCGGGGTGCGGGCCGGCCCGGCGGCGAGTGCGGTGGGCAGCAGGCCTCTTGGACAGGTTGAGAGATAAAAAAATAATAATTCCCGTGCAGTCTCAATGGCCTGGTGCGGGCCTGCCCGGCGGCGAGTGCGGCGGGCAGCAGGCCTCTTGGACAGGTTGAGAGATAAAAAAATAATAATTCCCGTGCAGTCTCAATGGCGGGGTGCGGGCCGGGGAATAGGCCTCTTGGCCGGGGTGAATAGTGTTGGAACGCGGCCCGCGGAAATAGTAGCGGCTGAAGGTACCGGGGGCGATGCCCGCCCCGGCCCGGCGGCCAAGCTAAAAAAATAAATAATCCCCGTTCAGTCTCAATGGCAGGGTGCGGGCCGGCCCCTGCGGCGAGTGCGGCGGGCAGCAGGCCTCTTGGACAGTTTGAGAGATAAAAAAAAAAAAATTCCCGTGTAGTCTCAATGGCGGGGTGCGGGCCGGCCCGGAGGACGAGTGTGGCCGGGGAAGAGGCCTCTTGGCCGGGGTTAATAGTGTTGGAACGCGGCCCGCGGAAATAGTAGCGGCTGGAGGTACCGGGGGCGAAGCCCGCCCCGGCCCGGCGGCCGAGTTAAAAAAAATAATAATCCCGTTCAGTCTCAATGGCGGGGTGCGGGCTGGCCCGGCGGACGAGTGTGGCCGGGGAAGAGGCCTCTTGGCCGGGGTGAATAGTGTTGGAACGCGGCCCGCGGAAATAGTAGCGGCTGGAGGTACCGGGGGCGATGCCCGCCCCGGCCCGGCGGCCAAGTTAAAAAAATAAATAATCCCTGTTCAGTCTCAATGGCAGGGTGCGGGCCGGCCCGGCGGCGATTGCGGCGGGTAGCAGGCCTCTTGGACAGGTTGAGAGATAAAAAAATAATAATTCCAATGCAGTCTCAATGGCGGGGTGCGGGCCGGCCCAGCGGCGAGTGCGGCGGGCAGCAGGCCTCTTGGACAGGTTGAGAGATAAAAAAATAATAATCCCCGTTCAGTCGGGCCGGCCCGGCGGCGATTGCGGCGGGCAGCAGGCCTCTTGGACAGTTTGAGAGATAAAAAAAATAATAATTCCCGTGCAGTCTCAATGGCGGGGTGCGGGCCGGCCCGGCGGCGAGTGCGGCGGGCAGCAGGCCTCTTGGACAGGTTGAGAGATAAAAAAAAAAATAATTCCCGTGCAGTCTCAATGGCGGGGTGCGGGCCGGCCCGGCGGACGAGTGTGGCCGGGGAAGAGGCCTCTTGGACAGGTTGAGAGATAAAAAAATAATAATTCCCGTGCAGTCTCAATGGCGGGGTGCGGGCCTGCCCGGCGGCGAGTGCGGCGGGCAGCCGGCCTCTTGGACAGGTTGAGAGATAAAAAAATAATAATTCCCGTGCAGTCTCAATGGCGGGGTGCGGGCCGGCCCGGCGGACGAGTGTGGCCGGGGAAGAGGCCTCAAGGCCGGTGTGAATAGTGTTGGAACGCGGCCCGCGGAAATAGTAGCGGCTGGAGGTACCAGGGGCGAAGCCCGCCCCGGCCCGGCGGCCAAGTTAAAAAAATAAATAATCCCCGTTCAGTCTCAATGGCAGGGTGCGGGCCGGCCCGGCGGCGATTGCGGCGGGCAGCAGGCCTCTTGGACAGGTTGAGGGATAAAAAAATAATAATTCCCATGCAGTCTCAATGGCGGGGTGCGGGCCGGCCCGGCGGACGAGTGTGGCCGGGGAAGAGGCCTCTTGGCCGGGGTGAATAGTGTTGGAACGCGGCCCGCGGAAATAGTAGCGGCTGGAGGTACCGGGGGCGAAGCCCGCCCCGGCCCGGCGGCCAAGTTAAAAAAATAAATAATCCCTTCAGTCTCAATGGCAGGGTGCGGGCCGGCCCGGTGGCCGAGTGTGGCCGGGGAAGAGGCCTCTTGAACGGGGTTAATAGTGTTGGAACGCGGCCCGCGGAAATAGTAGCGTCTGGAGGTACCGGGGGCGAAGCCCGCCCCGGCCCGGCGGCCGAGTTAAAAAAAATAATAATTCCGTTCAGTCTCAATGGCGGGGTGCGGGCCGGCCCGGCGGCGATTGCGGCGGGCAGCAGTTCTCTTGGACAGGTTGAGAGATAAAAAAATAATAATTCCCATGCAGTCTCAATGGCGGGGTGCGGGCCGGCCCGGCGGCGAGTGCGGCGGGCAGCAGGCCTCTTGGACAGGTTGAGAGATAAAAAAATAATAATTCCCGTGCAGTCTCAATGGCGGGGTGCGGGCCGGCCCGGCGGACGAGTGTGGCCGGGGAAGAGGCCTCTTGGCCGGGGCTAATATGTTGGAACTCGGCGCGCGTAAATAGAAGCGGCTGGAGGTACCGGGGGCGAAGCCCGCCCCGGCCCGGCGGCCAAGTTAAAAAAATAATAATTCCCGTGCAGTCTCAATGGCGGGGTGCGGGCCGGGGAATAGGCCTCTTGGCCGGGGTGAATAGTGTTGGAACACGGCCCGCGGAAATAGTAGCGGCTGGAGGTACCGGGGGCGATGCCCGCCCCGGCCCGGCGGCCAAGTTAAAAAAATAAATAATACACGTTCAGTCTCAATGGCAGGGTGCGGGCCGGCCCGGCGGCGATTGCGGCGGGCAGCAGGCCTCTTGGACAGGTTGAGAGATAAAAAAATAATAATTCCCATGCAGTCTCAATGGCGGGGTGCGGGCCGGGGAATAGGCCTCTTGGCCGGGGTGAATAGTGTTGGAACACGGCCCGCGGAAATAGTAGCGGCTGGAGGTACCGGGGGCGATGCCCGCCCCGGGCCGGCGGCCAAGTTAAAAAAATAAATAATCCCTGTTCAGTCTCAATGGCAGGGTGCGGGCCGGCCCGGCGGCGATTGCGGCGGGCAGCAGGCCTCTTGGACAGGTTGAGAGATAAAAAAATAATAATTCCCATGCAGTCTCAATGGCGGGGTGCGGGCCGGCCCGGCGGACGAGTGTGGCCGGGGAAGAGGCCTCTTGGCCGGGGTGAATAGTGTTGGAACGCGGCCCGCGGAAATAGTAGCGGCTGGAGGTACCGGGGGCGAAGCCCGCCCCGGCCCGGCGGCCAAGTTAAAAAAATAAATAATTCCGTTCAGTCTCAATGGCGGGGTGCGGCCGGCCCGGCGGCGATTGCGGCGGGCAGCAGTTCTCTTGGACAGGTTGAGAGATAAAAAAATAATAATTCCCATGCAGTCTCAATGGCGGGGTGCGGGCCGGCCCGGCGGAGAGTGCGGCGGGCAGCAGGCCTCTTGGACAGGTTGAGAGATAAAAAAATAATAATTCCCGTGCAGTCTCAATGGCGGGGTGCGGGCCGGCCCGGCGGACGAGTGTGGCCGGGGAAGAGGCCTCTTGGCCGGGGTGAATATGTTGGAACGCGGCGCGCGTAAATAGAAGCGGCTGGAGGTACCGGGGGCGATGCCCGCCCCGGCCCGGCGGCCAAGTTAAAAAAATAAATAATCCCCGTTCAGTCTCAATGGCAGGGTGCGGGCCGGCCCGGCGGCGATTGCGGCGGGCAGCAGGCCTCTTGGACAGGTTGAGAGATAAAAAAATAATAATTCCCATGCAGTCTCAATGGCGGGGTGCGGGCCGGGGAATAGGCCTCTTGGCCGGGGTGAATAGTGTTGGAACACGGCCCGCGGAAATAGTAGCGGCTGGAGGTAGCGGGGTCGATGCCCGCCCCGGGCCGGCCGCCAAGTTAAAAAAATAAATAATCCCTTCAGTCTCAATGGCAGGGTGCGGGCCGGCCCGGTGGCCGAGTGTGGCCGGGGAAGAGGCCTCTTGAACGGGGTTAATAGTGTTGGAACGCGGCCCGCGGAAATAGTAGCTTCTGGAGGTACCGGGGGCGAAGTCCGCCCCGGCCCGGCGGCCGAGTTAAAAAAAATAATAATTCCGTTCAGTCTCAATGGCGGGGTGCGGGCCGGCCCGGCGGCGATTGCGGCGGGCAGCAGTTCTCTTGGACAGGTTGAGAGATAAAAAAATAATAATTCCCATGCAGTCTCAATGGCGGGGTGCGGGCCGGCCCGGCGGCGATTGCGGCGGGCAGCAGGCCTCTTGGACAGGTTGAGAGATAAAAAAATAATAATTCCCGTGCAGTCTCAATGGCGGGGTGCGGGCCGGCCCGGCGGACGAGTGTGGCCGGGGAAGAGGCCTCTTGGCCGGGGTGAATATGTTGGAACTCGGCGCGCGTAAATAGAAGCGGCTGGAGGTACCGGGGGCGAAGCCCGCCCCGGCCCGGCGGCCGAGTTAAAAAAAAATAATAATCCCCGTTCAGTCTCAATGGCGGGGTGCGGGCCGGCCCGGCGGCGAGTGCGGCGGGCAGCAGGCCTCTTGGACAGGTTGAGAGATAAAAAAATAATAATTCCCGTGCAGTCTCAATGGCGGGGTGCGGGCCGGCCCGGCGGCGAGTGCGGCGGGCAGCAGGCCTCTTGGACAGGTTGAGAGATAAAAAAAATAATAATTCCCGTGCAGTCTCAATGGCGGGGTGCGGGCCGGGGAATAGGCCTCTTGGCCGGGGTGAATAGTGTTGGAACACGGCCCGCGGAAATAGTAGCGGCTGGAGGTACCGGGGGCGATGCCCGCCCCGGCCCAGCGGCCAAGTTAAAAAAATAAATAATACACGTTCAGTCTCAATGGCAGGGTGCGGGCCGGCCCGGCGGCGATTGCGGCGGGCAGCAGGCCTCTTGGACATGTTGAGAGATAAAAAAATAATAATTCCCATGCAGTCTCAATGGCGGGGTGCGGGCCGGGGAATAGGCCTCTTGGCCGGGGTGAATAGTGTTGGAACACGGCCCGCGGAAATAGTAGCGGCTGGAGGTACCGGGGGCGATGCCCGCCCCGGGCCGGCGGCCAAGTTAAAAAAATAAATAATCCCCGTTCAGTCTCAATGGCAGGGTGCGGGCCGGCCCGGCGGCGATTGCGGCGGGCAGCAGGCCTCTTGGACAGGTTGAGAGATAAAAAAATAATAATTCCCATGCAGTCTCAATGGCGGGGTGCGGGCCGGCCCGGCGGACGAGTGTGGCCGGGGAAGAGGCCTCTTGGCCGGGGTGAATAGTGTTGGAACGCGGCCCGCGGAAATAGTAGCGGCTGGAGGTACCGGGGGCGAAGCCCGCCCCGGCGCGGTGGCCAAGTTAAAAAAATAAATAATTCCGTTCAGTCTCAATGGCGGGGTGCGGCCGGCCCGGCGGCGATTGCGGCGGGCAGCAGTTCTCTTGGACAGGTTGAGAGATAAAAAAATAATAATTCCCATGCAGTCTCAATGGCGGGGTGCGGGCCGGCCCGGCGGCGAGTGCGGCGGGCAGCAGGCCTCTTGGACAGGTTGAGAGATAAAAAAATAATAATTCCCGTGCAGTCTCAATGGCGGGGTGCGGGCCGGCCCGGCGGACGAGTGTGGCCGGGGAAGAGGCCTCTTGGCCGGGGTGAATAGTGTTGGAACGCGGCCCGCGGAAATAGTAGCGGCTGGAGGTACCGGGGGCGAAGCCCGCCCCGGCCCGGCG
Source organism: Hippocampus zosterae (assembly GCF_025434085.1). NCBI lineage: Eukaryota > Metazoa > Chordata > Actinopteri > Syngnathiformes > Syngnathidae > Hippocampus > Hippocampus zosterae. The sequence continues at coordinate 1,412,461 of NC_067460.1, forward strand.
GCCGAGTTAAAAAAATAAATAATTCCGTTCAGTCTCAATGGCGGGGTGCGGGCCGGCCCGGCGGCGATTGCGGCGGGCAGCAGGCCTCTTGGACAGGTTGAGAGATAAAAAAATAATAATTCCCGTGCAGTCTCAATGGCGGGGTGCGGGCCGGCCCGGCGGCGAGTGCGGCGGGCAGCAGGCCTCTTGGACAGGTTGAGAGATAAAAAAATAATAATTCCCGTGCAGTCTCAATGGCGGGGTGCGGGCCGGCCCGGCGGACGAGTGTGGCCGGGGAAGAGGCCTCTTGGCTGGGGTGAATATGTTGGAACTCGGCGCGCGTAAATAGAAGCGGCTGGAGGTACCGGGGGCGAAGCCCGCCCCGGCCCGGCCCGGCGGCCGAGTTAAAAAAAATAATAATCCCCGTTCAGTCTCAATGGCGGGGTGCGGGCCGGCCCGGCGGCGATTGCGGCGGGCAGCAGTTCTCTTGGACAGGTTGAGAGATAAAAAAATAATAATTCCCATGCAGTCTCAATGGCGGGGTGCGGGCCGGCCCGGCGGCGAGTGCGGCGGGCAGCAGGCCTCTTGGACAGGTTGAGAGATAAAAAAATAATAATTCCCGTGCAGTCTCAATGGCGGGGTGCAGGCCGGCCCGGCGGCGAGTGCGGCGGGCAGCAGGCCTCTTGAACAGGTTGAGAGATAAAAAAAATAATAATTCCCGTGCAGTCTCAATGGCGGGGTGCGGGCCGGGGAATAGGCCTCTTGGCCGGGGTGAATAGTGTTGGAACACGGCCCGCGGAAATAGTATCGGCTGGAGGTACCGGGGGCGATGCCCGCCCCGGCCCGGCGGCCAAGTTAAAAAAATAAATAATACACGTTCAGTCTCAATGGCAGGGTGCGGGCCGGCCCGGCGGCGATTGCGGCGGGCAGCAGGCCTCTTGGACAGGTTGAGAGATAAAAAAATAATAATTCCCATGCAGTCTCAATGGCGGGGTGCGGGCCGGGGAATAGGCCTCTTGGCCGGGGTGAATAGTGTTGGAACACGGCCCGCGGAAATAGTAGCGGCTGGAGGTACCGGGGGCGATGCCCGCCCCGGGCCGGCGGCCAAGTTAAAAAAATAAATAATCCCCGTTCAGTCTCAATGGCAGGGTGCGGGCCGGCCCGGCGGCGATTGCGGCGGGCAGCAGGCCTCTTGGACAGGTTGAGAGATAAAAAAATAATAATTCCCATGCAGTCTCAATGGCGGGGTGCGGGCCGGCCCGGCGGACGAGTGTGGCCGGGGAAGAGGCCTCTTGGCCGGGGTGAATAATGTTGGAACGCGGCCCGCGGAAATAGTAGCGTCTGGAGGTACCGGGGGCGAAGCCCGCCCCGGCGCGGTGGCCAAGTTAAAAAAATAAATAATTCCGTTCAGTCTCAATGGCGGGGTGCGGCCGGCCCGGCGGCGATTGCGGCGGGCAGCAGTTCTCTTGGACAGGTTGAGAGATAAAAAAATAATAATTCCCATGCAGTCTCAATGGCGGGGTGCGGGCCGGCCCGGCGGCGAGTGCGGCGGGCAGCAGGCCTCTTGGACAGGTTGAGAGATAAAAAAATAATAATTCCCGTGCAGTCTCAATGGCGGGGTGCGGGCCGGCCCGGCGGACGAGTGTGGCCGGGGAAGAGGCCTCTTGGCCGGGGTGAATATGTTGGAACGCGGCGCGCGTAAATAGAAGCGGCTGGAGGTACCGGGGGCGAAGCCCGCCCCGGCCCGGCGGCCGAGTTTAAAAAAATAATAATCCCCGTTCAGTCTCAATGGCGGGGTGCGGGCCGGCCCGGCGGCGAGTGCGGCGGGCAGCAGGCCTCTTGGACAGGTTGAGAGATAAAAAAAATAATAATTCCCGTGCAATCTCAATGTTGTGGTGCGGGCCGGGGAATAGGCCTCTTGGCCGGGGTGAATAGTGTTGGAACACGGCCCGCGGAAATAGTAGCGGCTGGAGGTACCGGGGGCGATGCCCGCCCCGGCCCGGCGGCCGAGTTAAAAAAAATAATAATTCCGTTCAGTCTCAATGGCGGGGTGCGGGCCGGCCCGGCGGCGATTGCGGCGGGCAGCAGTTCTCTTGGATAGGTTGAGAGATAAAAAAATAATAATTCCCATGCAGTCTCAATGGCGGGGTGCGGGCCGGCCCGGCGGCGAGTGCGGCGGGCAGCAGGCCTCTTGGACAGGTTGAGAGATAAAAAAATAATAATTCCCATGCAGTCTCAATGGCGGGGTGCGGGCCGGCCCGGTGGCCGAGTGTGGCCGGGGAAGAGGCCTCTTGGCCGGGGTGAATAGTGTTGGAACGCGGCCCGCGGAAATAGTAGCGGCTGGAGGTACCGGGGGCGAAGCCCGCCCCGGCCCGGCGGCCAAGTTAAAAAAATAAATAATTCCGTTCAGTCTCAATGGCGGGGTGCGGGCCGGCCCAGCGGCGATTGCGGCGGGCAGCAGGCCTCTTGGACAGGTTGAGAGATAAAAAAATAATAATTCCCATGCAGTCTCAATGGCGGGGTGCGGGCCGGCCCGGCGGCGAGTGCGGCGGGCAGCAGGCCTCTTGGACAGGTTGAGAGATAAAAAAATAATAATTCCCGTGCAGTCTCAATGGCGGGGTGCGGGCCGGCCCGGCGGACGAGTGTGGCCGGGGAAGAGGCCTCTTGGCTGGGGTGAATATGTTGGAACTCGGCGCGCGTAAATAGAAGCGGCTGGAGGTACCGGGGGCGAAGCCCGCCCCGGCCCGGCGGCCGAGTTAAAAAAAATAATAATCCCCGTTCAGTCTCAATGGCGGGGTGCGGGCCGGCCCGGCGGCGATTGCGGCGGGCAGCAGTTCTCTTGGACAGGTTGAGAGATAAAAAAATAATAATTCCCATGCAGTCTCAATGGCGGGGTGCGGGCCGGCCCGGCGGCGAGTGCGGCGGGCAGCAGGCCTCTTGGACAGGTTGAGAGATAAAAAAATAATAATTCCCGTGCAGTCTCAATGGCGGGGTGCAGGCCGGCCCGGCGGCGAGTGCGGCGGGCAGCAGGCCTCTTGAACAGGTTGAGAGATAAAAAAAATAATAATTCCCGTGCAGTCTCAATGGCGGGGTGCGGGCCGGGGAATAGGCCTCTTGGCCGGGGTGAATAGTGTTGGAACACGGCCCGCGGAAATAGTATCGGCTGGAGGTACCGGGGGCGATGCCCGCCCCGGCCCGGCGGCCAAGTTAAAAAAATAAATAATACACGTTCAGTCTCAATGGCAGGGTGCGGGCCGGCCCGGCGGCGATTGCGGCGGGCAGCAGGCCTCTTGGACAGGTTGAGAGATAAAAAAATAATAATTCCCATGCAGTCTCAATGGCGGGGTGCGGGCCGGGGAATAGGCCTCTTGGCCGGGGTGAATAGTGTTGGAACACGGCCCGCGGAAATAGTAGCGGCTGGAGGTACCGGGGGCGATGCCCGCCCCGGCCCGGCGGCCAAGTTAAAAAAATAAATAATCCCCGTTCAGTCTCAATGGCAGGGTGCGGGCCGGCCCGGCGGCGATTGCGGCGGGCAGCAGGCCTCTTGGACAGGTTGAGAGATAAAAAAATAATAATTCCCATGCAGTCTCAATGGCGGGGTGCGGGCCGGCCCGGCGGACGAGTGTGGCCGGGGAAGAGGCCTCTTGGCCGGGGTGAATAGTGTTGGAACGCGGCCCGCGGAAATAGTAGCGTCTGGAGGTACCGGGGGCGAAGCCCGCCCCGGCGCGGTGGCCAAGTTAAAAAAATAAATAATTCCGTTCAGTCTCAATGGCGGGGTGCGGCCGGCCCGGCGGCGATTGCGGCGGGCAGCAGTTCTCTTGGACAGGTTGAGAGATAAAAAAATAATAATTCCCATTCAGTCTCAATGGCGGGGTGCGGGCCGGCCCGGCGGCGAGTGCAGCGGGCAGCAGGCCTCTTGGACAGGTTGAGAGATAAAAAAATAATAATTCCCGTGCAGTCTCAATGGCGGGGTGCGGGCCGGCCCGGCGGACGAGTGTGGCCGGGGAAGAGGCCTCTTGGCCGGGGTGAATATGTTGGAACGCGGCGCGCGTAAATAGAAGCGGCTGGAGGTACCGGGGGCGAAGCCCGCCCCGGCCCGGCGGCCGAGTTTAAAAAAATAATAATCCCCGTTCAGTCTCAATGGCGGGGTGCGGGCCGGCCCGGCGGCGAGTGCGGCGGGCAGCAGGCCTCTTGGACAGGTTGAGAGATAAAAAAAATAATAATTCCCGTGCAGTCTCAATGTTGGGGTGCGGGCCGGGGAATAGGCCTCTTGGCCGGGGTGAATAGTGTTGGAACACGGCCCGCGGAAATAGTAGCGGCTGGAGGTACCGGGGGCGATGCCCGCCCCGGCCCGGCGGCCAAGTTAAAAAAATAAATAATCCCCGTTCAGTCTCAATGGCAGGGTGCGGGCCGGCCCGGCGGCGATTGCGGCGGGCAGCAGGCCTCTTGGACAGGTTGAGAGATAAAAAAATAATAATTCCCATGCAGTCTCAATGGCGGGGTGCGGGCCGGGGAATAGGCCTCTTGGCCGGGGTGAATAGTGTTGGAACACGGCCCGCGGAAATAGTAGCGGCTGGAGGTACCGGGGTCGATGCCCGCCCCGGGCCGGCGGCCAAGTTAAAAAAATAAATAATCCCCGTTCAGTCTCAATGGCAGGGTGTGGGCCGGCCCGGCGGCGATTGCGGCGGGCAGCAGGCCTCTTGGACAGGTTGAGAGATAAAAAAATAATAATTCCCATGCAGTCTCAATGGCGGGGTGCGGGCCGGCCCGGCGGACGAGTGTGGCCGGGGAAGAGGGCTCTTGGCCGGGGTGAATAGTGTTGGAACGCGGCCCGCGGAAATACTAGCGGCTGGAGGTACCGGGGGCGAAGCCCGCCCCGGCCCGGCGGCCAAGTTAAAAAAATAAATAATCCCTTCAGTCTCAATGGCAGGGTGCGGGCCGGCCCGGTGGCCGAGTGTGGCCGGGGAAGAGGCCTCTTGGCCGGGGTTAATAGTGTTGGAACGCGGCCCGCGGAAATAGTAGCGTCTGGAGGTACCTGGGGCGAAGCCCGCCCCGGCCCGGCGGCCGAGTTAAAAAAAATAATAATTCCGTTCAGTCTCAATGGCGGGGTGCGGGCCGGCCCGGCGGCGATTGCGGCGGGCAGCAGTTCTCTTGGATAGGTTGAGAGATAAAAAAATAATAATTCCCATGCAGTCTCAATGGCGGGGTGCGGGCCGGCCCGGCGGCGAGTGAGGCGGGCAGCAGGCCTCTTGGACAGGTTGAGAGATAAAAAAATAATAATTCCCAAGCAGTCTCAATGGCGGGGTGCGGGCCGGCCCGGCGGACGAGTGTGGCCGGGGAAGAGGCCTCTTGGCCGGGGTGAATAGTGTTGGAACGCGGCCCGCGGAAATAGTAGCGGCTGGAGGTACCGGGGGCGAAGCCCGCCCCGGCCCGGCGGCCAAGTTAAAAAAATAAATAATTCCGTTCAGTCTCAATGGCGGGGTGCGGCCGGCCCGGCGGCGATTGCGGCGGGCAGCAGTTCTCTTGGACAGGTTGAGAGATAAAAAAATAATAATTCCCATGCAGTCTCAATGGCGGGGTGCGGGCCGGCCCGGCGGAGAGTGCGGCGGGCAGCAGGCCTCTTGGACAGGTTGAGAGATAAAAAAATAAGAATTCCCGTGCAGTCTCAACGGCGGGGTGCGGGCCGGCCCGGCGGACGAGTGTGGCCGGGGAAGAGGCCTCTTGGCCGGGGTGAATATGTTGGAACGCGGCGCGCGTAAATAGTAGCGGCTGGAGGTACCGGGGGCGAAGCCCGCCCCGGCCCGGCGGCCAAGTTAAAAAAATAAATAATCCCGTTCAGTCTCAATGGCAGGGTGCGGGCCGGCCCGGTGGCCGAGTGTGGCCGGGGAAGAGGCCTCTTGGCCGGGGTTAATAGTGTTGGAACGCGGCCCGCGGAAATAGTAGCGTCTGGAGGTACCGGGGGCGAAGCCCGCCCCGGCCCGGCGGCCGAGTTAAAAAAAATAATAATTCCGTTCAGTCTCAATGGCGGGGTGCGGGCCGGCCCGGCGGCGACTGCGGCGGGCAGCAGTTCTCTTGGACAGGTTGAGAGATAAAAAAATAATAATTCCCATGCAGTCTCAATGGCGGGGTGCGGGCCGGCCCGGCGGCGAGTGCAGCGGGCAGCAGGCCTCGTGGACAGGTTGAGAGATAAAAAAATAATAATTCCCGTGCAGTCTCAATGGCGGGGTGCGGGCCTGCCCGGCGGCGAGTGCGGCGGGCAGCAGGCCTCTTGGACAGGTTGAGAGATAAAAAAATAATCATTCCCGTGCAGTCTCAATGGCGGGGTGCGGGCCGGCCCGGCGGACGAGTGTGGCCGGGGAAGAGGCCTCTTGGCCGGGGTGAATAGTGTTGGAACGCGGCCCGCGGAAATAGTAGCGGCTGGAGGTACCGGGGTGATGCCCGCCCCGGCCCGGCGGCCAAGTTGAAAAAATAAATAATTCCCGTTCAGTCTCAATGGCAGGGTGCGGGCCGGCCCGGCGGCGATTGCGGCGGGCAGCAGGCCTCTTGGACAGGTTGAGAGATAAAAAAATAATAATTCCCGTGCAGTCTCAATGGCGGGGTGCGGGCCGGCCCGGAGGACGAGTGTGGCCGGGGAAGAGGCCTCTTGGCCGGGGTTAATAGTGTTGGAACGCGGCCCGCGGAAATAGTAGCGGCTGGAGGTACCGGGGGCGAAGCCCGCCCCGGCCCGGCGGCCGAGTTAAAAAAAATAATAATTCCCGTGCAGTCTCAATGGCGGGGTGCGGGCCGGCCCGGCGGCGATTGCGGCGGGCAGCAGGCCTCTTGGACAGGTTGAGAGATAAAAAAATAATAATTCCCATGCAGTCTCAATGGCGGGGTGCGGGCCGGCCCGGCGGCGAGTGTGGCCGGGGAAGAGGCCTCTTGGCCGGGGTGAATAGTGTTGGAACGCGGCCCGCGGAAATAGTAGCGGCTGGAGGTACCGGGGGGTACACAACTCATTCCTATGAAGATACATTCAAACTCAGAAACGTGCTCTACTCGGCCTGAAAATGCATTTAAAGCAATAAAAACTCAAAATGAGTGTCACGCCTAAACCAAAGGACTTATGCACACATTTCAACATGTATTTAGTTCAGGTTGACATTCTGAAGCCTAAATGAGCATTAATTTGACTACACAACTTATTCCTATGAAGATACATTCAAAGTAAAAAAACGGGCTCAACTCGGACTGAAAGTGCATTTAAAGCAATAAAAACTCAAAATGAGTGTCACGCCTAAACCAAAGGACTTATGCACACATTTCAACATGTATTTAGTTCAGGTTGACCTCCTAAAGCCTAAATGAGCATTTATTTGACTCCACAACTCATTCCTATGAAGGTACATTCAAAGTCACAAAACGTGCTCAACTAGGCCTGAAAGTGCATTTAAAGCAATAAAAACTCAAATTGAGTGTCATACCAAAACCAAAGGACTTATGCACACATTTCAACATGTATTTAGTTCAGGTTGACCTCCTGAAGCCTAAATGAGCATTTATTTGACTACACAACTCATTCCTATGAAGGTACATTCAAAGTCACAAAACGTGCTCAACTAGGCCTGAAAGTGCATTTGATGCAATAAAAACTCAAAATGAGTGTCACACCTAAACCAAAGGATTTATGCACACATTTCAACATGTATTTTGTTCAGCTTGACCTCCTGAAGCCTAAATGAGCATTAATTTGACTACACATCCCATTCCTTTGAAGATACATTCAAAGTAAAAAAACGTGCTCTACTCGGCCTGAAAATGCATTTAAAGCAATAAAAACACAAATTGAGTGTCACACCTAAACCAAAGGATTTATGCACACATTTCAACATGTATTTAGTTCAGGTTGACCTCCTGAAGCCTAAATGAGCATTTATTTGACTACACAACTCATTCCTATGAAGGTACATTCAAAGTCACAAAACGTGCTCAACTAGGCCTGAAAGTGCATTTAAAGCAATAAAAACTCAAAATGAGTGTCACGCCTAAACCAAAGGACTTATGCACACATTTCAACATGTATTTAGTTCAGGTTGACCTCCTGAAGCCTAAATCACCATTAATTTGATCACACAACTCATTCCTATGAAGACACATTCAAACTCAGAAACGTGCTCTACTCGGCCTGAAAATGCATTTAAAGCAATAAAAACTCAAAATGAGTGTCACACCTAAACCAAAGGACTTATGCACACATTTCAACATGTATTTAGTTCAGGTTGACCTCCTGAAGCCTAAATGAGCATTTATTTGACTACACAACTCATTCCTATGAAGGTACATTCAAAGTCACAAAACGTGCTCAACTCGGCCTGAAAGTGCATTTAAAGCAATAAAAACTCAAAATGAGTGTCACGCCTAAACCAAAGGACTTATGCACACATTTCAACATGTATTTAGTTCAGGTTGACCTCCTGAAGCCTAAATGAGCATTAATTTGACTACACAACTTATTCCTATGAAGGAACATTCAAAGTAAAAAAACGGGCTCAACTCGGACTGAAAGTGCATTTAAAGCAATAAAAACTGAAAATGAGTGTCACGCCTAAACCAAAGGACTTATGCACACATTTCAACATGTATTTAGTTCAGGTTAACCTCCTGAAGCCTAAATGAGCATTAATTTGACTACACAACTCATTCCTATGAAGGTACATTCAAAGTCACAAAACGTGCTCAACTAGGCGTGAAAGTGCATTTAAAGCAATAAAAACTCAAAATGAGTGTCACGCCTAAACCAAAGGACTTATGCACACATTTCAACATGTATTTAGTTCAGGTTGACCTCCTGAAGCCTAAATCACCAATAATTTGACTACACAACTTAATCCTATGAAGATACATTCAAAGTAAAAAAACGGACTCAACTCGGACTGAAAGTGCATTTAAAGCAATAAAAACTGAAAATGAGTGTCACGCCTAAACCAAAGGACTTATGCACACATTTCAACATGTATTTAGTTCAGGTTGACGTCCTGAAGCCTAAATGAGCATTAATTTGACTACACAACTTATTCCTATGAAGATACATTCAAAGTAAAAAAACGTGCTCTACTCGGCCTGAAAATGCATTTAAAGCAATAAAAACTCAAAATGAGTGTCACGCCTAAACCAAAGGCCTTATGCACACATTTCAACATGTATTTAGTTCAGGTTGACCTCCTGAAGCCTAAATGAGCATTAATTTGACTACACAACTCATTCCTATGAAGGAACATTCAAAGTAAAAAAACGGGCTCAACTCGGACTGAAAGTGCATTTAAAGCAATAAAAACTGAAAATGAGTGTCACGCCTAAACCAAAGGACTTATGCACACATTTCAACATGTATTTAGTTCAGGTTGACCTCCTGAAGCCTAAATGAGTATAATTTGACTACACAACTCATTCCTATGAAGGTACATTAAAAGTCACAAAACGTGCTCAACTAGGCCTGAAAGTGCATTTAAAGCAATAAAAACTCAAAATGAGTGTCACGCCTAAACCAAAGGACTTATGCACACATTTCAACATGTATTTAGTTCAGGTTGACATTCTGAAGCCTAAATGAGCATTAATTTGATCACACAACTCATTCCTATGAAGATACATTCAAACTCAGAAACGTGCTCTACTCGGCCTGAAAATGCATTTAAAGCAATAAAAACTCAAATTGAGTGTCACGCCTAAACCAAAGGACTTATACACACATTTCAACATGTATTTAGTTCAGGTTGACATTCTGAAGCCTAAATGAGCATTATTTGGTCTATACAACTCATTCCTATGAAGGTACATTCAACGTCACAAAACGTGCTCAACTAGGCCTGAAAGTGCATTTAAAGCAATAAAATCTCAAAATGAGTTTCACGCCTAAATCAAAGGACTTATGCACACATTTCAACATGTATTTAGTTTAGGTTGACCTCCTGAAGCCAAAATTAGCATTAATTTGATCACACAACTCATTCCCATGAAGATACATTCAAAGTCAGCAAGTGCCCTGCTCTGTCTGAAAATGCATTTGAATCAATAAAAACTAAAATTGAGTGTCATGCCTAAACCAAAGGACGTCTGCACACATTTCAACGTCTAAAGTGTTGTTTCCGATGCCTGCTAGTGTATGTGTGCGTGCGTGTGTGAGAGTGTGTAAGTGTGTGCGTGTGTTTGTGTGTGTTTGTGTGGGTGCGTGCGTGTGTGTGTTGTGCGCACCCCCCCCCCCCCCAAAAAAGTACTGTATTCGGATAAAAATGACGAATTACTCAGAGGTTTTAACTTTTGCTTGCACTTGATTTGTTCTGACACCGACGACGTCCACCAATGACAGCCCGAGTGGATCTAGCCCACGTGGTGTGAGAGCAGGGGGAGGTGAAAAGATGCAAAGCCTAGGTGATTGGCTGTGCATCTTTCAGTCTTCCACGTGGGTTAGTCTTTGATCTTCAATCAGTGTCCAAATGTTGTTTACATGCGTAGCGTGTGCGGATGTGTGTGCCTCTCATGAGTTTGTGTGTGTGTTTGCGCGCGCGTGATCGTGTGCCCATACATGTGTGAGTGTTTCTTTGATCTAAATCATCGTTGGTGTGTTGTTTACGATACGTGCTCGTCTGTGCGTACGTTTGTGTGAGTGTGTGTGCGTGCGTGCGTTTGTGTGTGTGCTTGCTGCGTGCTGGCGCGCTCGGAAGCGTGTGTGTCACAGAGAAAGAGAGGGAGCGGGATCGCTGGCCTGTATGTACTCTATGTGAAACACACAGGACATTTGTAATTTCGTCCCTTTCACATTTTTTGGCTTTTTTAAAAATAAAACTTATTTCATCAATGGTTCATAATGAGTGTCACGCCTAGACCAAATGACTTATGCACACATTTCAACATTTATTTAGTTCAGGTTGACCTCCTGAAGCCTAAATGAGCATTAATTTGACAACACAACTCATTCCTATGAAGGTACATTCAAAGTCACAAAACGTGCTCAACTAGGCCTGAAAGTGCATTTAAAGCAATAAAAAACTCAAAAATGAGTGTCACGCATAAACCAAAGGACTTATGCACACATTTCAACATGTATTTAGTTCAGGTTGACCTCCTGAAGCCTAAATCACCATTAATTTGACTACACAACTTATTCCTATGAAGATACATTCAAAGTAAAAAAACGGGCTCAACTCGGACTGAAAGTGCATTTAAAGCAATAAAAACTGAAAATGAGTGTCACGCCTAAACCAAAGTACTTATGCACACATTTCAACATGTATTTAGTTCAGGTTGACCTCCTGAAGCCTAAATGAGCATTAATTTGACTACACAACTTATTCCTATGAAGGAACATTCAAAGTAAAAAAACGGGCTCAACTCGGACTGAAAGTGCATTTAAAGCAATAAAAACTGAAAATGAGTGTCACGCCTAAACCAAAGGACTTATGCACACATTTCAACATGTATGTAGTTCAGGTTGACCTCCTGAAGCCTAAATGAGCATTAATTTGACTACACAACTCATTCCTATGAAGGTACATTCAAAGTCACAAAACGTGCTCAACTAGGCGTGAAAGTGCATTTAAAGCAATAAAAACTCAAAATGAGTGTCACGCCTAAACCAAAGGACTTATGCACACATTTCAACATGTATTTAGTTCAGGTTGACCTCCTGAAGCCTAAATCACCATTAATTTGACTACACAACTTAATCCTATGAAGATACATTCAAAGTAAAAAAACGGGCTCAACTCGGACTGAAAGTGCATTTAAAGCAATAAAAACTGAAAATGAGTGTCACGCCTAAACCAAAGGACTTATGCACACATTTCAACATTTATTTAGTTCAGGTTGACCTCCTGAAGCCTAAATCACCATTAATTTGACTACACAACTTATTCCTATGAAGATACATTCAAAGTAAAAAAACGGCCTCAACTCGGACTGAAAGTGCATTTAAAGCAATAAAAACTGGAAATGAGTGTCACGCCTAAACCAAAGGACTTATGCACACATTTCAACATGTATTTAGTTCAGGTTGACGTCCTGAAGCCTAAATGAGCATTAATTTGACTACACAACTTATTCCTATGAAGATACATTCAAAGTAAAAAAACGTGCTCTACTCGGCCTGAAAATGCATTTAAAGCAATAAAAACTCAAAATGAGTGTCGCGCCTAAACCAAAGGCCTTACGCACACATTTCAACATGTATTTAGTTCAGGTTGACCTCCTGAAGCCTAAATGAGCATTAATTTGACTACACAACTCATTCCTATGAAGGAACATTCAAAGTAAAAAAACGGGCTCAACTAGGCCTGAAAGTGCATTTAAAGCAATAAAAACTCAAAATGAGTGTCACGCCTAAACCAAAGGACTTATGCACACATTTCAACATGTATTTAGTTCAGGTTGACCTCCTGAAGCCTAAATGAGCATTAATTTAACTACACAACTCATTCCTATGAAGGTACATTCAAAGTCACAAAACGTGCTCAACTAGGCCTGAAAGTGCATTTAAAGCAATAAAAACTCAAAATGAGTGTCACGCCTAAACCAAAGGACTTATGCACACATTTCAACATGTATTTGGTTCAGGTTGACATTCTGAAGCCTAAATGAGCATTAATTTGACTACACAACTTATTCCTATGAAGATACATTCAAAGTAAAAAAACGGGCTCAACTCGGACTGAAAGTGCATTTAAAGCAATAAAAACTGAAAATGAGTGTCACGCCTAAACCAAAGGACTTATGCACACATTTCAACATGTATTTAGTTCAGGTTGACCTCCTGAACCCTAAATGAGCATTAATTTGACTACACAACTCATTCCTATGAAGGTACATTCAAAGTCACAAAACGTGCTCAACTAGGCCTGAAAGTGCATTTAAAGCAATAAAAACTCAAAATGAGTGTCACGCCTAAACCAAAGGACTTATGCACACATTTCAACATGTATTTAGTTCAGGTTGACCTCCTGAAGCCTAAATCACCATTAATTTGACTACACAACTTATTCCTATGAAGATACATTCAAAGTAAAAAAACGGGCTCAACTCGGACTGAAAGTGCATTTAAAGCAATAAAAACTGAAAATGAGTGTCACGCCTAAACCAAAGGACTTATGCACACATTTCAACATGTATTTAGTTCAGGTTGACGTCCTGAAGCCTAAATGAGCATTAATTTGACTACACAACTTATTCCTATGAAGATACATTCAAAGTAAAAAAACGTGCTCTACTCGGCTTGAAAATGCATTTAAAGCAATAAAAACTCAAAATGAGTGTCACGCCTAAACCAAAGGCCTTATGCACACATTTCAACATGTATTTAGTTCAGGTTGACCTCCTGAACCCTAAATGAGCATTAATTTGACTACACAACTCATTCCTATGAAGGTACATTCAAAGTCACAAAACGTGCTCAACTAGGCCTGAAAGTGCATTTAAAGCAATAAAAACTGAAAATGAGTGTCACGCCTAAACCAAAGGACTTATGCACACATTTCAACATGTATTTAGTTCAGGTTGACCTCCTGAAGCCTAAATCACCATTAATTTGACTACACAACTTAATCCTATGAAGATACATTCAAAGTAAAAAAACGGGCTCAACTCGGACTGAAAGTGCATTTAAAGCAATAAAAACTGAAAATGATTGTCACGCCAAAACCAAAGGACTTATGCACACATTTCAACATGTATTTAGTTCAGGTTGACCTCCTGAAGCCTAAATGAGCATTTATTTGACTACACAACTCATTCCTATGAAGGTACATTCAAAGTCACAAAACGTGCTCAACTAGGCCTGAAAGTGCATTTAAAGCAATAAAAACTCAAAATGAGTGTCACACCTAAACCAAAGGATTTATGCACACATTTCAACATGTATTTTGTTCAGGTTGACCTCCTGAAGCCTAAATGAGCATTTATTTGACTACACAACTCATTCCTATGAAGGTACATTCAAAGTCACAAAACGTGCTCAACTAGGCCTGAAAGTGCATTTAAAGCAATAAAAACTGAAAATGAGTGTCACGCCTAAACCAAAGGACTTATGCACACATTTCAACATGTATTTAGTTCAGGTTGACCTCCTGAAGCCTAAATCACCATTAATTTGACTACACAACTTAATCCTATGAAGATACATTCTAAGTAAAAAAACGGGCTCAACTCGGACTGAAAGTGCATTTAAAGCAATAAAAACTGAAAATGAGTGTCACGCCTAAACCAAAGGACTTATGCACACATTTCAACATGTATTTAGTTCAGGTTGACCTCCTGAAGCCTAAATGAGCATTAATTTGACTACACAACTCATTCCTATGAAGGTACATTCAAAGTCACAAAACGTGCTCAACTAGGCCTGAAAGTGCATTTAAAGCAATAAAAACTCAAAATGAGTGTCACGCCTAAACCAAAGGACTTATGCACACATTTCAACATGTATTTAGTTCAGGTTGACATTCTGAAGCCTAAATGAGCATTAATTTGACTACACAACTTATTCCTATGAAGATACATTCAAAGTAAAAAAACGGCTCAACTCGGACTGAAAGTGCATTTAAAGCAATAAAAACTGAAAATGAGTGTCACGCCTAAACCAAAGGATTTATGCACACATTTCAACATGTATTTAGTTCAGGTTGACGTCCTGAAGCCTAAATCACCATTAATTTGACTACACAACTTATTCCTATGAAGATACATTCAAAGTAAAAAAACGGGCTCAACTCGGCCTGAAAGTGCATTTAAAGCAATAAAAACTGAAAATGAGTGTCACGCCTAAACCAAAGGACTTATGCACACATTTCAACATGTATTTAGTTCAGGTTGACGTCCTGAAGCCTAAATGAGCATTAATTTGACTACACAACTTATTCCTATGAAGATACATTCAATGTAAAAAAACGTGCTCTACTCGGCCTGAAAATGCATTTAAAGCAATAAAAACTCAAAATGAGTGTCACGCCTAAACCAAAGGCCTTATGCACACATTTCAACATGTATTTAGTTCAGGTTGACCTCCTGAAGCCTAAATGAGCATTAATTTGACTACACAACTCATTCCTATGAAGGAACATTCAAAGTAAAAAAACGGGCTCAACTCGGACTGAAAGTGCATTTAAAGCAATAAAAACTGAAAATGAGTGTCACGCCAAAACCAAAGGACTTATGCACACATTTCAACATGTATTTAGTTCAGGTTGACCTCCTGAAGCCTAAATGAGCATTTATTTGACTACACAACTCATTCCTATGAAGGTACATTCAAAGTCACAAAACGTGCTCAACTAGGCCTGAAAGTGCATTTAAAGCAATAAAAACTCAAGATGAGTGTCACACCTAAACCAAAGGATTTATGCACACATTTCAACATGTATTTTGTTCAGGTTGACCTCCTGAAGCCTAAATGAGCATTTATTTGACTACACAACTCATTCCTATGAAGGTACATTCAAAGTCACAAAACGTGCTCAACTAGGCCTGAAAGTGCATTTAAAGCAATAAAAACTCAAAATGAGTGTCACGCCTAAACCAAAGGACTTATGCACACATTTCAACATGTATTTAGTTCAGGTTGACCTCCTGAAGCCTAAATCACCATTAATTTGACTACACAACTTAATCCTATGAAGATACATTCAAAGTAAAAAAACGGGCTCAACTCGGACTGAAAGTGCATTTAAAGCAATAAAAACTGAAAATGAGTGTCACGCCAAAACCAAAGGACTTATGCACACATTTCAACATGTATTTAGTTCAGGTTGACCTCCTGAAGCCTAAATGAGCATTTATTTGACTACACAACTCATTCCTATGAAGGTACATTCAAAGTCACAAAACGTGCTCAACTAGGCCTGAAAGTGCATTTAAAGCAATAAAAACTCAAAATGAGTGTCACACCTAAACCAAAGGATTTATGCACACATTTCAACATGTATTTTGTTCAGGTTGACCTCCTGAAGCCTAAATGAGCATTTATTTGACTACACAACTCATTCCTATGAAGGTACATTCAAAGTCACAAAACGTGCTCAACTAGGCCTGAAAGTGCATTTAAAGCAATAAAAACTGAAAATGAGTGTCACGCCTAAACCAAAGGACTTATGCACACATTTCGACATGTATTTAGTTCAGGTTGACCTCCTGAAGCCTAAATCACCATTAATTTGACTACACAACTTAATCCTATGAAGATACATTCAAAGTAAAAAAACGGGCTCAACTCGGACTGAAAGTGCATTTAAAGCAATAAAAACTGAAAATGAGTGTCACGCCTAAACCAAAGGACTTATGCACACATTTCAACATGTATTTAGTTCAGGTTGACCTCCTGAAGCCTAAATGAGCATTAATTTGACTACACAACTTATTCCTATGAAGGAACATTCAAAGTAAAAAAACGGGCTCAACTCGGACTGAAAGTGAATTTAAAGCAATAAAAACTGAAAATGAGTGTCACGCCTAAACCAAAGGACTTATGCACACATTTCAACATGTATGTAGTTCAGGTTGACCTCTTGAAGCCTAAATGAGCATTAATTTGACTACACAACTCATTCCTATGAAGGTACATTCAAAGTCACAAAACGTGCTCAACTAGGCCTGAAAGTGCATTTAAAGCAATAAAAACTCAAAATGAGTGTCACGCCTAAACCAAAGGACTTATGCACACATTTCAACATGTATTTAGTTCAGGTTGACCTCCTGAAGCCTAAATGAGCATTAATTTGACTACACAACTCATTCCTATGAAGGTACATTCAAAGTCACAAAACGTGCTCAACTAGGCCTGAAAGTGCATTTAAAGCAATAAAAACTCAAAATGAGTGTCACGCCTAAACCAAAGGACTTATGCACACATTTCAACATGTATTTAGTTCAGGTTGACATTCTGAAGCCTAAATGAGCATTAATTTGACTACACAACTTATTCCTATGAAGATACATTCAAAGTAAAAAAACGGGCTCAACTCGGACTGAAAGTGCATTTAAAGCAATAAAAACTGAAAATGAGTGTCACGCCAAAACCAAAGGACTTATGCACACATTTCAACATGTATTTAGTTCAGGTTGACCTCCTGAAGCCTAAATGAGCATTTATTTGACTACACAACTCATTCCTATGAAGGTACATTCAAAGTCACAAAACGTGCTCAACTAGGCCTGAAAGTGCATTTAAAGCAATAAAAACTCAAGATGAGTGTCACACCTAAACCAAAGGATTTATGCACACATTTCAACATGTATTTTGTTCAGGTTGACCTCCTGAAGCCTAAATGAGCATTTATTTGACTACACAACTCATTCCTATGAAGGTACATTCAAAGTCACAAAACGTGCTCAACTAGGCCTGAAAGTGCATTTAAAGCAATAAAAACTCAAAATGAGTGTCACGCCTAAACCAAAGGACTTATGCACACATTTCAACATGTATTTAGTTCAGGTTGACCTCCTGAAGCCTAAATGAGCATTAATTTGACTACACAACTCATTCCTATGAAGGTACATTCAAAGTCACAAAACGTGCTCAACTAGGCCTGAAAGTGCATTTAAAGCAATAAAAACTCAAAATGAGTGTCACGCCTAAACCAAAGGACTTATGCACACATTTCAACATGTATTTAGTTCAGGTTGACCTCCTGAAGCCTAAATCACCATTAATTTGACTACACAACTTATTCCTATGAAGATACATTCAAAGTAAAAAAACGGGCTCAACTCGGACTGAAAGTGCATTTAAAGCAATAAAAACTGAAAATGAGTGTCACGCCTAAACCAAACGACTTATGCACACATTTCAACATGTATTTAGTTCAGGTTGACCTCCTGAAGCCTAAATGAGCATTAATTTGACTACACAACTTATTCCTATGAAGGAACATTCAAAGTAAAAAAACGGGCTCAACTCGGACTGAAAGTGATTTTAAAGCAATAAAAACTGAAAATGAGTGTCACGCCTAAACCAAAGGACTTATGCACACATTTCAACATGTATGTAGTTCAGGTTGACCTCTTGAAGCCTAAATGAGCATTAATTTGACTACACAACTCATTCCTATGAAGATACATTCAAAGTAAAAAAACGTGCTCTACTCGGCCTGAAAATGCATTTAAAGCAATAAAAACTCAAAATGAGTGTCGCGCCTAAACCAAAGGCCTTACGCACACATTTCAACATGTATTTAGTTCAGGTTGACCTCCTGAAGCCTAAATGAGCATTAATTTGACTACACAACTCATTCCTATGAAGGAACATTCAAAGTAAAAAAACGGGCTCAACTCGGACTGAAAGTGCATTTAAAGCAATAAAAACTGAAAATGAGTGTCACGCCTAAACCAAAGGACTTATGCACACATTTCAACATGTATTTAGTTCAGGTTGACCTCCTGAAGCCTAAATGAGCATTAATTTGACTACACAACTCATTCCTATGAAGGTACATTCAAAGTCACAAAACGTGCTCAACTAGGCCTGAAAGTGCATTTAAAGCAATAAAAACTCAAAATGAGTGTCACGCCTAAACCAAAGGACTTATGCACACATTTCAACATGTATTTAGTTCAGGTTGACATTCTGAAGCCTAAATGAGCATTAATTTGACTACACAACTTATTCCTATGAAGATACATTCAAAGTAAAAAAACGGGCTCAACTCGGACTGAAAGTGCATTTAAAGCAATAAAAATTGAAAATGAGTGTCACGCCTAAACCAAAGGACTTATGCACACATTTCAACATGTATTTAGTTCAGGTTGACCTCCTGAAGCCTAAATGAGCATTAATTTGACTACACAACTCATTCCTATGAAGGTACATTCAAAGTCACAAAACGTGCTCAACTAGGCCTGAAAGTGCATTTAAAGCAATAAAAACTCAAAATGAGTGTCACGCCTAAACCAAAGGACTTATGCACACATTTCAACATGTATTTAGTTCAGGTTGACCTCCTGAAGCCTAAATCACCATTAATTTGACTACACAACTTAATCCTATGAAGATACATTCAAAGTAAAAAAACGGGCTCAACTCGGACTGAAAGTGCATTTAAAGCAATAAAAACTGAAAATGAGTGTCACGCCAAAACCAAAGGACTTATGCACACATTTCAACATGTATTTAGTTCAGGTTGACCTCCTGAAGCCTAAATGAGCATTTATTTGACTACACAACTCATTCCTATGAAGGTACATTCAAAGTCACAAAACGTGCTCAACTAGGCCTGAAAGTGCATTTAAAGCAATAAAAACTCAAAATGAGTGTCACACCTAAACCAAAGGATTTATGCACACATTTCAACATGTATTTTGTTCAGGTTGACCTCCTGAAGCCTAAATCACCATTAATTTGACTACACAACTTAATCCTATGAAGATACATTCAAAGTAAAAAAACGGGCTCAACTCGGACTGAAAGTGCATTTAAAGCAATAAAAACTGAAAATGAGTGTCACGCCTAAACCAAAGGACTTATGCACACATTTCAACATGTATTTAGTTCAGGTTGACCTCCTGAAGCCTAAATGAGCATTAATTTGACTACACAACTTATTCCTATGAAGGAACATTCAAAGTAAAAAAACGGGCTCAACTCGGACTGAAAGTGAATTTAAAGCAATAAAAACTGAAAATGAGTGTCACGCCTAAACCAAAGGACTTATGCACACATTTCAACATGTATTTAGTTCAGGTTGACGTCCTGAAGCCTAAATGAGCATTAATTTGACTACACAACTTATTCCTATGAAGATACATTCAAAGTAAAAAAACGTGCTCTACTCGGCCTGAAAATGCATTTAAAGCAATAAAAACTCAAAATGAGTGTCGCGCCTAAACCAAAGGCCTTACGCACACATTTCAACATGTATTTAGTTCAGGTTGACCTCCTGAAGCCTAAATGAGCATTAATTTGACTACACAACTCATTCCTATGAAGGAACATTCAAAGTAAAAAAACGGGCTCAACTCGGACTGAAAGTGCATTTAAAGCAATAAAAACTGAAAATGAGTGTCACGGCTAAACCAAAGGACTTATGCACACATTTCAACATGTATTTAGTTCAGGTTGACCTCCTGAAGCCTAAATGAGCATTAATTTGACTACACAACTCATTCCTATGAAGGTACATTCAAAGTCACAAAACGTGCTCAACTAGGCCTGAAAGTGCATTTAAAGCAATAAAAACTCAAAATGAGTGTCACGCCTAAACCAAAGGACTTATGCACACATTTCAACATGTATTTAGTTCAGGTTGACATTCTGAAGCCTAAATGATCATTAATTTGACTACACAACTTATTCCTATGAAGATACATTCAAAGTAAAAAAACGGGCTCAACTCGGACTGAAAGTGCATTTAAAGCAATAAAAACTGAAAATGAGTGTCACGCCTAAACCAAAGGACTTATGCACACATTTCAACATGTATTTAGTTCAGGTTGACCTCCTGAAGCCTAAATGAGCATTAATTTGACTACACAACTCATTCCTATGAAGGTACATTCAAAGTCACAAAACGTGCTCAACTAGGCCTGAAAGTGCATTTAAAGCAATAAAAACTCAAAATGAGTGTCACGCCTAAACCAAAGGACTTATGCACACATTTCAACATGTATTTAGTTCAGGTTGACCTCCTGAAGCCTAAATCACCATTAATTTGACTACACAACTTAATCCTATGAAGATACATTCAAAGTAAAAAAACGGGCTCAACTCGGACTGAAAGTGCATTTAAAGCAATAAAAACTGAAAATGAGTGTCACGCCAAAACCAAAGGACTTATGCACACATTTCAACATGTATTTAGTTCAGGTTGACCTCCTGAAGCCTAAATGAGCATTTATTTGACTACACAACTCATTCCTATGAAGGTACATTCAAAGTCACAAAACGTGCTCAACTAGGCCTGAAAGTGCATTTAAAGCAATAAAAACTCAAAATGAGTGTCACACCTAAACCAAAGGATTTATGCACACATTTCAACATGTATTTTGTTCAGGTTGACCTCCTGAAGCCTAAATGAGCATTTATTTGACTACACAACTCATTCCTATGAAGGTACATTCAAAGTCACAAAACGTGCTCAACTAGGCCTGAAAGTGCATTTAAAGCAATAAAAACTGAAAATGAGTGTCACGCCTAAACCAAAGGACTTATGCACACATTTCGACATGTATTTAGTTCAGGTTGACCTCCTGAAGCCTAAATCACCATTAATTTGACTACACAACTTAATCCTATGAAGATACATTCAAAGTAAAAAAACGGGCTCAACTCGGACTGAAAGTGCATTTAAAGCAACAAAAACTGAAAATGAGTGTCACGCCTAAACCAAAGGACTTATGCACACATTTCAACATGTATTTAGTTCAGGTTGACCTCCTGAAGCCTAAATGAGCATTAATTTGACTACACAACTTATTCCTATGAAGGAACATTCAAAGTAAAAAAACGGGCTCAACTCGGACTGAAAGTGAATTTAAAGCAATAAAAACTGAAAATGAGTGTCACGCCTAAACCAAAGGACTTATGCACACATTTCAACATGTATGTAGTTCAGGTTGACCTCTTGAAGCCTAAATGAGCATTAATTTGACTACACAACTCATTCCTATGAAGGTACATTCAAAGTCACAAAACGTGCTCAACTAGGCCTGAAAGTGCATTTAAAGCAATAAAAACTCAAAATGAGTGTCACGCCTAAACCAAAGGACTTATGCACACATTTCAACATGTATTTAGTTCAGGTTGACCTCCTGAAGCCTAAATGAGCATTAATTTGACTACACAACTCATTCCTATGAAGGTACATTCAAAGTCACAAAACGTGCTCAACTAGGCCTGAAAGTGCATTTAAAGCAATAAAAACTGAAAATGAGTGTCACGCCAAAACCAAAGGACTTATGCACACATTTCAACATGTATTTAGTTCAGGTTGACCTCCTGAAGCCTAAATGAGCATTTATTTGACTACACAACTCATTCCTATGAAGGTACATTCAAAGTCACAAAACGTGCTCAACTAGGCCTGAAAGTGCATTTAAAGCAATAAAAACTCAAGATGAGTGTCACACCTAAACCAAAGGATTTATGCACACATTTCAACATGTATTTTGTTCAGGTTGACCTCCTGAAGCCTAAATGAGCATTTATTTGACTACACAACTCATTCCTATGAAGGTACATTCAAAGTCACAAAACGTGCTCAACTAGGCCTGAAAGTGCATTTAAAGCAATAAAAACTCAAAATGAGTGTCACGCCTAAACCAAAGGACTTATGCACACATTTCAACATGTATTTAGTTCAGGTTGACCTCCTGAAGCCTAAATGAGCATTAATTTGACTACACAACTCATTCCTATGAAGGTACATTCAAAGTCACAAAACGTGCTCAACTAGGCCTGAAAGTGCATTTAAAGCAATAAAAACTCAAAATGAGTGTCACGCCTAAACCAAAGGACTTATGCACACATTTCGACATGTATTTAGTTCAGGTTGACCTCCTGAAGCCTAAATCACCATTAATTTGACTACACAACTTAATCCTATGAAGATACATTCAAAGTAAAAAAACGGGCTCAACTCGGACTGAAAGTGCATTTAAAGCAATAAAAACTGAAAATGAGTGTCACGCCTAAACCAAACGACTTATGCACACATTTCAACATGTATTTAGTTCAGGTTGACCTCCTGAAGCCTAAATGAGCATTAATTTGACTACACAACTTATTCCTATGAAGGAACATTCAAAGTAAAAAAACGGGCTCAACTCGGACTGAAAGTGAATTTAAAGCAATAAAAACTGAAAATGAGTGTCACGCCTAAACCAAAGGACTTATGCACACATTTCAACATGTATGTAGTTCAGGTTGACCTCTTGAAGCCTAAATGAGCATTAATTTGACTACACAACTCATTCCTATGAAGATACATTCAAAGTAAAAAAACGTGCTCTACTCGGCCTGAAAATGCATTTAAAGCAATAAAAACTCAAAATGAGTGTCGCGCCTAAACCAAAGGCCTTACGCACACATTTCAACATGTATTTAGTTCAGGTTGACCTCCTGAAGCCTAAATGAGCATTAATTTGACTACACAACTCATTCCTATGAAGGAACATTCAAAGTAAAAAAACGGGCTCAACTCGGACTGAAAGTGCATTTAAAGCAATAAAAACTGAAAATGAGTGTCACGCCTAAACCAAAGGACTTATGCACACATTTCAACATGTATTTAGTTCAGGTTGACCTCCTGAAGCCTAAATGAGCATTAATTTGACTACACAACTCATTCCTATGAAGGTACATTCAAAGTCACAAAACGTGCTCAACTAGGCCTGAAAGTGCATTTAAAGCAATAAAAACTCAAAATGAGTGTCACGCCTAAACCAAAGGACTTATGCACACATTTCAACATGTATTTAGTTCAGGTTGACATTCTGAAGCCTAAATGAGCATTAATTTGACTACACAACTTATTCCTATGAAGATACATTCAAAGTAAAAAAACGGGCTCAACTCGGACTGAAAGTGCATTTAAAGCAATAAAAACTGAAAATGAGTGTCACGCCTAAACCAAAGGACTTATGCACACATTTCAACATGTATTTAGTTCAGGTTGACCTCCTGAAGCCTAAATGAGCATTAATTTGACTACACAACTCATTCCTATGAAGGTACATTCAAAGTCACAAAACGTGCTAAACTAGGCCTGAAAGTGCATTTAAAGCAATAAAAACTCAAAATGAGTGTCACGCCTAAACCAAAGGACTTATGCACACATTTCAACATGTATTTAGTTCAGGTTGACCTCCTGAAGCCTAAATCACCATTAATTTGACTACACAACTTAATCCTATGAAGATACATTCAAAGTAAAAAAACGGGCTCAACTCGGACTGAAAGTGCATTTAAAGCAATAAAAACTGAAAATGAGTGTCACGCCAAAACCAAAGGACTTATGCACACATTTCAACATGTATTTAGTTCAGGTTGACCTCCTGAAGCCTAAATGAGCATTTATTTGACTACACAACTCATTCCTATGAAGGTACATTCAAAGTCACAAAACGTGCTCAACTAGGCCTGAAAGTGCATTTAAAGCAATAAAAACTCAAAATGAGTGTCACACCTAAACCAAAGGATTTATGCACACATTTCAACATGTATTTTGTTCAGGTTGACCTCCTGAAGCCTAAATCACCATTAATTTGACTACACAACTTAATCCTATGAAGATACATTCAAAGTAAAAAAACGGGCTCAACTCGGACTGAAAGTGCATTTAAAGCAATAAAAACTGAAAATGAGTGTCACGCCTAAACCAAAGGACTTATGCACACATTTCAACATGTATTTAGTTCAGGTTGACCTCCTGAAGCCTAAATGAGCATTAATTTGACTACACAACTTATTCCTATGAAGGAACATTCAAAGTAAAAAAACGGGCTCAACTCGGACTGAAAGTGAATTTAAAGCAATAAAAACTGAAAATGAGTGTCACGCCTAAACCAAAGGACTTATGCACACATTTCAACATGTATGTAGTTCAGGTTGACCTCTTGAAGCCTAAATGAGCATTAATTTGACTACACAACTCATTCCTATGAAGGTACATTCAAAGTCACAAAACGGGCTCAACTCGGACTGAAAGTGCATTTAAAGCAATAAAAACTGAAAATGAGTGTCACGCCAAAACCAAAGGACTTATGCACACATTTCAACATGTATTTAGTTCAGGTTGACCTCCTGAAGCCTAAATGAGCATTTATTTGACTACACAACTCATTCCTATGAAGGTACATTCAAAGTCACAAAACGTGCTCAACTAGGCCTGAAAGTGCATTTAAAGCAATAAAAACTCAAAATGAGTGTCACACCTAAACCAAAGGATTTATGCACACATTTCAACATGTATTTAGTTCAGGTTGACCTCCTGAAGCCTAAATCACCATTAATTTGACTACACAACTTAATCCTATGAAGATACATTCAAAGTAAAAAAACGGGCTCAACTCGGACTGAAAGTGCATTTAAAGCAATAAAAACTGAAAATGAGTGTCACGCCTAAACCAAAGGACTTATGCACACATTTCAACATGTATTTAGTTCAGGTTGACCTCCTGAAGCCTAAATGAGCATTAATTTGACTACACAACTTATTCCTATGAAGGAACATTCAAAGTAAAAAAACGGGCTCAACTCGGACTGAAAGTGAATTTAAAGCAATAAAAACTGAAAATGAGTGTCACGCCTAAACCAAAGGACTTATGCACACATTTCAACATGTATGTAGTTCAGGTTGACCTCTTGAAGCCTAAATGAGCATTAATTTGACTACACAACTCATTCCTATGAAGGTACATTCAAAGTCACAAAACGTGCTCAACTAGGCCTGAAAGTGCATTTAAAGCAATAAAAACTCAAAATGAGTGTCACGCCTAAACCAAAGGACTTATGCACACATTTCAACATGTATTTAGTTCAGGTTGACCTCCTGAAGCCTAAATCACCATTAATTTGACTACACAACTTAATCCTATGAAGATACATTCAAAGTAAAAAAACGGGCTCAACTCGGACTGAAAGTGCATTTAAAGCAATAAAAACTGAAAATGAGTGTCACGCCTAAACCAAAGGACTTATGCACACATTTCAACATTTATTTAGTTCAGGTTGACCTCCTGAAGCCTAAATCACCATTAATTTGACTACACAACTTATTCCTATGAAGATACATTCAAAGTAAAAAAACGGGCTCAACTCGGACTGAAAGTGCATTTAAAGCAATAAAAACTGAAAATGAGTGTCACGCCTAAACCAAAGGACTTATGCACACATTTCAACATGTATTTAGTTCAGGTTGACGTCCTGAAGCCTAAATGAGCATTAATTTGACTACACAACTTATTCCTATGAAGATACATTCAAAGTAAAAAAACGTGCTCCTCTCGGCCTGAAAATGCATTTAAAGCAATAAAAACTCAAAATGAGTGTCGCGCCTAAACCAAAGGCCTTACGCACACATTTCAACATGTATTTAGTTCAGGTTGACCTCCTGAAGCCTAAATGAGCATTAATTTGACTACACAACTCATTCCTATGAAGGAACATTCAAAGTAAAAAAACGGGCTCAACTCGGACTGAAAGTGCATTTAAAGCAATAAAAACTGAAAATGAGTGTCACGCCTAAACCAAAGGACTTATGCACACATTTCAACATGTATTTAGTTCAGGTTGACCTCCTGAAGCCTAAATGAGCATTAATTTGACTACACAACTCATTCCTATGAAGGTACATTCAAAGTCACAAAACGTGCTCAACTAGGCCTGAAAGTGCATTTAAAGCAATAAAAACTCAAAATGAGTGTCACGCCTAAACCAAAGGACTTATGCACACATTTCAACATGTATTTAGTTCAGGTTGACATTCTGAAGCCTAAATGAGCATTAATTTGACTACACAACTTATTCCTATGAAGATACATTCAAAGTAAAAAAACGGGCTCAACTCGGACTGAAAGTGCATTTAAAGCAATAAAAACTGAAAATGAGTGTCACGCCTAAACCAAAGGACTTATGCACACATTTCAACATGTATTTAGTTCAGGTTGACCTCCTGAAGCCTAAATGAGCATTAATTTGACTACACAACTCATTCCTATGAAGGTACATTCAAAGTCACAAAACGTGCTCAACTAGGCCTGAAAGTGCATTTAAAGCAATAAAAACTCAAAATGAGTGTCACGCCTAAACCAAAGGACTTATGCACACATTTCAACATGTATTTAGTTCAGGTTGACCTCCTGAAGCCTAAATCACCATTAATTTGACTACACAACTTAATCCTATGAAGATACATTCAAAGTAAAAAAACGGGCTCAACTCGGACTGAAAGTGCATTTAAAGCAATAAAAACTGAAAATGAGTGTCACGCCAAAACCAAAGGACTTATGCACACATTTCAACATGTATTTAGTTCAGGTTGACCTCCTGAAGCCTAAATGAGCATTTATTTGACTACACAACTCATTCCTATGAAGGTACATTCAAAGTCACAAAACGTGCTCAACTAGGCCTGAAAGTGCATTTAAAGCAATAAAAACTCAAAATGAGTGTCACACCTAAACCAAAGGATTTATGCACACATTTCAACATGTATTTTGTTCAGGTTGACCTCCTGAAGCCTAAATGAGCATTTATTTGACTACACAACTCATTCCTATGAAGGTACATTCAAAGTCACAAAACGTGCTCAACTAGGCCTGAAAGTGCATTTAAAGCAATAAAAACTGAAAATGAGTGTCACGCCTAAACCAAAGGACTTATGCACACATTTCAACATGTATTTAGTTCAGGTTGACCTCCTGAAGCCTAAATCACCATTAATTTGACTACACAACTTAATCCTATGAAGATACATTCAAAGTAAAAAAACGGGCTCAACTCGGACTGAAAGTGCATTTAAAGCAATAAAAACTGAAAATGAGTGTCACGCCTAAACCAAAGGACTTATGCACACATTTCAACATGTATTTAGTTCAGGTTGACCTCCTGAAGCCTAAATGAGCATTAATTTGACTACACAACTCATTCCTATGAAGGTACATTCAAAGTCACAAAACGTGCTCAACTAGGCCTGAAAGTGCATTTAAAGCAATAAAAACTCAAAATGAGTGTCACGCCTAAACCAAAGGACTTATGCACACATTTCAACATGTATTTAGTTCAGGTTGACATTCTGAAGCCTAAATGAGCATTAATTTGACTACACAACTTATTCCTATGAAGATACATTCAAAGTAAAAAAACGGCTCAACTCGGACTGAAAGTGCATTTAAAGTAATAAAAACTGAAAATGAGTGTCACGCCTAAACCAAAGGATTTATGCACACATTTCAACATGTATTTAGTTCAGGTTGACGTCCTGAAGCCTAAATCACCATTAATTTGACTACACAACTTATTCCTATGAAGATACATTCAAAGTAAAAAAACGGGCTCAACTCGGACTGAAAGTGCATTTAAAGCAATAAAAACTGAAAATGAGTGTCACGCCTAAACCAAAGGACTTATGCACACATTTCAACATGTATTTAGTTCAGGTTGACGTCCTGAAGCCTAAATGAGCATTAATTTGACTACACAACTTATTCCTATGAAGATACATTCAATGTAAAAAAACGTGCTCTACTCGGCCTGAAAATGCATTTAAAGCAATAAAAACTCAAAATGAGTGTCACGCCTAAACCAAAGGCCTTATGCACACATTTCAACATGTATTTAGTTCAGGTTGACCTCCTGAAGCCTAAATCACCATTAATTTGACTACACAACTTAATCCTATGAAGATACATTCAAAGTAAAAAAACGGGCTCAACTCGGACTGAAAGTGCATTTAAAGCAATAAAAACTGAAAATGAGTGTCACGCCTAAACCAAAGGACTTATGCACACATTTCAACATGTATTTAGTTCAGGTTGACCTCCTGAAGCCTAAATGAGCATTAATTTGACTACACAACTTATTCCTATGAAGGAACATTCAAAGTAAAAAAACGGGCTCAACTCGGACTGAAAGTGAATTTAAAGCAATAAAAACTGAAAATGAGTGTCACGCCTAAACCAAAGGACTTATGCACACATTTCAACATGTATGTAGTTCAGGTTGACCTCTTGAAGCCTAAATGAGCATTAATTTGACTACACAACTCATTCCTATGAAGGTACATTCAAAGTCACAAAACGTGCTCAACTAGGCCTGAAAGTGCATTTAAAGCAATAAAAACTCAAAATGAGTGTCACGCCTAAACCAAAGGACTTATGCACACATTTCAACATGTATTTAGTTCAGGTTGACCTCCTGAAGCCTAAATCACCATTAATTTGACTACACAACTTAATCCTATGAAGATACATTCAAAGTAAAAAAACGGGCTCAACTCGGACTGAAAGTGCATTTAAAGCAATAAAAACTGAAAATGAGTGTCACGCCTAAACCAAAGGACTTATGCACACATTTCAACATTTATTTAGTTCAGGTTGACCTCCTGAAGCCTAAATCACCATTAATTTGACTACACAACTTATTCCTATGAAGATACATTCAAAGTAAAAAAACGGGCTCAACTCGGACTGAAAGTGCATTTAAAGCAATAAAAACTGAAATTGAGTGTCACGCCTAAACCAAAGGACTTATGCACACATTTCAACATGTATTTAGTTCAGGTTGACGTCCTGAAGCCTAAATGAGCATTAATTTGACTACACAACTTATTCCTATGAAGATACATTCAAAGTAAAAAAACGTGCTCTACTCGGCCTGAAAATGCATTTAAAGCAATAAAAACTCAAAATGAGTGTCGCGCCTAAACCAAAGGCCTTACGCACACATTTCAACATGTATTTAGTTCAGGTTGACCTCCTGAAGCCTAAATGAGCATTTATTTGACTACACAACTCATTCCTATGAAGGTACATTCAAAGTCACAAAACGTGCTCAACTAGGCCTGAAAGTGCATTTAAAGCAATAAAAACTGAAAATGAGTGTCACGCCTAAACCAAAGGACTTATGCACACATTTCAACATGTATTTAGTTCAGGTTGACCTCCTGAAGCCTAAATCACCATTAATTTGACTACACAACTTAATCCTATGAAGATACATTCAAAGTAAAAAAACGGGCTCAACTCGGACTGAAAGTGCATTTAAAGCAATAAAAACTGAAAATGAGTGTCACGCCTAAACCAAAGGACTTATGCACACATTTCAACATGTATTTAGTTCAGGTTGACCTCCTGAAGCCTAAATGAGCATTAATTTGACTACACAACTCATTCCTATGAAGGTACATTCAAAGTCACAAAACGTGCTCAACTAGGCCTGAAAGTGCATTTAAAGCAATAAAAACTCAAAATGAGTGTCACGCCTAAACCAAAGGACTTATGCACACATTTCAACATGTATTTAGTTCAGGTTGACATTCTGAAGCCTAAATGAGCATTAATTTGACTACACAACTTATTCCTATGAAGATACATTCAAAGTAAAAAAACGGCTCAACTCGGACTGAAAGTGCATTTAAAGTAATAAAAACTGAAAATGAGTGTCACGCCTAAACCAAAGGATTTATGCACACATTTCAACATGTATTTAGTTCAGGTTGACGTCCTGAAGCCTAAATCACCATTAATTTGACTACACAACTTATTCCTATGAAGATACATTCAAAGTAAAAAAACGGGCTCAACTCGGACTGAAAGTGCATTTAAAGCAATAAAAACTGAAAATGAGTGTCACGCCTAAACCAAAGGACTTATGCACACATTTCAACATGTATTTAGTTCAGGTTGACGTCCTGAAGCCTAAATGAGCATTAATTTGACTACACAACTTATTCCTATGAAGATACATTCAATGTAAAAAAACGTGCTCTACTCGGCCTGAAAATGCATTTAAAGCAATAAAAACTCAAAATGAGTGTCACGCCTAAACCAAAGGCCTTATGCACACATTTCAACATGTATTTAGTTCAGGTTGACCTCCTGAAGCCTAAATCACCATTAATTTGACTACACAACTTAATCCTATGAAGATACATTCAAAGTAAAAAAACGGGCTCAACTCGGACTGAAAGTGCATTTAAAGCAATAAAAACTGAAAATGAGTGTCACGCCTAAACCAAAGGACTTATGCACACATTTCAACATGTATTTAGTTCAGGTTGACCTCCTGAAGCCTAAATGAGCATTAATTTGACTACACAACTTATTCCTATGAAGGAACATTCAAAGTAAAAAAACGGGCTCAACTCGGACTGAAAGTGAATTTAAAGCAATAAAAACTGAAAATGAGTGTCACGCCTAAACCAAAGGACTTATGCACACATTTCAACATGTATGTAGTTCAGGTTGACCTCTTGAAGCCTAAATGAGCATTAATTTGACTACACAACTCATTCCTATGAAGGTACATTCAAAGTCACAAAACGTGCTCAACTAGGCCTGAAAGTGCATTTAAAGCAATAAAAACTCAAAATGAGTGTCACGCCTAAACCAAAGGACTTATGCACACATTTCAACATGTATTTAGTTCAGGTTGACCTCCTGAAGCCTAAATCACCATTAATTTGACTACACAACTTAATCCTATGAAGATACATTCAAAGTAAAAAAACGGGCTCAACTCGGACTGAAAGTGCATTTAAAGCAATAAAAACTGAAAATGAGTGTCACGCCTAAACCAAAGGACTTATGCACACATTTCAACATTTATTTAGTTCAGGTTGACCTCCTGAAGCCTAAATCACCATTAATTTGACTACACAACTTATTCCTATGAAGATACATTCAAAGTAAAAAAACGGGCTCAACTCGGACTGAAAGTGCATTTAAAGCAATAAAAACTGAAATTGAGTGTCACGCCTAAACCAAAGGACTTATGCACACATTTCAACATGTATTTAGTTCAGGTTGACGTCCTGAAGCCTAAATGAGCATTAATTTGACTACACAACTTATTCCTATGAAGATACATTCAAAGTAAAAAAACGTGCTCTACTCGGCCTGAAAATGCATTTAAAGCAATAAAAACTCAAAATGAGTGTCGCGCCTAAACCAAAGGCCTTACGCACACATTTCAACATGTATTTAGTTCAGGTTGACCTCCTGAAGCCTAAATGAGCATTAATTTGACTACACAACTCATTCCTATGAAGGAACATTCAAAGTAAAAAAACGGGCTCAACTCGGACTGAAAGTGCATTTAAAGCAATAAAAACTGAAAATGAGTGTCACGCCTAAACCAAAGGACTTATGCACACATTTCAACATGTATTTAGTTCAGGTTGACCTCCTGAAGCCTAAATGAGCATTAATTTGACTACACAACTCATTCCTATGAAGGTACATTCAAAGTCACAAAACGTGCTCAACTAGGCCTGAAAGTGCATTTAAAGCAATAAAAACTCAAAATGAGTGTCACGCCTAAACCAAAGGACTTATGCACACATTTCAACATGTATTTAGTTCAGGTTGACATTCTGAAGCCTAAATGAGCATTAATTTGACTACACAACTCATTCCTATGAAGGTACATTCAAAGTCACAAAACGTGCTCAACTAGGCCTGAAAGTGCATTTAAAGCAATAAAAACTCAAAATGAGTGTCACGCCTAAACCAAAGGATTTATGCACACATTTCAACATGTATTTAGTTCAGGTTGACCTCCTGAAGCCTAAATCACCATTAATTTGACTACACAACTTAATCCTATGAAGATACATTCAAAGTAAAAAAACGGGCTCAACTCGGACTGAAAGTGCATTTAAAGCAATAAAAACTGAAAATGAGTGTCACGCCTAAACCAAAGGACTTATGCACACATTTCAACATGTATTTAGTTCAGGTTGACCTCCTGAAGCCTAAATGAGCATTTATTTGACTACACAACTCATTCCTATGAAGGTACATTCAAAGTCACAAAACGTGCTCAACTAGGCCTGAAAGTGCATTTAAAGCAATAAAAACTCAAGATGAGTGTCACACCTAAACCAAAGGATTTATGCACACATTTCAACATGTATTT
This sequence comes from Hippocampus zosterae, assembly GCF_025434085.1. Taxonomy (NCBI): domain Eukaryota; kingdom Metazoa; phylum Chordata; class Actinopteri; order Syngnathiformes; family Syngnathidae; genus Hippocampus; species Hippocampus zosterae. The sequence continues at coordinate 1,445,024 of NC_067460.1, forward strand.
TGTTCAGGTTGACCTCCTGAAGCCTAAATGAGCATTTATTTGACTACACAACTCATTCCTATGAAGGTACATTCAAAGTCACAAAACGTGCTCAACTAGGCCTGAAAGTGCATTTAAAGCAATAAAAACTCAAAATGAGTGTCACGCCTAAACCAAAGGACTTATGCACACATTTCAACATGTATTTAGTTCAGGTTGACCTCCTGAAGCCTAAATGAGCATTAATTTGACTACACAACTCATTCCTATGAAGGTACATTCAAAGTCACAAAACGTGCTCAACTAGGCCTGAAAGTGCATTTAAAGCAATAAAAACTCAAAATGAGTGTCACGCCTAAACCAAAGGACTTATGCACACATTTCGACATGTATTTAGTTCAGGTTGACCTCCTGAAGCCTAAATCACCATTAATTTGACTACACAACTTAATCCTATGAAGATACATTCAAAGTAAAAAAACGGGCTCAACTCGGACTGAAAGTGCATTTAAAGCAATAAAAACTGAAAATGAGTGTCACGCCTAAACCAAACGACTTATGCACACATTTCAACATGTATTTAGTTCAGGTTGACCTCCTGAAGCCTAAATGAGCATTAATTTGACTACACAACTTATTCCTATGAAGGAACATTCAAAGTAAAAAAACGGGCTCAACTCGGACTGAAAGTGAATTTAAAGCAATAAAAACTGAAAATGAGTGTCACGCCTAAACCAAAGGACTTATGCACACATTTCAACATGTATGTAGTTCAGGTTGACCTCTTGAAGCCTAAATGAGCATTAATTTGACTACACAACTCATTCCTATGAAGATACATTCAAAGTAAAAAAACGTGCTCTACTCGGCCTGAAAATGCATTTAAAGCAATAAAAACTCAAAATGAGTGTCGCGCCTAAACCAAAGGCCTTACGCACACATTTCAACATGTATTTAGTTCAGGTTGACCTCCTGAAGCCTAAATGAGCATTAATTTGACTACACAACTCATTCCTATGAAGGAACATTCAAAGTAAAAAAACGGGCTCAACTCGGACTGAAAGTGCATTTAAAGCAATAAAAACTGAAAATGAGTGTCACGCCTAAACCAAAGGACTTATGCACACATTTCAACATGTATTTAGTTCAGGTTGACCTCCTGAAGCCTAAATGAGCATTAATTTGACTACACAACTCATTCCTATGAAGGTACATTCAAAGTCACAAAACGTGCTCAACTAGGCCTGAAAGTGCATTTAAAGCAATAAAAACTCAAAATGAGTGTCACGCCTAAACCAAAGGACTTATGCACACATTTCAACATGTATTTAGTTCAGGTTGACATTCTGAAGCCTAAATGAGCATTAATTTGACTACACAACTTATTCCTATGAAGATACATTCAAAGTAAAAAAACGGGCTCAACTCGGACTGAAAGTGCATTTAAAGCAATAAAAACTGAAAATGAGTGTCACGCCTAAACCAAAGGACTTATGCACACATTTCAACATGTATTTAGTTCAGGTTGACCTCCTGAAGCCTAAATGAGCATTAATTTGACTACACAACTCATTCCTATGAAGGTACATTCAAAGTCACAAAACGTGCTAAACTAGGCCTGAAAGTGCATTTAAAGCAATAAAAACTCAAAATGAGTGTCACGCCTAAACCAAAGGACTTATGCACACATTTCAACATGTATTTAGTTCAGGTTGACCTCCTGAAGCCTAAATCACCATTAATTTGACTACACAACTTAATCCTATGAAGATACATTCAAAGTAAAAAAACGGGCTCAACTCGGACTGAAAGTGCATTTAAAGCAATAAAAACTGAAAATGAGTGTCACGCCAAAACCAAAGGACTTATGCACACATTTCAACATGTATTTAGTTCAGGTTGACCTCCTGAAGCCTAAATGAGCATTTATTTGACTACACAACTCATTCCTATGAAGGTACATTCAAAGTCACAAAACGTGCTCAACTAGGCCTGAAAGTGCATTTAAAGCAATAAAAACTCAAAATGAGTGTCACACCTAAACCAAAGGATTTATGCACACATTTCAACATGTATTTTGTTCAGGTTGACCTCCTGAAGCCTAAATCACCATTAATTTGACTACACAACTTAATCCTATGAAGATACATTCAAAGTAAAAAAACGGGCTCAACTCGGACTGAAAGTGCATTTAAAGCAATAAAAACTGAAAATGAGTGTCACGCCTAAACCAAAGGACTTATGCACACATTTCAACATGTATTTAGTTCAGGTTGACCTCCTGAAGCCTAAATGAGCATTAATTTGACTACACAACTTATTCCTATGAAGGAACATTCAAAGTAAAAAAACGGGCTCAACTCGGACTGAAAGTGAATTTAAAGCAATAAAAACTGAAAATGAGTGTCACGCCTAAACCAAAGGACTTATGCACACATTTCAACATGTATGTAGTTCAGGTTGACCTCTTGAAGCCTAAATGAGCATTAATTTGACTACACAACTCATTCCTATGAAGGTACATTCAAAGTCACAAAACGTGCTCAACTAGGCCTGAAAGTGCATTTAAAGCAATACAAACTCAAAATGAGTGTCACGCCTAAACCAAAGGACTTATGCACACATTTCAACATGTATTTAGTTCAGGTTGACCTCCTGAAGCCTAAATCACCATTAATTTGACTACACAACTTATTCCTATGAAGATACATTCAAAGTAAAAAAACGGGCTCAACTCGGACTGAAAGTGCATTTAAAGCAATAAAAACTGAAAATGAGTGTCACGCCAAAACCAAAGGACTTATGCACACATTTCAACATGTATTTAGTTCAGGTTGACCTCCTGAAGCCTAAATGAGCATTTATTTGACTACACAACTCATTCCTATGAAGGTACATTCAAAGTCACAAAACGTGCTCAACTAGGCCTGAAAGTGCATTTAAAGCAATAAAAACTCAAAATGAGTGTCACACCTAAACCAAAGGATTTATGCACACATTTCAACATGTATTTAGTTCAGGTTGACCTCCTGAAGCCTAAATCACCATTAATTTGACTACACAACTTAATCCTATGAAGATACATTCAAAGTAAAAAAACGGGCTCAACTCGGACTGAAAGTGCATTTAAAGCAATAAAAACTGAAAATGAGTGTCACGGCTAAACCAAAGGACTTATGCACACATTTCAACATGTATTTAGTTCAGGTTGACCTCCTGAAGCCTAAATGAGCATTAATTTGACTACACAACTTATTCCTATGAAGGAACATTCAAAGTAAAAAAACGGGCTCAACTCGGACTGAAAGTGAATTTAAAGCAATAAAAACTGAAAATGAGTGTCACGCCTAAACCAAAGGACTTATGCACACATTTCAACATGTATGTAGTTCAGGTTGACCTCTTGAAGCCTAAATGAGCATTAATTTGACTACACAACTCATTCCTATGAAGGTACATTCAAAGTCACAAAACGTGCTCAACTAGGCCTGAAAGTGCATTTAAAGCAATAAAAACTCAAAATGAGTGTCACGCCTAAACCAAAGGACTTATGCACACATTTCAACATGTATTTAGTTCAGGTTGACCTCCTGAAGCCTAAATCACCATTAATTTGACTACACAACTTAATCCTATGAAGATACATTCAAAGTAAAAAAACGGGCTCAACTCGGACTGAAAGTGCATTTAAAGCAATAAAAACTGAAAATGAGTGTCACGCCTAAACCAAAGGACTTATGCACACATTTCAACATTTATTTAGTTCAGGTTGACCTCCTGAAGCCTAAATCACCATTAATTTGACTACACAACTTATTCCTATGAAGATACATTCAAAGTAAAAAAACGGGCTCAACTCGGACTGAAAGTGCATTTAAAGCAATAAAAACTGAAAATGAGTGTCACGCCTAAACCAAAGGACTTATGCACACATTTCAACATGTATTTAGTTCAGGTTGACGTCCTGAAGCCTAAATGAGCATTAATTTGACTACACAACTTATTCCTATGAAGATACATTCAAAGTAAAAAAACGTGCTCCTCTCGCCCTGAAAATGCATTTAAAGCAATAAAAACTCAAAATGAGTGTCGCGCCTAAACCAAAGGCCTTACGCACACATTTCAACATGTATTTAGTTCAGGTTGACCTCCTGAAGCCTAAATGAGCATTAATTTGACTACACAACTCATTCCTATGAAGGAACATTCAAAGTAAAAAAACGGGCTCAACTCGGACTGAAAGTGCATTTAAAGCAATAAAAACTGAAAATGAGTGTCACGCCTAAACCAAAGGACTTATGCACACATTTCAACATGTATTTAGTTCAGGTTGACCTCCTGAAGCCTAAATGAGCATTAATTTGACTACACAACTCATTCCTATGAAGGTACATTCAAAGTCACAAAACGTGCTCAACTAGGCCTGAAAGTGCATTTAAAGCAATAAAAACTCAAAATGAGTGTCACGCCTAAACCAAAGGACTTATGCACACATTTCAACATGTATTTAGTTCAGGTTGACATTCTGAAGCCTAAATGAGCATTAATTTGACTACACAACTTATTCCTATGAAGATACATTCAAAGTAAAAAAACGGGCTCAACTCGGACTGAAAGTGCATTTAAAGCAATAAAAACTGAAAATGAGTGTCACGCCTAAACCAAAGGACTTATGCACACATTTCAACATGTATTTAGTTCAGGTTGACCTCCTGAAGCCTAAATGAGCATTAATTTGACTACACAACTCATTCCTATGAAGGTACATTCAAAGTCACAAAACGTGCTCAACTAGGCCTGAAAGTGCATTTAAAGCAATAAAAACTCAAAATGAGTGTCACGCCTAAACCAAAGGACTTATGCACACATTTCAACATGTATTTAGTTCAGGTTGACATTCTGAAGCCTAAATGAGCATTAATTTGACTACACAACTTATTCCTATGAAGATACATTCAAAGTAAAAAAACGGGCTCAACTCGGACTGAAAGTGCATTTAAAGCAATAAAAACTGAAAATGAGTGTCACGCCTAAACCAAAGGACTTATGCACACATTTCAACATGTATTTAGTTCAGGTTGACCTCCTGAAGCCTAAATGAGCATTAATTTGACTACACAACTCATTCCTATGAAGGTACATTCAAAGTCACAAAACGTGCTAAACTAGGCCTGAAAGTGCATTTAAAGCAATAAAAACTCAAAATGAGTGTCACGCCTAAACCAAAGGACTTATGCACACATTTCAACATGTATTTAGTTCAGGTTGACCTCCTGAAGCCTAAATCACCATTAATTTGACTACACAACTTAATCCTATGAAGATACATTCAAAGTAAAAAAACGGGCTCAACTCGGACTGAAAGTGCATTTAAAGCAATAAAAACTGAAAATGAGTGTCACGCCAAAACCAAAGGACTTATGCACACATTTCAACATGTATTTAGTTCAGGTTGACCTCCTGAAGCCTAAATGAGCATTTATTTGACTACACAACTCATTCCTATGAAGGTACATTCAAAGTCACAAAACGTGCTCAACTAGGCCTGAAAGTGCATTTAAATCAATAAAAACTCAAAATGAGTGTCACACCTAAACCAAAGGATTTATGCACACATTTCAACATGTATTTTGTTCAAGTTGACCTCCTGAAGCCTAAATCACCATTAATTTGACTACACAACTTAATCCTATGAAGATACATTCAAAGTAAAAAAACGGGCTCAACTCGGACTGAAAGTGCATTTAAAGCAATAAAAACTGAAAATGAGTGTCACGCCTAAACCAAAGGACTTATGCACACATTTCAACATGTATTTAGTTCAGGTTGACCTCCTGAAGCCTAAATGAGCATTAATTTGACTACACAACTTATTCCTATGAAGGAACATTCAAAGTAAAAAAACGGGCTCAACTCGGACTGAAAGTGAATTTAAAGCAATAAAAACTGAAAATGAGTGTCACGCCTAAACCAAAGGACTTATGCACACATTTCAACATGTATGTAGTTCAGGTTGACCTCTTGAAGCCTAAATGAGCATTAATTTGACTACACAACTCATTCCTATGAAGGTACATTCAAAGTCACAAAACGTGCTCAACTAGGCCTGAAAGTGCATTTAAAGCAATAAAAACTCAAAATGAGTGTCACGCCTAAACCAAAGGACTTATGCACACATTTCAACATGTATTTAGTTCAGGTTGACCTCCTGAAGCCTAAATCACCATTAATTTGACTACACAACTTATTCCTATGAAGATACATTCAAAGTAAAAAAACGGGCTCAACTCGGACTGAAAGTGCATTTAAAGCAATAAAAACTGAAAATGAGTGTCACGCCAAAACCAAAGGACTTATGCACACATTTCAACATGTATTTAGTTCAGGTTGACCTCCTGAAGCCTAAATCACCATTAATTTGACTACACAACTTAATCCTATGAAGATACATTCAAAGTCACAAAACGTGCTCAACTAGGCCTGAAAGTGCATTTAAAGCAATAAAAACTCAAAATGAGTGTCACACCTAAACCAAAGGATTTATGCACACATTTCAACATGTATTTTGTTCAGGTTGACCTCCTGAAGCCTAAATGAGCATTTATTTGACTACACAACTCATTCCTATGAAGGTACATTCAAAGTCACAAAACGTGCTCAACTAGGCCTGAAAGTGCATTTAAAGCAATAAAAACTCAAAATGAGTGTCACGCCTAAACCAAAGGACTTATGCACACATTTCAACATGTATTTAGTTCAGGTTGACCTCCTGAAGCCTAAATCACCATTAATTTGACTACACAACTTAATCCTATGAAGATACATTCAAAGTAAAAAAACGGGCTCAACTCGGACTGAAAGTGCATTTAAAGCAATAAAAACTGAAAATGAGTGTCACGCCAAAACCAAAGGACTTATGCACACATTTCAACATGTATTTAGTTCAGGTTGACCTCCTGAAGCCTAAATGAGCATTTATTTGACTACACAACTCATTCCTATGAAGGTACATTCAAAGTCACAAAACGTGCTCAACTAGGCCTGAAAGTGCATTTAAAGCAATAAAAACTCAAAATGAGTGTCACACCTAAACCAAAGGATTTATGCACACATTTCAACATGTATTTTGTTCAGGTTGACCTCCTGAAGCCTAAATGAGCATTTATTTGACTACACAACTCATTCCTATGAAGGTACATTCAAAGTCACAAAACGTGCTCAACTAGGCCTGAAAGTGCATTTAAAGCAATAAAAACTGAAAATGAGTGTCACGCCTAAACCAAAGGACTTATGCACACATTTCAACATGTATTTAGTTCAGGTTGACCTCCTGAAGCCTAAATCACCATTAATTTGACTACACAACTTAATCCTATGAAGATACATTCAAAGTAAAAAAACGGGCTCAACTCGGACTGAAAGTGCATTTAAAGCAATAAAAACTAAAAATGAGTGTCACGCCTAAACCAAAGGACTTATGCACACATTTCAACATGTATTTAGTTCAGGTTGACCTCCTGAAGCCTAAATGAGCATTAATTTGACTACACAACTCATTCCTATGAAGGTACATTCAAAGTCACAAAACGTGCTCAACTAGGCCTGAAAGTGCATTTAAAGCAATAAAAACTCAAAATGAGTGTCACGCCTAAACCAAAGGACTTATGCACACATTTCAACATGTATTTAGTTCAGGTTGACATTCTGAAGCCTAAATGAGCATTAATTTGACTACACAACTTATTCCTATGAAGATACATTCAAAGTAAAAAAACGGCTCAACTCGGACTGAAAGTGCATTTAAAGTAATAAAAACTGAAAATGAGTGTCACGCCTAAACCAAAGGATTTATGCACACATTTCAACATGTATTTAGTTCAGGTTGACGTCCTGAAGCCTAAATCACCATTAATTTGACTACACAACTTATTCCTATGAAGATACATTCAAAGTAAAAAAACGGGCTCAACTCGGACTGAAAGTGCATTTAAAGCAATAAAAACTGAAAATGAGTGTCACGCCTAAACCAAAGGACTTATGCACACATTTCAACATGTATTTAGTTCAGGTTGACGTCCTGAAGCCTAAATGAGCATTAATTTGACTACACAACTTATTCCTATGAAGATACATTCAATGTAAAAAAACGTGCTCTACTCGGCCTGAAAATGCATTTAAAGCAATAAAAACTCAAAATGAGTGTCACGCCTAAACCAAAGGCCTTATGCACACATTTCAACATGTATTTAGTTCAGGTTGACCTCCTGAAGCCTAAATCACCATTAATTTGACTACACAACTTAATCCTATGAAGATACATTCAAAGTAAAAAAACGGGCTCAACTCGGACTGAAAGTGCATTTAAAGCAATAAAAACTGAAAATGAGTGTCACGCCTAAACCAAAGGACTTATGCACACATTTCAACATGTATTTAGTTCAGGTTGACCTCCTGAAGCCTAAATGAGCATTAATTTGACTACACAACTTATTCCTATGAAGGAACATTCAAAGTAAAAAAACGGGCTCAACTCGGACTGAAAGTGAATTTAAAGCAATAAAAACTGAAAATGAGTGTCACGCCTAAACCAAAGGACTTATGCACACATTTCAACATGTATGTAGTTCAGGTTGACCTCTTGAAGCCTAAATGAGCATTAATTTGACTACACAACTCATTCCTATGAAGGTACATTCAAAGTCACAAAACGTGCTCAACTAGGCCTGAAAGTGCATTTAAAGCAATAAAAACTCAAAATGAGTGTCACGCCTAAACCAAAGGACTTATGCACACATTTCAACATGTATTTAGTTCAGGTTGACCTCCTGAAGCCTAAATCACCATTAATTTGACTACACAACTTAATCCTATGAAGATACATTCAAAGTAAAAAAACGGGCTCAACTCGGACTGAAAGTGCATTTAAAGCAATAAAAACTGAAAATGAGTGTCACGCCTAAACCAAAGGACTTATGCACACATTTCAACATTTATTTAGTTCAGGTTGACCTCCTGAAGCCTAAATCACCATTAATTTGACTACACAACTTATTCCTATGAAGATACATTCAAAGTAAAAAAACGGGCTCAACTCGGACTGAAAGTGCATTTAAAGCAATAAAAACTGAAATTGAGTGTCACGCCTAAACCAAAGGACTTATGCACACATTTCAACATGTATTTAGTTCAGGTTGACGTCCTGAAGCCTAAATGAGCATTAATTTGACTACACAACTTATTCCTATGAAGATACATTCAAAGTAAAAAAACGTGCTCTACTCGGCCTGAAAATGCATTTAAAGCAATAAAAACTCAAAATGAGTGTCGCGCCTAAACCAAAGGCCTTACGCACACATTTCAACATGTATTTAGTTCAGGTTGACCTCCTGAAGCCTAAATGAGCATTAATTTGACTACACAACTCATTCCTATGAAGGAACATTCAAAGTAAAAAAACGGGCTCAACTCGGACTGAAAGTGCATTTAAAGCAATAAAAACTGAAAATGAGTGTCACGCCTAAACCAAAGGACTTATGCACACATTTCAACATGTATTTAGTTCAGGTTGACCTCCTGAAGCCTAAATGAGCATTAATTTGACTACACAACTCATTCCTATGAAGGTACATTCAAAGTCACAAAACGTGCTCAACTAGGCCTGAAAGTGCATTTAAAGCAATAAAAACTCAAAATGAGTGTCACGCCTAAACCAAAGGACTTATGCACACATTTCAACATGTATTTAGTTCAGGTTGACATTCTGAAGCCTAAATGAGCATTAATTTGACTACACAACTCATTCCTATGAAGGTACATTCAAAGTCACAAAACGTGCTCAACTAGGCCTGAAAGTGCATTTAAAGCAATAAAAACTCAAAATGAGTGTCACGCCTAAACCAAAGGACTTATGCACACATTTCAACATGTATTTAGTTCAGGTTGACCTCCTGAAGCCTAAATCACCATTAATTTGACTACACAACTTATTCCTATGAAGATACATTCAAAGTAAAAAAACGGGCTCAACTCGGACTGAAAGTGCATTTAAAGCAATAAAAACTGAAAATGAGTGTCACGCCTAAACCAAACGACTTATGCACACATTTCAACATGTATTTAGTTCAGGTTGACCTCCTGAAGCCTAAATGAGCATTAATTTGACTACACAACTTATTCCTATGAAGGAACATTCAAAGTAAAAAAACGGGCTCAACTCGGACTGAAAGTGAATTTAAAGCAATAAAAACTGAAAATGAGTGTCACGCCTAAACCAAAGGACTTATGCACACATTTCAACATGTATGTAGTTCAGGTTGACCTCTTGAAGCCTAAATGAGCATTAATTTGACTACACAACTCATTCCTATGAAGGTACATTCAAAGTCACAAAACGTGCTCAACTAGGCCTGAAAGTGCATTTAAAGCAATAAAAACTCAAAATGAGTGTCACGCCTAAACCAAAGGACTTATGCACACATTTCAACATGTATTTAGTTCAGGTTGACCTCCTGAAGCCTAAATCACCATTAATTTGACTACACAACTTAATCCTATGAAGATACATTCAAAGTAAAAAAACGGGCTCAACTCGGACTGAAAGTGCATTTAAAGCAATAAAAACTGAAAATGAGTGTCACGCCTAAACCAAAGGACTTATGCACACATTTCAACATTTATTTAGTTCAGGTTGACCTCCTGAAGCCTAAATCACCATTAATTTGACTACACAACTTATTCCTATGAAGATACATTCAAAGTAAAAAAACGGTCTCAACTCGGACTGAAAGTGCATTTAAAGCAATAAAAACTGAAAATGAGTGTCACGCCTAAACCAAAGGACTTATGCACACATTTCAACATGTATTTAGTTCAGGTTGACGTCCTGAAGCCTAAATGAGCATTAATTTGACTACACAACTTATTCCTATGAAGATACATTCAAAGTAAAAAAACGTGCTCTACTCGGCCTGAAAATGCATTTAAAGCAATCAAAACTCAAAATGAGTGTCGCGCCTAAACCAAAGGCCTTACGCACACATTTCAACATGTATTTAGTTCAGGTTGACCTCCTGAAGCCTAAATGAGCATTAATTTGACTACACAACTTATTCCTATGAAGATACATTCAAAGTAAAAAAACGTGCTCTACTCGGCTTGAAAATGCATTTAAAGCAATAAAAACTCAAAATGAGTGTCACGCCTAAACCAAAGGCCTTATGCACACATTTCAACATGTATTTAGTTCAGGTTGACCTCCTGAAGCCTAAATGAGCATTAATTTGACTACACAACTCATTCCTATGAAGGTACATTCAAAGTCACAAAACGTGCTCAACTAGGCCTGAAAGTGCATTTAAAGCAATAAAAACTCAAAATGAGTGTCACGCCTAAACCAAAGGACTTATGCACACATTTCAACATGTATTTAGTTCAGGTTGACATTCTGAAGCCTAAATGAGCATTAATTTGACTACACAACTTATTCCTATGAAGATACATTCAAAGTAAAAAAACGGGCTCAACTCGGACTGAAAGTGCATTTAAAGCAATAAAAACTGAAAATGAGTGTCACGCCTAAACTAAAGGACTTATGCACACATTTCAACATGTATTTAGTTCAGGTTGACCTCCTGAAGCCTAAATGAGCATTAATTTGACTACACAACTCATTCCTATGAAGGTACATTTAAAGTCACAAAACGTGCTCAACTAGGCCTGAAAGTGCATTTAAAGCAATAAAAACTCAAAATGAGTGTCACGCCTAAACCAAAGGACTTATGCACACATTTCAACATGTATTTAGTTCAGGTTGACCTCCTGAAGCCTAAATCACCATTAATTTGACTACACAACTTAATCCTATGAAGATACATTCAAAGTAAAAAAACGGGCTCAACTCGGACTGAAAGTGCATTTAAAGTAATAAAAACTGAAAATGAGTGTCACGCCAAAACCAAAGGACTTATGCACACATTTCAACATGTATTTAGTTCAGGTTGACCTCCTGAAGCCTAAATGAGCATTTATTTGACTACACAACTCATTCCTATGAAGGTACATTCAAAGTCACAAAACGTGCTCAACTAGGCCTGAAAGTGCATTTAAAGCAATAAAAACTCAAAATGAGTGTCACACCTAAACCAAAGGATTTATGCACACATTTCAACATGTATTTTGTTCAGGTTGACCTCCTGAAGCCTAAATGAGCATTTATTTGACTACACAACTCATTCCTATGAAGGTACATTCAAAGTCACAAAACGTGCTCAACTAGGCCTGAAAGTGCATTTAAAGCAATAAAAACTGAAAATGAGTGTCACGCCTAAACCAAAGGACTTATGCACACATTTCGACATGTATTTAGTTCAGGTTGACCTCCTGAAGCCTAAATCACCATTAATTTGACTACACAACTTAATCCTATGAAGATACATTCAAAGTAAAAAAACGGGCTCAACTCGGACTGAAAGTGCATTTAAAGCAATAAAAACTGAAAATGAGTGTCACGCCTAAACCAAAGGACTTATGCACACATTTCAACATGTATTTAGTTCAGGTTGACCTCCTGAAGCCTAAATGAGCATTAATTTGACTACACAACTTATTCCTATGAAGGAACATTCAAAGTAAAAAAACGGGCTCAACTCGGACTGAAAGTGAATTTAAAGCAATAAAAACTGAAAATGAGTGTCACGCCTAAACCAAAGGACTTATGCACACATTTCAACATGTATGTAGTTCAGGTTGACCTCTTGAAGCCTAAATGAGCATTAATTTGACTACACAACTCATTCCTATGAAGGTACATTCAAAGTCACAAAACGTGCTCAACTAGGCCTGAAAGTGCATTTAAAGCAATAAAAACTCAAAATGAGTGTCACGCCTAAACCAAAGGACTTATGCACACATTTCAACATGTATTTAGTTCAGGTTGACCTCCTGAAGCCTAAATGAGCATTAATTTGACTACACAACTCATTCCTATGAAGGTACATTCAAAGTCACAAAACGTGCTCAACTAGGCCTGAAAGTGCATTTAAAGCAATAAAAACTGAAAATGAGTGTCACGCCAAAACCAAAGGACTTATGCACACATTTCAACATGTATTTAGTTCAGGTTGACCTCCTGAAGCCTAAATGAGCATTTATTTGACTACACAACTCATTCCTATGAAGGTACATTCAAAGTCACAAAACGTGCTCAACTAGGCCTGAAAGTGCATTTAAAGCAATAAAAACTCAAGATGAGTGTCACACCTAAACCAAAGGATTTATGCACACATTTCAACATGTATTTTGTTCAGGTTGACCTCCTGAAGCCTAAATGTGCATTTATTTGACTACACAACTCATTCCTATGAAGGTACATTCAAAGTCACAAAACGTGCTCAACTAGGCCTGAAAGTGCATTTAAAGCAATAAAAACTCAAAATGAGTGTCACGCCTAAACCAAAGGACTTATGCACACATTTCAACATGTATTTAGTTCAGGTTGACCTCCTGAAGCCTAAATGAGCATTAATTTGACTACACAACTCATTCCTATGAAGGTACATTCAAAGTCACAAAACGTGCTCAACTAGGCCTGAAAGTGCATTTAAAGCAATAAAAACTCAAAATGAGTGTCACGCCTAAACCAAAGGACTTATGCACACATTTCAACATGTATTTAGTTCAGGTTGACCTCCTGAAGCCTAAATCACCATTAATTTGACTACACAACTTATTCCTATGAAGATACATTCAAAGTAAAAAAACGGGCTCAACTCGGACTGAAAGTGCATTTAAAGCAATAAAAACTGAAAATGAGTGTCACGCCTAAACCAAACGACTTATGCACACATTTCAACATGTATTTAGTTCAGGTTGACCTCCTGAAGCCTAAATGAGCATTAATTTGACTACACAACTTATTCCTATGAAGGAACATTCAAAGTAAAAAAACGGGCTCAACTCGGACTGAAAGTGAATTTAAAGCAATAAAAACTGAAAATGAGTGTCACGCCTAAACCAAAGGACTTATGCACACATTTCAACATGTATGTAGTTCAGGTTGACCTCTTGAAGCCTAAATGAGCATTAATTTGACTACACAACTCATTCCTATGAAGATACATTCAAAGTAAAAAAACGTGCTCTACTCGGCCTGAAAATGCATTTAAAGCAATAAAAACTCAAAATGAGTGTCGCGCCTAAACCAAAGGCCTTACGCACACATTTCAACATGTATTTAGTTCAGGTTGACCTCCTGAAGCCTAAATGAGCATTAATTTGACTACACAACTCATTCCTATGAAGGAACATTCAAAGTAAAAAAACGGGCTCAACTCGGACTGAAAGTGCATTTAAAGCAATAAAAACTGAAAATGAGTGTCACGCCTAAACCAAAGGACTTATGCACACATTTCAACATGTATTTAGTTCAGGTTGACCTCCTGAAGCCTAAATGAGCATTAATTTGACTACACAACTCATTCCTATGAAGGTACATTCAAAGTCACAAAACGTGCTCAACTAGGCCTGAAAGTGCATTTAAAGCAATAAAAACTCAAAATGAGTGTCACGCCTAAACCAAAGGACTTATGCACACATTTCAACATGTATTTAGTTCAGGTTGACATTCTGAAGCCTAAATGAGCATTAATTTGACTACACAACTTATTCCTATGAAGATACATTCAAAGTAAAAAAACGGGCTCAACTCGGACTGAAAGTGCATTTAAAGCAATAAAAACTGAAAATGAGTGTCACGCCTAAACCAAAGGACTTATGCACACATTTCAACATGTATTTAGTTCAGGTTGACCTCCTGAAGCCTAAATGAGCATTAATTTGACTACACAACTCATTCCTATGAAGGTACATTCAAAGTCACAAAACGTGCTCAACTAGGCCTGAAAGTGCATTTAAAGCAATAAAAACTCAAAATGAGTGTCACGCCTAAACCAAAGGACTTATGCACACATTTCAACATGTATTTAGTTCAGGTTGACCTCCTGAAGCCTAAATCACCATTAATTTGACTACACAACTTAATCCTATGAAGATACATTCAAAGTAAAAAAACGGGCTCAACTCGGACTGAAAGTGCATTTAAAGCAATAAAAACTGAAAATGAGTGTCACGCCAAAACCAAAGGACTTATGCACACATTTCAACATGTATTTAGTTCAGGTTGACCTCCTGAAGCCTAAATGAGCATTTATTTGACTACACAACTCATTCCTATGAAGGTACATTCAAAGTCACAAAACGTGCTCAACTAGGCCTGAAAGTGCATTTAAAGCAATAAAAACTCAAAATGAGTGTCACACCTAAACCAAAGGATTTATGCACACATTTCAACATGTATTTTGTTCAGGTTGACCTCCTGAAGCCTAAATCACCATTAATTTGACTACACAACTTAATCCTATGAAGATACATTCAAAGTAAAAAAACGGGCTCAACTCGGACTGAAAGTGCATTTAAAGCAATAAAAACTGAAAATGAGTGTCACGCCTAAACCAAAGGACTTATGCACACATTTCAACATGTATTTAGTTCAGGTTGACCTCCTGAAGCCTAAATGAGCATTTATTTGACTACACAACTTATTCCTATGAAGGAACATTCAAAGTAAAAAAACGGGCTCAACTCGGACTGAAAGTGAATTTAAAGCAATAAAAACTGAAAATGAGTGTCACGCCTAAACCAAAGGACTTATGCACACATTTCAACATGTATTTAGTTCAGGTTGACGTCCTGAAGCCTAAATGAGCATTAATTTGACTACACAACTTATTCCTATGAAGATACATTCAAAGTAAAAAAACGTGCTCTACTCGGCCTGAAAATGCATTTAAAGCAATAAAAACTCAAAATGAGTGTCGCGCCTAAACCAAAGGCCTTACGCACACATTTCAACATGTATTTAGTTCAGGTTGACCTCCTGAAGCCTAAATGAGCATTAATTTGACTACACAACTCATTCCTATGAAGGAACATTCAAAGTAAAAAAACGGGCTCAACTCGGACTGAAAGTGCATTTAAAGCAATAAAAACTGAAAATGAGTGTCACGCCTAAACCAAAGGACTTATGCACACATTTCAACATGTATTTAGTTCAGGTTGACCTCCTGAAGCCTAAATGAGCATTAATTTGACTACACAACTCATTCCTATGAAGGTACATTCAAAGTCACAAAACGTGCTCAACTAGGCCTGAAAGTGCATTTAAAGCAATAAAAACTCAAAATGAGTGTCACGCCTAAACCAAAGGACTTATGCACACATTTCAACATGTATTTAGTTCAGGTTGACATTCTGAAGCCTAAATGAGCATTAATTTGACTACACAACTTATTCCTATGAAGATACATTCAAAGTAAAAAAACGGGCTCAACTCGGACTGAAAGTGCATTTAAAGCAATAAAAACTGAAAATGAGTGTCACGCCTAAACCAAAGGACTTATGCACACATTTCAACATGTATTTAGTTCAGGTTGACCTCCTGAAGCCTAAATGAGCATTAATTTGACTACACAACTCATTCCTATGAAGGTACATTCAAAGTCACAAAACGTGCTCAACTAGGCCTGAAAGTGCATTTAAAGCAATAAAAACTCAAAATGAGTGTCACGCCTAAACCAAAGGACTTATGCACACATTTCAACATGTATTTAGTTCAGGTTGACCTCCTGAAGCCTAAATCACCATTAATTTGACTACACAACTTAATCCTATGAAGATACATTCAAAGTAAAAAAACGGGCTCAACTCGGACTGAAAGTGCATTTAAAGCAATAAAAACTGAAAATGAGTGTCACGCCAAAACCAAAGGACTTATGCACACATTTCAACATGTATTTAGTTCAGGTTGACCTCCTGAAGCCTAAATGAGCATTTATTTGACTACACAACTCATTCCTATGAAGGTACATTCAAAGTCACAAAACGTGCTCAACTAGGCCTGAAAGTGCATTTAAAGCAATAAAAACTCAAAATGAGTGTCACACCTAAACCAAAGGATTTATGCACACATTTCAACATGTATTTTGTTCAGGTTGACCTCCTGAAGCCTAAATGAGCATTTATTTGACTACACAACTCATTCCTATGAAGGTACATTCAAAGTCACAAAACGTGCTCAACTAGGCCTGAAAGTGCATTTAAAGCAATAAAAACTGAAAATGAGTGTCACGCCTAAACCAAAGGACTTATGCACACATTTCGACATGTATTTAGTTCAGGTTGACCTCCTGAAGCCTAAATCACCATTAATTTGACTACACAACTTAATCCTATGAAGATACATTCAAAGTAAAAAAACGGGCTCAACTCGGACTGAAAGTGCATTTAAAGCAATAAAAACTGAAAATGAGTGTCACGCCTAAACCAAAGGACTTATGCACACATTTCAACATGTATTTAGTTCAGGTTGACCTCCTGAAGCCTAAATGAGCATTAATTTGACTACACAACTTATTCCTATGAAGGAACATTCAAAGTAAAAAAACGGGCTCAACTCGGACTGAAAGTGAATTTAAAGCAATAAAAACTGAAAATGAGTGTCACGCCTAAACCAAAGGACTTATGCACACATTTCAACATGTATGTAGTTCAGGTTGACCTCTTGAAGCCTAAATGAGCATTAATTTGACTACACAACTCATTCCTATGAAGGTACATTCAAAGTCACAAAACGTGCTCAACTAGGCCTGAAAGTGCATTTAAAGCAATAAAAACTCAAAATGAGTGTCACGCCTAAACCAAAGGACTTATGCACACATTTCAACATGTATTTAGTTCAGGTTGACCTCCTGAAGCCTAAATGAGCATTAATTTGACTACACAACTCATTCCTATGAAGGTACATTCAAAGTCACAAAACGTGCTCAACTAGGCCTGAAAGTGCATTTAAAGCAATAAAAACTGAAAATGAGTGTCACGCCAAAACCAAAGGACTTATGCACACATTTCAACATGTATTTAGTTCAGGTTGACCTCCTGAAGCCTAAATGAGCATTTATTTGACTACACAACTCATTCCTATGAAGGTACATTCAAAGTCACAAAACGTGCTCAACTAGGCCTGAAAGTGCATTTAAAGCAATAAAAACTCAAGATGAGTGTCACACCTAAACCAAAGGATTTATGCACACATTTCAACATGTATTTTGTTCAGGTTGACCTCCTGAAGCCTAAATGAGCATTTATTTGACTACACAACTCATTCCTATGAAGGTACATTCAAAGTCACAAAACGTGCTCAACTAGGCCTGAAAGTGCATTTAAAGCAATAAAAACTCAAAATGAGTGTCACGCCTAAACCAAAGGACTTATGCACACATTTCAACATGTATTTAGTTCAGGTTGACCTCCTGAAGCCTAAATGAGCATTAATTTGACTACACAACTCATTCCTATGAAGGTACATTCAAAGTCACAAAACGTGCTCAACTAGGCCTGAAAGTGCATTTAAAGCAATAAAAACTCAAAATGAGTGTCACGCCTAAACCAAAGGACTTATGCACACATTTCGACATGTATTTAGTTCAGGTTGACCTCCTGAAGCCTAAATCACCATTAATTTGACTACACAACTTAATCCTATGAAGATACATTCAAAGTAAAAAAACGGGCTCAACTCGGACTGAAAGTGCATTTAAAGCAATAAAAACTGAAAATGAGTGTCACGCCTAAACCAAACGACTTATGCACACATTTCAACATGTATTTAGTTCAGGTTGACCTCCTGAAGCCTAAATGAGCATTAATTTGACTACACAACTTATTCCTATGAAGGAACATTCAAAGTAAAAAAACGGGCTCAACTCGGACTGAAAGTGAATTTAAAGCAATAAAAACTGAAAATGAGTGTCACGCCTAAACCAAAGGACTTATGCACACATTTCAACATGTATGTAGTTCAGGTTGACCTCTTGAAGCCTAAATGAGCATTAATTTGACTACACAACTCATTCCTATGAAGATACATTCAAAGTAAAAAAACGTGCTCTACTCGGCCTGAAAATGCATTTAAAGCAATAAAAACTCAAAATGAGTGTCGCGCCTAAACCAAAGGCCTTACGCACACATTTCAACATGTATTTAGTTCAGGTTGACCTCCTGAAGCCTAAATGAGCATTAATTTGACTACACAACTCATTCCTATGAAGGAACATTCAAAGTAAAAAAACGGGCTCAACTCGGACTGAAAGTGCATTTAAAGCAATAAAAACTGAAAATGAGTGTCACGCCTAAACCAAAGGACTTATGCACACATTTCAACATGTATTTAGTTCAGGTTGACCTCCTGAAGCCTAAATGAGCATTAATTTGACTACACAACTCATTCCTATGAAGGTACATTCAAAGTCACAAAACGTGCTCAACTAGGCCTGAAAGTGCATTTAAAGCAATAAAAACTCAAAATGAGTGTCACGCCTAAACCAAAGGACTTATGCACACATTTCAACATGTATTTAGTTCAGGTTGACATTCTGAAGCCTAAATGAGCATTAATTTGACTACACAACTTATTCCTATGAAGATACATTCAAAGTAAAAAAACGGGCTCAACTCGGACTGAAAGTGCATTTAAAGCAATAAAAACTGAAAATGAGTGTCACGCCTAAACCAAAGGACTTATGCACACATTTCAACATGTATTTAGTTCAGGTTGACCTCCTGAAGCCTAAATGAGCATTAATTTGACTACACAACTCATTCCTATGAAGGTACATTCAAAGTCACAAAACGTGCTCAACTAGGCCTGAAAGTGCATTTAAAGCAATAAAAACTCAAAATGAGTGTCACGCCTAAACCAAAGGACTTATGCACACATTTCAACATGTATTTAGTTCAGGTTGACATTCTGAAGCCTAAATGAGCATTAATTTGACTACACAACTTATTCCTATGAAGATACATTCAAAGTAAAAAAACGGGCTCAACTCGGACTGAAAGTGCATTTAAAGCAATAAAAACTGAAAATGAGTGTCACGCCTAAACCAAAGGACTTATGCACACATTTCAACATGTATTTAGTTCAGGTTGACCTCCTGAAGCCTAAATGAGCATTAATTTGACTACACAACTCATTCCTATGAAGGTACATTCAAAGTCACAAAACGTGCTCAACTAGGCCTGAAAGTGCATTTAAAGCAATAAAAACTCAAAATGAGTGTCACGCCTAAACCAAAGGACTTATGCACACATTTCAACATGTATTTAGTTCAGGTTGACCTCCTGAAGCCTAAATCACCATTAATTTGACTACACAACTTAATCCTATGAAGATACATTCAAAGTAAAAAAACGGGCTCAACTCGGACTGAAAGTGCATTTAAAGCAATAAAAACTGAAAATGAGTGTCACGCCAAAACCAAAGGACTTATGCACACATTTCAACATGTATTTAGTTCAGGTTGACCTCCTGAAGCCTAAATGAGCATTTATTTGACTACACAACTCATTCCTATGAAGGTACATTCAAAGTCACAAAACGTGCTCAACTAGGCCTGAAAGTGCATTTAAAGCAATAAAAACTCAAAATGAGTGTCACACCTAAACCAAAGGATTTATGCACACATTTCAACATGTATTTTGTTCAGGTTGACCTCCTGAAGCCTAAATCACCATTAATTTGACTACACAACTTAATCCTATGAAGATACATTCAAAGTAAAAAAACGGGCTCAACTCGGACTGAAAGTGCATTTAAAGCAATAAAAACTGAAAATGAGTGTCACGCCTAAACCAAAGGACTTATGCACACATTTCAACATGTATTTAGTTCAGGTTGACCTCCTGAAGCCTAAATGAGCATTAATTTGACTACACAACTTATTCCTATGAAGGAACATTCAAAGTAAAAAAACGGGCTCAACTCGGACTGAAAGTGAATTTAAAGCAATAAAAACTGAAAATGAGTGTCACGCCTAAACCAAAGGACTTATGCACACATTTCAACATGTATGTAGTTCAGGTTGACCTCTTGAAGCCTAAATGAGCATTAATTTGACTACACAACTCATTCCTATGAAGGTACATTCAAAGTCACAAAACGTGCTCAACTAGGCCTGAAAGTGCATTTAAAGCAATAAAAACTGAAAATGAGTGTCACGCCTAAACCAAAGGACTTATGCACACATTTCAACATGTATTTAGTTCAGGTTGACCTCCTGAAGCCTAAATCACCATTAATTTGACTACACAACTTATTCCTATGAAGATACATTCAAAGTAAAAAAACGGGCTCAACTCGGACTGAAAGTGCATTTAAAGCAATAAAAACTGAAAATGAGTGTCACGCCAAAACCAAAGGACTTATGCACACATTTCAACATGTATTTAGTTCAGGTTGACCTCCTGAAGCCTAAATGAGCATTTATTTGACTACACAACTCATTCCTATGAAGGTACATTCAAAGTCACAAAACGTGCTCAACTAGGCCTGAAAGTGCATTTAAAGCAATAAAAACTCAAAATGAGTGTCACACCTAAACCAAAGGATTTATGCACACATTTCAACATGTATTTAGTTCAGGTTGACCTCCTGAAGCCTAAATGAGCATTAATTTGACTACACAACTCATTCCTATGAAGGAACATTCAAAGTAAAAAAACGGGCTCAACTCGGACTGAAAGTGCATTTAAAGCAATAAAAACTGAAAATGAGTGTCACGCCTAAACCAAAGGACTTATGCACACATTTCAACATGTATGTAGTTCAGGTTGACCTCTTGAAGCCTAAATGAGCATTAATTTGACTACACAACTCATTCCTATGAAGGTACATTCAAAGTCACAAAACGTGCTCAACTAGGCCTGAAAGTGCATTTAAAGCAATAAAAACTCAAAATGAGTGTCACGCCTAAACCAAAGGACTTATGCACACATTTCAACATGTATTTAGTTCAGGTTGACCTCCTGAAGCCTAAATCACCATTAATTTGACTACACAACTTAATCCTATGAAGATACATTCAAAGTAAAAAAACGGGCTCAACTCGGACTGAAAGTGCATTTAAAGCAATAAAAACTGAAAATGAGTGTCACGCCTAAACCAAAGGACTTATGCACACATTTCAACATTTATTTAGTTCAGGTTGACCTCCTGAAGCCTAAATCACCATTAATTTGACTACACAACTTATTCCTATGAAGATACATTCAAAGTAAAAAAACGGGCTCAACTCGGACTGAAAGTGCATTTAAAGCAATAAAAACTGAAAATGAGTGTCACGCCTAAACCAAAGGACTTATGCACACATTTCAACATGTATTTAGTTCAGGTTGACGTCCTGAAGCCTAAATGAGCATTAATTTGACTACACAACTTATTCCTATGAAGATACATTCAAAGTAAAAAAACGTGCTCCTCTCGGCCTGAAAATGCATTTAAAGCAATAAAAACTCAAAATGAGTGTCGCGCCTAAACCAAAGGCCTTACGCACACATTTCAACATGTATTTAGTTCAGGTTGACCTCCTGAAGCCTAAATGAGCATTAATTTGACTACACAACTCATTCCTATGAAGGAACATTCAAAGTAAAAAAACGGGCTCAACTCGGACTGAAAGTGCATTTAAAGCAATAAAAACTGAAAATGAGTGTCACGCCTAAACCAAAGGACTTATGCACACATTTCAACATGTATTTAGTTCAGGTTGACCTCCTGAAGCCTAAATGAGCATTAATTTGACTACACAACTCATTCCTATGAAGGTACATTCAAAGTCACAAAACGTGCTCAACTAGGCCTGAAAGTGCATTTAAAGCAATAAAAACTCAAAATGAGTGTCACGCCTAAACCAAAGGACTTATGCACACATTTCAACATGTATTTAGTTCAGGTTGACATTCTGAAGCCTAAATGAGCATTAATTTGACTACACAACTTATTCCTATGAAGATACATTCAAAGTAAAAAAACGGGCTCAACTCGGACTGAAAGTGCATTTAAAGCAATAAAAACTGAAAATGAGTGTCACGCCTAAACCAAAGGACTTATGCACACATTTCAACATGTATTTAGTTCAGGTTGACCTCCTGAAGCCTAAATGAGCATTAATTTGACTACACAACTCATTCCTATGAAGGTACATTCAAAGTCACAAAACGTGCTCAACTAGGCCTGAAAGTGCATTTAAAGCAATAAAAACTCAAAATGAGTGTCACGCCTAAACCAAAGGACTTATGCACACATTTCAACATGTATTTAGTTCAGGTTGACCTCCTGAAGCCTAAATCACCATTAATTTGACTACACAACTTAATCCTATGAAGATACATTCAAAGTAAAAAAACGGGCTCAACTCGGACTGAAAGTGCATTTAAAGCAATAAAAACTGAAAATGAGTGTCACGCCAAAACCAAAGGACTTATGCACACATTTCAACATGTATTTAGTTCAGGTTGTCCTCCTGAAGCCTAAATGAGCATTTATTTGACTACACAACTCATTCCTATGAAGGTACATTCAAAGTCACAAAACGTGCTCAACTAGGCCTGAAAGTGCATTTAAAGCAATAAAAACTCAAAATGAGTGTCACACCTAAACCAAAGGATTTATGCACACATTTCAACATGTATTTTGTTCAGGTTGACCTCCTGAAGCCTAAATGAGCATTTATTTGACTACACAACTCATTCCTATGAAGGTACATTCAAAGTCACAAAACGTGCTCAACTAGGCCTGAAAGTGCATTTAAAGCAATAAAAACTGAAAATGAGTGTCACGCCTAAACCAAAGGACTTATGCACACATTTCAACATGTATTTAGTTCAGGTTGACCTCCTGAAGCCTAAATCACCATTAATTTGACTACACAACTTAATCCTATGAAGATACATTCAAAGTAAAAAAACGGGCTCAACTCGGACTGAAAGTGCATTTAAAGCAATAAAAACTGAAAATGAGTGTCACGCCTAAACCAAAGGACTTATGCACACATTTCAACATGTATTTAGTTCAGGTTGACCTCCTGAAGCCTAAATGAGCATTAATTTGACTACACAACTCATTCCTATGAAGGTACATTCAAAGTCACAAAACGTGCTCAACTAGGCCTGAAAGTGCATTTAAAGCAATAAAAACTCAAAATGAGTGTCACGCCTAAACCAAAGGACTTATGCACACATTTCAACATGTATTTAGTTCAGGTTGACATTCTGAAGCCTAAATGAGCATTAATTTGACTACACAACTTATTCCTATGAAGATACATTCAAAGTAAAAAAACGGCTCAACTCGGACTGAAAGTGCATTTAAAGTAATAAAAACTGAAAATGAGTGTCACGCCTAAACCAAAGGATTTATGCACACATTTCAACATGTATTTAGTTCAGGTTGACGTCCTGAAGCCTAAATCACCATTAATTTGACTACACAACTTATTCCTATGAAGATACATTCAAAGTAAAAAAACGGGCTCAACTCGGACTGAAAGTGCATTTAAAGCAATAAAAACTGAAAATGAGTGTCACGCCTAAACCAAAGGACTTATGCACACATTTCAACATGTATTTAGTTCAGGTTGACGTCCTGAAGCCTAAATGAGCATTAATTTGACTACACAACTTATTCCTATGAAGATACATTCAATGTAAAAAAACGTGCTCTACTCGGCCTGAAAATGCATTTAAAGCAATAAAAACTCAAAATGAGTGTCACGCCTAAACCAAAGGCCTTATGCACACATTTCAACATGTATTTAGTTCAGGTTGACCTCCTGAAGCCTAAATCACCATTAATTTGACTACACAACTTAATCCTATGAAGATACATTCAAAGTAAAAAAACGGGCTCAACTCGGACTGAAAGTGCATTTAAAGCAATAAAAACTGAAAATGAGTGTCACGCCTAAACCAAAGGACTTATGCACACATTTCAACATGTATTTAGTTCAGGTTGACCTCCTGAAGCCTAAATGAGCATTAATTTGACTACACAACTTATTCCTATGAAGGAACATTCAAAGTAAAAAAACGGGCTCAACTCGGACTGAAAGTGAATTTAAAGCAATAAAAACTGAAAATGAGTGTCACGCCTAAACCAAAGGACTTATGCACACATTTCAACATGTATGTAGTTCAGGTTGACCTCTTGAAGCCTAAATGAGCATTAATTTGACTACACAACTCATTCCTATGAAGGTACATTCAAAGTCACAAAACGTGCTCAACTAGGCCTGAAAGTGCATTTAAAGCAATAAAAACTCAAAATGAGTGTCACGCCTAAACCAAAGGACTTATGCACACATTTCAACATGTATTTAGTTCAGGTTGACCTCCTGAAGCCTAAATCACCATTAATTTGACTACACAACTTAATCCTATGAAGATACATTCAAAGTAAAAAAACGGGCTCAACTCGGACTGAAAGTGCATTTAAAGCAATAAAAACTGAAAATGAGTGTCACGCCTAAACCAAAGGACTTATGCACACATTTCAACATTTATTTAGTTCAGGTTGACCTCCTGAAGCCTAAATCACCATTAATTTGACTACACAACTTATTCCTATGAAGATACATTCAAAGTAAAAAAACGGGCTCAACTCGGACTGAAAGTGCATTTAAAGCAATAAAAACTGAAAATGAGTGTCACGCCTAAACCAAAGGACTTATGCACACATTTCAACATTTATTTAGTTCAGGTTGACCTCCTGAAGCCTAAATCACCATTAATTTGACTACACAACTTATTCCTATGAAGATACATTCAAAGTAAAAAAACGTGCTCTACTCGGCCTGAAAATGCATTTAAAGCAATAAAAACTCAAAATGAGTGTCGCGCCTAAACCAAAGGCCTTACGCACACATTTCAACATGTATTTAGTTCAGGTTGACCTCCTGAAGCCTAAATGAGCATTAATTTGACTACACAACTCATTCCTATGAAGGAACATTCAAAGTAAAAAAACGGGCTCAACTCGGACTGAAAGTGCATTTAAAGCAATAAAAACTGAAAATGAGTGTCACGCCTAAACCAAAGGACTTATGCACACATTTCAACATGTATTTAGTTCAGGTTGACCTCCTGAAGCCTAAATGAGCATTAATTTGACTACACAACTCATTCCTATGAAGGTACATTCAAAGTCACAAAACGTGCTCAACTAGGCCTGAAAGTGCATTTAAAGCAATAAAAACTCAAAATGAGTGTCACGCCTAAACCAAAGGACTTATGCACACATTTCAACATGTATTTAGTTCAGGTTGACATTCTGAAGCCTAAATGAGCATTAATTTGACTACACAACTTATTCCTATGAAGATACATTCAAAGTAAAAAAACGGGCTCAACTCGGACTGAAAGTGCATTTAAAGCAATAAAAACTGAAATTGAGTGTCACGCCTAAACCAAAGGACTTATGCACACATTTCAACATGTATTTAGTTCAGGTTGACGTCCTGAAGCCTAAATGAGCATTAATTTGACTACACAACTTATTCCTATGAAGATACATTCAATGTAAAAAAACGTGCTCTACTCGGCCTGAAAATGCATTTAAAGCAATAAAAACTCAAAATGAGTGTCACGCCTAAACCAAAGGCCTTATGCACACATTTCAACATGTATTTAGTTCAGGTTGACCTCCTGAAGCCTAAATGAGCATTAATTTGACTACACAACTCATTCCTATGAAGGAACATTCAAAGTAAAAAAACGGGCTCAACTCGGACTGAAAGTGCATTTAAAGCAATAAAAACTGAAAATGAGTGTCACGCCAAAACCAAAGGACTTATGCACACATTTCAACATGTATTTAGTTCAGGTTGACCTCCTGAAGCCTAAATGAGCATTTATTTGACTACACAACTCATTCCTATGAAGGTACATTCAAAGTCACAAAACGTGCTCAACTAGGCCTGAAAGTGCATTTAAAGCAATAAAAACTCAAAATGAGTGTCACGCCTAAACCAAAGGACTTATGCACACATTTCAACATGTATTTAGTTCAGGTTGACCTCCTGAAGCCTAAATCACCATTAATTTGACTACACAACTTATTCCTATGAAGATACATTCAAAGTAAAAAAACGGGCTCAACTCGGACTGAAAGTGCATTTAAAGCAATAAAAACTGAAAATGAGTGTCACGCCTAAACCAAACGACTTATGCACACATTTCAACATGTATTTAGTTCAGGTTGACCTCCTGAAGCCTAAATGAGCATTAATTTGACTACACAACTTATTCCTATGAAGGAACATTCAAAGTAAAAAAACGGGCTCAACTCGGACTGAAAGTGAATTTAAAGCAATAAAAACTGAAAATGAGTGTCACGCCTAAACCAAAGGACTTATGCACACATTTCAACATGTATGTAGTTCAGGTTGACCTCTTGAAGCCTAAATGAGCATTAATTTGACTACACAACTCATTCCTATGAAGGTACATTCAAAGTCACAAAACGTGCTCAACTAGGCCTGAAAGTGCATTTAAAGCAATAAAAACTCAAAATGAGTGTCACGCCTAAACCAAAGGATTTATGCACACATTTCAACATGTATTTAGTTCAGGTTGACCTCCTGAAGCCTAAATCACCATTAATTTGACTACACAACTTAATCCTATGAAGATACATTCAAAGTAAAAAAACGGGCTCAACTCGGACTGAAAGTGCATTTAAAGCAATAAAAACTGAAAATGAGTGTCACGCCTAAACCAAAGGACTTATGCACACATTTCAACATGTATTTAGTTCAGGTTGACCTCCTGAAGCCTAAATCACCATTAATTTGACTACACAACTTAATCCTATGAAGATACATTCAAAGTAAAAAAACGGGCTCAACTCGGACTGAAAGTGCATTTAAAGCAATAAAAACTGAAAATGAGTGTCACGCCTAAACCAAAGGACTTATGCACACATTTCAACATGTATTTAGTTCAGGTTGACCTCCTGAAGCCTAAATGAGCATTAATTTGACTACACAACTCATTCCTATGAAGGTACATTCAAAGTCACAAAACGTGCTCAACTAGGCCTGAAAGTGCATTTAAAGCAATAAAAACTCAAAATGAGTGTCACGCCTAAACCAAAGGACTTATGCACACATTTCAACATGTATTTAGTTCAGGTTGACATTCTGAAGCCTAAATGAGCATTAATTTGACTACACAACTTATTCCTATGAAGATACATTCAAAGTAAAAAAACGGCTCAACTCGGACTGAAAGTGCATTTAAAGTAATAAAAACTGAAAATGAGTGTCACGCCTAAACCAAAGGATTTATGCACACATTTCAACATGTATTTAGTTCAGGTTGACGTCCTGAAGCCTAAATCACCATTAATTTGACTACACAACTTATTCCTATGAAGATACATTCAAAGTAAAAAAACGGGCTCAACTCGGACTGAAAGTGCATTTAAAGCAATAAAAACTGAAAATGAGTGTCACGCCTAAACCAAAGGACTTATGCACACATTTCAACATGTATTTAGTTCAGGTTGACGTCCTGAAGCCTAAATGAGCATTAATTTGACTACACAACTTATTCCTATGAAGATACATTCAATGTAAAAAAACGTGCTCTACTCGGCCTGAAAATGCATTTAAAGCAATAAAAACTCAAAATGAGTGTCACGCCTAAACCAAAGGCCTTATGCACACATTTCAACATGTATTTAGTTCAGGTTGACCTCCTGAAGCCTAAATCACCATTAATTTGACTACACAACTTAATCCTATGAAGATACATTCAAAGTAAAAAAACGGGCTCAACTCGGACTGAAAGTGCATTTAAAGCAATAAAAACTGAAAATGAGTGTCACGCCTAAACCAAAGGACTTATGCACACATTTCAACATGTATTTAGTTCAGGTTGACCTCCTGAAGCCTAAATGAGCATTAATTTGACTACACAACTTATTCCTATGAAGGAACATTCAAAGTAAAAAAACGGGCTCAACTCGGACTGAAAGTGAATTTAAAGCAATAAAAACTGAAAATGAGTGTCACGCCTAAACCAAAGGACTTATGCACACATTTCAACATGTATGTAGTTCAGGTTGACCTCTTGAAGCCTAAATGAGCATTAATTTGACTACACAACTCATTCCTATGAAGGTACATTCAAAGTCACAAAACGTGCTCAACTAGGCCTGAAAGTGCATTTAAAGCAATAAAAACTCAAAATGAGTGTCACGCCTAAACCAAAGGACTTATGCACACATTTCAACATGTATTTAGTTCAGGTTGACCTCCTGAAGCCTAAATCACCATTAATTTGACTACACAACTTAATCCTATGAAGATACATTCAAAGTAAAAAAACGGGCTCAACTCGGACTGAAAGTGCATTTAAAGCAATAAAAACTGAAAATGAGTGTCACGCCTAAACCAAAGGACTTATGCACACATTTCAACATTTATTTAGTTCAGGTTGACCTCCTGAAGCCTAAATCACCATTAATTTGACTACACAACTTATTCCTATGAAGATACATTCAAAGTAAAAAAACGGGCTCAACTCGGACTGAAAGTGCATTTAAAGCAATAAAAACTGAAAATGAGTGTCACGCCTAAACCAAAGGACTTATGCACACATTTCAACATGTATTTAGTTCAGGTTGACGTCCTGAAGCCTAAATGAGCATTAATTTGACTACACAACTTATTCCTATGAAGATACATTCAAAGTAAAAAAACGTGCTCTACTCGGCCTGAAAATGCATTTAAAGCAATAAAAACTCAAAATGAGTGTCGCGCCTAAACCAAAGGCCTTACGCACACATTTCAACATGTATTTAGTTCAGGTTGACCTCCTGAAGCCTAAATGAGCATTAATTTGACTACACAACTCATTCCTATGAAGGAACATTCAAAGTAAAAAAACAGGCTCAACTCGGACTGAAAGTGCATTTAAAGCAATAAAAACTGAAAATGAGTGTCACGCCTAAACCAAAGGACTTATGCACACATTTCAACATGTATTTAGTTCAGGTTGACCTCCTGAAGCCTAAATGAGCATTAATTTGACTACACAACTCATTCCTATGAAGGTACATTCAAAGTCACAAAACGTGCTCAACTAGGCCTGAAAGTGCATTTAAAGCAATAAAAACTCAAAATGAGTGTCACGCCTAAACCAAAGGACTTATGCACACATTTCAACATGTATTTAGTTCAGGTTGACATTCTGAAGCCTAAATGAGCATTAATTTGACTACACAACTTATTCCTATGAAGATACATTCAAAGTAAAAAAACGGGCTCAACTCGGACTGAAAGTGCATTTAAAGCAATAAAAACTGAAATTGAGTGTCACGCCTAAACCAAAGGACTTATGCACACATTTCAACATGTATTTAGTTCAGGTTGACGTCCTGAAGCCTAAATGAGCATTAATTTGACTACACAACTTATTCCTATGAAGATACATTCAATGTAAAAAAACGTGCTCTACTCGGCCTGAAAATGCATTTAAAGCAATAAAAACTCAAAATGAGTGTCACGCCTAAACCAAAGGCCTTATGCACACATTTCAACATGTATTTAGTTCAGGTTGACCTCCTGAAGCCTAAATGAGCATTAATTTGACTACACAACTCATTCCTATGAAGGAACATTCAAAGTAAAAAAACGGGCTCAACTCGGACTGAAAGTGCATTTAAAGCAATAAAAACTGAAAATGAGTGTCACGCCAAAACCAAAGGACTTATGCACACATTTCAACATGTATTTAGTTCAGGTTGACCTCCTGAAGCCTAAATGAGCATTTATTTGACTACACAACTCATTCCTATGAAGGTACATTCAAAGTCACAAAACGTGCTCAACTAGGCCTGAAAGTGCATTTAAAGCAATAAAAACTCAAAATGAGTGTCACGCCTAAACCAAAGGACTTATGCACACATTTCAACATGTATTTAGTTCAGGTTGACCTCCTGAAGCCTAAATCACCATTAATTTGACTACACAACTTATTCCTATGAAGATACATTCAAAGTAAAAAAACGGGCTCAACTCGGACTGAAAGTGCATTTAAAGCAATAAAAACTGAAAATGAGTGTCACGCCTAAACCAAACGACTTATGCACACATTTCAACATGTATTTAGTTCAGGTTGACCTCCTGAAGCCTAAATGAGCATTAATTTGACTACACAACTTATTCCTATGAAGGAACATTCAAAGTAAAAAAACGGGCTCAACTCGGACTGAAAGTGAATTTAAAGCAATAAAAACTGAAAATGAGTGTCACGCCTAAACCAAAGGACTTATCCACACATTTCAACATGTATGTAGTTCAGGTTGACCTCTTGAAGCCTAAATGAGCATTAATTTGACTACACAACTCATTCCTATGAAGGTACATTCAAAGTCACAAAACGTGCTCAACTAGGCCTGAAAGTGCATTTAAAGCAATAAAAACTCAAAATGAGTGTCACGCCTAAACCAAAGGATTTATGCACACATTTCAACATGTATTTAGTTCAGGTTGACCTCCTGAAGCCTAAATCACCATTAATTTGACTACACAACTTAATCCTATGAAGATACATTCAAAGTAAAAAAACGGGCTCAACTCGGACTGAAAGTGCATTTAAAGCAATAAAAACTGAAAATGAGTGTCACGCCTAAACCAAAGGACTTATGCACACATTTCAACATTTATTTAGTTCAGGTTGACCTCCTGAAGCCTAAATCACCATTAATTTGACTACACAACTTATTCCTATGAAGATACATTCAAAGTAAAAAAACGGGCTCAACTCGGACTGAAAGTGCATTTAAAGCAATAAAAACTGAAAATGAGTGTCACGCCTAAACCAAAGGACTTATGCACACATTTCAACATGTATTTAGTTCAGGTTGACGTCCTGAAGCCTAAATGAGCATTAATTTGACTACACAACTTATTCCTATGAAGATACATTCAAAGTAAAAAAACGTGCTCTACTCGGCCTGAAAATGCATTTAAAGCAATAAAAACTCAAAATGAGTGTCGCGCCTAAACCAAAGGCCTTACGCACACATTTCAACATGTATTTAGTTCAGGTTGACCTCCTGAAGCCTAAATGAGCATTAATTTGACTACACAACTCATTCCTATGAAGGAACATTCAAAGTAAAAAAACGGGCTCAACTCGGACTGAAAGTGCATTTAAAGCAATAAAAACTGAAAATGAGTGTCACGCCTAAACCAAAGGACTTATGCACACATTTCAACATGTATTTAGTTCAGGTTGACCTCCTGAAGCCTAAATGAGCATTAATTTGACTACACAACTCATTCCTATGAAGGTACATTCAAAGTCACAAAACGTGCTCAACTAGGCCTGAAAGTGCATTTAAAGCAATAAAAACTCAAAATGAGTATCACGCCTAAACCAAAGGACTTATGCACACATTTCAACATGTATTTAGTTTAGGTTGACATTCTGAAGCCTAAATGAGCATTAATTTGACTACACAACTTATTCCTATGAAGATACATTCAAAGTAAAAAAACGGGCTCAACTCGGACTGAAAGTGCATTTAAAGCAATAAAAACTGAAAATGAGTGTCACGCCTAAACCAAAGGACTTATGCACACATTTCAACATGTATTTAGTTCAGGTTGACCTCCTGAAGCCTAAATGAGCATTAATTTGACTACACAACTCATTCCTATGAAGGTACATTCAAAGTCACAAAACGTGCTCAACTAGGCCTGAAAGTGCATTTAAAGCAATAAAAACTCAAAATGAGTGTCACGCCTAAACCAAAGGACTTATGCACACATTTCAACATGTATTTAGTTCAGGTTGACCTCCTGAAGCCTAAATCACCATTAATTTGACTACACAACTTAATCCTATGAAGATACATTCAAAGTAAAAAAACGGGCTCAACTCGGACTGAAAGTGCATTTAAAGCAATAAAAACTGAAAATGAGTGTCACGCCTAAACCAAAGGACTTATGCACACATTTCAACATTTATTTAGTTCAGGTTGACCTCCTGAAGCCTAAATCACCATTAATTTGACTACACAACTTATTCCTATGAAGATACATTCAAAGTAAAAAAACGGGCTCCTCTCGGCCTGAAAATGCATTTAAAGCAATAAAAACTCAAAATGAGTGTCGCGCCTAAACCAAAGGCCTTACGCACACATTTCAACATGTATTTAGTTCAGGTTGACGTCCTGAAGCCTAAATGAGCATTAATTTGACTACACAACTTATTCCTATGAAGATACATTCAAAGTAAAAAAACGTGCTCTACTCGGCCTGAAAATGCATTTAAAGCAATAAAAACTCAAAATGAGTGTCGCGCCTAAACCAAAGGCCTTACGCACACATTTCAACATGTATTTAGTTCAGGTTGACCTCCTGAAGCCTAAATGAGCATTAATTTGACTACACAACTCATTCCTATGAAGGAACATTCAAAGTAAAAAAACGGGCTCAACTCGGACTGAAAGTGCATTTAAAGCAATAAAAACTGAAAATGAGTGTCACGCCTAAACCAAAGGACTTATGCACACATTTCAACATGTATTTAGTTCAGGTTGACCTCCTGAAGCCTAAATGAGCATTAATTTGACTACACAACTCATTCCTATGAAGGTACATTCAAAGTCACAAAACGTGCTCAACTAGGCCTGAAAGTGCATTTAAAGCAATAAAAACTCAAAATGAGTGTCACACCTAAACCAAAGGACTTATGCACACATTTCAACATGTATTTAGTTCAGGTTGACATTCTGAAGCCTAAATGAGCATTAATTTGACTACACAACTTATTCCTATGAAGATACATTCAAAGTAAAAAAACGGGCTCAACTCGGACTGAAAGTGCATTTAAAGCAATAAAAACTGAAAATGAGTGTCACGCCTAAACCAAAGGACTTATGCACACATTTCAACATGTATTTAGTTCAGGTTGACCTCCTGAAGCCTAAATGAGCATTAATTTGACTACACAACTCATTCCTATGAAGGTACATTCAAAGTCACAAAACGTGCTCAACTAGGCCTGAAAGTGCATTTAAAGCAATAAAAACTCAAAATGAGTGTCACGCCTAAACCAAAGGACTTATGCACACATTTCAACATGTATTTAGTTCAGGTTGACCTCCTGAAGCCTAAATGAGCATTTATTTGACTACACAACTCATTCCTATGAAGGTACATTCAAAGTCACAAAACGTGCTCAACTAGGCCTGAAAGTGCATTTAAAGCAATAAAAACTCAAGATGAGTGTCACACCTAAACCAAAGGATTTATGCACACATTTCAACATGTATTTTGTTCAGGTTGACCTCCTGAAGCCTAAATGAGCATTTATTTGACTACACAACTCATTCCTATGAAGGTACATTCAAAGTCACAAAACGTGCTCAACTAGGCCTGAAAGTGCATTTAAAGCAATAAAAACTCAAAATGAGTGTCACGCCTAAACCAAAGGACTTATGCACACATTTCAACATGTATTTAGTTCAGGTTGACCTCCTGAAGCCTAAATCACCATTAATTTGACTACACAACTTATTCCTATGAAGATACATTCAAAGTAAAAAAACGGGCTCAACTCGGACTGAAAGTGCATTTAAAGCAATAAAAACTGAAAATGAGTGTCACGCCTAAACCAAACGACTTATGCACACATTTCAACATGTATTTAGTTCAGGTTGACCTCCTGAAGCCTAAATGAGCATTAATTTGACTACACAACTTATTCCTATGAAGGAACATTCAAAGTAAAAAAACGGGCTCAACTCGGACTGAAAGTGAATTTAAAGCAATAAAAACTGAAAATGAGTGTCACGCCTAAACCAAAGGACTTATGCACACATTTCAACATGTATGTAGTTCAGGTTGACCTCTTGAAGCCTAAATGAGCATTAATTTGACTACACAACTCATTCCTATGAAGGTACATTCAAAGTCACAAAACGTGCTCAACTAGGCCTGAAAGTGCATTTAAAGCAATAAAAACTCAAAATGAGTGTCACGCCTAAACCAAAGGATTTATGCACACATTTCAACATGTATTTAGTTCAGGTTGACCTCCTGAAGCCTAAATCACCATTAATTTGACTACACAACTTAATCCTATGAAGATACATTCAAAGTAAAAAAACGGGCTCAACTCGGACTGAAAGTGCATTTAAAGCAATAAAAACTGAAAATGAGTGTCACGCCTAAACCAATAGACTTATGCACAAATTTCAACATGTATTTAGTTCAGGTTGACCTCCTGAAGCCTAAATGAGTATAATTTGACTACACAACTCATTCCTATGAAGGTACATTAAAAGTCACAAAACGTGCTCAACTAGGCCTGAAAGTGCATTTAAAGCAATAAAAACTCAAAATGAGTGTCACGCCTAAACCAAAGGACTTATGCACACATTTCAACATGTATTTAGTTCAGGTTGACATTCTGAAGCCTAAATGAGCATTAATTTGATCACAGAACTCAAACCAAAGGACGTCTGCACACATTTCAACGTCTAAAGTGTTGTTTCCGATGCCTGCTAGTGTATGTGTGCGTGCGTGTGTGAGAGTGTGTAAGTGTGTGCGTGTGTTTGTGTGTGTTTGTGTGGGTGCGTGCGTGTGTGTGTGTGTTGTGCGCACCCCCCCCCCCCCAAATAAAAGTACTGTATTCGCATAAAAATGACGAATTACTCAGAGGTTTTAACTTTTGCTTGCACTTGATTTGTTCTGACACCGACGACGTCCACCAATGACAGCCCGAGTGGATCTAGCCCACGTGGTGTGAGAGCAGGGGGAGGTGAAAAGATGCAAAGCCTAGGTGATTGGCTGTGCATCTTTCAGTCTTCCACGTGGGTTAGTCTTTGATCTTCAATCAGTGTCCAAATGTTGTTTACATGCGTAGCGTGTGCGGATGTGTGTGCCTCTCATGAGTTTGTGTGTGTGTTTGCGCGCGCGTGATCGTGTGCCCATACATGTGTGAGTGTTTCTTTGATCTAAATCATCGTTGGTGTGTTGTTTACGATACGTGCTCGTCTGTGCGTACGTTTGTGTGAGTGTGTGTGCGTGCGTTTGTGTGTGTGCTTGCTGCGTGCTGGCGCGCTCGGAAGCGTGTGTGTCACAGAGAAAGAGAGGGAGCGGGATCGCTGGCCTCTATGTACTCTATGTGAAACACACAGGACATTTGTAATTTCGTCCCTTTCACATTTTTTGGCTTTTTTAAAAATAAAACTTATTTCATCAATGGTTCATAATGAGTGTCACGCCTAGACCAAATGACTTATGCACACATTTCAACATTTATTTAGTTCAGGTTGACCTCCTGAAGCCTAAATGAGCATTTATTTGACTACACAACTCATTCCTATGAAGGTACATTCAAAGTCACAAAACGTGCTCAACTAGGCCTGAAAGTGCATTTAAAGCAATAAAAACTCAAAATGAGTGTCACGCCTAAACCAAAGGACTTATGCACACATTTCAACATGTATTTAGTTCAGGTTGACCTCCTGAAGCCTAAATCACCATTAATTTGATCACACAACTCATTCCTATGAAGATACATTCAAACTCAGAAACGTGCTCTACTCGGCCTGAAAATGCATTTAAAGCAATAAAAACTCAAAATGAGTGTCACACCTAAACCAAAGGACTTATGCACACATTTCAACATGTATTTAGTTCAGGTTGACCTCCTGAAGCCTAAATGAGCATTAATTTGACTACACAACTCATTCCTATGAAGGTACATTCAAAGTCACAAAACGTGCTCAACTAGGCCTGAAAGTGCATTTAAAGCAATAAAAACTCAAAATGAGTGTCACGCCTAAACCAAAGGACTTATGCACACATTTCAACATGTATTTAGTTCAGGTTGACCTCCTGAAGCCTAAATCACCATTAATTTGACTACACAACTTAATCCTATGAAGATACATTCAAAGTAAAAAAACGGGCTCAACTCGGACTGAAAGTGCATTTAAAGCAATAAAAACTGAAAATGAGTGTCACGCCAAAACCAAAGGACTTATGCACACATTTCAACATGTATTTAGTTCAGGTTGACCTCCTGAAGCCTAAATGAGCATTTATTTGACTACACAACTCATTCCTATGAAGGTACATTCAAAGTCACAAAACGTGCTCAACTAGGCCTGAAAGTGCATTTAAAGCAATAAAAACTCAAAATGAGTGTCACACCTAAACCAAAGGATTTATGCACACATTTCAACATGTATTTTGTTCAGGTTGACCTCCTGAAGCCTAAATGAGCATTTATTTGACTACACAACTCATTCCTATGAAGGTACATTCAAAGTCACAAAACGTGCTCAACTAGGCCTGAAAGTGCATTTAAAGCAATAAAAACTGAAAATGAGTGTCACACCTAAACCAAAGGACTTATGCACACATTTCAACATGTATTTAGTTCAGGTTGACCTCCTGAAGCCTAAATCACCATTAATTTGACTACACAACTTAATCCTATGAAGATACATTCAAAGTAAAAAAACGGGCTCAACTCGGACTGAAAGTGCATTTAAAGCAATAAAAACTGAAAATGAGTGTCACGCCTAAACCAAAGGACTTATGCACACATTTCAACATGTATTTAGTTCAGGTTGACCTCCTGAAGCCTAAATGAGCATTAATTTGACTACACAACTCATTCCTATGAAGGTACATTCAAAGTCACAAAACGTGCTCAACTAGGCCTGAAAGTGCATTTAAAGCAATAAAAACTCAAAATGAGTGTCACGCCTAAACCAAAGGACTTATGCACACATTTCAACATGTATTTAGTTCAGGTTGACATTCTGAAGCCTAAATGAGCATTAATTTGACTACACAACTTATTCCTATGAAGATACATTCAAAGTAAAAAAACGGCTCAACTCGGACTGAAAGTGCATTTAAAGTAATAAAAACTGAAAATGAGTGTCACGCCTAAACCAAAGGATTTATGCACACATTTCAACATGTATTTAGTTCAGGTTGACGTCCTGAAGCCTAAATCACCATTAATTTGACTACACAACTTATTCCTATGAAGATACATTCAAAGTCACAAAACGTGCTCAACTAGGCCTGAAAGTGCATTTAAAGCAATAAAAACTCAAAATGAGTGTCACGCCTAAACCAAAGGACTTATGCACACATTTCAACATGTATTTAGTTCAGGTTGACCTCCTGAAGCCTAAATCACCATTAATTTGACTATACAACTCATTCCTATGAAGGAACATTCAAAGTAAAAAAACGGGCTCAACTCGGACTGAAAGTGCATTTAAAGCAATAAAAACTGAAAATGAGTGTCACGCCTAAACCAATAGACTTATGCACAAATTTCAACATGTATTTAGTTCAGGTTGACCTCCTGAAGCCTAAATGAGTATAATTTGACTACACAACTCATTCCTATGAAGGTACATTAAAAGTCACAAAACGTGCTCAACTAGGCCTGAAAGTGCATTTAAAGCAATAAAAACTCAAAATGAGTGTCACGCCTAAACCAAAGGACTTATGCACACATTTCAACATGTATTTAGTTCAGGTTGACATTCTGAAGCCTAAATGAGCATTAATTTGATCACAGAACTCAAACCAAAGGACGTCTGCACACATTTCAACGTCTAAAGTGTTGTTTCCGATGCCTGCTAGTGTATGTGTGCGTGCGTGTGTGAGAGTGTGTAAGTGTGTGCGTGTGTTTGTGTGTGTTTGTGTGGGTGCGTGCGTGTGTGTGTGTGTTGTGCGCACCCCCCCCCCCCAAATAAAAGTACTGTATTCGCATAAAAATGACGAATTACTCAGAGGTTTTAACTTTTGCTTGCACTTGATTTGTTCTGACACCGACGACGTCCACCAATGACAGCCCGAGTGGATCTAGCCCACGTGGTGTGAGAGCAGGGGGAGGTGAAAAGATGCAAAGCCTAGGTGATTGGCTGTGCATCTTACAGTCTTCCACGTGGGTTAGTCTTTGATCTTCAATCAGTGTCCAAATGTTGTTTACATGCGTAGCGTGTGCGGATGTGTGTGCCTCTCATGAGTTTGTGTGTGTGTTTGCGCGCGCGTGATCGTGTGCCCATACATGTGTGAGTGTTTCTTTGATCTAAATCATCGTTGGTGTGTTGTTTACGATACGTGCTCGTCTGTGCGTACGTTTGTGTGAGTGTGTGTGCGTGCGTTTGTGTGTGTGCTTGCTGCGTGCTGGCGCGCTCGGAAGCGTGTGTGTCACAGAGAAAGAGAGGGAGCGGGATCGCTGGCCTCTATGTACTCTATGTGAAACACACAGGACATTTGTAATTTCGTCCCTTTCACATTTTTTGGCTTTTTTAAAAATAAAACTTATTTCATCAATGGTTCATAATGAGTGTCACGCCTAGACCAAATGACTTATGCACACATTTCAACATTTATTTAGTTCAGGTTGACCTCCTGAAGCCTAAATGAGCATTTATTTGACTACACAACTCATTCCTATGAAGGTACATTCAAAGTCACAAAACGTGCTCAACTAGGCCTGAAAGTGCATTTAAAGCAATAAAAACTCAAAATGAGTGTCACGCCTAAACCAAAGGACTTATGCACACATTTCAACATGTATTTAGTTCAGGTTGACCTCCTGAAGCCTAAATCACCATTAATTTGACTACACAACTTAATCCTATGAAGATACATTCAAAGTAAAAAAACGGGCTCAACTCGGACTGAAAGTGCATTTAAAGCAATAAAAACTGAAAATGAGTGTCACGCCTAAACCAAAGGACTTATGCACACATTTCAACATTTATTTAGTTCAGGTTGACCTCCTGAAGCCTAAATCACCATTAATTTGACTACACAACTTATTCCTATGAAGATACATTCAAAGTAAAAAAACGGGCTCAACTCGGACTGAAAGTGCATTTAAAGCAATAAAAACTGAAAATGAGTGTCACGCCTAAACCAAAGGACTTATGCACACATTTCAACATGTATTTAGTTCAGGTTGACGTCCTGAAGCCTAAATGAGCATTAATTTGACTACACAACTTATTCCTATGAAGATACATTCAAAGTAAAAAAACGTGCTCTACTCGGCCTGAAAATGCATTTAAAGCAATAAAAACTCAAAATGAGTGTCGCGCCTAAACCAAAGGCCTTACGCACACATTTCAACATGTATTTAGTTCAGGTTGACCTCCTGAAGCCTAAATGAGCATTAATTTGACTACACAACTCATTCCTATGAAGGAACATTCAAAGTAAAAAAACGGGCTCAACTCGGACTGAAAGTGCATTTAAAGCAATAAAAACTGAAAATGAGTGTCACGCCTAAACCAAAGGACTTATGCACACATTTCAACATGTATTTAGTTCAGGTTGACCTCCTGAAGCCTAAATGAGCATTAATTTGACTACACAACTCATTCCTATGAAGGTACATTCAAAGTCACAAAACGTGCTCAACTAGGCCTGAAAGTGCATTTAAAGCAATAAAAACTCAAAATGAGTATCACGCCTAAACCAAAGGACTTATGCACACATTTCAACATGTATTTAGTTTAGGTTGACATTCTGAAGCCTAAATGAGCATTAATTTGACTACACAACTTATTCCTATGAAGATACATTCAAAGTAAAAAAACGGGCTCAACTCGGACTGAAAGTGCATTTAAAGCAATAAAAACTGAAAATGAGTGTCACGCCTAAACCAAAGGACTTATGCACACATTTCAACATGTATTTAGTTCAGGTTGACCTCCTGAAGCCTAAATGAGCATTAATTTGACTACACAACTCATTCCTATGAAGGTACATTCAAAGTCACAAAACGTGCTCAACTAGGCCTGAAAGTGCATTTAAAGCAATAAAAACTCAAAATGAGTGTCACGCCTAAACCAAAGGACTTATGCACACATTTCAACATGTACTGTATTTAGTTCAGGTTGACCTCCTGAAGCCTAAATCACCATTAATTTGACTACACAACTTAATCCTATGAAGATACATTCAAAGTAAAAAAACGGGCTCAACTCGGACTGAAAGTGCATTTAAAGCAATAAAAACTGAAAATGAGTGTCACGCCTAAACCAAAGGACTTATGCACACATTTCAACATTTATTTAGTTCAGGTTGACCTCCTGAAGCCTAAATCACCATTAATTTGACTACACAACTTATTCCTATGAAGATACATTCAAAGTAAAAAAACGGGCTCCTCTCGGCCTGAAAATGCATTTAAAGCAATAAAAACTCAAAATGAGTGTCGCGCCTAAACCAAAGGCCTTACGCACACATTTCAACATGTATTTAGTTCAGGTTGACGTCCTGAAGCCTAAATGAGCATTAATTTGACTACACAACTTATTCCTATGAAGATACATTCAAAGTAAAAAAACGTGCTCTACTCGGCCTGAAAATGCATTTAAAGCAATAAAAACTCAAAATGAGTGTCGCGCCTAAACCAAAGGCCTTACGCACACATTTCAACATGTATTTAGTTCAGGTTGACCTCCTGAAGCCTAAATGAGCATTAATTTGACTACACAACTCATTCCTATGAAGGAACATTCAAAGTAAAAAAACGGGCTCAACTCGGACTGAAAGTGCATTTAAAGCAATAAAAACTGAAAATGAGTGTCACGCCTAAACCAAAGGACTTATGCACACATTTCAACATGTATTTAGTTCAGGTTGACCTCCTGAAGCCTAAATGAGCATTAATTTGACTACACAACTCATTCCTATGAAGGTACATTCAAAGTCACAAAACGTGCTCAACTAGGCCTGAAAGTGCATTTAAAGCAATAAAAACTCAAAATGAGTGTCACACCTAAACCAAAGGACTTATGCACACATTTCAACATGTATTTAGTTCAGGTTGACATTCTGAAGCCTAAATGAGCATTAATTTGACTACACAACTTATTCCTATGAAGATACATTCAAAGTAAAAAAACGGGCTCAACTCGGACTGAAAGTGCATTTAAAGCAATAAAAACTGAAAATGAGTGTCACGCCTAAACCAAAGGACTTATGC
Organism: Hippocampus zosterae; assembly: GCF_025434085.1. Taxonomy (NCBI): domain Eukaryota; kingdom Metazoa; phylum Chordata; class Actinopteri; order Syngnathiformes; family Syngnathidae; genus Hippocampus; species Hippocampus zosterae. The sequence goes on from NC_067460.1 coordinate 1,486,952, forward strand.
ACACATTTCAACATGTATTTAGTTCAGGTTGACCTCCTGAAGCCTAAATGAGCATTAATTTGACTACACAACTCATTCCTATGAAGGTACATTCAAAGTCACAAAACGTGCTCAACTAGGCCTGAAAGTGCATTTAAAGCAATAAAAACTCAAAATGAGTGTCACGCCTAAACCAAAGGACTTATGCACACATTTCAACATGTATTTAGTTCAGGTTGACCTCCTGAAGCCTAAATGAGCATTTATTTGACTACACAACTCATTCCTATGAAGGTACATTCAAAGTCACAAAACGTGCTCAACTAGGCCTGAAAGTGCATTTAAAGCAATAAAAACTCAAGATGAGTGTCACACCTAAACCAAAGGATTTATGCACACATTTCAACATGTATTTTGTTCAGGTTGACCTCCTGAAGCCTAAATGAGCATTTATTTGACTACACAACTCATTCCTATGAAGGTACATTCAAAGTCACAAAACGTGCTCAACTAGGCCTGAAAGTGCATTTAAAGCAATAAAAACTCAAAATGAGTGTCACGCCTAAACCAAAGGACTTATGCACACATTTCAACATGTATTTAGTTCAGGTTGACCTCCTGAAGCCTAAATCACCATTAATTTGACTACACAACTTATTCCTATGAAGATACATTCAAAGTAAAAAAACGGGCTCAACTCGGACTGAAAGTGCATTTAAAGCAATAAAAACTGAAAATGAGTGTCACGCCTAAACCAAACGACTTATGCACACATTTCAACATGTATTTAGTTCAGGTTGACCTCCTGAAGCCTAAATGAGCATTAATTTGACTACACAACTTATTCCTATGAAGGAACATTCAAAGTAAAAAAACGGGCTCAACTCGGACTGAAAGTGAATTTAAAGCAATAAAAACTGAAAATGAGTGTCACGCCTAAACCAAAGGAATTATGCACACATTTCAACATGTATGTAGTTCAGGTTGACCTCTTGAAGCCTAAATGAGCATTAATTTGACTACACAACTCATTCCTATGAAGGTACATTCAAAGTCACAAAACGTGCTCAACTAGGCCTGAAAGTGCATTTAAAGCAATAAAAACTCAAAATGAGTGTCACGCCTAAACCAAAGGATTTATGCACACATTTCAACATGTATTTAGTTCAGGTTGACCTCCTGAAGCCTAAATCACCATTAATTTGACTACACAACTTAATCCTATGAAGATACATTCAAAGTAAAAAAACGGGCTCAACTCGGACTGAAAGTGCATTTAAAGCAATAAAAACTGAAAATGAGTGTCACGCCTAAACCAAAGGACTTATGCACACATTTCAACATGTATTTAGTTCAGGTTGACGTCCTGAAGCCTAAATGAGCATTAATTTGACTACACAACTTATTCCTATGAAGATACATTCAAAGTAAAAAAACGTGCTCTACTCGGCCTGAAAATGCATTTAAAGCAATAAAAACTCAAAATGAGTGTCACGCCTAAACCAAAGGCCTTATGCATACATTTCAACATGGATTTAGTTCAGGTTGACCTCCTGAAGCCTAAATGAGCATTAATTTGACTATACAACTCATTCCTATGAAGGAACATTCAAAGTAAAAAAACGGGCTCAACTCGGACTGAAAGTGCATTTAAAGCAATAAAAACTGAAAATGAGTGTCACGCCTAAACCAATAGACTTATGCACAAATTTCAACATGTATTTAGTTCAGGTTGACCTCCTGAAGCCTAAATGAGTATAATTTGACTACACAACTCATTCCTATGAAGGTACATTAAAAGTCACAAAACGTGCTCAACTAGGCCTGAAAGTGCATTTAAAGCAATAAAAACTCAAAATGAGTGTCACGCCTAAACCAAAGGACTTATGCACACATTTCAACATGTATTTAGTTCAGGTTGACATTCTGAAGCCTAAATGAGCATTAATTTGATCACAGAACTCAAACCAAAGGACGTCTGCACACATTTCAACGTCTAAAGTGTTGTTTCCGATGCCTGCTAGTGTATGTGTGCGTGCGTGTGTGAGAGTGTGTAAGTGTGTGCGTGTGTTTGTGTGTGTTTGTGTGGGTGCGTGCGTGTGTGTGTGTGTTGTGCGCACCCCCCCCCCCAAATAAAAGTACTGTATTCGCATAAAAATGACGAATTACTCAGAGGTTTTAACTTTTGCTTGCACTTGATTTGTTCTGACACCGACGACGTCCACCAATGACAGCCCGAGTGGATCTAGCCCACGTGGTGTGAGAGCAGGGGGAGGTGAAAAGATGCAAAGCCTAGGTGATTGGCTGTGCATCTTTCAGTCTTCCACGTGGGTTAGTCTTTGATCTTCAATCAGTGTCCAAATGTTGTTTACATGCGTAGCGTGTGCGGATGTGTGTGCCTCTCATGAGTTTGTGTGTGTGTTTGCGCGCGCGTGATCGTGTGCCCATACATGTGTGAGTGTTTCTTTGATCTAAATCATCGTTGGTGTGTTGTTTACGATACGTGCTCGTCTGTGCGTACGTTTGTGTGAGTGTGTGTGCGTGCGTTTGTGTGTGTGCTTGCTGCGTGCTGGCGCGCTCGGAAGCGTGTGTGTCACAGAGAAAGAGAGGGAGCGGGATCGCTGGCCTCTATGTACTCTATGTGAAACACACAGGACATTTGTAATTTCGTCCCTTTCACATTTTTTGGCTTTTTTAAAAATAAAACTTATTTCATCAATGGTTCATAATGAGTGTCACGCCTAGACCAAATGACTTATGCACACATTTCAACATTTATTTAGTTCAGGTTGACCTCCTGAAGCCTAAATGAGCATTTATTTGACTACACAACTCATTCCTATGAAGGTACATTCAAAGTCACAAAACGTGCTCAACTAGGCCTGAAAGTGCATTTAAAGCAATAAAAACTCAAAATGAGTGTCACGCCTAAACCAAAGGACTTATGCACACATTTCAACATGTATTTAGTTCAGGTTGACCTCCTGAAGCCTAAATCACCATTAATTTGATCACACACCTCATTCCTATGAAGATACATTCAAACTCAGAAACGTGCTCTACTCGGCCTGAAAATGCATTTAAAGCAATAAAAACTCAAAATGAGTGTCACACCTAAACCAAAGGACTTATGCACACATTTCAACATGTATTTAGTTCAGGTTGACCTCCTGAAGCCTAAATGAGCATTAATTTGACTACACAACTCATTCCTATGAAGGTACATTCAAAGTCACAAAACGTGCTCAACTAGGCCTGAAAGTGCATTTAAAGCAATAAAAACTCAAAATGAGTGTCACGCCTAAACCAAAGGACTTATGCACACATTTCAACATGTATTTAGTTCAGGTTGACCTCCTGAAGCCTAAATCACCATTAATTTGACTACACAACTTAATCCTATGAAGATACATTCAAAGTAAAAAAACGGGCTCAACTCGGACTGAAAGTGCATTTAAAGCAATAAAAACTGAAAATGAGTGTCACGCCAAAACCAAAGGACTTATGCACACATTTCAACATGTATTTAGTTCAGGTTGACCTCCTGAAGCCTAAATGAGCATTTATTTGACTACACAACTCATTCCTATGAAGGTACATTCAAAGTCACAAAACGTGCTCAACTAGGCCTGAAAGTGCATTTAAAGCAATAAAAACTCAAAATGAGTGTCACACCTAAACCAAAGGATTTATGCACACATTTCAACATGTATTTTGTTCAGGTTGACCTCCTGAAGCCTAAATGAGCATTTATTTGACTACACAACTCATTCCTATGAAGGTACATTCAAAGTCACAAAACGTGCTCAACTAGGCCTGAAAGTGCATTTAAAGCAATAAAAACTGAAAATGAGTGTCACACCTAAACCAAAGGACTTATGCACACATTTCAACATGTATTTAGTTCAGGTTGACCTCCTGAAGCCTAAATCACCATTAATTTGACTACACAACTTAATCCTATGAAGATACATTCAAAGTAAAAAAACGGGCTCAACTCGGACTGAAAGTGCATTTAAAGCAATAAAAACTGAAAATGAGTGTCACGCCTAAACCAAAGGACTTATGCACACATTTCAACATGTATTTAGTTCAGGTTGACGTCCTGAAGCCTAAATCACCATTAATTTGACTACACAACTTATTCCTATGAAGATACATTCAAAGTCACAAAACGTGCTCAACTAGGCCTGAAAGTGCATTTAAAGCAATAAAAACTCAAAATGAGTGTCACGCCTAAACCAAAGGACTTATGCACACATTTCAACATGTATTTAGTTCAGGTTGACCTCCTGAAGCCTAAATCACCATTAATTTGACTATACAACTCATTCCTATGAAGGAACATTCAAAGTAAAAAAACGGGCTCAACTCGGACTGAAAGTGCATTTAAAGCAATAAAAACTGAAAATGAGTGTCACGCCTAAACCAATAGACTTATGCACAAATTTCAACATGTATTTAGTTCAGGTTGACCTCCTGAAGCCTAAATGAGTATAATTTGACTACACAACTCATTCCTATGAAGGTACATTAAAAGTCACAAAACGTGCTCAACTAGGCCTGAAAGTGCATTTAAAGCAATAAAAACTCAAAATGAGTGTCACGCCTAAACCAAAGGACTTATGCACACATTTCAACATGTATTTAGTTCAGGTTGACATTCTGAAGCCTAAATGAGCATTAATTTGATCACAGAACTCAAACCAAAGGACGTCTGCACACATTTCAACGTCTAAAGTGTTGTTTCCGATGCCTGCTAGTGTATGTGTGCGTGCGTGTGTGAGAGTGTGTAAGTGTGTGCGTGTGTTTGTGTGTGTTTGTGTGGGTGCGTGCGTGTGTGTGTGTGTTGTGCGCACCCCCCCCCCAAATAAAAGTACTGTATTCGCATAAAAATGACGAATTACTCAGAGGTTTTAACTTTTGCTTGCACTTGATTTGTTCTGACACCGACGACGTCCACCAATGACAGCCCGAGTGGATCTAGCCCACGTGGTGTGAGAGCAGGGGGAGGTGAAAAGATGCAAAGCCTAGGTGATTGGCTGTGCATCTTACAGTCTTCCACGTGGGTTAGTCTTTGATCTTCAATCAGTGTCCAAATGTTGTTTACATGCGTAGCGTGTGCGGATGTGTGTGCCTCTCATGAGTTTGTGTGTGTGTTTGCGCGCGCGTGATCGTGTGCCCATACATGTGTGAGTGTTTCTTTGATCTAAATCATCGTTGGTGTGTTGTTTACGATACGTGCTCGTCTGTGCGTACGTTTGTGTGAGTGTGTGTGCGTGCGTTTGTGTGTGTGCTTGCTGCGTGCTGGCGCGCTCGGAAGCGTGTGTGTCACAGAGAAAGAGAGGGAGCGGGATCGCTGGCCTCTATGTACTCTATGTGAAACACACAGGACATTTGTAATTTCGTCCCTTTCACATTTTTTGGCTTTTTTAAAAATAAAACTTATTTCATCAATGGTTCATAATGAGTGTCACGCCTAGACCAAATGACTTATGCACACATTTCAACATTTATTTAGTTCAGGTTGACCTCCTGAAGCCTAAATGAGCATTTATTTGACTACACAACTCATTCCTATGAAGGTACATTCAAAGTCACAAAACGTGCTCAACTAGGCCTGAAAGTGCATTTAAAGCAATAAAAACTCAAAATGAGTGTCACGCCTAAACCAAAGGACTTATGCACACATTTCAACATGTATTTAGTTCAGGTTGACCTCCTGAAGCCTAAATCACCATTAATTTGATCACACAACTCATTCCTATGAAGATACATTCAAACTCAGAAACGTGCTCTACTCGGCCTGAAAATGCATTTAAAGCAATAAAAACTCAAAATGAGTGTCACACCTAAACCAAAGGACTTATGCACACATTTCAACATGTATTTAGTTCAGGTTGACCTCCTGAAGCCTAAATGAGCATTAATTTGACTACACAACTCATTCCTATGAAGGTACATTCAAAGTCACAAAACGTGCTCAACTAGGCCTGAAAGTGCATTTAAAGCAATAAAAACTCAAAATGAGTGTCACGCCTAAACCAAAGGACTTATGCACACATTTCAACATGTATTTAGTTCAGGTTGACCTCCTGAAGCCTAAATCACCATTAATTTGACTACACAACTTAATCCTATGAAGATACATTCAAAGTAAAAAAACGGGCTCAACTCGGACTGAAAGTGCATTTAAAGCAATAAAAACTGAAAATGAGTGTCACGCCAAAACCAAAGGACTTATGCACACATTTCAACATGTATTTAGTTCAGGTTGACCTCCTGAAGCCTAAATGAGCATTTATTTGACTACACAACTCATTCCTATGAAGGTACATTCAAAGTCACAAAACGTGCTCAACTAGGCCTGAAAGTGCATTTAAAGCAATAAAAACTCAAAATGAGTGTCACACCTAAACCAAAGGATTTATGCACACATTTCAACATGTATTTTGTTCAGGTTGACCTCCTGAAGCTTAAATGAGCATTTATTTGACTACACAACTCATTCCTATGAAGGTACATTCAAAGTCACAAAACGTGCTCAACTAGGCCTGAAAGTGCATTTAAAGCAATAAAAACTGAAAATGAGTGTCACACCTAAACCAAAGGACTTATGCACACATTTCAACATGTATTTAGTTCAGGTTGACCTCCTGAAGCCTAAATCACCATTAATTTGACTACACAACTTAATCCTATGAAGATACATTCAAAGTAAAAAAACGGGCTCAACTCGGACTGAAAGTGCATTTAAAGCAATAAAAACTGAAAATGAGTGTCACGCCTAAACCAAAGGACTTATGCACACATTTCAACATGTATTTAGTTCAGGTTGACCTCCTGAAGCCTAAATGAGCATTAATTTGACTACACAACTCATTCCTATGAAGGTACATTCAAAGTCACAAAACGTGCTCAACTAGGCCTGAAAGTGCATTTAAAGCAATAAAAACTCAAAATGAGTGTCACGCCTAAACCAAAGGACTTATGCACACATTTCAACATGTATTTAGTTCAGGTTGACATTCTGAAGCCTAAATGAGCATTAATTTGACTACACAACTTATTCCTATGAAGATACATTCAAAGTAAAAAAACGGCTCAACTCGGACTGAAAGTGCATTTAAAGTAATAAAAACTGAAAATGAGTGTCACGCCTAAACCAAAGGATTTATGCACACATTTCAACATGTATTTAGTTCAGGTTGACGTCCTGAAGCCTAAATCACCATTAATTTGACTACACAACTTATTCCTATGAAGATACATTCAAAGTCACAAAACGTGCTCAACTAGGCCTGAAAGTGCATTTAAAGCAATAAAAACTCAAAATGAGTGTCACGCCTAAACCAAAGGACTTATGCACACATTTCAACATGTATTTAGTTCAGGTTGACCTCCTGAAGCCTAAATCACCATTAATTTGACTACACAACTTAATCCTATGAAGATACATTCAAAGTAAAAAAACGGGCTCAACTCGGACTGAAAGTGCATTTAAAGCAATAAAAACTGAAAATGAGTGTCACGCCTAAACCAAAGGACTTATGCACACATTTCAACATGTATTTAGTTCAGGTTGACCTCCTGAAGCCTAAATGAGCATTAATTTGACTACACAACTCATTCCTATGAAGGTACATTCAAAGTCACAAAACGTGCTCAACTAGGCCTGAAAGTGCATTTAAAGCAATAAAAACTCAAAATGAGTGTCACGCCTAAACCAAAGGATTTATGCACACATTTCAACATGTATTTAGTTCAGGTTGACCTCCTGAAGCCTAAATCACCATTAATTTGACTACACAATTTAATCCTATGAAGATACATTCAAAGTAAAAAAACGGGCTCAACTCGGACTGAAAGTGCATTTAAAGCAATAAAAACTGAAAATGAGTGTCACGCCTAAACCAAAGGACTTATGCACACATTTCAACATTTATTTAGTTCAGGTTGACCTCCTGAAGCCTAAATCACCATTAATTTGACTACACAACTTATTCCTATGAAGATACATTCAAAGTAAAAAAACGGGCTCAACTCGGACTGAAAGTGCATTTAAAGCAATAAAAACTGAAAATGAGTGTCACGCCTAAACCAAAGGACTTATGCACACATTTCAACATGTATTTAGTTCAGGTTGACGTCCTGAAGCCTAAATGAGCATTAATTTGACTACACAACTTATTCCTATGAAGATACATTCAAAGTAAAAAAACGTGCTCTACTCGGCCTGAAAATGCATTTAAAGCAATAAAAACTCAAAATGAGTGTCGCGCCTAAACCAAAGGCCTTACGCACACATTTCAACATGTATTTAGTTCAGGTTGACCTCCTGAAGCCTAAATGAGCATTAATTTGACTACACAACTCATTCCTATGAAGGAACATTCAAAGTAAAAAAACGGGCTCAACTCGGACTGAAAGTGCATTTAAAGCAATAAAAACTGAAAATGAGTGTCACGCCTAAACCAAAGGACTTATGCACACATTTCAACATGTATTTAGTTCAGGTTGACCTCCTGAAGCCTAAATGAGCATTAATTTGACTACACAACTCATTCCTATGAAGGTACATTCAAAGTCACAAAACGTGCTCAACTAGGCCTGAAAGTGCATTTAAAGCAATAAAAACTCAAAATGAGTATCACGCCTAAACCAAAGGACTTATGCACACATTTCAACATGTATTTAGTTTAGGTTGACATTCTGAAGCCTAAATGAGCATTAATTTGACTACACAACTTATTCCTATGAAGATACATTCAAAGTAAAAAAACGGGCTCAACTCGGACTGAAAGTGCATTTAAAGCAATAAAAACTGAAAATGAGTGTCACGCCTAAACCAAAGGACTTATGCACACATTTCAACATGTATTTAGTTCAGGTTGACCTCCTGAAGCCTCAATGAGCATTAATTTGACTACACAAGTCATTCCTATGAAGGTACATTCAAAGTCACAAAACGTGCTCAACTAGGCCTGAAAGTGCATTTAAAGCAATAAAAACTCAAAATGAGTGTCACGCCTAAACCAAAGGACTTATGCACACATTTCAACATTTATTTAGTTCAGGTTGACCTCCTGAAGCCTAAATCACCATTAATTTGACTACACAACTTATTCCTATGAAGATACATTCAAAGTAAAAAAACGGGCTCAACTCGGACTGAAAGTGCATTTAAAGCAATAAAAACTGAAAATGAGTGTCACGCCTAAACCAAAGGACTTATGCACACATTTCAACATGTATTTAGTTCAGGTTGACGTCCTGAAGCCTAAATGAGCATTAATTTGACTACACAACTTATTCCTATGAAGATACATTCAAAGTAAAAAAACGTGCTCTACTCGGCCTGAAAATGCATTTAAAGCAATAAAAACTCAAAATGAGTGTCGCGCCTAAACCAAAGGCCTTACGCACACATTTCAACATGTATTTAGTTCAGGTTGACCTCCTGAAGCCTAAATGAGCATTAATTTGACTACACAACTCATTCCTATGAAGGAACATTCAAAGTAAAAAAACGGGCTCAACTCGGACTGAAAGTGCATTTAAAGCAATAAAAACTGAAAATGAGTGTCACGCCTAAACCAAAGGACTTATGCACACATTTCAACATGTATTTAGTTCAGGTTGACCTCCTGAAGCCTAAATGAGCATTAATTTGACTACACAACTCATTCCTATGAAGGTACATTCAAAGTCACAAAACGTGCTCAACTAGGCCTGAAAGTGCATTTAAAGCAATAAAAACTCAAAATGAGTGTCACACCTAAACCAAAGGACTTATGCACACATTTCAACATGTATTTAGTTCAGGTTGACATTCTGAAGCCTAAATGAGCATTAATTTGACTACACAACTTATTCCTATGAAGATACATTCAAAGTAAAAAAACGGGCTCAACTCGGACTGAAAGTGCATTTAAAGCAATAAAAACTGAAAATGAGTGTCACGCCTAAACCAAAGGACTTATGCACACATTTCAACATGTATTTAGTTCAGGTTGACCTCCTGAAGCCTAAATGAGCATTAATTTGACTACACAACTCATTCCTATGAAGGTACATTCAAAGTCACAAAACGTGCTCAACTAGGCCTGAAAGTGCATTTAAAGCAATAAAAACTGAAAATGAGTGTCACGCCTAAACCAAAGGACTTATGCACACATTTCAACATGTATTTAGTTCAGGTTGACCTCCTGAAGCCTAAATCACCATTAATTTGACTACACAACTTAATCCTATGAAGATACATTCAAAGTAAAAAAACGGGCTCAACTCGGACTGAAAGTGCATTTAAAGCAATAAAAACTGAAAATGAGTGTCACGCCTAAACCAAAGGACTTATGCACACATTTCAACATGTATTTAGTTCAGGTTGACGTCCTGAAGCCTAAATGAGCATTAATTTGACTACACAACTTATTCCTATGAAGATACATTCAAAGTAAAAAAACGTGCTCTACTCGGCCTGAAAATGCATTTAAAGCAATAAAAACTCAAAATGAGTGTCACGCCTAAACCAAAGGCCTTATGCACACATTTCAACATGTATTTAGTTCAGGTTGACCTCCTGAAGCCTAAATGAGCATTAATTTGACTATACAACTCATTCCTATGAAGGAACATTCAAAGTAAAAAAACGGGCTCAACTCGGACTGAAAGTGCATTTAAAGCAATAAAAACTGAAAATGAGTGTCACGCCTAAACCAATAGACTTATGCACAAATTTCAACATGTATTTAGTTCAGGTTGACCTCCTGAAGCCTAAATGAGTATAATTTGACTACACAACTCATTCCTATGAAGGTACATTAAAAGTCACAAAATGTGCTCAACTAGGCCTGAAAGTGCATTTAAAGCAATAAAAACTCAAAATGAGTGTCACGCCTAAACCAAAGGACTTATGCACACATTTCAACATGTATTTAGTTCAGGTTGACATTCTGAAGCCTAAATGAGCATTAATTTGATCACAGAACTCAAACCAAAGGACGTCTGCACACATTTCAACGTCTAAAGTGGTGTTTCCGATGCCTGCTAGTGTATGTGTGCGTGCGTGTGTGAGAGTGTGTAAGTGTGTGCGTGTGTTTGTGTGTGTTTGTGTGGGTGCGTGCGTGTGTGTGTGTGTTGTGCGCACCCCCCCCCCAAATAAAAGTACTGTATTCGCATAAAAATGACGAATTACTCAGAGGTTTTAACTTTTGCTTGCACTTGATTTGTTCTGACACCGACGACGTCCACCAATGACAGCCCGAGTGGATCTAGCCCACGTGGTGTGAGAGCAGGGGGAGGTGAAAAGATGCAAAGCCTAGGTGATTGGCTGTGCATCTTTCAGTCTTCCACGTGGGTTAGTCTTTGATCTTCAATCAGTGTCCAAATGTTGTTTACATGCGTAGCGTGTGCGGATGTGTGTGCCTCTCATGAGTTTGTGTGTGTGTTTGCGCGCGCGTGATCGTGTGCCCATACACGTGTGAGTGTTTCTTTGATCTAAATCATCGTTGGTGTGTTGTTTACGATACGTGCTCGTCTGTAAGTACGTTTGTGTGAGTGTGTGTGCGTGCGTTTGTGTGTGTGCTTGCTGCGTGCTGGCGCGCTCGGAAGCGTGTGTGTCACAGAGAAAGAGAGGGAGCGGGATCGCTGGCCTCTATGTACTCTATGTGAAACACACAGGACATTTGTAATTTCGTCCCTTTCACATTTTTTGGCTTTTTTAAAAATAAAACTTATTTCATCAATGGTTCATAATGAGTGTCACGCCTAGACCAAATGACTTATGCACACATTTCAACATTTATTTAGTTCAGGTTGACCTCCTGAAGCCTAAATGAGCATTTATTTGACTACACAACTCATTCCTATGAAGGTACATTCAAAGTCACAAAACGTGCTCAACTAGGCCTGAAAGTGCATTTAAAGCAATAAAAACTCAAAATGAGTGTCACGCCTAAACCAAAGGACTTATGCACACATTTCAACATGTATTTAGTTCAGGTTGACCTCCTGAAGCCTAAATCACCATTAATTTGATCACACAACTCATTCCTATGAAGATACATTCAAACTCAGAAACGTGCTCTACTCGGCCTGAAAATGCAATTAAAGCAATAAAAACTCAAAATGAGTGTCACACCTAAACCAAAGGACTTATGCACACATTTCAACATGTATTTAGTTCAGGTTGACCTCCTGAAGCCTAAATGAGCATTAATTTGACTACACAACTCATTCCTATGAAGGTACATTCAAAGTCACAAAACGTGCTCAACTAGGCCTGAAAGTGCATTTAAAGCAATAAAAACTCAAAATGAGTGTCACGCCTAAACCAAAGGACTTATGCACACATTTCAACATGTATTTAGTTCAGGTTGACCTCCTGAAGCCTAAATCACCATTAATTTGACTACACAACTTAATCCTATGAAGATACATTCAAAGTAAAAAAACGGGCTCAACTCGGACTGAAAGTGCATTTAAAGCAATAAAAACTGAAAATGAGTGTCACGCCAAAACCAAAGGACTTATGCACACATTTCAACATGTATTTAGTTCAGGTTGACCTCCTGAAGCCTAAATGAGCATTTATTTGACTACACAACTCATTCCTATGAAGGTACATTCAAAGTCACAAAACGTGCTCAACTAGGCCTGAAAGTGCATTTAAAGCAATAAAAACTCAAAATGAGTGTCACACCTAAACCAAAGGATTTATGCACACATTTCAACATGTATTTTGTTCAGGTTGACCTCCTAAAGCCTAAATGAGCATTTATTTGACTACACAACTCATTCCTATGAAGGTACATTCAAAGTCACAAAACGTGCTCAACTAGGCCTGAAAGTGCATTTAAAGCAATAAAAACTGAAAATGAGTGTCACACCTAAACCAAAGGACTTATGCACACATTTCAACATGTATTTAGTTCAGGTTGACCTCCTGAAGCCTAAATCACCATTAATTTGACTACACAACTTAATCCTATGAAGATACATTCAAAGTAAAAAAACGGGCTCAACTCGGACTGAAAGTGCATTTAAAGCAATAAAAACTGAAAATGAGTGTCACGCCTAAACCAAAGGACTTATGCACACATTTCAACATGTATTTAGTTCAGGTTGAACTCCTGAAGCCTAAATGAGCATTAATTTGACTACACAACTCATTCCTATGAAGGTACATTCAAAGTCACAAAACGTGCTCAACTAGGCCTGAAAGTGCATTTAAAGCAATAAAAACTCAAAATGAGTGTCACGCCTAAACCAAAGGACTTATGCACACATTTCAACATGTATTTAGTTCAGGTTGACATTCTGAAGCCTAAATGAGCATTAATTTGACTAGACAACTTATTCCTATGAAGATACATTCAAAGTAAAAAAACGGCTCAACTCGGACTGAAAGTGCATTTAAAGTAATAAAAACTGAAAATGAGTGTCACGCCTAAACCAAAGGATTTATGCACACATTTCAACATGTATTTAGTTCAGGTTGACGTCCTGAAGCCTAAATCACCATTAATTTGACTACACAACTTATTCCTATGAAGATACATTCAAAGAAAAAAAACGGGCTCAACTCGGACTGAAAGTGCATTTAAAGCAATAAAAACTGAAAATGAGTGTCACGCCTAAACCAAAGGACTTATGCACACATTTCAACATGTATTTAGTTCAGGTTGACGTCCTGAAGCCTAAATGAGCATTAATTTGACTACACAACTTATTCCTATGAAGATACATTCAATGTAAAAAAACGTGCTCTACTCGGCCTGAAAATGCATTTAAAGCAATAAAAACTCAAAATGAGTGTCACGCCTAAACCAAAGGCCTTATGCACACATTTCAACATGTATTTAGTTCAGGTTGACCTCCTGAAGCCTAAATGAGCATTAATTTGACTACACAACTCATTCCTATGAAGGAACATTCAAAGTAAAAAAACGGGCTCAACTAGGACTGAAAGTGCATTTAAAGCAATAAAAACTGAAAATGAGTGTCACGCCAAAACCAAAGGACTTATGCACACATTTCAACATGTATTTAGTTCAGGTTGACCTCCTGAAGCCTAAATGAGCATTTATTTGACTACACATCTCATTCCTATGAAGGTACATTCAAAGTCACAAAACGTGCTCAACTAGGCCTGAAAGTGCATTTAAAGCAATAAAAACTCAAGATGAGTGTCACACCTAAACCAAAGGATTTATGCACACATTCCAACATGTATTTTGTTCAGGTTGACCTCCTGAAGCCTAAATGAGCATTTATTTGACTACACAACTCATTCCTATGAAGGTACATTCATAGTCACAAAACGTGCTCAACTAGGCCTGAAAGTGCATTTAAAGCAATAAAAACTCAAAATGAGTGTCACGCCTAAACCAAAGGACTTATGCACACATTTCAACATGTATTTAGTTCAGGTTGACATTCTGAAGCCTAAATGAGCATTAATTTGACTACACAACTTATTCCTATGAAGATACATTCAAAGTAAAAAAACGGCTCAACTCGGACTGAAAGTGCATTTAAAGTAATAAAAACTGAAAATGAGTGTCACGCCTAAACCAAAGGATTTATGCACACATTTCAACATGTATTTAGTTCAGGTTGACGTCCTGAAGCCTAAATCACCATTAATTTGACTACACAACTTATTCCTATGAAGATACATTCAAAGTAAAAAAACGGGCTCAACTCGGACTGAAAGTGCATTTAAAGCAATGAAAAACTGAAAATGAGTGTCACGCCTAAACCAAAGGACTTATGCACACATTTCAACATGTATTTAGTTCAGGTTGACGTCCTGAAGCCTAAATGAGCATTAATTTGACTACACAACTTATTCCTATGAAGATACATTCAATGTAAAAAAACGTGCTCTACTCGGCCTGAAAATGCATTTAAAGCAATAAAAACTCAAAATGAGTGTCACGCCTAAACCAAAGGCCTTATGCACACATTTCAACATGTATTTAGTTCAGGTTGACCTCCTGAAGCCTAAATGAGCATTAATTTGACTACACAACTCATTCCTATGAAGGAACATTCAAAGTAAAAAAACGGGCTCAACTAGGACTGAAAGTGCATTTAAAGCAATAAAAACTGAAAATGAGTGTCACGCCAAAACCAAAGGACTTATGCACACATTTCAACATGCATTTAGTTCAGGTTGACCTCCTGAAGCCTAAATGAGCATTTATTTGACTACACATCTCATTCCTATGAAGGTACATTCAAAGTCACAAAACGTGCTCAACTAGGCCTGAAAGTGCATTTAAAGCAATAAAAACTCAAGATGAGTGTCACACCTAAACCAAAGGATTTATGCACACATTCCAACATGTATTTTGTTCAGGTTGACCTCCTGAAGCCTAAATGAGCATTTATTTGACTACACAACTCATTCCTATGAAGGTACATTCAAAGTCACAAAACGTGCTCAACTAGGCCTGAAAGTGCATTTAAAGCAATAAAAACTCAAAATGAGTGTCACGCCTAAACCAAAGGACTTATGCACACATTTCAACATGTATTTAGTTCAGGTTGACCTCCTGAAGCCTAAATGAGCATTAATTTGACTACACAACTCATTCCTATGAAGGTACATTCAAAGTCACAAAACGTGCTCAACTAGGCCTGAAAGTGCATTTAAAGCAATAAAAACTCAAAATGAGTGTCACGCCTAAACCAAAGGACTTATGCACACATTTCAACATGTATTTAGTTCAGGTTGACATTCTGAAGCCTAAATGAGCATTAATTTGACTACACAACTTATTCCTATGAAGATACATTCAAAGTAAAAAAATGGCTCAACTCGGACTGAAAGTGCATTTAAAGTAATAAAAACTGAAAATGAGTGTCACGCCTAAACCAAAGGATTTATGCACACATTTCAACATGTATTTAGTTCAGGTTGACGTCCTGAAGCCTAAATCACCATTAATTTGACTACACAACTTATTCCTATGAAGATACATTCAAAGTAAAAAAACGGGCTCAACTCGGACTGAAAGTGCATTTAAAGCAATAAAAACTGAAAATGAGTGTCACGCCTAAACCAAAGGACTTATGCACACATTTCAACATGTATTTAGTTCAGGTTGACGTCCTGAAGCCTAAATGAGCATTAATTTGACTACACAACTTATTCCTATGAAGATACATTCAATGTAAAAAAACGTGCTCTACTCGGCCTGAAAATGCATTTAAAGCAATAAAAACTCAAAATGAGTGTCACGCCTAAACCAAAGGCCTTATGCACACATTTCAACATGTATTTAGTTCAGGTTGACCTCCTGAAGCCTAAATGAGCATTAATTTGACTACACAACTCATTCCTATGAAGGAACATTCAAAGTAAAAAAACGGGCTCAACTCGGACTGAAAGTGCATTTAAAGCAATAAAAACTGAAAATGAGTGTCACGCCAAAACCAAAGGACTTATGCACACATTTCAACATGTATTTAGTTCAGGTTGACCTCCTGAAGCCTAAATGAGCATTTATTTGACTACACATCTCATTCCTATGAAGGTACATTCAAAGTCACAAAACGTGCTCAACTAGGCCTCAAAGTGCATTTAAAGCAATAAAAACTCAAGATGAGTGTCACACCTAAACCAAAGGATTTATGCACACATTTCAACATGTATTTTGTTCAGGTTGACCTCCTGAAGCCTAAATGAGCATTTATTTGACTACACAACTCATTCCTATGAAGGTACATTCAAAGTCACAAAACGTGCTCAACTAGGCCTGAAAGTGCATTTAAAGCAATAAAAACTCAAAATGAGTGTCACGCCTAAACCAAAGGACTTATGCACACATTTCAACATGTATTTAGTTCAGGTTGACCTCCTGAAGCCTAAATCACCATTAATTTGACTACACAACTTATTCCTATGAAGATACATTCAAAGTAAAAAAACGGGCTCAACTCGGACTGAAAGTGCATTTAAAGCAATAAAAACTGAAAATGAGTGTCACGCCTAAACCAAACGACTTATGCACACATTTCAACATGTATTTAGTTCAGGTTGACCTCCTGAAGCCTAAATGAGCATTAATTTGACTACACAACTTATTCCTATGAAGGAACATTCAAAGTAAAAAAACGGGCTCAACTCGGACTGAAAGTGAATTTAAAGCAATAAAAACTGAAAATGAGTGTCACGCCTAAACCAAAGGACTTATGCACACATTTCAACATGTATGTAGTTCAGGTTGACCTCTTGAAGCCTAAATGAGCATTAATTTGACTACACAACTCATTCCTATGAAGGTACATTCAAAGTCACAAAACGTGCTCAACTAGGCCTGAAAGTGCATTTAAAGCAATAAAAACTCAAAATGAGTGTCACGCCTAAACCAAAGGACTTATGCACACATTTCAACATGTATTTAGTTCAGGTTGACCTCCTGAAGCCTAAATCACCATTAATTTGACTACACAACTTAATCCTATGAAGATACATTCAAAGTAAAAAAACGGGCTCAACTCGGACTGAAAGTGCATTTAAAGCAATAAAAACTGAAAATGAGTGTCACGCCTAAACCAAAGGACTTATGCACACATTTCAACATTTATTTAGTTCAGGTTGACGTCCTGAAGCCTAAATCACCATTAATTTGACTACACAACTTATTCCTATGAAGATACATTCAAAGTAAAAAAACGTGCTCTACTCGGCCTGAAAATGCATTTAAAGCAATAAAAACTCAAAATGAGTGTCGCGCCTAAACCAAAGGCCTTACGCACACATTTCAACATGTATTTAGTTCAGGTTGACCTCCTGAAGCCTAAATGAGCATTAATTTGACTACACAACTCATTCCTATGAAGGAACATTCAAAGTAAAAAAACGGGCTCAACTCGGACTGAAAGTGCATTTAAAGCAATAAAAACTGAAAATGAGTGTCACGCCTAAACCAAAGGACTTATGCACACATTTCAACATGTATTTAGTTCAGGTTGACATTCTGAAGCCTAAATGAGCATTAATTTGACTACACAACTTATTCCTATGAAGATACATTCAAAGTAAAAAAACGGGCTCAACTCGGACTGAAAGTGCATTTAAAGCAATAAAAACTGAAAATGAGTGTCACGCCTAAACCAAAGGACTTATGCACACATTTCAACATGTATTTAGTTCAGGTTGACCTCCTGAAGCCTAAATGAGCATTAATTTGACTACACAACTCATTCCTATGAAGGTACATTCAAAGTCACAAAACGTGCTCAACTAGGCCTGAAAGTGCATTTAAAGCAATAAAAACTCAAAATGAGTGTCACGCCTAAACCAAAGGACTTATGCACACATTTCAACATGTATTTAGTTCAGGTTGACCTCCTGAAGCCTAAATCACCATTAATTTGACTACACAACTTAATCCTATGAAGATACATTCAAAGTAAAAAAACGGGCTCAACTCGGACTGAAAGTGCATTTAAAGCAATAAAAACTGAAAATGAGTGTCACGCCTAAACCAAAGGACTTATGCACACATTTCAACATTTATTTAGTTCAGGTTGACCTCCTGAAGCCTAAATGAGCATTAATTTGACTACACAACTTATTCCTATGAAGATACATTCAAAGTAAAAAAACGTGCTCTACTCGGCCTGAAAATGCATTTAAAGCAATAAAAACTCAAAATGAGTGTCACGCCTAAATCAAAGGCCTTATGCACACATTTCAACATGTATTTAGTTCAGGTTGACCTCCTAAAGCCTAAATGAGCATTAATTTGACTATACAACTCATTCCTATGAAGGAACATTCAAAGTAAAAAAACGGGCTCAACTCGGACTGAAAGTGCATTTAAAGCAATAAAAACTGAAAATGAGTGTCACGCCTAAACCAAAGGACTTATGCACACATTTCAACATGTATTTAGTTCAGGTTGACCTCCTGAAGCCTAAATGAGCATTAATTTGACTACACAACTTAATCCTATGAAGATACATTCAAAGTAAAAAAACGGGCTCAACTCGGACTGAAAGTGCATTTAAAGCAATAAAAACTGAAAATGAGTGTCACGCCTAAACCAAAGGACTTATGCACACATTTCAACATTTATTTAGTTCAGGTTGACCTCCTGAAGCCTAAATGAGCATTAATTTGACTACACAACTTATTCCTATGAAGATACATTCAAAGTAAAAAAACGTGCTCTACTCGGCCTGAAAATGCATTTAAAGCAATAAAAACTCAAAATGAGTGTCACGCCTAAACCAAAGGCCTTATGCACACATTTCAACATGTATTTAGTTCAGGTTGACCTCCTGAAGCCTAAATGAGCATTAATTTGACTATACAACTCATTCCTATGAAGGAACATTCAAAGTAAAAAAACGGGCTCAACTCGGACTGAAAGTGCATTTAAAGCAATAAAAACTGAAAATGAGTGTCACGCCTAAACCAATAGACTTATGCACAAATTTCAACATGTATTTAGTTCAGGTTGACCTCCTGAAGCCTAAATGAGTATAATTTGACTACACAACTCATTCCTATGAAGGTACATTAAAAGTCACAAAATGTGCTCAACTAGGCCTGAAAGTGCATTTAAAGCAATAAAAACTCAAAATGAGTGTCACGCCTAAACCAAAGGACTTATGCACACATTTCAACATGTATTTAGTTCAGGTTGACATTCTGAAGCCTAAATGAGCATTAATTTGATCACAGAACTCAAACCAAAGGACGTCTGCACACATTTCAACGTCTAAAGTGTTGTTTCCGATGCCTGCTAGTGTATGTGTGCGTGCGTGTGTGAGAGTGTGTAAGTGTGTGCGTGTGTTTGTGTGTGTTTGTGTGGGTGCGTGCGTGTGTGTGTGTGTTGTGCGCACCCCCCCCCCCCAAATAAAAGTACTGTATTCGCATAAAAATGACGAATTACTCAGAGGTTTTAACTTTTGCTTGCACTTGATTTGTTCTGACACCGACGACGTCTACCAATGACAGCCCGAGTGGATCTAGCCCACGTGGTGTGAGAGCAGGGGGAGGTGAAAAGATGCAAAGCCTAGGTGATTGGCTGTGCATCTTTCAGTCTTCCACGTGGGTTAGCCTTTGATCTTCAATCAGTGTCCAAATGTTGTTTACATGCGTAGCGTGTGCGGATGTGTGTGCCTCTCATGAGTTTGTGTGTGTGTTTGCGCGCGCGTGATCGTGTGCCCATACACGTGTGAGTGTTTCTTTGATCTAAATCATCGTTGGTGTGTTGTTTACGATACGTGCTCGTCTGTGCGTACGTTTGTGTGAGTGTGTGTGCGTGCGTTTGTGTGTGTGCTTGCTGCGTGCTGGCGCGCTCGGAAGCGTGTGTGTCACAGAGAAAGAGAGGGAGCGGGATCGCTGGCCTCTATGTACTCTATGTGAAACACACAGGACATTTGTAATTTCGTCCCTTTCACATTTTTTGGCTTTTTTAAAAATAAAACTTATTTCATCAATGGTTCATAATGAGTGTCACGCCTAGACCAAATGACTTATGCACACATTTCAACATTTATTTAGTTCAGGTTGACCTCCTGAAGCCTAAATGAGCATTTATTTGACTACACAACTCATTCCTATGAAGGTACATTCAAAGTCACAAAACGTGCTCAACTAGGCCTGAAAGTGCATTTAAAGCAATAAAAACTCAAAATGAGTGTCACGCCTAAACCAAAGGACTTATGCACACATTTCAACATGTATTTAGTTCAGGTTGACCTCCTGAAGCCTAAATCACCATTAATTTGATCACACAACTCATTCCTATGAAGATACATTCAAACTCAGAAACGTGCTCTACTCGGCCTGAAAATGCATTTAAAGCAATAAAAACTCAAAATGAGTGTCACACCTAAACCAAAGGACTTATGCACACATTTCAACATGTATTTAGTTCAGGTTGACCTCCTGAAGCCTAAATGAGCATTAATTTGACTACACAACTCATTCCTATGAAGGTACATTCAAAGTCACAAAACGTGCTCAACTAGGCCTGAAAGTGCATTTAAAGCAATAAAAACTCAAAATGAGTGTCACGCCTAAACCAAAGGACTTATGCACACATTTCAACATGTATTTAGTTCAGGTTGACCTCCTGAAGCCTAAATCACCATTAATTTGACTACACAACTTAATCCTATGAAGATACATTCAAAGTAAAAAAACGGGCTCAACTCGGACTGAAAGTGCATTTAAAGCAATAAAAACTGAAAATGAGTGTCACGCCAAAACCAAAGGACTTATGCACACATTTCAACATGTATTTAGTTCAGGTTGACCTCCTGAAGCCTAAATGAGCATTTATTTGACTACACAACTCATTCCTATGAAGGTACATTCAAAGTCACAAAACGTGCTCAACTAGGCCTGAAAGTGCATTTAAAGCAATAAAAACTCAAAATGAGTGTCACACCTAAACCAAAGGATTTATGCACACATTTCAACATGTATTTTGTTCAGGTTGACCTCCTGAAGCCTAAATGAGCATTTATTTGACTACACAACTCATTCCTATGAAGGTACATTCAAAGTCACAAAACGTGCTCAACTAGGCCTGAAAGTGCATTTAAAGCAATAAAAACTGAAAATGAGTGTCACACCTAAACCAAAGGACTTATGCACACATTTCAACATGTATTTAGTTCAGGTTGACCTCCTGAAGCCTAAATCACCATTAATTTGACTACACAACTTAATCCTATGAAGATACATTCAAAGTAAAAAAACGGGCTCAACTCGGACTGAAAGTGCATTTAAAGCAATAAAAACTGAAAATGAGTGTCACGCCTAAACCAAAGGACTTATGCACACATTTCAACATGTATTTAGTTCAGGTTGAACTCCTGAAGCCTAAATGAGCATTAATTTGACTACACAACTCATTCCTATGAAGGTACATTCAAAGTCACAAAACGTGCTCAACTAGGCCTGAAAGTGCATTTAAAGCAATAAAAACTCAAAATGAGTGTCACGCCTAAACCAAAGGACTTATGCACACATTTCAACATGTATTTAGTTCAGGTTGACATTCTGAAGCCTAAATGAGCATTAATTTGACTACACAACTTATTCCTATGAAGATACATTCAAAGTAAAAAAACGGCTCAACTCGGACTGAAAGTGCATTTAAAGTAATAAAAACTGAAAATGAGTGTCACGCCTAAACCAAAGGATTTATGCACACATTTCAACATGTATTTAGTTCAGGTTGACGTCCTGAAGCCTAAATCACCATTAATTTGACTACACAACTTATTCCTATGAAGATACATTCAAAGTAAAAAAACGGGCTCAACTCGGACTGAAAGTGCATTTAAAGCAATAAAAACTGAAAATGAGTGTCACGCCTAAACCAAAGGACTTATGCACACATTTCAACATGTATTTAGTTCAGGTTGACGTCCTGAAGCCTAAATGAGCATTAATTTGACTACACAACTTATTCCTATGAAGATACATTCAATGTAAAAAAACGTGCTCTACTCGGCCTGAAAATGCATTTAAAGCAATAAAAACTCAAAATGAGTGTCACGCCTAAACCAAAGGCCTTATGCACACATTTCAACATGTATTTAGTTCAGGTTGACCTCCTGAAGCCTAAATGAGCATTAATTTGACTACACAACTCATTCCTATGAAGGAACATTCAAAGTAAAAAAACGGGCTCAACTAGGACTGAAAGTGCATTTAAAGCAATAAAAACTGAAAATGAGTGTCACGCCAAAACCAAAGGACTTATGCACACATTTCAACATGTATTTAGTTCAGGTTGACCTCCTGAAGCCTAAATGAGCATTTATTTGACTACACATCTCATTCCTATGAAGGTACATTCAAAGTCACAAAACGTGCTCAACTAGGCCTGAAAGTGCATTTAAAGCAATAAAAACTCAAGATGAGTGTCACACCTAAACCAAAGGATTTATGCACACATTCCAACATGTATTTTGTTCAGGTTGACCTCCTGAAGCCTAAATGAGCATTTATTTGACTACACAACTCATTCCTATGAAGGTACATTCAAAGTCACAAAACGTGCTCAACTAGGCCTGAAAGTGCATTTAAAGCAATAAAAACTCAAAATGAGTGTCACGCCTAAACCAAAGGACTTATGCACACATTTCAACATGTATTTAGTTCAGGTTGACATTCTGAAGCCTAAATGAGCATTAATTTGACTACACAACTTATTCCTATGAAGATACATTCAAAGTAAAAAAACGGCTCAACTCGGACTGAAAGTGCATTTAAAGTAATAAAAACTGAAAATGAGTGTCACGCCTAAACCAAAGGATTTATGCACACATTTCAACATGTATTTAGTTCAGGTTGACGTCCTGAAGCCTAAATCACCATTAATTTGACTACACAACTTATTCCTATGAAGATACATTCAAAGTAAAAAAACGGGCTCAACTCGGACTGAAAGTGCATTTAAAGCAATAAAAACTGAAAATGAGTGTCACGCCTAAACCAAAGGACTTATGCACACATTTCAACATGTATTTAGTTCAGGTTGACGTCCTGAAGCCTAAATGAGCATTAATTTGACTACACAACTTATTCCTATGAAGATACATTCAATGTAAAAAAACGTGCTCTACTCGGCCTGAAAATGCATTTAAAGCAATAAAAACTCAAAATGAGTGTCACGCCTAAACCAAAGGCCTTATGCACACATTTCAACATGTATTTAGTTCAGGTTGACCTCCTGAAGCCTAAATGAGCATTAATTTGACTACACAACTCATTCCTATGAAGGAACATTCAAAGTAAAAAAACGGGCTCAACTAGGACTGAAAGTGCATTTAAAGCAATAAAAACTGAAAATGAGTGTCACGCCAAAACCAAAGGACTTATGCACACATTTCAACATGTATTTAGTTCAGGTTGACCTCCTGAAGCCTAAATGAGCATTTATTTGACTACACATCTCATTCCTATGAAGGTACATTCAAAGTCACAAAACGTGCTCAACTAGGCCTGAAAGTGCATTTAAAGCAATAAAAACTCAAGATGAGTGTCACACCTAAACCAAAGGATTTATGCACACATTCCAACATGTATTTTGTTCAGGTTGACCTCCTGAAGCCTAAATGAGCATTTATTTGACTACACAACTCATTCCTATGAAGGTACATTCAAAGTCACAAAACGTGCTCAACTAGGCCTGAAAGTGCATTTAAAGCAATAAAAACTCAAAATGAGTGTCACGCCTAAACCAAAGGACTTATGCACACATTTCAACATGTATTTAGTTCAGGTTGACCTCCTGAAGCCTAAATGAGCATTAATTTGACTACACAACTCATTCCTATGAAGGTACATTCAAAGTCACAAAACGTGCTCAACTAGGCCTGAAAGTGCATTTAAAGCAATAAAAACTCAAAATGAGTGTCACGCCTAAACCAAAGGACTTATGCACACATTTCAACATGTATTTAGTTCAGGTTGACATTCTGAAGCCTAAATGAGCATTAATTTGACTACACAACTTATTCCTATGAAGATACATTCAAAGTAAAAAAACGGCTCAACTCGGACTGAAAGTGCATTTAAAGTAATAAAAACTGAAAATGAGTGTCACGCCTAAACCAAAGGATTTATGCACACATTTCAACATGTATTTAGTTCAGGTTGACGTCCTGAAGCCTAAATCACCATTAATTTGACTACACAACTTATTCCTATGAAGATACATTCAAAGTAAAAAAACGGGCTCAACTCGGACTGAAAGTGCATTTAAAGCAATAAAAACTGAAAATGAGTGTCACGCCTAAACCAAAGGACTTATGCACACATTTCAACATGTATTTAGTTCAGGTTGACGTCCTGAAGCCTAAATGAGCATTAATTTGACTACACAACTTATTCCTATGAAGATACATTCAATGTAAAAAAACGTGCTCTACTCGGCCTGAAAATGCATTTAAAGCAATAAAAACTCAAAATGAGTGTCACGCCTAAACCAAAGGCCTTATGCACACATTTCAACATGTATTTAGTTCAGGTTGACCTCCTGAAGCCTAAATGAGCATTAATTTGACTACACAACTCATTCCTATGAAGGAACATTCAAAGTAAAAAAACGGGCTCAACTAGGACTGAAAGTGCATTTAAAGCAATAAAAACTGAAAATGAGTGTCACGCCAAAACCAAAGGACTTATGCACACATTTCAACATGTATTTAGTTCAGGTTGACCTCCTGAAGCCTAAATGAGCATTTATTTGACTACACATCTCATTCCTATGAAGGTACATTCAAAGTCACAAAACGTGCTCAACTAGGCCTGAAAGTGCATTTAAAGCAATAAAAACTCAAGATGAGTGTCACACCTAAACCAAAGGATTTATGCACACATTTCAACATGTATTTTGTTCAGGTTGACCTCCTGAAGCCTAAATGAGCATTTATTTGACTACACAACTCATTCCTATGAAGGTACATTCAAAGTCACAAAACGTGCTCAACTAGGCCTGAAAGTGCATTTAAAGCAATAAAAACTCAAAATGAGTGTCACGCCTAAACCAAAGGACTTATGCACACATTTCAACATGTATTTAGTTCAGGTTGACCTCCTGAAGCCTAAATGAGCATTAATTTGACTACACAACTCATTCCTATGAAGGTACATTCAAAGTCACAAAACGTGCTCAACTAGGCCTGAAAGTGCATTTAAAGCAATAAAAACTCAAAATGAGTGTCACGCCTAAACCAAAGGACTTATGCACACATTTCAACATGTATTTAGTTCAGGTTGACATTCTGAAGCCTAAATGAGCATTAATTTGACTACACAACTTATTCCTATGAAGATACATTCAAAGTAAAAAAACGGCTCAACTCGGACTGAAAGTGCATTTAAAGTAATAAAAACTGAAAATGAGTGTCACGCCTAAACCAAAGGATTTATGCACACATTTCAACATGTATTTAGTTCAGGTTGACGTCCTGAAGCCTAAATCACCATTAATTTGACTACACAACTTATTCCTATGAAGATACATTCAAAGTAAAAAAACGGGCTCAACTCGGACTGAAAGTGCATTTAAAGCAATAAAAACTGAAAATGAGTGTCACGCCTAAACCAAAGGACTTATGCACACATTTCAACATGTATTTAGTTCAGGTTGACGTCCTGAAGCCTAAATGAGCATTAATTTGACTACACAACTTATTGCTATGAAGATACATTCAATGTAAAAAAACGTGCTCTACTCGGCCTGAAAATGCATTTAAAGCAATAAAAACTCAAAATGAGTGTCACGCCTAAACCAAAGGCCTTATGCACACATTTCAACATGTATTTAGTTCAGGTTGACCTCCTGAAGCCTAAATGAGCATTAATTTGACTACACAACTCATTCCTATGAAGGAACATTCAAAGTAAAAAAACGGGCTCAACTCGGACTGAAAGTGCATTTAAAGCAATAAAAACTGAAAATGAGTGTCACGCCAAAACCAAAGGACTTATGCACACATTTCAACATGTATTTAGTTCAGATTGACCTCCTGAAGCCTAAATGAGCATTTATTTGACTACACATCTCATTCCTATGAAGGTACATTCAAAGTCACAAAACGTGCTCAACTAGGCCTGAAAGTGCATTTAAAGCAATAAAAACTCAAGATGAGTGTCACACCTAAACCAAAGGATTTATGCACACATTTCAACATGTATTTTGTTCAGGTTGACCTCCTGAAGCCTAAATGAGCATTTATTTGACTACACAACTCATTCCTATGAAGGTACATTCAAAGTCACAAAACGTGCTCAACTAGGCCTGAAAGTGCATTTAAAGCAATAAAAACTCAAAATGAGTGTCACGCCTAAACCAAAGGACTTATGCACACATTTCAACATGTATTTAGTTCAGGTTGACCTCCTGAAGCCTAAATGAGCATTAATTTGACTACACAACTCATTCCTATGAAGGTACATTCAAAGTCACAAAACGTGCTCAACTAGGCCTGAAAGTGCATTTAAAGCAATAAAAACTCAAAATGAGTGTCACGCCTAAACCAAAGGACTTATGCACACATTTCAACATGTATTTAGTTCAGGTTGACCTCCTGAAGCCTAAATCACCATTAATTTGACTACACAACTTATTCCTATGAAGATACATTCAAAGTAAAAAAACGGGCTCAACTCGGACTGAAAGTGCATTTAAAGCAATAAAAACTGAAAAATAGTGTCACGCCTAAACCAAACGACTTATGCACACATTTCAACATGTATTTAGTTCAGGTTGACCTCCTCAAGCCTAAATGAGCATTAATTTGACTACACAACTTATTCCTATGAAGGAACATTCAAAGTAAAAAAACGGGCTCAACTCGGCCTGAAAATGCATTTAAAGCAATAAAAACTCAAAATGAGTGTCACGCCTAAACCAAAGGCCTTATGCACACATTTCAACATGTATTTAGTTCAGGTTGACCTCCTGAAGCCTAAATGAGCATTAATTTGACTACACAACTCATTCCTATGAAGGAACATTCAAAGTAAAAAAACGGGCTCAACTCGGACTGAAAGTGCATTTAAAGCAATAAAAACTGAAAATGAGTGTCACGCCAAAACCAAAGGACTTATGCACACATTTCAACATGTATTTAGTTCAGATTGACCTCCTGAAGCCTAAATGAGCATTTATTTGACTACACATCTCATTCCTATGAAGGTACATTCAAAGTCACAAAACGTGCTCAACTAGGCCTGAAAGTGCATTTAAAGCAATAAAAACTCAAGATGAGTGTCACACCTAAACCAAAGGATTTATGCACACATTTCAACATGTATTTTGTTCAGGTTGACCTCCTGAAGCCTAAATGAGCATTTATTTGACTACACAACTCATTCCTATGAAGGTACATTCAAAGTCACAAAACGTGCTCAACTAGGCCTGAAAGTGCATTTAAAGCAATAAAAACTCAAAATGAGTGTCACGCCTAAACCAAAGGACTTATGCACACATTTCAACATGTATTTAGTTCAGGTTGACCTCCTGAAGCCTAAATCACCATTAATTTGACTACACAACTTAATCCTATGAAGATACATTCAAAGTAAAAAAACGGGCTCAACTCGGACTGAAAGTGCATTTAAAGCAATAAAAACTGAAAATGAGTGTCACGCCTAAACCAAAGGACTTATGCACACATTTCAACATTTATTTAGTTCAGGTTGACCTCCTGAAGCCTAAATCACCATTAATTTGACTACACAACTTATTCCTATGAAGATACATTCAAAGTAAAAAAACGGGCTCAACTCGGACTGAAAGTGCATTTAAAGCAATAAAAACTGAAAATGAGTGTCACGCCTAAACCAAAGGACTTATGCACACATTTCAACATGTATTTAGTTCAGCTTGACGTCCTGAAGCCTAAATGAGCATTAATTTGACTACACAACTTATTCCTATGAAGATACATTCAAAGTAAAAAAACGTGCTCTACTCGGCCTGAAAATGCATTTAAAGCAATAAAAACTCAAAATGAGTGTCGCGCCTAAACCAAAGGCCTTACGCACACATTTCAACATGTATTTAGTTCAGGTTGACCTCCTGAAGCCTAAATGAGCATTAATTTGACTACACAACTCATTCCTATGAAGGAACATTCAAAGTAAAAAAACGGGCTCAACTCGGACTGAAAGTGCATTTAAAGCAATAAAAACTGAAAATGAGTGTCACGCCTAAACCAAAGGACTTATGCACACATTTCAACATGTATTTAGTTCAGGTTGACCTCCTGAAGCCTAAATGAGCATTAATTTGACTACACAACTTATTCCTATGAAGATACATTCAAAGTAAAAAAACGTGCTCTACTCGGCCTGAAAATGCATTTAAAGCAATAAAAACTCAAAATGAGTGTCACGCCTAAACCAAAGGCCTTATGCACACATTTCAACATGTATTTAGTTCAGGTTGACCTCCTGAAGCCTAAATGAGCATTAATTTGACTATACAACTCATTCCTATGAAGGAACATTCAAAGTAAAAAAACGGGCTCAACTCGGACTGAAAGTGCATTTAAAGCAATAAAAACTGAAAATGAGTGTCACGCCTAAACCAATAGACTTATGCACAAATTTCAACATGTATTTAGTTCAGGTTGACCTCCTGAAGCCTAAATGAGTATAATTTGACTACACAACTCATTCCTATGAAGGTACATTAAAAGTCACAAAATGTGCTCAACTAGGCCTGAAAGTGCATTTAAAGCAATAAAAACTCAAAATGAGTGTCACGCCTAAACCAAAGGACTTATGCACACATTTCAACATGTATTTAGTTCAGGTTGACATTCTGAAGCCTAAATGAGCATTAATTTGATCACAGAACTCAAACCAAAGGACGTCTGCACACATTTCAACGTCTAAAGTGTTGTTTCCGATGCCTGCTAGTGTATGTGTGCGTGCGTGTGTGAGAGTGTGTAAGTGTGTGCGTGTGTTTGTGTGTGTTTGTGTGGGTGCGTGCGTGTGTGTGTGTGTTGTGCGCACCCCCCCCCCCAAATAAAAGTACTGTATTCGCATAAAAATGACGAATTACTCAGAGGTTTTAACTTTTGCTTGCACTTGATTTGTTCTGACACCGACGACGTCTACCAATGACAGCCCGAGTGGATCTAGCCCACGTGGTGTGAGAGCAGGGGGAGGTGAAAAGATGCAAAGCCTAGGTGATTGGCTGTGCATCTTTCAGTCTTCCACGTGGGTTAGCCTTTGATCTTCAATCAGTGTCCAAATGTTGTTTACATGCGTAGCGTGTGCGGATGTGTGTGCCTCTCATGAGTTTGTGTGTGTGTTTGCGCGCGCGTGATCGTGTGCCCATACACGTGTGAGTGTTTCTTTGATCTAAATCATCGTTGGTGTGTTGTTTACGATACGTGCTCGTCTGTGCGTACGTTTGTGTGAGTGTGTGTGCGTGCGTTTGTGTGTGTGCTTGCTGCGTGCTGGCGCGCTCGGAAGCGTGTGTGTCACAGAGAAAGAGAGGGAGCGGGATCG
Source organism: Hippocampus zosterae (assembly GCF_025434085.1). Lineage (NCBI taxonomy): Eukaryota > Metazoa > Chordata > Actinopteri > Syngnathiformes > Syngnathidae > Hippocampus > Hippocampus zosterae. The sequence continues at coordinate 1,516,956 of NC_067460.1, forward strand.
CTGGCCTCTATGTACTCTATGTGAAACACACAGGACATTTGTAATTTCGTCCCTTTCACATTTTTTGGCTTTTTTAAAAATAAAACTTATTTCATCAATGGTTCATAATGAGTGTCACGCCTAGACCAAATGACTTATGCACACATTTCAACATTTATTTAGTTCAGGTTGACCTCCTGAAGCCTAAATGAGCATTTATTTGACTACACAACTCATTCCTATGAAGGTACATTCAAAGTCACAAAACGTGCTCAACTAGGCCTGAAAGTGCATTTAAAGCAATAAAAACTCAAAATGAGTGTCACGCCTAAACCAAAGGACTTATGCACACATTTCAACATGTATTTAGTTCAGGTTGACCTCCTGAAGCCTAAATCACCATTAATTTGATCACACAACTCATTCCTATGAAGATACATTCAAACTCAGAAACGTGCTCTACTCGGCCTGAAAATGCATTTAAAGCAATAAAAACTCAAAATGAGTGTCACACCTAAACCAAAGGACTTATGCACACATTTCAACATGTATTTAGTTCAGGTTGACCTCCTGAAGCCTAAATGAGCATTAATTTGACTACACAACTCATTCCTATGAAGGTACATTCAAAGTCACAAAACGTGCTCAACTAGGCCTGAAAGTGCATTTAAAGCAATAAAAACTCAAAATGAGTGTCACGCCTAAACCAAAGGACTTATGCACACATTTCAACATGTATTTAGTTCAGGTTGACCTCCTGAAGCCTAAATCACCATTAATTTGACTACACAACTTAATCCTATGAAGATACATTCAAAGTAAAAAAACGGGCTCAACTCGGACTGAAAGTGCATTTAAAGCAATAAAAACTGAAAATGAGTGTCACGCCAAAACCAAAGGACTTATGCACACATTTCAACATGTATTTAGTTCAGGTTGACCTCCTGAAGCCTAAATGAGCATTTATTTGACTACACAACTCATTCCTATGAAGGTACATTCAAAGTCACAAAACGTGCTCAACTAGGCCTGAAAGTGCATTTAAAGCAATAAAAACTCAAAATGAGTGTCACACCTAAACCAAAGGATTTATGCACACATTTCAACATGTATTTTGTTCAGGTTGACCTCCTGAAGCCTAAATGAGCATTTATTTGACTACACAACTCATTCCTATGAAGGTACATTCAAAGTCACAAAACGTGCTCAACTAGGCCTGAAAGTGCATTTAAAGCAATAAAAACTGAAAATGAGTGTCACACCTAAACCAAAGGACTTATGCACACATTTCAACATGTATTTAGTTCAGGTTGACCTCCTGAAGCCTAAATCACCATTAATTTGACTACACAACTTAATCCTATGAAGATACATTCAAAGTAAAAAAACGGGCTCAACTCGGACTGAAAGTGCATTTAAAGCAATAAAAACTGAAAATGAGTGTCACGCCTAAACCAAAGGACTTATGCACACATTTCAACATGTATTTAGTTCAGGTTGAACTCCTGAAGCCTAAATGAGCATTAATTTGACTACACAACTCATTCCTATGAAGGTACATTCAAAGTCACAAAACGTGCTCAACTAGGCCTGAAAGTGCATTTAAAGCAATAAAAACTCAAAATGAGTGTCACGCCTAAACCAAAGGACTTATGCACACATTTCAACATGTATTTAGTTCAGGTTGACATTCTGAAGCCTAAATGAGCATTAATTTGACTACACAACTTATTCCTATGAAGATACATTCAAAGTAAAAAAACGGCTCAACTCGGACTGAAAGTGCATTTAAAGTAATAAAAACTGAAAATGAGTGTCACGCCTAAACCAAAGGATTTATGCACACATTTCAACATGTATTTAGTTCAGGTTGACGTCCTGAAGCCTAAATCACCATTAATTTGACTACACAACTTATTCCTATGAAGATACATTCAAAGTAAAAAAACGGGCTCAACTCGGACTGAAAGTGCATTTAAAGCAATAAAAACTGAAAATGAGTGTCACGCCTAAACCAAAGGACTTATGCACACATTTCAACATGTATTTAGTTCAGGTTGACGTCCTGAAGCCTAAATGAGCATTAATTTGACTACACAACTTATTCCTATGAAGATACATTCAATGTAAAAAAACGTGCTCTACTCGGCCTGAAAATGCATTTAAAGCAATAAAAACTCAAAATGAGTGTCACGCCTAAACCAAAGGCCTTATGCACACATTTCAACATGTATTTAGTTCAGGTTGACCTCCTGAAGCCTAAATGAGCATTTATTTGACTACACAACTCATTCCTATGAAGGTACATTCAAAGTCACAAAACGTGCTCAACTAGGCCTGAAAGTGCATTTAAAGCAATAAAAACTCAAAATGAGTGTCACACCTAAACCAAAGGATTTATGCACACATTTCAACATGTATTTTGTTCAGGTTGACCTCCTGAAGCCTAAATGAGCATTTATTTGACTACACAACTCATTCCTATGAAGGTACATTCAAAGTCACAAAACGTGCTCAACTAGGCCTGAAAGTGCATTTAAAGCAATAAAAACTGAAAATGAGTGTCACACCTAAACCAAAGGACTTATGCACACATTTCAACATGTATTTAGTTCAGGTTGACCTCCTGAAGCCTAAATCACCATTAATTTGACTACACAACTTAATCCTATGAAGATACATTCAAAGTAAAAAAACGGGCTCAACTCGGACTGAAAGTGCATTTAAAGCAATAAAAACTGAAAATGAGTGTCACGCCTAAACCAAAGGACTTATGCACACATTTCAACATGTATTTAGTTCAGGTTGAACTCCTGAAGCCTAAATGAGCATTAATTTGACTACACAACTCATTCCTATGAAGGTACATTCAAAGTCACAAAACGTGCTCAACTAGGCCTGAAAGTGCATTTAAAGCAATAAAAACTCAAAATGAGTGTCACGCCTAAACCAAAGGACTTATGCACACATTTCAACATGTATTTAGTTCAGGTTGACATTCTGAAGCCTAAATGAGCATTAATTTGACTACACAACTTATTCCTATGAAGATACATTCAAAGTAAAAAAACGGCTCAACTCGGACTGAAAGTGCATTTAAAGTAATAAAAACTGAAAATGAGTGTCACGCCTAAACCAAAGGATTTATGCACACATTTCAACATGTATTTAGTTCAGGTTGACGTCCTGAAGCCTAAATCACCATTAATTTGACTACACAACTTATTCCTATGAAGATACATTCAAAGTAAAAAAACGGGCTCAACTCGGACTGAAAGTGCATTTAAAGCAATAAAAACTGAAAATGAGTGTCACGCCTAAACCAAAGGACTTATGCACACATTTCAACATGTATTTAGTTCAGGTTGACGTCCTGAAGCCTAAATGAGCATTAATTTGACTACACAACTTATTCCTATGAAGATACATTCAATGTAAAAAAACGTGCTCTACTCGGCCTGAAAATGCATTTAAAGCAATAAAAACTCAAAATGAGTGTCACGCCTAAACCAAAGGCCTTATGCACACATTTCAACATGTATTTAGTTCAGGTTGACCTCCTGAAGCCTAAATGAGCATTAATTTGACTACACAACTCATTCCTATGAAGGAACATTCAAAGTAAAAAAACGGGCTCAACTAGGACTGAAAGTGCATTTAAAGCAATAAAAACTGAAAATGAGTGTCACGCCAAAACCAAAGGACTTATGCACACATTTCAACATGTATTTAGTTCAGGTTGACCTCCTGAAGCCTAAATGAGCATTTATTTGACTACACATCTCATTCCTATGAAGGTACATTCAAAGTCACAAAACGTGCTCAACTAGGCCTGAAAGTGCATTTAAAGCAATAAAAACTCAAGATGAGTGTCACACCTAAACCAAAGGATTTATGCACACATTCCAACATGTATTTTGTTCAGGTTGACCTCCTGAAGCCTAAATGAGCATTTATTTGACTACACAACTCATTCCTATGAAGGTACATTCAAAGTCACAAAACGTGCTCAACTAGGCCTGAAAGTGCATTTAAAGCAATAAAAACTCAAAATGAGTGTCACGCCTAAACCAAAGGACTTATGCACACATTTCAACATGTATTTAGTTCAGGTTGACATTCTGAAGCCTAAATGAGCATTAATTTGACTACACAACTTATTCCTATGAAGATACATTCAAAGTAAAAAAACGGCTCAACTCGGACTGAAAGTGCATTTAAAGTAATAAAAACTGAAAATGAGTGTCACGCCTAAACCAAAGGATTTATGCACACATTTCAACATGTATTTAGTTCAGGTTGACGTCCTGAAGCCTAAATCACCATTAATTTGACTACACAACTTAATCCTATGAAGATACATTCAAAGTAAAAAAACGGGCTCAACTCGGACTGAAAGTGCATTTAAAGCAATAAAAACTGAAAATGAGTGTCACGCCAAAACCAAAGGACTTATGCACACATTTCAACATGTATTTAGTTCAGGTTGACCTCCTGAAGCCTAAATGAGCATTTATTTGACTACACAACTCATTCCTATGAAGGTACATTCAAAGTCACAAAACGTGCTCAACTAGGCCTGAAAGTGCATTTAAAGCAATAAAAACTCAAAATGAGTGTCACACCTAAACCAAAGGATTTATGCACACATTTCAACATGTATTTTGTTCAGGTTGACCTCCTAAAGCCTAAATGAGCATTTATTTGACTACACAACTCATTCCTATGAAGGTACATTCAAAGTCACAAAACGTGCTCAACTAGGCCTGAAAGTGCATTTAAAGCAATAAAAACTGAAAATGAGTGTCACACCTAAACCAAAGGACTTATGCACACATTTCAACATGTATTTAGTTCAGGTTGACCTCCTGAAGCCTAAATCACCATTAATTTGACTACACAACTTAATCCTATGAAGATACATTCAAAGTAAAAAAACGGGCTCAACTCGGACTGAAAGTGCATTTAAAGCAATAAAAACTGAAAATGAGTGTCACGCCTAAACCAAAGGACTTATGCACACATTTCAACATGTATTTAGTTCAGGTTGAACTCCTGAAGCCTAAATGAGCATTAATTTGACTACACAACTCATTCCTATGAAGGTACATTCAAAGTCACAAAACGTGCTCAACTAGGCCTGAAAGTGCATTTAAAGCAATAAAAACTCAAAATGAGTGTCACGCCTAAACCAAAGGACTTATGCACACATTTCAACATGTATTTAGTTCAGGTTGACATTCTGAAGCCTAAATGAGCATTAATTTGACTACACAACTTATTCCTATGAAGATACATTCAAAGTAAAAAAACGGCTCAACTCGGACTGAAAGTGCATTTAAAGTAATAAAAACTGAAAATGAGTGTCACGCCTAAACCAAAGGATTTATGCACACATTTCAACATGTATTTAGTTCAGGTTGACGTCCTGAAGCCTAAATCACCATTAATTTGACTACACAACTTATTCCTATGAAGATACATTCAAAGAAAAAAAACGGGCTCAACTCGGACTGAAAGTGCATTTAAAGCAATAAAAACTGAAAATGAGTGTCACGCCTAAACCAAAGGACTTATGCACACATTTCAACATGTATTTAGTTCAGGTTGACGTCCTGAAGCCTAAATGAGCATTAATTTGACTACACAACTTATTCCTATGAAGATACATTCAATGTAAAAAAACGTGCTCTACTCGGCCTGAAAATGCATTTAAAGCAATAAAAACTCAAAATGAGTGTCACGCCTAAACCAAAGGCCTTATGCACACATTTCAACATGTATTTAGTTCAGGTTGACCTCCTGAAGCCTAAATGAGCATTAATTTGACTACACAACTCATTCCTATGAAGGAACATTCAAAGTAAAAAAACGGGCTCAACTAGGACTGAAAGTGCATTTAAAGCAATAAAAACTGAAAATGAGTGTCACGCCAAAACCAAAGGACTTATGCACACATTTCAACATGTATTTAGTTCAGGTTGACCTCCTGAAGCCTAAATGAGCATTTATTTGACTACACATCTCATTCCTATGAAGGTACATTCAAAGTCACAAAACGTGCTCAACTAGGCCTGAAAGTGCATTTAAAGCAATAAAAACTCAAGATGAGTGTCACACCTAAACCAAAGGATTTATGCACACATTCCAACATGTATTTTGTTCAGGTTGACCTCCTGAAGCCTAAATGAGCATTTATTTGACTACACAACTCATTCCTATGAAGGTACATTCATAGTCACAAAACGTGCTCAACTAGGCCTGAAAGTGCATTTAAAGCAATAAAAACTCAAAATGAGTGTCACGCCTAAACCAAAGGACTTATGCACACATTTCAACATGTATTTAGTTCAGGTTGACATTCTGAAGCCTAAATGAGCATTAATTTGACTACACAACTTATTCCTATGAAGATACATTCAAAGTAAAAAAACGGCTCAACTCGGACTGAAAGTGCATTTAAAGTAATAAAAACTGAAAATGAGTGTCACGCCTAAACCAAAGGATTTATGCACACATTTCAACATGTATTTAGTTCAGGTTGACGTCCTGAAGCCTAAATCACCATTAATTTGACTACACAACTTATTCCTATGAAGATACATTCAAAGTAAAAAAACGGGCTCAACTCGGACTGAAAGTGCATTTAAAGCAATGAAAAACTGAAAATGAGTGTCACGCCTAAACCAAAGGACTTATGCACACATTTCAACATGTATTTAGTTCAGGTTGACGTCCTGAAGCCTAAATGAGCATTAATTTGACTACACAACTTATTCCTATGAAGATACATTCAATGTAAAAAAACGTGCTCTACTCGGCCTGAAAATGCATTTAAAGCAATAAAAACTCAAAATGAGTGTCACGCCTAAACCAAAGGCCTTATGCACACATTTCAACATGTATTTAGTTCAGGTTGACCTCCTGAAGCCTAAATGAGCATTAATTTGACTACACAACTCATTCCTATGAAGGAACATTCAAAGTAAAAAAACGGGCTCAACTAGGACTGAAAGTGCATTTAAAGCAATAAAAACTGAAAATGAGTGTCACGCCAAAACCAAAGGACTTATGCACACATTTCAACATGCATTTAGTTCAGGTTGACCTCCTGAAGCCTAAATGAGCATTTATTTGACTACACATCTCATTCCTATGAAGGTACATTCAAAGTCACAAAACGTGCTCAACTAGGCCTGAAAGTGCATTTAAAGCAATAAAAACTCAAGATGAGTGTCACACCTAAACCAAAGGATTTATGCACACATTCCAACATGTATTTTGTTCAGGTTGACCTCCTGAAGCCTAAATGAGCATTTATTTGACTACACAACTCATTCCTATGAAGGTACATTCAAAGTCACAAAACGTGCTCAACTAGGCCTGAAAGTGCATTTAAAGCAATAAAAACTCAAAATGAGTGTCACGCCTAAACCAAAGGACTTATGCACACATTTCAACATGTATTTAGTTCAGGTTGACCTCCTGAAGCCTAAATGAGCATTAATTTGACTACACAACTCATTCCTATGAAGGTACATTCAAAGTCACAAAACGTGCTCAACTAGGCCTGAAAGTGCATTTAAAGCAATAAAAACTCAAAATGAGTGTCACGCCTAAACCAAAGGACTTATGCACACATTTCAACATGTATTTAGTTCAGGTTGACATTCTGAAGCCTAAATGAGCATTAATTTGACTACACAACTTATTCCTATGAAGATACATTCAAAGTAAAAAAACGGCTCAACTCGGACTGAAAGTGCATTTAAAGTAATAAAAACTGAAAATGAGTGTCACGCCTAAACCAAAGGATTTATGCACACATTTCAACATGTATTTAGTTCAGGTTGACGTCCTGAAGCCTAAATCACCATTAATTTGACTACACAACTTATTCCTATGAAGATACATTCAAAGTAAAAAAACGGGCTCAACTCGGACTGAAAGTGCATTTAAAGCAATAAAAACTGAAAATGAGTGTCACGCCTAAACCAAAGGACTTATGCACACATTTCAACATGTATTTAGTTCAGGTTGACGTCCTGAAGCCTAAATGAGCATTAATTTGACTACACAACTTATTCCTATGAAGATACATTCAATGTAAAAAAACGTGCTCTACTCGGCCTGAAAATGCATTTAAAGCAATAAAAACTCAAAATGAGTGTCACGCCTAAACCAAAGGCCTTATGCACACATTTCAACATGTATTTAGTTCAGGTTGACCTCCTGAAGCCTAAATGAGCATTAATTTGACTACACAACTCATTCCTATGAAGGAACATTCAAAGTAAAAAAACGGGCTCAACTCGGACTGAAAGTGCATTTAAAGCAATAAAAACTGAAAATGAGTGTCACGCCAAAACCAAAGGACTTATGCACACATTTCAACATGTATTTAGTTCAGGTTGACCTCCTGAAGCCTAAATGAGCATTTATTTGACTACACATCTCATTCCTATGAAGGTACATTCAAAGTCACAAAACGTGCTCAACTAGGCCTCAAAGTGCATTTAAAGCAATAAAAACTCAAGATGAGTGTCACACCTAAACCAAAGGATTTATGCACACATTTCAACATGTATTTTGTTCAGGTTGACCTCCTGAAGCCTAAATGAGCATTTATTTGACTACACAACTCATTCCTATGAAGGTACATTCAAAGTCACAAAACGTGCTCAACTAGGCCTGAAAGTGCATTTAAAGCAATAAAAACTCAAAATGAGTGTCACGCCTAAACCAAAGGACTTATGCACACATTTCAACATGTATTTAGTTCAGGTTGACCTCCTGAAGCCTAAATCACCATTAATTTGACTACACAACTTATTCCTATGAAGATACATTCAAAGTAAAAAAACGGGCTCAACTCGGACTGAAAGTGCATTTAAAGCAATAAAAACTGAAAATGAGTGTCACGCCTAAACCAAACGACTTATGCACACATTTCAACATGTATTTAGTTCAGGTTGACCTCCTGAAGCCTAAATGAGCATTAATTTGACTACACAACTTATTCCTATGAAGGAACATTCAAAGTAAAAAAACGGGCTCAACTCGGACTGAAAGTGAATTTAAAGCAATAAAAACTGAAAATGAGTGTCACGCCTAAACCAAAGGACTTATGCACACATTTCAACATGTATGTAGTTCAGGTTGACCTCTTGAAGCCTAAATGAGCATTAATTTGACTACACAACTCATTCCTATGAAGGTACATTCAAAGTCACAAAACGTGCTCAACTAGGCCTGAAAGTGCATTTAAAGCAATAAAAACTCAAAATGAGTGTCACGCCTAAACCAAAGGACTTATGCACACATTTCAACATGTATTTAGTTCAGGTTGACCTCCTGAAGCCTAAATCACCATTAATTTGACTACACAACTTAATCCTATGAAGATACATTCAAAGTAAAAAAACGGGCTCAACTCGGACTGAAAGTGCATTTAAAGCAATAAAAACTGAAAATGAGTGTCACGCCTAAACCAAAGGACTTATGCACACATTTCAACATTTATTTAGTTCAGGTTGACCTCCTGAAGCCTAAATGAGCATTAATTTGACTACACAACTCATTCCTATGAAGGAACATTCAAAGTAAAAAAACGGGCTCAACTCGGACTGAAAGTGCATTTAAAGCAATAAAAACTGAAAATGAGTGTCACGCCTAAACCAAAGGACTTATGCACACATTTCAACATGTATTTAGTTCAGGTTGACATTCTGAAGCCTAAATGAGCATTAATTTGACTACACAACTTATTCCTATGAAGATACATTCAAAGTAAAAAAACGGGCTCAACTCGGACTGAAAGTGCATTTAAAGCAATAAAAACTGAAAATGAGTGTCACGCCTAAACCAAAGGACTTATGCACACATTTCAACATGTATTTAGTTCAGGTTGACCTCCTGAAGCCTAAATGAGCATTAATTTGACTACACAACTCATTCCTATGAAGGTACATTCAAAGTCACAAAACGTGCTCAACTAGGCCTGAAAGTGCATTTAAAGCAATAAAAACTCAAAATGAGTGTCACGCCTAAACCAAAGGACTTATGCACACATTTCAACATGTATTTAGTTCAGGTTGACCTCCTGAAGCCTAAATCACCATTAATTTGACTACACAACTTAATCCTATGAAGATACATTCAAAGTAAAAAAACGGGCTCAACTCGGACTGAAAGTGCATTTAAAGCAATAAAAACTGAAAATGAGTGTCACGCCTAAACCAAAGGACTTATGCACACATTTCAACATTTATTTAGTTCAGGTTGACCTCCTGAAGCCTAAATGAGCATTAATTTGACTACACAACTTATTCCTATGAAGATACATTCAAAGTAAAAAAACGTGCTCTACTCGGCCTGAAAATGCATTTAAAGCAATAAAAACTCAAAATGAGTGTCACGCCTAAATCAAAGGCCTTATGCACACATTTCAACATGTATTTAGTTCAGGTTGACCTCCTAAAGCCTAAATGAGCATTAATTTGACTATACAACTCATTCCTATGAAGGAACATTCAAAGTAAAAAAACGGGCTCAACTCGGACTGAAAGTGCATTTAAAGCAATAAAAACTGAAAATGAGTGTCACGCCTAAACCAAAGGACTTATGCACACATTTCAACATGTATTTAGTTCAGGTTGACCTCCTGAAGCCTAAATGAGCATTAATTTGACTACACAACTTAATCCTATGAAGATACATTCAAAGTAAAAAAACGGGCTCAACTCGGACTGAAAGTGCATTTAAAGCAATAAAAACTGAAAATGAGTGTCACGCCTAAACCAAAGGACTTATGCACACATTTCAACATTTATTTAGTTCAGGTTGACCTCCTGAAGCCTAAATGAGCATTAATTTGACTACACAACTTATTCCTATGAAGATACATTCAAAGTAAAAAAACGTGCTCTACTCGGCCTGAAAATGCATTTAAAGCAATAAAAACTCAAAATGAGTGTCACGCCTAAACCAAAGGCCTTATGCACACATTTCAACATGTATTTAGTTCAGGTTGACCTCCTGAAGCCTAAATGAGCATTAATTTGACTATACAACTCATTCCTATGAAGGAACATTCAAAGTAAAAAAACGGGCTCAACTCGGACTGAAAGTGCATTTAAAGCAATAAAAACTGAAAATGAGTGTCACGCCTAAACCAATAGACTTATGCACAAATTTCAACATGTATTTAGTTCAGGTTGACCTCCTGAAGCCTAAATGAGTATAATTTGACTACACAACTCATTCCTATGAAGGTACATTAAAAGTCACAAAATGTGCTCAACTAGGCCTGAAAGTGCATTTAAAGCAATAAAAACTCAAAATGAGTGTCACGCCTAAACCAAAGGACTTATGCACACATTTCAACATGTATTTAGTTCAGGTTGACATTCTGAAGCCTAAATGAGCATTAATTTGATCACAGAACTCAAACCAAAGGACGTCTGCACACATTTCAACGTCTAAAGTGTTGTTTCCGATGCCTGCTAGTGTATGTGTGCGTGCGTGTGTGAGAGTGTGTAAGTGTGTGCGTGTGTTTGTGTGTGTTTGTGTGGGTGCGTGCGTGTGTGTGTGTGTTGTGCGCACCCCCCCCCCCCAAATAAAAGTACTGTATTCGCATAAAAATGACGAATTACTCAGAGGTTTTAACTTTTGCTTGCACTTGATTTGTTCTGACACCGACGACGTCTACCAATGACAGCCCGAGTGGATCTAGCCCACGTGGTGTGAGAGCAGGGGGAGGTGAAAAGATGCAAAGCCTAGGTGATTGGCTGTGCATCTTTCAGTCTTCCACGTGGGTTAGCCTTTGATCTTCAATCAGTGTCCAAATGTTGTTTACATGCGTAGCGTGTGCGGATGTGTGTGCCTCTCATGAGTTTGTGTGTGTGTTTGCGCGCGCGTGATCGTGTGCCCATACACGTGTGAGTGTTTCTTTGATCTAAATCATCGTTGGTGTGTTGTTTACGATACGTGCTCGTCTGTGCGTACGTTTGTGTGAGTGTGTGTGCGTGCGTTTGTGTGTGTGCTTGCTGCGTGCTGGCGCGCTCGGAAGCGTGTGTGTCACAGAGAAAGAGAGGGAGCGGGATCGCTGGCCTCTATGTACTCTATGTGAAACACACAGGACATTTGTAATTTCGTCCCTTTCACATTTTTTGGCTTTTTTAAAAATAAAACTTATTTCATCAATGGTTCATAATGAGTGTCACGCCTAGACCAAATGACTTATGCACACATTTCAACATTTATTTAGTTCAGGTTGACCTCCTGAAGCCTAAATGAGCATTTATTTGACTACACAACTCATTCCTATGAAGGTACATTCAAAGTCACAAAACGTGCTCAACTAGGCCTGAAAGTGCATTTAAAGCAATAAAAACTCAAAATGAGTGTCACGCCTAAACCAAAGGACTTATGCACACATTTCAACATGTATTTAGTTCAGGTTGACCTCCTGAAGCCTAAATCACCATTAATTTGATCACACAACTCATTCCTATGAAGATACATTCAAACTCAGAAACGTGCTCTACTCGGCCTGAAAATGCATTTAAAGCAATAAAAACTCAAAATGAGTGTCACACCTAAACCAAAGGACTTATGCACACATTTCAACATGTATTTAGTTCAGGTTGACCTCCTGAAGCCTAAATGAGCATTAATTTGACTACACAACTCATTCCTATGAAGGTACATTCAAAGTCACAAAACGTGCTCAACTAGGCCTGAAAGTGCATTTAAAGCAATAAAAACTCAAAATGAGTGTCACGCCTAAACCAAAGGACTTATGCACACATTTCAACATGTATTTAGTTCAGGTTGACCTCCTGAAGCCTAAATCACCATTAATTTGACTACACAACTTAATCCTATGAAGATACATTCAAAGTAAAAAAACGGGCTCAACTCGGACTGAAAGTGCATTTAAAGCAATAAAAACTGAAAATGAGTGTCACGCCAAAACCAAAGGACTTATGCACACATTTCAACATGTATTTAGTTCAGGTTGACCTCCTGAAGCCTAAATGAGCATTTATTTGACTACACAACTCATTCCTATGAAGGTACATTCAAAGTCACAAAACGTGCTCAACTAGGCCTGAAAGTGCATTTAAAGCAATAAAAACTCAAAATGAGTGTCACACCTAAACCAAAGGATTTATGCACACATTTCAACATGTATTTTGTTCAGGTTGACCTCCTGAAGCCTAAATGAGCATTTATTTGACTACACAACTCATTCCTATGAAGGTACATTCAAAGTCACAAAACGTGCTCAACTAGGCCTGAAAGTGCATTTAAAGCAATAAAAACTGAAAATGAGTGTCACACCTAAACCAAAGGACTTATGCACACATTTCAACATGTATTTAGTTCAGGTTGACCTCCTGAAGCCTAAATCACCATTAATTTGACTACACAACTTAATCCTATGAAGATACATTCAAAGTAAAAAAACGGGCTCAACTCGGACTGAAAGTGCATTTAAAGCAATAAAAACTGAAAATGAGTGTCACGCCTAAACCAAAGGACTTATGCACACATTTCAACATGTATTTAGTTCAGGTTGAACTCCTGAAGCCTAAATGAGCATTAATTTGACTACACAACTCATTCCTATGAAGGTACATTCAAAGTCACAAAACGTGCTCAACTAGGCCTGAAAGTGCATTTAAAGCAATAAAAACTCAAAATGAGTGTCACGCCTAAACCAAAGGACTTATGCACACATTTCAACATGTATTTAGTTCAGGTTGACATTCTGAAGCCTAAATGAGCATTAATTTGACTACACAACTTATTCCTATGAAGATACATTCAAAGTAAAAAAACGGCTCAACTCGGACTGAAAGTGCATTTAAAGTAATAAAAACTGAAAATGAGTGTCACGCCTAAACCAAAGGATTTATGCACACATTTCAACATGTATTTAGTTCAGGTTGACGTCCTGAAGCCTAAATCACCATTAATTTGACTACACAACTTATTCCTATGAAGATACATTCAAAGTAAAAAAACGGGCTCAACTCGGACTGAAAGTGCATTTAAAGCAATAAAAACTGAAAATGAGTGTCACGCCTAAACCAAAGGACTTATGCACACATTTCAACATGTATTTAGTTCAGGTTGACGTCCTGAAGCCTAAATGAGCATTAATTTGACTACACAACTTATTCCTATGAAGATACATTCAATGTAAAAAAACGTGCTCTACTCGGCCTGAAAATGCATTTAAAGCAATAAAAACTCAAAATGAGTGTCACGCCTAAACCAAAGGCCTTATGCACACATTTCAACATGTATTTAGTTCAGGTTGACCTCCTGAAGCCTAAATGAGCATTAATTTGACTACACAACTCATTCCTATGAAGGAACATTCAAAGTAAAAAAACGGGCTCAACTAGGACTGAAAGTGCATTTAAAGCAATAAAAACTGAAAATGAGTGTCACGCCAAAACCAAAGGACTTATGCACACATTTCAACATGTATTTAGTTCAGGTTGACCTCCTGAAGCCTAAATGAGCATTTATTTGACTACACATCTCATTCCTATGAAGGTACATTCAAAGTCACAAAACGTGCTCAACTAGGCCTGAAAGTGCATTTAAAGCAATAAAAACTCAAGATGAGTGTCACACCTAAACCAAAGGATTTATGCACACATTCCAACATGTATTTTGTTCAGGTTGACCTCCTGAAGCCTAAATGAGCATTTATTTGACTACACAACTCATTCCTATGAAGGTACATTCAAAGTCACAAAACGTGCTCAACTAGGCCTGAAAGTGCATTTAAAGCAATAAAAACTCAAAATGAGTGTCACGCCTAAACCAAAGGACTTATGCACACATTTCAACATGTATTTAGTTCAGGTTGACATTCTGAAGCCTAAATGAGCATTAATTTGACTACACAACTTATTCCTATGAAGATACATTCAAAGTAAAAAAACGGCTCAACTCGGACTGAAAGTGCATTTAAAGTAATAAAAACTGAAAATGAGTGTCACGCCTAAACCAAAGGATTTATGCACACATTTCAACATGTATTTAGTTCAGGTTGACGTCCTGAAGCCTAAATCACCATTAATTTGACTACACAACTTATTCCTATGAAGATACATTCAAAGTAAAAAAACGGGCTCAACTCGGACTGAAAGTGCATTTAAAGCAATAAAAACTGAAAATGAGTGTCACGCCTAAACCAAAGGACTTATGCACACATTTCAACATGTATTTAGTTCAGGTTGACGTCCTGAAGCCTAAATGAGCATTAATTTGACTACACAACTTATTCCTATGAAGATACATTCAATGTAAAAAAACGTGCTCTACTCGGCCTGAAAATGCATTTAAAGCAATAAAAACTCAAAATGAGTGTCACGCCTAAACCAAAGGCCTTATGCACACATTTCAACATGTATTTAGTTCAGGTTGACCTCCTGAAGCCTAAATGAGCATTAATTTGACTACACAACTCATTCCTATGAAGGAACATTCAAAGTAAAAAAACGGGCTCAACTAGGACTGAAAGTGCATTTAAAGCAATAAAAACTGAAAATGAGTGTCACGCCAAAACCAAAGGACTTATGCACACATTTCAACATGTATTTAGTTCAGGTTGACCTCCTGAAGCCTAAATGAGCATTTATTTGACTACACATCTCATTCCTATGAAGGTACATTCAAAGTCACAAAACGTGCTCAACTAGGCCTGAAAGTGCATTTAAAGCAATAAAAACTCAAGATGAGTGTCACACCTAAACCAAAGGATTTATGCACACATTCCAACATGTATTTTGTTCAGGTTGACCTCCTGAAGCCTAAATGAGCATTTATTTGACTACACAACTCATTCCTATGAAGGTACATTCAAAGTCACAAAACGTGCTCAACTAGGCCTGAAAGTGCATTTAAAGCAATAAAAACTCAAAATGAGTGTCACGCCTAAACCAAAGGACTTATGCACACATTTCAACATGTATTTAGTTCAGGTTGACCTCCTGAAGCCTAAATGAGCATTAATTTGACTACACAACTCATTCCTATGAAGGTACATTCAAAGTCACAAAACGTGCTCAACTAGGCCTGAAAGTGCATTTAAAGCAATAAAAACTCAAAATGAGTGTCACGCCTAAACCAAAGGACTTATGCACACATTTCAACATGTATTTAGTTCAGGTTGACATTCTGAAGCCTAAATGAGCATTAATTTGACTACACAACTTATTCCTATGAAGATACATTCAAAGTAAAAAAACGGCTCAACTCGGACTGAAAGTGCATTTAAAGTAATAAAAACTGAAAATGAGTGTCACGCCTAAACCAAAGGATTTATGCACACATTTCAACATGTATTTAGTTCAGGTTGACGTCCTGAAGCCTAAATCACCATTAATTTGACTACACAACTTATTCCTATGAAGATACATTCAAAGTAAAAAAACGGGCTCAACTCGGACTGAAAGTGCATTTAAAGCAATAAAAACTGAAAATGAGTGTCACGCCTAAACCAAAGGACTTATGCACACATTTCAACATGTATTTAGTTCAGGTTGACGTCCTGAAGCCTAAATGAGCATTAATTTGACTACACAACTTATTCCTATGAAGATACATTCAATGTAAAAAAACGTGCTCTACTCGGCCTGAAAATGCATTTAAAGCAATAAAAACTCAAAATGAGTGTCACGCCTAAACCAAAGGCCTTATGCACACATTTCAACATGTATTTAGTTCAGGTTGACCTCCTGAAGCCTAAATGAGCATTAATTTGACTACACAACTCATTCCTATGAAGGAACATTCAAAGTAAAAAAACGGGCTCAACTAGGACTGAAAGTGCATTTAAAGCAATAAAAACTGAAAATGAGTGTCACGCCAAAACCAAAGGACTTATGCACACATTTCAACATGTATTTAGTTCAGGTTGACCTCCTGAAGCCTAAATGAGCATTTATTTGACTACACATCTCATTCCTATGAAGGTACATTCAAAGTCACAAAACGTGCTCAACTAGGCCTGAAAGTGCATTTAAAGCAATAAAAACTCAAGATGAGTGTCACACCTAAACCAAAGGATTTATGCACACATTTCAACATGTATTTTGTTCAGGTTGACCTCCTGAAGCCTAAATGAGCATTTATTTGACTACACAACTCATTCCTATGAAGGTACATTCAAAGTCACAAAACGTGCTCAACTAGGCCTGAAAGTGCATTTAAAGCAATAAAAACTCAAAATGAGTGTCACGCCTAAACCAAAGGACTTATGCACACATTTCAACATGTATTTAGTTCAGGTTGACCTCCTGAAGCCTAAATGAGCATTAATTTGACTACACAACTCATTCCTATGAAGGTACATTCAAAGTCACAAAACGTGCTCAACTAGGCCTGAAAGTGCATTTAAAGCAATAAAAACTCAAAATGAGTGTCACGCCTAAACCAAAGGACTTATGCACACATTTCAACATGTATTTAGTTCAGGTTGACATTCTGAAGCCTAAATGAGCATTAATTTGACTACACAACTTATTCCTATGAAGATACATTCAAAGTAAAAAAACGGCTCAACTCGGACTGAAAGTGCATTTAAAGTAATAAAAACTGAAAATGAGTGTCACGCCTAAACCAAAGGATTTATGCACACATTTCAACATGTATTTAGTTCAGGTTGACGTCCTGAAGCCTAAATCACCATTAATTTGACTACACAACTTATTCCTATGAAGATACATTCAAAGTAAAAAAACGGGCTCAACTCGGACTGAAAGTGCATTTAAAGCAATAAAAACTGAAAATGAGTGTCACGCCTAAACCAAAGGACTTATGCACACATTTCAACATGTATTTAGTTCAGGTTGACGTCCTGAAGCCTAAATGAGCATTAATTTGACTACACAACTTATTGCTATGAAGATACATTCAATGTAAAAAAACGTGCTCTACTCGGCCTGAAAATGCATTTAAAGCAATAAAAACTCAAAATGAGTGTCACGCCTAAACCAAAGGCCTTATGCACACATTTCAACATGTATTTAGTTCAGGTTGACCTCCTGAAGCCTAAATGAGCATTAATTTGACTACACAACTCATTCCTATGAAGGAACATTCAAAGTAAAAAAACGGGCTCAACTCGGACTGAAAGTGCATTTAAAGCAATAAAAACTGAAAATGAGTGTCACGCCAAAACCAAAGGACTTATGCACACATTTCAACATGTATTTAGTTCAGATTGACCTCCTGAAGCCTAAATGAGCATTTATTTGACTACACATCTCATTCCTATGAAGGTACATTCAAAGTCACAAAACGTGCTCAACTAGGCCTGAAAGTGCATTTAAAGCAATAAAAACTCAAGATGAGTGTCACACCTAAACCAAAGGATTTATGCACACATTTCAACATGTATTTTGTTCAGGTTGACCTCCTGAAGCCTAAATGAGCATTTATTTGACTACACAACTCATTCCTATGAAGGTACATTCAAAGTCACAAAACGTGCTCAACTAGGCCTGAAAGTGCATTTAAAGCAATAAAAACTCAAAATGAGTGTCACGCCTAAACCAAAGGACTTATGCACACATTTCAACATGTATTTAGTTCAGGTTGACCTCCTGAAGCCTAAATGAGCATTAATTTGACTACACAACTCATTCCTATGAAGGTACATTCAAAGTCACAAAACGTGCCTAACTAGGCCTGAAAGTGCATTTAAAGCAATAAAAACTCAAAATGAGTGTCACGCCTAAACCAAAGGACTTATGCACACATTTCAACATGTATTTAGTTCAGGTTGACCTCCTGAAGCCTAAATCACCATTAATTTGACTACACAACTTATTCCTATGAAGATACATTCAAAGTAAAAAAACGGGCTCAACTCGGACTGAAAGTGCATTTAAAGCAATAAAAACTGAAAAATAGTGTCACGCCTAAACCAAACGACTTATGCACACATTTCAACATGTATTTAGTTCAGGTTGACCTCCTCAAGCCTAAATGAGCATTAATTTGACTACACAACTTATTCCTATGAAGGAACATTCAAAGTAAAAAAACGGGCTCAACTCGGCCTGAAAATGCATTTAAAGCAATAAAAACTCAAAATGAGTGTCACGCCTAAACCAAAGGCCTTATGCACACATTTCAACATGTATTTAGTTCAGGTTGACCTCCTGAAGCCTAAATGAGCATTAATTTGACTACACAACTCATTCCTATGAAGGAACATTCAAAGTAAAAAAACGGGCTCAACTCGGACTGAAAGTGCATTTAAAGCAATAAAAACTGAAAATGAGTGTCACGCCAAAACCAAAGGACTTATGCACACATTTCAACATGTATTTAGTTCAGATTGACCTCCTGAAGCCTAAATGAGCATTTATTTGACTACACATCTCATTCCTATGAAGGTACATTCAAAGTCACAAAACGTGCTCAACTAGGCCTGAAAGTGCATTTAAAGCAATAAAAACTCAAGATGAGTGTCACACCTAAACCAAAGGATTTATGCACACATTTCAACATGTATTTTGTTCAGGTTGACCTCCTGAAGCCTAAATGAGCATTTATTTGACTACACAACTCATTCCTATGAAGGTACATTCAAAGTCACAAAACGTGCTCAACTAGGCCTGAAAGTGCATTTAAAGCAATAAAAACTCAAAATGAGTGTCACGCCTAAACCAAAGGACTTATGCACACATTTCAACATGTATTTAGTTCAGGTTGACCTCCTGAAGCCTAAATCACCATTAATTTGACTACACAACTTAATCCTATGAAGATACATTCAAAGTAAAAAAACGGGCTCAACTCGGACTGAAAGTGCATTTAAAGCAATAAAAACTGAAAATGAGTGTCACGCCTAAACCAAAGGACTTATGCACACATTTCAACATTTATTTAGTTCAGGTTGACCTCCTGAAGCCTAAATCACCATTAATTTGACTACACAACTTATTCCTATGAAGATACATTCAAAGTAAAAAAACGGGCTCAACTCGGACTGAAAGTGCATTTAAAGCAATAAAAACTGAAAATGAGTGTCACGCCTAAACCAAAGGACTTATGCACACATTTCAACATGTATTTAGTTCAGCTTGACGTCCTGAAGCCTAAATGAGCATTAATTTGACTACACAACTTATTCCTATGAAGATACATTCAAAGTAAAAAAACGTGCTCTACTCGGCCTGAAAATGCATTTAAAGCAATAAAAACTCAAAATGAGTGTCGCGCCTAAACCAAAGGCCTTACGCACACATTTCAACATGTATTTAGTTCAGGTTGACCTCCTGAAGCCTAAATGAGCATTAATTTGACTACACAACTCATTCCTATGAAGGAACATTCAAAGTAAAAAAACGGGCTCAACTCGGACTGAAAGTGCATTTAAAGCAATAAAAACTGAAAATGAGTGTCACGCCTAAACCAAAGGACTTATGCACACATTTCAACATGTATTTAGTTCAGGTTGACCTCCTGAAGCCTAAATGAGCATTAATTTGACTACACAACTTATTCCTATGAAGATACATTCAAAGTAAAAAAACGTGCTCTACTCGGCCTGAAAATGCATTTAAAGCAATAAAAACTCAAAATGAGTGTCACGCCTAAACCAAAGGCCTTATGCACACATTTCAACATGTATTTAGTTCAGGTTGACCTCCTGAAGCCTAAATGAGCATTAATTTGACTATACAACTCATTCCTATGAAGGAACATTCAAAGTAAAAAAACGGGCTCAACTCGGACTGAAAGTGCATTTAAAGCAATAAAAACTGAAAATGAGTGTCACGCCTAAACCAATAGACTTATGCACAAATTTCAACATGTATTTAGTTCAGGTTGACCTCCTGAAGCCTAAATGAGTATAATTTGACTACACAACTCATTCCTATGAAGGTACATTAAAAGTCACAAAATGTGCTCAACTAGGCCTGAAAGTGCATTTAAAGCAATAAAAACTCAAAATGAGTGTCACGCCTAAACCAAAGGACTTATGCACACATTTCAACATGTATTTAGTTCAGGTTGACATTCTGAAGCCTAAATGAGCATTAATTTGATCACAGAACTCAAACCAAAGGACGTCTGCACACATTTCAACGTCTAAAGTGTTGTTTCCGATGCCTGCTAGTGTATGTGTGCGTGCGTGTGTGAGAGTGTGTAAGTGTGTGCGTGTGTTTGTGTGTGTTTGTGTGGGTGCGTGCGTGTGTGTGTGTGTTGTGCGCACCCCCCCCCCAAATAAAAGTACTGTATTCGCATAAAAATGACGAATTACTCAGAGGTTTTAACTTTTGCTTGCACTTGATTTGTTCTGACACCGACGACGTCTACCAATGACAGCCCGAGTGGATCTAGCCCACGTGGTGTGAGAGCAGGGGGAGGTGAAAAGATGCAAAGCCTAGGTGATTGGCTGTGCATCTTTCAGTCTTCCACGTGGGTTAGCCTTTGATCTTCAATCAGTGTCCAAATGTTGTTTACATGCGTAGCGTGTGCGGATGTGTGTGCCTCTCATGAGTTTGTGTGTGTGTTTGCGCGCGCGTGATCGTGTGCCCATACACGTGTGAGTGTTTCTTTGATCTAAATCATCGTTGGTGTGTTGTTTACGATACGTGCTCGTCTGTGCGTACGTTTGTGTGAGTGTGTGTGCGTGCGTTTGTGTGTGTGCTTGCTGCGTGCTGGCGCGCTCGGAAGCGTGTGTGTCACAGAGAAAGAGAGGGAGCGGGATCGCTGGCCTCTATGTACTCTATGTGAAACACACAGGACATTTGTAATTTCGTCCCTTTCACATTTTTTGGCTTTTTTAAAAATAAAACTTATTTCATCAATGGTTCATAATGAGTGTCACGCCTAGACCAAATGACTTATGCACACATTTCAACATTTATTTAGTTCAGGTTGACCTCCTGAAGCCTAAATGAGCATTTATTTGACTACACAACTCATTCCTATGAAGGTACATTCAAAGTCACAAAACGTGCTCAACTAGGCCTGAAAGTGCATTTAAAGCAATAAAAACTCAAAATGAGTGTCACGCCTAAACCAAAGGACTTATGCACACATTTCAACATGTATTTAGTTCAGGTTGACCTCCTGAAGCCTAAATCACCATTAATTTGATCACACAACTCATTCCTATGAAGATACATTCAAACTCAGAAACGTGCTCTACTCGGCCTGAAAATGCATTTAAAGCAATAAAAACTCAAAATGAGTGTCACACCTAAACCAAAGGACTTATGCACACATTTCAACATGTATTTAGTTCAGGTTGACCTCCTGAAGCCTAAATGAGCATTAATTTGACTACACAACTCATTCCTATGAAGGTACATTCAAAGTCACAAAACGTGCTCAACTAGGCCTGAAAGTGCATTTAAAGCAATAAAAACTCAAAATGAGTGTCACGCCTAAACCAAAGGACTTATGCACACATTTCAACATGTATTTAGTTCAGGTTGACCTCCTGAAGCCTAAATCACCATTAATTTGACTACACAACTTAATCCTATGAAGATACATTCAAAGTAAAAAAACGGGCTCAACTCGGACTGAAAGTGCATTTAAAGCAATAAAAACTGAAAATGAGTGTCACGCCAAAACCAAAGGACTTATGCACACATTTCAACATGTATTTAGTTCAGGTTGACCTCCTGAAGCCTAAATGAGCATTTATTTGACTACACAACTCATTCCTATGAAGGTACATTCAAAGTCACAAAACGTGCTCAACTAGGCCTGAAAGTGCATTTAAAGCAATAAAAACTCAAAATGAGTGTCACACCTAAACCAAAGGATTTATGCACACATTTCAACATGTATTTTGTTCAGGTTGACCTCCTGAAGCCTAAATGAGCATTTATTTGACTACACAACTCATTCCTATGAAGGTACATTCAAAGTCACAAAACGTGCTCAACTAGGCCTGAAAGTGCATTTAAAGCAATAAAAACTGAAAATGAGTGTCACACCTAAACCAAAGGACTTATGCACACATTTCAACATGTATTTAGTTCAGGTTGACCTCCTGAAGCCTAAATCACCATTAATTTGACTACACAACTTAATCCTATGAAGATACATTCAAAGTAAAAAAACGGGCTCAACTCGGACTGAAAGTGCATTTAAAGCAATAAAAACTGAAAATGAGTGTCACGCCTAAACCAAAGGACTTATGCACACATTTCAACATGTATTTAGTTCAGGTTGAACTCCTGAAGCCTAAATGAGCATTAATTTGACTACACAACTCATTCCTATGAAGGTACATTCAAAGTCACAAAACGTGCTCAACTAGGCCTGAAAGTGCATTTAAAGCAATAAAAACTCAAAATGAGTGTCACGCCTAAACCAAAGGACTTATGCACACATTTCAACATGTATTTAGTTCAGGTTGACATTCTGAAGCCTAAATGAGCATTAATTTGACTACACAACTTATTCCTATGAAGATACATTCAAAGTAAAAAAACGGCTCAACTCGGACTGAAAGTGCATTTAAAGTAATAAAAACTGAAAATGAGTGTCACGCCTAAACCAAAGGATTTATGCACACATTTCAACATGTATTTAGTTCAGGTTGACGTCCTGAAGCCTAAATCACCATTAATTTGACTACACAACTTATTCCTATGAAGATACATTCAAAGTAAAAAAACGGGCTCAACTCGGACTGAAAGTGCATTTAAAGCAATAAAAACTGAAAATGAGTGTCACGCCTAAACCAAAGGACTTATGCACACATTTCAACATGTATTTAGTTCAGGTTGACGTCCTGAAGCCTAAATGAGCATTAATTTGACTACACAACTTATTCCTATGAAGATACATTCAATGTAAAAAAACGTGCTCTACTCGGCCTGAAAATGCATTTAAAGCAATAAAAACTCAAAATGAGTGTCACGCCTAAACCAAAGGCCTTATGCACACATTTCAACATGTATTTAGTTCAGGTTGACCTCCTGAAGCCTAAATGAGCATTAATTTGACTACACAACTCATTCCTATGAAGGAACATTCAAAGTAAAAAAACGGGCTCAACTAGGACTGAAAGTGCATTTAAAGCAATAAAAACTGAAAATGAGTGTCACGCCAAAACCAAAGGACTTATGCACACATTTCAACATGTATTTAGTTCAGGTTGACCTCCTGAAGCCTAAATGAGCATTTATTTGACTACACATCTCATTCCTATGAAGGTACATTCAAAGTCACAAAACGTGCTCAACTAGGCCTGAAAGTGCATTTAAAGCAATAAAAACTCAAGATGAGTGTCACACCTAAACCAAAGGATTTATGCACACATTCCAACATGTATTTTGTTCAGGTTGACCTCCTGAAGCCTAAATGAGCATTTATTTGACTACACAACTCATTCCTATGAAGGTACATTCAAAGTCACAAAACGTGCTCAACTAGGCCTGAAAGTGCATTTAAAGCAATAAAAACTCAAAATGAG
Organism: Hippocampus zosterae; assembly: GCF_025434085.1. Lineage (NCBI taxonomy): Eukaryota > Metazoa > Chordata > Actinopteri > Syngnathiformes > Syngnathidae > Hippocampus > Hippocampus zosterae. The sequence goes on from NC_067460.1 coordinate 1,541,422, forward strand.
TGTCACGCCTAAACCAAAGGACTTATGCACACATTTCAACATGTATTTAGTTCAGGTTGACATTCTGAAGCCTAAATGAGCATTAATTTGACTACACAACTTATTCCTATGAAGATACATTCAAAGTAAAAAAACGGCTCAACTCGGACTGAAAGTGCATTTAAAGTAATAAAAACTGAAAATGAGTGTCACGCCTAAACCAAAGGATTTATGCACACATTTCAACATGTATTTAGTTCAGGTTGACGTCCTGAAGCCTAAATCACCATTAATTTGACTACACAACTTATTCCTATGAAGATACATTCAAAGTAAAAAAACGGGCTCAACTCGGACTGAAAGTGCATTTAAAGCAATAAAAACTGAAAATGAGTGTCACGCCTAAACCAAAGGACTTATGCACACATTTCAACATGTATTTAGTTCAGGTTGACGTCCTGAAGCCTAAATGAGCATTAATTTGACTACACAACTTATTCCTATGAAGATACATTCAATGTAAAAAAACGTGCTCTACTCGGCCTGAAAATGCATTTAAAGCAATAAAAACTCAAAATGAGTGTCACGCCTAAACCAAAGGCCTTATGCACACATTTCAACATGTATTTAGTTCAGGTTGACCTCCTGAAGCCTAAATGAGCATTAATTTGACTACACAACTCATTCCTATGAAGGAACATTCAAAGTAAAAAAACGGGCTCAACTAGGACTGAAAGTGCATTTAAAGCAATAAAAACTGAAAATGAGTGTCACGCCAAAACCAAAGGACTTATGCACACATTTCAACATGTATTTAGTTCAGGTTGACCTCCTGAAGCCTAAATGAGCATTTATTTGACTACACATCTCATTCCTATGAAGGTACATTCAAAGTCACAAAACGTGCTCAACTAGGCCTGAAAGTGCATTTAAAGCAATAAAAACTCAAGATGAGTGTCACACCTAAACCAAAGGATTTATGCACACATTCCAACATGTATTTTGTTCAGGTTGACCTCCTGAAGCCTAAATGAGCATTTATTTGACTACACAACTCATTCCTATGAAGGTACATTCAAAGTCACAAAACGTGCTCAACTAGGCCTGAAAGTGCATTTAAAGCAATAAAAACTCAAAATGAGTGTCACGCCTAAACCAAAGGACTTATGCACACATTTCAACATGTATTTAGTTCAGGTTGACCTCCTGAAGCCTAAATGAGCATTAATTTGACTACACAACTCATTCCTATGAAGGTACATTCAAAGTCACAAAACGTGCTCAACTAGGCCTGAAAGTGCATTTAAAGCAATAAAAACTCAAAATGAGTGTCACGCCTAAACCAAAGGACTTATGCACACATTTCAACATGTATTTAGTTCAGGTTGACATTCTGAAGCCTAAATGAGCATTAATTTGACTACACAACTTATTCCTATGAAGATACATTCAAAGTAAAAAAACGGCTCAACTCGGACTGAAAGTGCATTTAAAGTAATAAAAACTGAAAATGAGTGTCACGCCTAAACCAAAGGATTTATGCACACATTTCAACATGTATTTAGTTCAGGTTGACGTCCTGAAGCCTAAATCACCATTAATTTGACTACACAACTTATTCCTATGAAGATACATTCAAAGTAAAAAAACGGGCTCAACTCGGACTGAAAGTGCATTTAAAGCAATAAAAACTGAAAATGAGTGTCACGCCTAAACCAAAGGACTTATGCACACATTTCAACATGTATTTAGTTCAGGTTGACGTCCTGAAGCCTAAATGAGCATTAATTTGACTACACAACTTATTCCTATGAAGATACATTCAATGTAAAAAAACGTGCTCTACTCGGCCTGAAAATGCATTTAAAGCAATAAAAACTCAAAATGAGTGTCACGCCTAAACCAAAGGCCTTATGCACACATTTCAACATGTATTTAGTTCAGGTTGACCTCCTGAAGCCTAAATGAGCATTAATTTGACTACACAACTCATTCCTATGAAGGAACATTCAAAGTAAAAAAACGGGCTCAACTAGGACTGAAAGTGCATTTAAAGCAATAAAAACTGAAAATGAGTGTCACGCCAAAACCAAAGGACTTATGCACACATTTCAACATGTATTTAGTTCAGGTTGACCTCCTGAAGCCTAAATGAGCATTTATTTGACTACACATCTCATTCCTATGAAGGTACATTCAAAGTCACAAAACGTGCTCAACTAGGCCTGAAAGTGCATTTAAAGCAATAAAAACTCAAGATGAGTGTCACACCTAAACCAAAGGATTTATGCACACATTTCAACATGTATTTTGTTCAGGTTGACCTCCTGAAGCCTAAATGAGCATTTATTTGACTACACAACTCATTCCTATGAAGGTACATTCAAAGTCACAAAACGTGCTCAACTAGGCCTGAAAGTGCATTTAAAGCAATAAAAACTCAAAATGAGTGTCACGCCTAAACCAAAGGACTTATGCACACATTTCAACATGTATTTAGTTCAGGTTGACGTCCTGAAGCCTAAATGAGCATTAATTTGACTACACAACTTATTCCTATGAAGATACATTCAATGTAAAAAAACGTGCTCTACTCGGCCTGAAAATGCATTTAAAGCAATAAAAACTCAAAATGAGTGTCACGCCTAAACCAAAGGCCTTATGCACACATTTCAACATGTATTTAGTTCAGGTTGACCTCCTGAAGCCTAAATGAGCATTAATTTGACTACACAACTCATTCCTATGAAGGAACATTCAAAGTAAAAAAACGGGCTCAACTAGGACTGAAAGTGCATTTAAAGCAATAAAAACTGAAAATGAGTGTCACGCCAAAACCAAAGGACTTATGCACACATTTCAACATGTATTTAGTTCAGGTTGACCTCCTGAAGCCTAAATGAGCATTTATTTGACTACACATCTCATTCCTATGAAGGTACATTCAAAGTCACAAAACGTGCTCAACTAGGCCTGAAAGTGCATTTAAAGCAATAAAAACTCAAGATGAGTGTCACACCTAAACCAAAGGATTTATGCACACATTCCAACATGTATTTTGTTCAGGTTGACCTCCTGAAGCCTAAATGAGCATTTATTTGACTACACAACTCATTCCTATGAAGGTACATTCAAAGTCACAAAACGTGCTCAACTAGGCCTGAAAGTGCATTTAAAGCAATAAAAACTCAAAATGAGTGTCACGCCTAAACCAAAGGACTTATGCACACATTTCAACATGTATTTAGTTCAGGTTGACCTCCTGAAGCCTAAATGAGCATTAATTTGACTACACAACTCATTCCTATGAAGGTACATTCAAAGTCACAAAACGTGCTCAACTAGGCCTGAAAGTGCATTTAAAGCAATAAAAACTCAAAATGAGTGTCACGCCTAAACCAAAGGACTTATGCACACATTTCAACATGTATTTAGTTCAGGTTGACATTCTGAAGCCTAAATGAGCATTAATTTGACTACACAACTTATTCCTATGAAGATACATTCAAAGTAAAAAAACGGCTCAACTCGGACTGAAAGTGCATTTAAAGTAATAAAAACTGAAAATGAGTGTCACGCCTAAACCAAAGGATTTATGCACACATTTCAACATGTATTTAGTTCAGGTTGACGTCCTGAAGCCTAAATCACCATTAATTTGACTACACAACTTATTCCTATGAAGATACATTCAAAGTAAAAAAACGGGCTCAACTCGGACTGAAAGTGCATTTAAAGCAATAAAAACTGAAAATGAGTGTCACGCCTAAACCAAAGGACTTATGCACACATTTCAACATGTATTTAGTTCAGGTTGACGTCCTGAAGCCTAAATGAGCATTAATTTGACTACACAACTTATTCCTATGAAGATACATTCAATGTAAAAAAACGTGCTCTACTCGGCCTGAAAATGCATTTAAAGCAATAAAAACTCAAAATGAGTGTCACGCCTAAACCAAAGGCCTTATGCACACATTTCAACATGTATTTAGTTCAGGTTGACCTCCTGAAGCCTAAATGAGCATTAATTTGACTACACAACTCATTCCTATGAAGGAACATTCAAAGTAAAAAAACGGGCTCAACTAGGACTGAAAGTGCATTTAAAGCAATAAAAACTGAAAATGAGTGTCACGCCAAAACCAAAGGACTTATGCACACATTTCAACATGTATTTAGTTCAGGTTGACCTCCTGAAGCCTAAATGAGCATTTATTTGACTACACATCTCATTCCTATGAAGGTACATTCAAAGTCACAAAACGTGCTCAACTAGGCCTGAAAGTGCATTTAAAGCAATAAAAACTCAAGATGAGTGTCACACCTAAACCAAAGGATTTATGCACACATTTCAACATGTATTTTGTTCAGGTTGACCTCCTGAAGCCTAAATGAGCATTTATTTGACTACACAACTCATTCCTATGAAGGTACATTCAAAGTCACAAAACGTGCTCAACTAGGCCTGAAAGTGCATTTAAAGCAATAAAAACTCAAAATGAGTGTCACGCCTAAACCAAAGGACTTATGCACACATTTCAACATGTATTTAGTTCAGGTTGACCTCCTGAAGCCTAAATGAGCATTAATTTGACTACACAACTCATTCCTATGAAGGTACATTCAAAGTCACAAAACGTGCTCAACTAGGCCTGAAAGTGCATTTAAAGCAATAAAAACTCAAAATGAGTGTCACGCCTAAACCAAAGGACTTATGCACACATTTCAACATGTATTTAGTTCAGGTTGACATTCTGAAGCCTAAATGAGCATTAATTTGACTACACAACTTATTCCTATGAAGATACATTCAAAGTAAAAAAACGGCTCAACTCGGACTGAAAGTGCATTTAAAGTAATAAAAACTGAAAATGAGTGTCACGCCTAAACCAAAGGATTTATGCACACATTTCAACATGTATTTAGTTCAGGTTGACGTCCTGAAGCCTAAATCACCATTAATTTGACTACACAACTTATTCCTATGAAGATACATTCAAAGTAAAAAAACGGGCTCAACTCGGACTGAAAGTGCATTTAAAGCAATAAAAACTGAAAATGAGTGTCACGCCTAAACCAAAGGACTTATGCACACATTTCAACATGTATTTAGTTCAGGTTGACGTCCTGAAGCCTAAATGAGCATTAATTTGACTACACAACTTATTGCTATGAAGATACATTCAATGTAAAAAAACGTGCTCTACTCGGCCTGAAAATGCATTTAAAGCAATAAAAACTCAAAATGAGTGTCACGCCTAAACCAAAGGCCTTATGCACACATTTCAACATGTATTTAGTTCAGGTTGACCTCCTGAAGCCTAAATGAGCATTAATTTGACTACACAACTCATTCCTATGAAGGAACATTCAAAGTAAAAAAACGGGCTCAACTCGGACTGAAAGTGCATTTAAAGCAATAAAAACTGAAAATGAGTGTCACGCCAAAACCAAAGGACTTATGCACACATTTCAACATGTATTTAGTTCAGATTGACCTCCTGAAGCCTAAATGAGCATTTATTTGACTACACATCTCATTCCTATGAAGGTACATTCAAAGTCACAAAACGTGCTCAACTAGGCCTGAAAGTGCATTTAAAGCAATAAAAACTCAAGATGAGTGTCACACCTAAACCAAAGGATTTATGCACACATTTCAACATGTATTTTGTTCAGGTTGACCTCCTGAAGCCTAAATGAGCATTTATTTGACTACACAACTCATTCCTATGAAGGTACATTCAAAGTCACAAAACGTGCTCAACTAGGCCTGAAAGTGCATTTAAAGCAATAAAAACTCAAAATGAGTGTCACGCCTAAACCAAAGGACTTATGCACACATTTCAACATGTATTTAGTTCAGGTTGACCTCCTGAAGCCTAAATGAGCATTAATTTGACTACACAACTCATTCCTATGAAGGTACATTCAAAGTCACAAAACGTGCTCAACTAGGCCTGAAAGTGCATTTAAAGCAATAAAAACTCAAAATGAGTGTCACGCCTAAACCAAAGGACTTATGCACACATTTCAACATGTATTTAGTTCAGGTTGACCTCCTGAAGCCTAAATCACCATTAATTTGACTACACAACTTATTCCTATGAAGATACATTCAAAGTAAAAAAACGGGCTCAACTCGGACTGAAAGTGCATTTAAAGCAATAAAAACTGAAAAATAGTGTCACGCCTAAACCAAACGACTTATGCACACATTTCAACATGTATTTAGTTCAGGTTGACCTCCTCAAGCCTAAATGAGCATTAATTTGACTACACAACTTATTCCTATGAAGGAACATTCAAAGTAAAAAAACGGGCTCAACTCGGCCTGAAAATGCATTTAAAGCAATAAAAACTCAAAATGAGTGTCACGCCTAAACCAAAGGCCTTATGCACACATTTCAACATGTATTTAGTTCAGGTTGACCTCCTGAAGCCTAAATGAGCATTAATTTGACTACACAACTCATTCCTATGAAGGAACATTCAAAGTAAAAAAACGGGCTCAACTCGGACTGAAAGTGCATTTAAAGCAATAAAAACTGAAAATGAGTGTCACGCCAAAACCAAAGGACTTATGCACACATTTCAACATGTATTTAGTTCAGATTGACCTCCTGAAGCCTAAATGAGCATTTATTTGACTACACATCTCATTCCTATGAAGGTACATTCAAAGTCACAAAACGTGCTCAACTAGGCCTGAAAGTGCATTTAAAGCAATAAAAACTCAAGATGAGTGTCACACCTAAACCAAAGGATTTATGCACACATTTCAACATGTATTTTGTTCAGGTTGACCTCCTGAAGCCTAAATGAGCATTTATTTGACTACACAACTCATTCCTATGAAGGTACATTCAAAGTCACAAAACGTGCTCAACTAGGCCTGAAAGTGCATTTAAAGCAATAAAAACTCAAAATGAGTGTCACGCCTAAACCAAAGGACTTATGCACACATTTCAACATGTATTTAGTTCAGGTTGACCTCCTGAAGCCTAAATCACCATTAATTTGACTACACAACTTAATCCTATGAAGATACATTCAAAGTAAAAAAACGGGCTCAACTCGGACTGAAAGTGCATTTAAAGCAATAAAAACTGAAAATGAGTGTCACGCCTAAACCAAAGGACTTATGCACACATTTCAACATTTATTTAGTTCAGGTTGACCTCCTGAAGCCTAAATCACCATTAATTTGACTACACAACTTATTCCTATGAAGATACATTCAAAGTAAAAAAACGGGCTCAACTCGGACTGAAAGTGCATTTAAAGCAATAAAAACTGAAAATGAGTGTCACGCCTAAACCAAAGGACTTATGCACACATTTCAACATGTATTTAGTTCAGCTTGACGTCCTGAAGCCTAAATGAGCATTAATTTGACTACACAACTTATTCCTATGAAGATACATTCAAAGTAAAAAAACGTGCTCTACTCGGCCTGAAAATGCATTTAAAGCAATAAAAACTCAAAATGAGTGTCGCGCCTAAACCAAAGGCCTTACGCACACATTTCAACATGTATTTAGTTCAGGTTGACCTCCTGAAGCCTAAATGAGCATTAATTTGACTACACAACTCATTCCTATGAAGGAACATTCAAAGTAAAAAAACGGGCTCAACTCGGACTGAAAGTGCATTTAAAGCAATAAAAACTGAAAATGAGTGTCACGCCTAAACCAAAGGACTTATGCACACATTTCAACATGTATTTAGTTCAGGTTGACCTCCTGAAGCCTAAATGAGCATTAATTTGACTACACAACTCATTCCTATGAAGGTACATTCAAAGTCACAAAACGTGCTCAACTAGGCCTGAAAGTGCATTTAAAGCAATAAAAACTCAAAATGAGTGTCACGCCTAAACCAAAGGACTTATGCACACATTTCAACATGTATTTAGTTCAGGTTGACATTCTGAAGCCTAAATGAGCATTAATTTGACTACACAACTTATTCCTATGAAGATACATTCAAAGTAAAAAAACGGCTCAACTCGGACTGAAAGTGCATTTAAAGTAATAAAAACTGAAAATGAGTGTCACGCCTAAACCAAAGGATTTATGCACACATTTCAACATGTATTTAGTTCAGGTTGACGTCCTGAAGCCTAAATCACCATTAATTTGACTACACAACTTATTCCTATGAAGATACATTCAAAGTAAAAAAACGGGCTCAACTCGGACTGAAAGTGCATTTAAAGCAATAAAAACTGAAAATGAGTGTCACGCCTAAACCAAAGGACTTATGCACACATTTCAACATGTATTTAGTTCAGGTTGACGTCCTGAAGCCTAAATCACCATTAATTTGACTACACAACTTATTCCTATGAAGATACATTCAATGTAAAAAAACGTGCTCTACTCGGCCTGAAAATGCATTTAAAGCAATAAAAACTCAAAATGAGTGTCACGCCTAAACCAAAGGCCTTATGCACACATTTCAACATGTATTTAGTTCAGGTTGACCTCCTGAAGCCTAAATGACCATTAATTTGACTATACAACTCATTCCTATGAAGGAACATTCAAAGTAAAAAAACGGGCTCAACTCGGACTGAAAGTGCATTTAAAGCAATAAAAACTGAAAATGAGTGTCACGCCTAAACCAAAGGACTTATGCACACATTTCAACATGTATTTAGTTCAGGTTGACCTCCTGAAGCCTAAATCACCATTAATTTGACTACACAACTTATTCCTATGAAGATACATTCAAAGTCACAAAACGTGCTCAACTAGGCCTGAAAGTGCATTTAAAGCAATAAAAACTGAAAATGAGTGTCACGCCTAAACCAAAGGACTTATGCACACATTTCAACATGTATTTAGTTCAGCTTGACATTCTGAAGCCTAAATGAGCATTAATTTGACTACACAACTTATTCCTATGAAGATACATTCAAAGTAAAAAAACGGCTCAACTCGGACTGAAAGTGCATTTAAAGTAATAAAAACTGAAAATGAGTGTCACGCCTAAACCAAAGGATTTATGAAAACATTTCAACATGTATTTAGTTCAGGTTGACGTCCTGAAGCCTAAATCACCATTAATTTGACTACACAACTTATTCCTATGAAGATACATTCAAAGTAAAAAAACGGGCTCAACTCGGACTGAAAGTGCATTTAAAGCAATAAAAACTGAAAATGAGTGTCACGCCTAAACCAAAGGACTTATGCACACATTTCAACATGTATTTAGTTCAGGTTGACGTCCTGAAGCCTAAATGAGCATTAATTTGACTACACAACTTATTCCTATGAAGATACATTCAATGTAAAAAAACGTGCTCTACTCGGCCTGAAAATGCATTTAAAGCAATAAAAACTCAAAATGAGTGTCACGCCTAAACCAAAGGCCTTATGCACACATTTCAACATGTATTTAGTTCAGGTTGACCTCCTGAAGCCTAAATGAGCATTAATTTGACTACACAACTCATTCCTATGAAGGAACATTCAAAGTAAAAAAACGGGCTCAACTCGGACTGAAAGTGCATTTAAAGCAATAAAAACTGAAAATGAGTGTCACGCCAAAACCAAAGGACTTATGCACACATTTCAACATGTATTTAGTTCAGGTTGACCTCCTGAAGCCTAAATCACCATTAATTTGACTACACAACTTATTCCTATGAAGATACATTCAAAGTAAAAAAACGGGCTCAACTCGGACTGAAAGTGCATTTAAAGCAATAAAAACTGAAAAATAGTGTCACGCCTAAACCAAACGACTTATGCACACATTTCAACATGTATTTAGTTCAGGTTGACCTCCTCAAGCCTAAATGAGCATTAATTTGACTACACAACTTATTCCTATGAAGGAACATTCAAAGTAAAAAAACGGGCTCAACTCGGCCTGAAAATGCATTTAAAGCAATAAAAACTCAAAATGAGTGTCACGCCTAAACCAAAGGCCTTATGCACACATTTCAACATGTATTTAGTTCAGGTTGACCTCCTGAAGCCTAAATGAGCATTAATTTGACTACACAACTCATTCCTATGAAGGAACATTCAAAGTAAAAAAACGGGCTCAACTCGGACTGAAAGTGCATTTAAAGCAATAAAAACTGAAAATGAGTGTCACGCCAAAACCAAAGGACTTATGCACACATTTCAACATGTATTTAGTTCAGATTGACCTCCTGAAGCCTAAATGAGCATTTATTTGACTACACATCTCATTCCTATGAAGGTACATTCAAAGTCACAAAACGTGCTCAACTAGGCCTGAAAGTGCATTTAAAGCAATAAAAACTCAAGATGAGTGTCACACCTAAACCAAAGGATTTATGCACACATTTCAACATGTATTTTGTTCAGGTTGACCTCCTGAAGCCTAAATGAGCATTTATTTGACTACACAACTCATTCCTATGAAGGTACATTCAAAGTCACAAAACGTGCTCAACTAGGCCTGAAAGTGCATTTAAAGCAATAAAAACTCAAAATGAGTGTCACGCCTAAACCAAAGGACTTATGCACACATTTCAACATGTATTTAGTTCAGGTTGACCTCCTGAAGCCTAAATCACCATTAATTTGACTACACAACTTAATCCTATGAAGATACATTCAAAGTAAAAAAACGGGCTCAACTCGGACTGAAAGTGCATTTAAAGCAATAAAAACTGAAAATGAGTGTCACGCCTAAACCAAAGGACTTATGCACACATTTCAACATTTATTTAGTTCAGGTTGACCTCCTGAAGCCTAAATCACCATTAATTTGACTACACAACTTATTCCTATGAAGATACATTCAAAGTAAAAAAACGGGCTCAACTCGGACTGAAAGTGCATTTAAAGCAATAAAAACTGAAAATGAGTGTCACGCCTAAACCAAAGGACTTATGCACACATTTCAACATGTATTTAGTTCAGCTTGACGTCCTGAAGCCTAAATGAGCATTAATTTGACTACACAACTTATTCCTATGAAGATACATTCAAAGTAAAAAAACGTGCTCTACTCGGCCTGAAAATGCATTTAAAGCAATAAAAACTCAAAATGAGTGTCGCGCCTAAACCAAAGGCCTTACGCACACATTTCAACATGTATTTAGTTCAGGTTGACCTCCTGAAGCCTAAATGAGCATTAATTTGACTACACAACTCATTCCTATGAAGGAACATTCAAAGTAAAAAAACGGGCTCAACTCGGACTGAAAGTGCATTTAAAGCAATAAAAACTGAAAATGAGTGTCACGCCTAAACCAAAGGACTTATGCACACATTTCAACATGTATTTAGTTCAGGTTGACCTCCTGAAGCCTAAATGAGCATTAATTTGACTACACAACTCATTCCTATGAAGGTACATTCAAAGTCACAAAACGTGCTCAACTAGGCCTGAAAGTGCATTTAAAGCAATAAAAACTCAAAATGAGTGTCACGCCTAAACCAAAGGACTTATGCACACATTTCAACATGTATTTAGTTCAGGTTGACATTCTGAAGCCTAAATGAGCATTAATTTGACTACACAACTTATTCCTATGAAGATACATTCAAAGTAAAAAAACGGCTCAACTCGGACTGAAAGTGCATTTAAAGTAATAAAAACTGAAAATGAGTGTCACGCCTAAACCAAAGGATTTATGCACACATTTCAACATGTATTTAGTTCAGGTTGACGTCCTGAAGCCTAAATCACCATTAATTTGACTACACAACTTATTCCTATGAAGATACATTCAAAGTAAAAAAACGGGCTCAACTCGGACTGAAAGTGCATTTAAAGCAATAAAAACTGAAAATGAGTGTCACGCCTAAACCAAAGGACTTATGCACACATTTCAACATGTATTTAGTTCAGGTTGACGTCCTGAAGCCTAAATCACCATTAATTTGACTACACAACTTATTCCTATGAAGATACATTCAATGTAAAAAAACGTGCTCTACTCGGCCTGAAAATGCATTTAAAGCAATAAAAACTCAAAATGAGTGTCACGCCTAAACCAAAGGCCTTATGCACACATTTCAACATGTATTTAGTTCAGGTTGACCTCCTGAAGCCTAAATGACCATTAATTTGACTATACAACTCATTCCTATGAAGGAACATTCAAAGTAAAAAAACGGGCTCAACTCGGACTGAAAGTGCATTTAAAGCAATAAAAACTGAAAATGAGTGTCACGCCTAAACCAAAGGACTTATGCACACATTTCAACATGTATTTAGTTCAGGTTGACCTCCTGAAGCCTAAATCACCATTAATTTGACTACACAACTTATTCCTATGAAGATACATTCAAAGTCACAAAACGTGCTCAACTAGGCCTGAAAGTGCATTTAAAGCAATAAAAACTGAAAATGAGTGTCACGCCTAAACCAAAGGACTTATGCACACATTTCAACATGTATTTAGTTCAGCTTGACATTCTGAAGCCTAAATGAGCATTAATTTGACTACACAACTTATTCCTATGAAGATACATTCAAAGTAAAAAAACGGCTCAACTCGGACTGAAAGTGCATTTAAAGTAATAAAAACTGAAAATGAGTGTCACGCCTAAACCAAAGGATTTATGAAAACATTTCAACATGTATTTAGTTCAGGTTGACGTCCTGAAGCCTAAATCACCATTAATTTGACTACACAACTTATTCCTATGAAGATACATTCAAAGTAAAAAAACGGGCTCAACTCGGACTGAAAGTGCATTTAAAGCAATAAAAACTGAAAATGAGTGTCACGCCTAAACCAAAGGACTTATGCACACATTTCAACATGTATTTAGTTCAGGTTGACGTCCTGAAGCCTAAATGAGCATTAATTTGACTACACAACTTATTCCTATGAAGATACATTCAATGTAAAAAAACGTGCTCTACTCGGCCTGAAAATGCATTTAAAGCAATAAAAACTCAAAATGAGTGTCACGCCTAAACCAAAGGCCTTATGCACACATTTCAACATGTATTTAGTTCAGGTTGACCTCCTGAAGCCTAAATGAGCATTAATTTGACTACACAACTCATTCCTATGAAGGAACATTCAAAGTAAAAAAACGGGCTCAACTCGGACTGAAAGTGCATTTAAAGCAATAAAAACTGAAAATGAGTGTCACGCCAAAACCAAAGGACTTATGCACACATTTCAACATGTATTTAGTTCAGGTTGACCTCCTGAAGCCTAAATGAGCATTTATTTGACTACACATCTCATTCCTATGAAGGTACATTCAAAGTCACAAAACGTGCTCAACTCGGCCTCAAAGTGCATTTAAAGCAATAAAAACTCAAGATGAGTGTCACACCTAAACCAAAGGATTTATGCACACATTTCAACATGTATTTTGTTCAGGTTGACCTCCTGAAGCCTAAATGAGCATTTATTTGACTACACAACTCATTCCTATGAAGGTACATTCAAAGTCACAAAACGTGCTCAACTAGGCCTGAAAGTGCATTTAAAGCAATAAAAACTCAAAATGAGTGTCACGCCTAAACCAAAGGACTTATGCACACATTTCAACATGTATTTAGTTCAGGTTGACCTCCTGAAGCCTAAATCACCATTAATTTGACTACACAACTTATTCCTATGAAGATACATTCAAAGTAAAAAAACGGGCTCAACTCGGACTGAAAGTGCATTTAAAGCAATAAAAACTGAAAATGAGTGTCACGCCTAAACCAAACGACTTATGCACACATTTCAACATGTATTTAGTTCAGGTTGACCTCCTGAAGCCTAAATGAGCATTAATTTGACTACACAACTTATTCCTATGAAGGAACATTCAAAGTAAAAAAACGGGCTCAACTCGGACTGAAAGTGAATTTAAAGCAATAAAAACTGAAAATGAGTGTCACGCCTAAACCAAAGGACTTATGCACACATTTCAACATGTATGTAGTTCAGGTTGACCTCTTGAAGCCTAAATGAGCATTAATTTGACTACACAACTCATTCCTATGAAGGTACATTCAAAGTCACAAAACGTGCTCAACTAGGCCTGAAAGTGCATTTAAAGCAATAAAAACTCAAAATGAGTGTCACGCCTAAACCAAAGGACTTATGCACACATTTCAACATGTATTTAGTTCAGGTTGACCTCCTGAAGCCTAAATCACCATTAATTTGACTACACAACTTAATCCTATGAAGATACATTCAAAGTAAAAAAACGGGCTCAACTCGGACTGAAAGTGCATTTAAAGCAATAAAAACTGAAAATGAGTGTCACGCCTAAACCAAAGGACTTATGCACACATTTCAACATTTATTTAGTTCAGGTTGACGTCCTGAAGCCTAAATCACCATTAATTTGACTACACAACTTATTCCTATGAAGATACATTCAAAGTAAAAAAACGTGCTCTACTCGGCCTGAAAATGCATTTAAAGCAATAAAAACTCAAAATGAGTGTCGCGCCTAAACCAAAGGCCTTACGCACACATTTCAACATGTATTTAGTTCAGGTTGACCTCCTGAAGCCTAAATGAGCATTAATTTGACTACACAACTCATTCCTATGAAGGAACATTCAAAGTAAAAAAACGGGCTCAACTCGGACTGAAAGTGCATTTAAAGCAATAAAAACTGAAAATGAGTGTCACGCCTAAACCAAAGGACTTATGCACACATTTCAACATGTATTTAGTTCAGGTTGACCTCCTGAAGCCTAAATGAGCATTAATTTGACTACACAACTCATTCCTATGAAGGTACATTCAAAGTCACAAAACGTGCTCAACTAGGCCTGAAAGTGCATTTAAAGCAATAAAAACTCAAAATGAGTGTCACGCCTAAACCAAAGGACTTATGCACACATTTCAACATGTATTTAGTTCAGGTTGACATTCTGAAGCCTAAATGAGCATTAATTTGACTACACAACTTATTCCTATGAAGATACATTCAAAGTAAAAAAACGGGCTCAACTCGGACTGAAAGTGCATTTAAAGCAATAAAAACTGAAAATGAGTGTCACGCCTAAACCAAAGGACTTATGCACACATTTCAACATGTATTTAGTTCAGGTTGACCTCCTGAAGCCTAAATGAGCATTAATTTGACTACACAACTCATTCCTATGAAGGTACATTCAAAGTCACAAAACGTGCTCAACTAGGCCTGAAAGTGCATTTAAAGCAATAAAAACTCAAAATGAGTGTCACGCCTAAACCAAAGGACTTATGCACACATTTCAACATGTATTTAGTTCAGGTTGACCTCCTGAAGCCTAAATCACCATTAATTTGACTACACAACTTAATCCTATGAAGATACATTCAAAGTAAAAAAACGGGCTCAACTCGGACTGAAAGTGCATTTAAAGCAATAAAAACTGAAAATGAGTGTCACGCCTAAACCAAAGGACTTATGCACACATTTCAACATTTATTTAGTTCAGGTTGACCTCCTGAAGCCTAAATGAGCATTAATTTGACTACACAACTTATTCCTATGAAGATACATTCAAAGTAAAAAAACGTGCTCTACTCGGCCTGAAAATGCATTTAAAGCAATAAAAACTCAAAATGAGTGTCGCGCCTAAACCAAAGGCCTTACGCACACATTTCAACATGTATTTAGTTCAGGTTGACCTCCTGAAGCCTAAATGAGCATTAATTTGACTACACAACTCATTCCTATGAAGGAACATTCAAAGTAAAAAAACGGGCTCAACTCGGACTGAAAGTGCATTTAAAGCAATAAAAACTGAAAATGAGTGTCACGCCTAAACCAAAGGACTTATGCACACATTTCAACATGTATTTAGTTCAGGTTGACCTCCTGAAGCCTAAATAAGCATTAATTTGACTACACAACTCATTCCTATGAAGGTACATTCAAAGTCACAAAACGTGCTCAACTAGGCCTGAAAGTGCATTTAAAGCAATAAAAACTCAAAATGAGTGTCACACCTAAACCAAAGGACTTATGCACACATTTCAACATGTATTTAGTTCAGGTTGACATTCTGAAGCCTAAATGAGCATTAATTTGACTACACAACTTATTCCTATGAAGATACATTCAAAGTAAAAAAACGGGCTCAACTCGGACTGAAAGTGCATTTAAAGCAATAAAAACTGAAAATGAGTGTCACGCCTAAACCAAAGGACTTATGCACACATTTCAACATGTATTTAGTTCAGGTTGACCTCCTGAAGCCTAAATGAGCATTAATTTGACTACACAACTCATTCCTATGAAGGTACATTCAAAGTCACAAAACGTGCTCAACTAGGCCTGAAAGTGCATTTAAAGCAATAAAAACTCAAAATGAGTGTCACGCCTAAACCAAAGGACTTATGCACACATTTCAACATGTATTTAGTTCAGGTTGACCTCCTGAAGCCTAAATCACCATTAATTTGACTACACAACTTAATCCTATGAAGATACATTCAAAGTAAAAAAACGGGCTCAACTCGGACTGAAAGTGCATTTAAAGCAATAAAAACTGAAAATGAGTGTCACGCCTAAACCAAAGGACTTATGCACACATTTCAACATGTATTTAGTTCAGGTTGACGTCCTGAAGCCTAAATGAGCATTAATTTGACTACACAACTTATTCCTATGAAGATACATTCAAAGTAAAAAAACGTGCTCTACTCGGCCTGAAAATGCATTTAAAGCAATAAAAACTCAAAATGAGTGTCACGCCTAAACCAAAGGCCTTATGCACACATTTCAACATGTATTTAGTTCAGGTTGACCTCCTGAAGCCTAAATGAGCATTAATTTGACTATACAACTCATTCCTATGAAGGAACATTCAAAGTAAAAAAACGGGCTCAACTCGGACTGAAAGTGCATTTAAAGCAATAAAAACTGAAAATGAGTGTCACGCCTAAACCAATAGACTTATGCACAAATTTCAACATGTATTTAGTTCAGGTTGACCTCCTGAAGCCTAAATGAGCATTAATTTGACTATACAACTCATTCCTATGAAGGTACATTAAAAGTCACAAAACGTGCTCAACTAGGCCTGAAAGTGCATTTAAAGCAATAAAAACTCAAAATGAGTGTCACGCCTAAACCAAAGGACTTATGCACACATTTCAACATGTATTTAGTTCAGGTTGACATTCTGAAGCCTAAATGAGCATTAATTTGATCACAGAACTCAAACCAAAGGACGTCTGCACACATTTCAACGTCTAAAGTGTTGTTTCCGATGCCTGCTAGTGTATGTGTGCGTGCGTGTGTGAGAGTGTGTAAGTGTGTGCGTGTGTTTGTGTGTGTTTGTGTGGGTGCGTGCGTGTGTGTGTGTGTTGTGCGCACCCCCCCCCCCCAAATAAAAGTACTGTATTCGCATAAAAATGACGAATTACTCAGAGGTTTTAACTTTTGCTTGCACTTGATTTGTTCTGACACCGACGACGTCCACCAATGACAGCCCGAGTGGATCTAGCCCACGTGGTGTGAGAGCAGGGGGAGGTGAAAAGATGCAAAGCCTAGGTGATTGGCTGTGCATCTTTCAGTCTTCCACGTGGGTTAGTCTTTGATCTTCAATCAGTGTCCAAATGTTGTTTACATGCGTAGCGTGTGCGGATGTGTGTGCCTCTCATGAGTTTGTGTGTGTGTTTGCGCGCGCGTGATCGTGTGCCCATACATGTGTGAGTGTTTCTTTGATCTAAATCATCGTTGGTGTGTTGTTTACGATACGTGCTCGTCTGTGCGTACGTTTGTGTGAGTGTGTGTGCGTGCGTTTGAGTGTGTGCTTGCTGCGTGCTGGCGCGCTCGGAAGCGTGTGTGTCACAGAGAAAGAGAGGGAGCGGGATCGCTGGCCTCTATGTACTCTATGTGAAACACACAGGACATTTGTAATTTCTTCCCTTTCACATTTTTTGGCTTTTTTAAAAATAAAACTTATTTCATCAATGGTTCATAATGAGTGTCACGCCTAGACCAAATGACTTATGCACACATTTCAACATTTATTTAGTTCAGGTTGACCTCCTGAAGCCTAAATGAGCATTTATTTGACTACACAACTCATTCCTATGAAGGTACATTCAAAGTCACAAAACGTGCTCAACTAGGCCTGAAAGTGCATTTAAAGCAATAAAAACTCAAAATGAGTGTCACGCCTAAACCAAAGGACTTATGCACACATTTCAACATGTATTTAGTTCAGGTTGACCTCCTGAAGCCTAAATCACCATTAATTTGATCACACAACTCATTCCTATGAAGATACATTCAAACTCAGAAACGTGCTCTACTCGGCCTGAAAATGCATTTAAAGCAATAAAAACTCAAAATGAGTGTCACACCTAAACCAAAGGACTTATGCACACATTTCAACATGTATTTAGTTCAGGTTGACCTCCTGAAGCCTAAATGAGCATTAATTTGACTACACAACTCATTCCTATGAAGGTACATTCAAAGTCACAAAACGTGCTCAACTAGGCCTGAAAGTGCATTTAAAGCAATAAAAACTCAAAATGAGTGTCACGCCTAAACCAAAGGACTTATGCACACATTTCAACATGTATTTAGTTCAGGTTGACCTCCTGAAGCCTAAATCACCATTAATTTGACTACACAACTTATTCCTATGAAGATACATTCAAAGTAAAAAAACGGGCTCAACTCGGACTGAAAGTGCATTTAAAGCAATAAAAACTGAAAATGAGTGTCACGCCTAAACCAAAGGACTTATGCACACATTTCAACATGTATTTAGTTCAGGTTGACGTCCTGAAGCCTAAATGAGCATTAATTTGACTACACAACTTATTCCTATGAAGATACATTCAAAGTAAAAAAACGTGCTCTACTCGGCCTGAAAATGCATTTAAAGCAATAAAAACTCAAAATGAGTGTCGCGCCTAAAGCAAAGGCCTTATGCACACATTTCAACATGTATTTAGTTCAGGTTGACCTCCTGAAGCCTAAATCACCATTAATTTGACTACACAACTTATTCCTATGAAGAAACATTCAAAGTAAAAAAACGGGCTCAACTCGGACTGAAAGTGCATTTAAAGCGATAAAAACTGAAAATGAGTGTCACGCCTAAACCAAAGGACTTATGCACACATTTCAACATGTATTTAGTTCAGGTTGACCTCCTGAAGCCTAAATGAGCATTAATTTGACTACACAACTCATTCCTATGAAGGTACATTCAAAGTCACAAAACGTGCTCAACTAGGCCTGAAAGTGCATTTAAAGCAATAAAAACTCAAAATGAGTGTCACGCCTAAACCAAAGGACTTATGCACACGTTTCAACATGTATTTAGTTCAGGTTGACGTCCTGAAGCCTAAATGAGCATTAATTTGACTACACAACTTATTCCTATGAAGATACATTCAAAGTAAAAAAACGGGCTCAACTCGGACTGAAAGTGCATTTAAAGCAATAAAAACTCAAAATGAGTGTCACGCCTAAACCAAAGGACTTATGCACACATTTCAACATGTATTTAGTTCAGGTTGACCTCCTGAAGCCTAAATGAGCATTAATTTGACTACACAACTCATTCCTATGAAGGTACATTCAAAGTCACAAAACGTGCTCAACTAGGCCTGAAAGTGCATTTAAAGCAATAAAAACTCAAAATGAGTGTCACGCCTAAACCAAAGGACTTATGCACACATTTCAACATGTATTTAGTTCAGGTTGACCTCCTGAAGCCTAAATCACCATTAATATGACTACACAACTTAATCCTATGAAGATACATTCAAAGTAAAAAAACGGGCTCAACTCGGACTGAAAGTGCATTTAAAGCAATAAAAACTGAAAATGAGTGTCACGCCTAAACCAAAGGACTTATGCACACATTTCAACATGTATTTAGTTCAGGTTGACGTCCTGAAGCCTAAATGAGCATTAATTTGACTACACAACTTATTCCTATGAAGATACATTCAAAGTAAAAAAACGTGCTCTACTCGACCTGAAAATGCATTTAAAGCAATAAAAACTCAAAATGAGTGTCACGCCTAAACCAAAGGCGTTATGCACACATTTCAACATGTATTTAGTTCAGGTTGACCTCCTGAAGCCTAAATGAGCATTAATTTGACTATACAACTCATTCCTATGAAGGAACATTCAAAGTAAAAAAACGGGCTCAACTCGGACTGAAAGTGCATTTAAAGCAATAAAAACTGAAAATGAGTGTCACACCTAAACCAATAGACTTATGCACAAATTTCAACATGTATTTAGTTCAGGTTGACCTCCTGAAGCCTAAATGAGTATAATTTGACTACACAACTCATTCCTATGAAGGTACATTAAAAGTCACAAAACGTGCTCAACTAGGCCTGAAAGTGCATTTAAAGCAATAAAAACTCAAAATGAGTGTCACGCCTAAACCAAAGGACTTATGCACACATTTCAACATGTATTTAGTTCAGGTTGACATTCTGAAGCCTAAATGAGCATTAATTTGATCACAGAACTCAAACCAAAGGACGTCTGCACACATTTCAACGTCTAAAGTGTTGTTTCCGATGCCTGCTAGTGTATGTGTGCGTGCGTGTGTGAGAGTGTGTAAGTGTGTGCGTGTGTTTGTGTGTTGTGCGCACCCCCCCCCCCCCAAAAAGTACTGTATTCGCATAAAAATGACGAATTACTCAGAGGTTTTAACTTTTGCTTGCACTTGATTTGTTCTGACACCGACGACGTCCACCAATGACAGCCCGAGTGGATCTAGCCCACGTGGTGTGAGAGCAGGGGGAGGTGAAAAGATGCAAAGCCTAGGTGATTGGCTGTGCATCTTTCAGTCTTCCACGTGGGTTAGTCTTTGATCTTCAATCAGTGTCCAAATGTTGTTTACATGCGTAGCGTGTGCGGATGTGTGTGCCTCTCATGAGTTTGTGTGTGTGTTTGCGCGCGCGTGATCGTGTGCCCATACATGTGTGAGTGTTTCTTTGATCTAAATCATCGTTGGTGTGTTGTTTACGATACGTGCTCGTCTGTGCGTACGTTTGTGTGAGTGTGTGTGCGTGCGTTTGTGTGTGTGCTTGCTGCGTGCTGGCGCGCTCGGAAGCGTGTGTGTCACAGAGAAAGAGAGGGAGCGGGATCGCTGGCCTCTATGTACTCTATGTGAAACACACAGGACATTTGTAATTTCGTCCCTTTCACATTTTTTGGCTTTTTTAAAAATAAAACTTATTTCATCAATGGTTCATAATGAGTGTCACGCCTAGACCAAATGACTTATGCACACATTTCAACATTTATTTAGTTCAGGTTGACCTCCTGAAGCCTAAATGAGCATTAATTTGACTACACAACTCATTCCTATGAAAGAACATTCAAAGTAAAAAAACGGGCTCAACTCGGACTGAAAGTGCATTTAAAGCAATAAAAACTGAAAATGAGTGTCACGCCTAAACCAAAGGACTTATGCACACATTTCAACATGTATGTAGTTCAGGTTGACCTCCTGAAGCCTAAATGAGCATTAATTTGACTACACAACTCATTCCTATGAAGGTACATTCAAAGTCACAAAACGTGCTCAACTAGGCCTGAAAGTGCATTTAAAGCAATAAAAACTCAAAATGAGTGTCACGCCTAAACCAAAGGACTTATGCACACATTTCAACATGTATTTAGTTCAGGTTGATCTCCTGAAGCCTAAATCACCATTAATTTGACTACACAAATTAATCCTATGAAGATACATTCAAATTAAAAAAACGGGCTCAACTCGGACTGAAAATGCATTTAAAGCAATAAAAACTGAAAATGAGTGTCACGCCTAAACCAAAGGACTTATGCACACATTTCAACATGTATTTAGTTCAGGTTGACCTCCTGAAGCCTAAATGAGCATTAATTTGACTACACAACTCATTCCTATGAAGGAACATTCAAAGTAAAAAAACGGGCTCAACTCGGACTGAAAGTGCATTTAAAGCAATAAAAACTCAAAATGAGTGTCACGCGTAAACCAAAGGAATTATGCACACATTTCAACATGTATTTAGTTCAGGTTGACCTCCTGAAGCCTAAATGAGCATTAATTTGACTACACAACTCATTCCTATGAAGGTACATTCAAAGTCACAAAACGTGCTCAACTAGGCCTGAAAGTGCATTTAAAGCAATAAAAACTCAAAATGAGTGTCACGCCTAAACCAAAGGACTTATGCACACATTTCAACATGTATTTAGTTCAGGTTGACCTCCTGAAGCCTAAATCACCATTAATTTGACTACACAACTTATTCCTATGAAGATACATTCAAAGTAAAAAAACGTGCTCTACTCGGCCTGAAAATGCATTTAAAGCAATAAAAACTGAAAATGAGTGTCACGCCTAAACCAAAGGACTTATGCACACATTTCAACATGTATTTAGTTCAGGTTGACGTCCTGAAGCCTAAATGAGCATTAATTTGACTACACAACTTATTCCTATGAAGATACATTCAAAGTAAAAAAACGTGCTCAACTCGGACTGAAAGTGCATTTAAAGCAATAAAAACTGAAAATGAGTGTCACGCCTAAACCAAAGGACTTATGCACACATTTCAACATGTATTTAGTTCAGGTTGACGTCCTGAAGCCTAAATGAGCATTAATTTGACTACACAACTTATTCCTATGAAGATACATTCAAAGTAAAAAAACGTGCTCTACTCGGCCTGAAAATGCATTTAAAGCAATAAAAACTCAAAATGAGTGTCACGCCTAAACCAAAGGCCTTATGCACACATTTCAACATGTATTTAGTTCAGGTTGACCTCCTGAAGCCTAAATGAGCATTAATTTGACTATACAACTCATTCCTATGAAGGAACATTCAAAGTAAAAAAACGGGCTCAACTCGGACTGAAAGTGCATTTAAAGCAATAAAAACTGAAAATGAGTGTCACACCTAAACCAATAGACTTATGCACACATTTCAACATTTATTTTGTTCAGGTTGACCTCCTGAAGCCTAAATGAGCATTTATCTGACTACACAACTCATTCCTATGAAGGTACATTCAAAGTCACAAAACGTGCTCAACTAGGCCTGAAAGTGCATTTAAAGCAATAAAAACTGAAAATGAGTGTCACGCCTAAACCAAAGGACTTATGCACACATTTCAACATGTATTTAGTTCAGGTTGACCTCCTGAAGCCTAAATCACCATTAATTTGACTACACAACTTAATCCTATGAAGATACATTCAAAGTAAAAAAACGGGCTCAACTCGGACTGAAAGTGCATTTAAAGCAATAAAAACTGAAAATGAGTGTCACGCCTAAACCAAAGGACTTATGCACACATTTCAACATGTATTTAGTTCAGGTTGAACTCCTGAAGCCTAAATGAGCATTTATTTGACTACACAACTCATTCCTATGAAGGTACATTCAAAGTCACAAAACGTGCTCAACTAGGCCTGAAAGTGCATTTAAAGCAATAAAAACTCAAAATGAGTGTCACGCCTAAACCAAAGGACTTATGCACACATTTCAACATGTATTTAGTTCAGGTTGACATTCTGAAGCCTAAATGAGCATTAATTTGACTACACAACTTATTCCTATGAAGATACATTCAAAGTAAAAAAACGGCTCAACTCGGACTGAAAGTGCATTTAAAGCAATAAAAACTGAAAATGAGTGTCACGCCTAAACCAAAGGACTTATGCACACATTTCAACATGTATTTAGTTCAGGTTGACCTCCTGAAGCCTAAATCACCATTAATTTGACTACACAACTTATTCCTATGAAGATACATTCAAAGTAAAAAAACGGGCTCAACTCGGACTGAAAGTGCATTTAAAGCAATAAAAACTGAAAATGAGTGTCACGCCTAAACCAAAGGACTTATGCACACATTTCAACATGTATTTAGTTCAGGTTGACGTCCTGAAGCCTAAATGAGCATTAATTTGACTACACAACTTATTCCTATGAAGATACATTCAAAGTAAAAAAACGTGCTCTACTCGGCCTGAAAATGCATTTAAAGCAATAAAAACTCAAAATGAGTGTCGCGCCTAAAGCAAAGGCCTTATGCACACATTTCAACATGTATTTAGTTCAGGTTGACCTCCTGAAGCCTAAATGAGCATTAATTGGACTACACAACTTATTCCTATGAAGGAACATTCAAAGTAAAAAAACGGGCTCAATTCGGACTGAAAGTGCATTTAAAGCAATAAAAACTGAAAATGAGTGTCACGCCTAAACCAAAGGACTTATGCACACATTTCAACATGTATTTAGTTCAGGTTGACCTCCTGAAGCCTAAAGCACCATTAATTTGACTACACAACTTATTCCTATGAAGATACATTCAAAGTAAAAAAACGGGCTCAACTCGGACTGAAAGTGCATTTAAAGCAATAAAAACTGAAAATGAGTGTCACGCCTAAACCAAAGGACTTATGCACACATTTCAACATGTATTTAGTTCAGGTTGACGTCCTGAAGCCTAAATGAGCATTAATTTGACTACACAACTTATTCCTATGAAGATACATTCAAAGTAAAAAAACGTGCTCTACTCGGCCTGAAAATGCATTTAAAGCAATAAAAACTCAAAATGAGTGTCACGCCTAAACCAAAGGACTTATACACACATTTCAACATGTATTTAGTTCAGGTTGACCTCCTGAAGCCTAAATGAGCATTAATTGGACTACACAACTTATTCCTATGAAGGAACATTCAAAGTAAAAAAACGGGCTCAATTCGGACTGAAAGTGCATTTAAAGCAATAAAAACTGAAAATGAGTGTCACGCCTAAACCAAAGGACTTATGCACACATTTCAACATGTATTTAGTTCAGGTTGACCTCCTGAAGCCTAAAGCACCATTAATTTGACTACACAACTTATTCCTATGAAGATACATTCAAAGTAAAAAAACGGGCTCAACTCGGACTGAAAGTGCATTTAAAGCAATAAAAACTGAAAATGAGTGTCACGCCTAAACCAAAGGACTTATGCACACATTTCAACATGTATTTAGTTCAGGTTGACGTCCTGAAGCCTAAATGAGCATTAATTTGACTACACAACTTATTCCTATGAAGATACATTCAAAGTAAAAAAACGTGCTCTACTCGGCCTGAAAATGCATTTAAAGCAATAAAAACTCAAAATGAGTGTCACGCCTAAACCAAAGGACTTATACACACATTTCAACATGTATTTAGTTCAGGTTGACCTCCTGAAGCCTAAATGAGCATTAATTGGACTACACAACTTATTCCTATGAAGGAACATTCAAAGTAAAAAAACGGGCTCAATTCGGACTGAAAGTGCATTTAAAGCAATAAAAACTGAAAATGAGTGTCACGCCTAAACCAAAGGACTTATGCACACATTTCAACATGTATTTAGTTCAGGTTGACCTCCTGAAGCCTAAATCACCATTAATTTGACTACACAACTTATTCCTATGAAGGAACATTCAAAGTAAAAAAACGTGCTCTACTCGGCCTGAAAATGCATTTAAAGCAATAAAAACTCAAAATGAGTGTCACGCCTAAACCAAAGGCCTTATGCACACATTTCAACATGTATTTAGTTCAGGTTGACCTCCTGAAGACTAAATGAGCATTTATTTGACTACACAACTCATTCCTATGAAGGTACATTCAAAGTCACAAAACGTGCTCAACTAGGCCTGAAAGTGCATTTAAAGCAATAAAAACTCAAAATGAGTGTCACGCCTAAACCAAAGGATTTATGCACACATTTCAACATGTATTTTGTTCAGGTTGACCTCCTGAAGCCTAAATGAGCATTTATTTGACTACACAACTCATTCCTATGAAGGTACATTCAAAGTCACAAAACGTGCTCAACTAGGCCTGAAAGTGCATTTAAAGCAATAAAAACTGAAAATGAGTGTCACGCCTAAACCAAAGGACTTATGCACACATTTCAACATGTATTTAGTTCAGGTTGACCTCCTGAAGCCTAAATGAGCATTAATTTGACTACACAACTCATTCCTATGAAGGTACATTCAAAGTCACAAAACGTGCTCAACTAGGCCTGAAAGTGCATTTAAAGCAATAAAAACTCAAAATGAGTGTCACGCCTAAACCAAAGGTCTTATGCACACATTTCAACATGTATTTAGTTCAGGTTGACATTCTGAAGCCTAAATGAGCATTAATTTGACTACACAACTTATTCCTATGAAGATACATTCAAAGTAAAAAAACGGCTCAACTCGGACTGAAAGTGCATTTAAAGCAATAAAAACTGAAAATGAGTGTCACGCCTAAACCAAAGGACTTATGCACACATTTCAACATGTATTTAGTTCAGGTTGACCTCCTGAAGCCAAAATGAGCCTTAATTTGACTACACAACTCATTCCTATGAAGGTACATTCAAAGTCACAAAACGTGCTCAACTAGGCCTGAAAGTGCATTTAAAGCAATAAAAACTCAAAATGAGTGTCACGCCTAAACCAAAGGACTTATGCACACATTTCAACATGTATTTAGTTCAGGTTGACATTCTGAAGCCTAAATGAGCATTAATTTGACTACACAACTTATTCCTATGAAGATACATTCAAAGGAAAAAAACGGCTCAACTCGGACTGAAAGTGCATTTAAAGCAATAAAAACTGAAAATGAGTGTCACGCCTAAACCAAAGGACTTATGCACACATTTCAACATGTATTTAGTTCAGGTTGACCTCCTGAAGCCTAAATCACCATTAATTTGATCACACAACTCATTCCTATGAAGATACATTCAAACTCAGAAACGTGCTCTACTCATCCTGAAAATGCATTTAAAGCAATAAAAACTCAAAATGAGTGTCACACCTAAACCAAAGGACTTATGCACACATTTCAACATGTATTTAGTTCAGGTTGACCTCCTGAAGCCTAAATGAGCATTAATTTGACTACACAACTCATTCCTATGAAGGTACATTCAAAGTCACAAAACGTGCTCAACTAGGCCTGAAAGTGCATTTAAAGCAATAAAAACTCAAAATGAGTGTCACGCCTAAACCAAAGGACTTATGCACACATTTCAACATGTATTTAGTTCAGGTTGACCTCCTGAAGCCTAAATCACCATTAATTTGACTACACAACTTATTCCTATGAAGATACATTCAAAGTAAAAAAACGGGCTCAATTCGGACTGAAAGTGCATTTAAAGCAAAAAAATCTGAAAATGAGTGTCACGCCTAAACCAAAGGACTTATGCACACATTTCAACATGTATTTAGTTCAGGTTGACGTCCTGAAGCCTAAATGAGCATTAATTTGACTACACAACTTATTCCTATGAAGATACATTCAAAGTAAAAAAACGTGCTCTACTCGGCCTGAAAATGCATTTAAAGCAATAAAAACTCAAAATGAGTGTCGCACCTAAAGCAAAGGCCTTATGCACACATTTCAACATGTATTTAGTTCAGGTTGACGTCCTGAAGCCTAAATGAGCATTAATTTGACTACACAACTTATTCCTATGAAGATACATTCAAAGTAAAAAAACGTGCTCTACTCGGCCTGAAAATGCATTTAAAGCAATAAAAACTCAAAATGAGTGTCGCGCCTAAAGCAAAGGCCTTATGCACACATTTCAACATGTATTTAGTTCAGGTTGACCTCCTGAAGCCTAAATGAGCATTAATTTGACTACACAACTTATTCCTATGAAGGAACATTCAAAGTAAAAAAACGGGCTCAACTCGGACTGAAAGTGCATTTAAAGCAATAAAAACTGAAAATGTGTGTCACGCCTAAACCAAAGGACTTATGCACACATTTCAACATGTATTTAGTTCAGGTTGACCTCCTGAAGCCTAAATGAGCATTAATTTGACTACACAACTCATTCCTATGAAGGTACATTCAAAGTCACAAAACGTGCTCAACTAGGCCTGAAAGTGCATTTAAAGCAATAAAAACTCAAAATGAGTGTCACGCCTAAACCAAAAGGACTTATGCACACATTTCAACATGTATTTAGTTCAGGTTGACATTCTGAAGCCTAAATGAGCATTAATTTGATCACACAACTCATTCCTATGAAGATACATTCAAACTCAGAAACGTGCTCTACTCGGCCTGAAAATGCATTTAAAGCAATAAAAACCCAAATTGAGTGTCACGCCTAAACCAAAGGACTTATACACACATTTCAACATGTATTTAGTTCAGGTTGACCTCCTGAAGCCTAAATAAGCATTAATTTGACTACACAACTTATTCCTATGAAGGAACATTCAAAGTAAAAAAACGGGCTCATTTCGGACTGAAAGTGCATTTAAAGCAATAAAAACTGAAAATGAGTGTCACGCCTAAACCAAAGGACTTATGCACACATTTCAACATGTATTTAGTTCAGGTTGACATTCTGAAGCCTAAATGAGCATTAATTTGACTACACAACTTATTCCTATGAAGATACATTCAAAGGAAAAAAACGGCTCAACTCGGACTGAAAGTGCATTTAAAGCAATAAAAACTGAAAATGAGTGTCACGCCTAAACCAAAGGACTTATGCACACATTTCAACATGTATTTAGTTCAGGTTGACCTCCTGAAGCCTAAATCACCATTAATTTGATCACACAACTCATTCCTATGAAGATACATTCAAACTCAGAAGCGTGCTCTACTCGGCCTGAAAATGCATTTAAAGCAATAAAAACTCAAAATGAGTGTCACATCTAAACCAAAGGACTTATGCACACATTTCAACATGTATTTAGTTCAGGTTGACCTCCTGAAGCCTAAATGAGCATTAATTTGACTACACAACTCATTCCTATGAAGGTACATTCAAAGTCACAAAACGTGCTCAACTAGGCCTGAAAGTTCATTTAAAGCAATAAAAACTCAAAATGAGTGTCACGCCTAAACCAAAGGACTTATGCACACATTTCAACATGTATTTAGTTCAGGTTGACCTCCTGAAGCCTAAATCACCATTAATTTGACTACACAACTTATTCCTATGAAGATACATTCAAAGTAAAAAAACGGGCTCAACTCGGACTGAAAGTGCATTTAAAGCAATAAAAACTGAAAATGAGTGTCACGCCTAAACCAAAGGACTTATGCACACATTTCAACATGTATTTAGTTCAGGTTGACGTCCTGAAGCCTAAATGAGCATTAATTTGACTACACAACTTATTCCTATGAAGATACATTCAAAGTAAAAAAACGTGCTCTACTCGGCCTGAAAATGCATTTAAAGCAATAAAAAATCAAAATGAGTGTCGCGCCTAAAGCAAAGGCCTTATGCACACATTTCAACATGTATTTAGTTCAGGTTGACCTCCTGAAGCCTAAATGAGCATTAATTTGACTACACAACTCATTCCTATGAAGGTACATTCAAAGTCACAAAACGTGCTCAACTAGGCCTGAAAGTGCATTTAAAGCAATAAAACTCAAAATGAGTGTCACGCCTAAACCAAAGGACTTATGCACACATTTCAACATGTATTTAGTTCAGGTTGACCTCCTGAAGCCTAAATCACCATTAATTTGACTACACAACTTATTCCTATGAAGATACATTCAAAGTAAAAAAACGGGCTCAACTCGGACTGAAAGTGCATTTAAAGCAATAAAAACTGAAAATGAGTGTCACGCCTAAACCAAAGGACTTATGCACACATTTCAACATGTATTTAGTTCAGGTGGACGTCCTGAAGCCTAAATGAGCATTAATTTGACTACACAACTTATTCCTATGAAGATACATTCAAAGTAAAAAAACGTGCTCTACTCGGCCTGAAAATGCATTTAAAGCAATAAAAAATCAAAATGAGTGTCGCGCCTAAAGCAAAGGCCTTATGCACACATTTCAACATGTATTTAGTTCAGGTTGACCTCCTGAAGCCTAAATGAGCATTAATTTGACTACACAACTTATTCCTATGAAGGAACATTCAAAGTAAAAAAACGGGCTCAACTCGGACTGAAAGTGCATTTAAAGCAATAAAAACTGAAAATGTGTGTCACGCCTAAACCAAAGGACTTATGCACACATTTCAACATGTATTTAGTTCAGGTTGACCTCCTGAAGCCTAAATGAGCATTAATTTGACTACACAACTCATTCCTATGAAGGTACATTCAAAGTCACAAAACGTGCTCAACTAGGCCTGAAAGTGCATTTAAAGCAATAAAAACTCAAAATGAGTGTCACGCCTAAACCAAAGGACTTATGCACACATTTCAACATGTATTTAGTTCAGGTTGACATTCTGAAGCCTAAATGAGCATTAATTTGATCACACAACTCATTCCTATGAAGATACATTCAAACTCAGAAACGTGCTCTACTCGGCCTGAAAATGCATTTAAAGCAATAAAAACTCAAATTGAGTGTCACGCCTAAACCAAAGGACTTATACACACATTTCAACATGTATTTAGTTCAGGTTGACCTCCTGAAGCCTAAATGAGCATTAATTTGACTACACAACTTATTCCTATGAAGGAACATTCAAAGTAAAAAAACGGGCTCAATTCGGACTGAAAGTGCATTTAAAGCAATAAAAACTGAAAATGAGTGTCACGCCTAAACCAAAGGACTTATGCACACATTTCAACATGTATTTAGTTCAGGTTGACCTCCTGAAGCCTAAATCACCATTAATTTGACTACACAACTTATTCCTATGAAGAAACATTCAAAGTAAAAAAACGGGCTCAACTCGGACTGAAAGTGCATTTAAAGCAATAAAAACTGAAAATGAGTGTCACGCCTAAACCAAAGGACTTATGCACACATTTCAACATGTATTTAGTTCAGGTTGACGTCCTGAAGCCTAAATGAGCCTTAATTTGACTACACAACTCATTCCTATGAAGGTACATTCAAAGTCACAAAACGTGCTCAACTAGGCCTGAAAGTGCATTTAAAGCAATAAAAACTCAAAATGAGTGTCACGCCTAAACCAAAGGACTTATGCACACATTTCAACATGTATTTAGTTCAGGTTGACATTCTGAAGCCTAAATGAGCATTAATTTGACTACACAACTTATTCCTATGAAGATACATTCAAAGGAAAAAAACGGCTCAACTCGGACTGAAAGTGCATTTAAAGCAATAAAAACTGAAAATGAGTGTCACGCCTAAACCAAAGGACTTATGCACACATTTCAACATGTATTTAGTTCAGGTTGACCTCCTGAAGCCTAAATGAGCATTAATTTGACTACACAACTCATTCCTATGAAGGTACATTCAAAGTCACAAAACGTGCTCAACTAGGCCTGAAAGTGCATTTAAAGCAATAAAAACTCAAAATGAGTGTCACGCCTAAACCAAAGGACTTATGCACACATTTCAACATGTATTTAGTTCAGGTTGACCTCCTGAAGCCTAAATCACCATTAATTTGACTACACAACTTAATCCTATGAAGATACATTCAAAGTAAAAAAACGGGCTCAACTCGGACTGAAAGTGCATTTAAAGCAATAAAAACTGAAATTGAGTGTCACGCCTAAACCAAAGGACTTATGCACACATTTCAACATGTATTTAGTTCAGGTTGACCTCCTGAAGCCTAAATCACCATTAATTTGACTACACAACTTATTCCTATGAAGATACATTCAAAGTAAAAAAACGGGCTCAACTCGGACTGAAAGTGCATTTAAAGCAATAAAAACTGAAAATGAGTGTCACGCCTAAACCAAAGGACTTATGCACACATTTCAACATGTATTTAGTTCAGGTTGACCTCCTGAAGCCTAAATCACCATTAATTTGACTACACAACTTATTCCTATGAAGAAACATTCAAAGTAAAAAAACGGGCTCAACTCGGACTGAAAGTGCATTTAAAGCAATAAAAACTGAAAATGAGTGTCACGCCTAAACCAAAGGACTTATGCACACATTTCAACATGTATTTAGTTCAGGTTGACATCCTGAAGCCTAAATGAGCATTAATTTGACTACACAACTCATTCCTATGAAGGTACATTCAAAGTCACAAAACGTGCTCAACTAGGCCTGAAAGTGCATTTAAAGCAATAAAAACTCAAAATTAGTGTCACGCCTAAACCAAAGGACTTATGCACACATTTCAACATGTATATAGTTCAGGTTGACATTCTGAAGCCTAAATGAGCATTAATTTGACTACACAACTTATTCCTATGAAGATACATTCAAAGTAAAAAAACGGCTCAACTCGGACTGAAAGTGCATTTAAAGCAATAAAAACTGAAAATGAGTGTCACGCCTAAACCAAAGGACTTATGCACACATTTCAACATGTATTTAGTTCAGGTTGACCTCCTGAAGCCTAAATGAGCATTAATTTGACTACACAACTCATTCCTATGAAGGTACATTCAAAGTCACAAAACGTGCTCAACTAGGCCTGAAAGTGCATTTAAATCAATAAAAACTCAAAATGAGTGTCACGCCTAAACCAAAGGACTTATGCACACATTTCAACATGTATTTAGTTCAGGTTGACCTCCTGAAGCCTAAATCACCATTAATTTGACTACACAACTTAATCCTATGAAGATACATTCAAAGTAAAAAAACGGGCTCAACTCGTACTGAAAGTGCATTTAAAGCAATAAAAACTGAAAATGAGTGTCACGCCTAAACCAAAGGACTTATGCACACATTTCAACATGTATTTAGTTCAGGTTGACGTCCTGAAGCCTAAATGAGCATTAATTTGACTACACAACTTATTCCTATGAAGATACATTCAAAGTAAAAAAACGTGCTCTACTCGGCCTGAAAATGCATTTAAAGCAATAAAAACTCAAAATGAGTGTCACGCCTAAACCAAAGGCCTTATGCACACATTTCAACATGTATTTAGTTCAGGTTGACCTCCTGAAGCCTAAATGACCATTAATTTGACTATACAACTCATTCCTATGAAGGAACATTCAAAGTAAAAAAACGGGCTCAACTCGGACTGAAAGTGCATTTAAAGCAATAAAAACTGAAAATGAGTGTCACGCCTAAACCAAAGGACTTATGCACACATTTCAACATGTATTTAGTTCAGGTTGACCTCCTGAAGCCTAAATGAGCCTTAATTTGACGACACAACTCATTCCTATGAAGGTACATTCAAAGTCACAAAACGTGCTCAACTAGGCCTGAAAGTGCATTTAAAGCAATAAAAACTCAAAATGAGTGTCACGCCTAAACCAAAGGACTTATGCACACATTTCAACATGTATTTAGTTCAGGTTGACATTCTGAAGCCTAAATGAGCATTAATTTGACTACACAACTTATTCCTATGAAGATACATTCAAAGGAAAAAAACGGCTCAACTCGGACTGAAAGTGCATTTAAAGCAATAAAAACTGAAAATGAGTGTCACGCCTAAACCAAAGGACTTATGCACACATTTCAACATGTATTTAGTTCAGGTTGACCTCCTGAAGCCTAAATCACCATTAATTTGACTACACAACTTATTCCTATGAAGATACATTCAAAGTAAAAAAACGTGCTCTACTCGGCCTGAAAATGCATTTAAAGCAATAAAAACTCAAAATGAGTGTCACGCCTAAACCAAAGGCCTTATGCACACATTTCAACATGTATTTAGTTCAGGTTGACCTCCTGAAGCCTAAATGAGCATTAATTTGACTATACAACTCATTCCTATGAAGGAACATTCAAAGTAAAAAAACGGGCTCAACTCGGACTGAAAGTGCATTTAAAGCAATAAAAACTGAAAATGAGTGTCACACCTAAACCAATAGACTTATGCACACATTTCAACATTTATTTTGTTCAGGTTGACCTCCTGAAGCCTAAATGAGCATTTATCTGACTACACAACTCATTCCTATGAAGGTACATTCAAAGTCACAAAACGTGCTCAACTAGGCCTGAAAGTGCATTTAAAGCAATAAAAACTGAAAATGAGTGTCACGCCTAAACCAAAGGACTTATGCACACATTTCAACATGTATTTAGTTCAGGTTGACCTCCTGAAGCCTAAATCACCATTAATTTGACTACACAACTTAATCCTATGAAGATACATTCAAAGTAAAAAAACGGGCTCAACTCGGACTGAAAGTGCATTTAAAGCAATAAAAACTGAAAATGAGTGTCACGCCTAAACCAAAGGACTTATGCACACATTTCAACATGTATTTAGTTCAGGTTGAACTCCTGAAGCCTAAATGAGCATTTATTTGACTACACAACTCATTCCTATGAAGGTACATTCAAAGTCACAAAACGTGCTCAACTAGGCCTGAAAGTGCATTTAAAGCAATAAAAACTCAAAATGAGTGTCACGCCTAAACCAAAGGACTTATGCACACATTTCAACATGTATTTAGTTCAGGTTGACATTCTGAAGCCTAAATGAGCATTAATTTGACTACACAACTTATTCCTATGAAGATACATTCAAAGTAAAAAAACGGCTCAACTCGGACTGAAAGTGCATTTAAAGCAATAAAAACTGAAAATGAGTGTCACGCCTAAACCAAAGGACTTATGCACACATTTCAACATGTATTTAGTTCAGGTTGACCTCCTGAAGCCTAAATCACCATTAATTTGACTACACAACTTATTCCTATGAAGATACATTCAAAGTAAAAAAACGGGCTCAACTCGGACTGAAAGTGCATTTAAAGCAATAAAAACTGAAAATGAGTGTCACGCCTAAACCAAAGGACTTATGCACACATTTCAACATGTATTTAGTTCAGGTTGACGTCCTGAAGCCTAAATGAGCATTAATTTGACTACACAACTTATTCCTATGAAGATACATTCAAAGTAAAAAAACGTGCTCTACTCGGCCTGAAAATGCATTTAAAGCAATAAAAACTCAAAATGAGTGTCGCGCCTAAAGCAAAGGCCTTATGCACACATTTCAACATGTATTTAGTTCAGGTTGACCTCCTGAAGCCTAAATGAGCATTAATTGGACTACACAACTTATTCCTATGAAGGAACATTCAAAGTAAAAAAACGGGCTCAATTCGGACTGAAAGTGCATTTAAAGCAATAAAAACTGAAAATGAGTGTCACGCCTAAACCAAAGGACTTATGCACACATTTCAACATGTATTTAGTTCAGGTTGACCTCCTGAAGCCTAAAGCACCATTAATTTGACTACACAACTTATTCCTATGAAGATACATTCAAAGTAAAAAAACGGGCTCAACTCGGACTGAAAGTGCATTTAAAGCAATAAAAACTGAAAATGAGTGTCACGCCTAAACCAAAGGACTTATGCACACATTTCAACATGTATTTAGTTCAGGTTGACGTCCTGAAGCCTAAATGAGCATTAATTTGACTACACAACTTATTCCTATGAAGATACATTCAAAGTAAAAAAACGTGCTCTACTCGGCCTGAAAATGCATTTAAAGCAATAAAAACTCAAAATGAGTGTCACGCCTAAACCAAAGGACTTATACACACATTTCAACATGTATTTAGTTCAGGTTGACCTCCTGAAGCCTAAATGAGCATTAATTGGACTACACAACTTATTCCTATGAAGGAACATTCAAAGTAAAAAAACGGGCTCAATTCGGACTGAAAGTGCATTTAAAGCAATAAAAACTGAAAATGAGTGTCACGCCTAAACCAAAGGACTTATGCACACATTTCAACATGTATTTAGTTCAGGTTGACCTCCTGAAGCCTAAAGCACCATTAATTTGACTACACAACTTATTCCTATGAAGATACATTCAAAGTAAAAAAACGGGCTCAACTCGGACTGAAAGTGCATTTAAAGCAATAAAAACTGAAAATGAGTGTCACGCCTAAACCAAAGGACTTATGCACACATTTCAACATGTATTTAGTTCAGGTTGACGTCCTGAAGCCTAAATGAGCATTAATTTGACTACACAACTTATTCCTATGAAGATACATTCAAAGTAAAAAAACGTGCTCTACTCGGCCTGAAAATGCATTTAAAGCAATAAAAACTCAAAATGAGTGTCACGCCTAAACCAAAGGACTTATACACACATTTCAACATGTATTTAGTTCAGGTTGACCTCCTGAAGCCTAAATGAGCATTAATTGGACTACACAACTTATTCCTATGAAGGAACATTCAAAGTAAAAAAACGGGCTCAATTCGGACTGAAAGTGCATTTAAAGCAATAAAAACTGAAAATGAGTGTCACGCCTAAACCAAAGGACTTATGCACACATTTCAACATGTATTTAGTTCAGGTTGACCTCCTGAAGCCTAAATCACCATTAATTTGACTACACAACTTATTCCTATGAAGGAACATTCAAAGTAAAAAAACGTGCTCTACTCGGCCTGAAAATGCATTTAAAGCAATAAAAACTCAAAATGAGTGTCACGCCTAAACCAAAGGCCTTATGCACACATTTCAACATGTATTTAGTTCAGGTTGACCTCCTGAAGACTAAATGAGCATTTATTTGACTACACAACTCATTCCTATGAAGGTACATTCAAAGTCACAAAACGTGCTCAACTAGGCCTGAAAGTGCATTTAAAGCAATAAAAACGCAAAATGAGTGTCACGCCTAAACCAAAGGATTTATGCACACATTTCAACATGTATTTTGTTCAGGTTGACCTCCTGAAGCCTAAATGAGCATTTATTTGACTACACAACTCATTCCTATGAAGGTACATTCAAAGTCACAAAACGTGCTCAACTAGGCCTGAAAGTGCATTTAAAGCAATAAAAACTGAAAATGAGTGTCACGCCTAAACCAAAGGACTTATGCACACATTTCAACATGTATTTAGTTCAGGTTGACCTCCTGAAGCCTAAATGAGCATTAATTTGACTACACAACTCATTCCTATGAAGGTACATTCAAAGTCACAAAACGTGCTCAACTAGGCCTGAAAGTGCATTTAAAGCAATAAAAACTCAAAATGAGTGTCACGCCTAAACCAAAGGTCTTATGCACACATTTCAACATGTATTTAGTTCAGGTTGACATTCTGAAGCCTAAATGAGCATTAATTTGACTACACAACTTATTCCTATGAAGATACATTCAAAGTAAAAAAACGGCTCAACTCGGACTGAAAGTGCATTTAAAGCAATAAAAACTGAAAATGAGTGTCACGCCTAAACCAAAGGACTTATGCACACATTTCAACATGTATTTAGTTCAGGTTGACCTCCTGAAGCCAAAATGAGCCTTAATTTGACTACACAACTCATTCCTATGAAGGTACATTCAAAGTCACAAAACGTGCTCAACTAGGCCTGAAAGTGCATTTAAAGCAATAAAAACTCAAAATGAGTGTCACGCCTAAACCAAAGGACTTATGCACACATTTCAACATGTATTTAGTTCAGGTTGACATTCTGAAGCCTAAATGAGCATTAATTTGACTACACAACTTATTCCTATGAAGATACATTCAAAGGAAAAAAACGGCTCAACTCGGACTGAAAGTGCATTTAAAGCAATAAAAACTGAAAATGAGTGTCACGCCTAAACCAAAGGACTTATGCACACATTTCAACATGTATTTAGTTCAGGTTGACCTCCTGAAGCCTAAATCACCATTAATTTGATCACACAACTCATTCCTATGAAGATACATTCAAACTCAGAAACGTGCTCTACTCATCCTGAAAATGCATTTAAAGCAATAAAAACTCAAAATGAGTGTCACACCTAAACCAAAGGACTTATGCACACATTTCAACATGTATTTAGTTCAGGTTGACCTCCTGAAGCCTAAATGAGCATTAATTTGACTACACAACTCATTCCTATGAAGGTACATTCAAAGTCACAAAACGTGCTCAACTAGGCCTGAAAGTGCATTTAAAGCAATAAAAACTCAAAATGAGTGTCACGCCTAAACCAAAGGACTTATGCACACATTTCAACATGTATTTAGTTCAGGTTGACCTCCTGAAGCCTAAATCACCATTAATTTGACTACACAACTTATTCCTATGAAGATACATTCAAAGTAAAAAAACGGGCTCAATTCGGACTGAAAGTGCATTTAAAGCAATAAAATCTGAAAATGAGTGTCACGCCTAAACCAAAGGACTTATGCACACATTTCAACATGTATTTAGTTCAGGTTGACGTCCTGAAGCCTAAATGAGCATTAATTTGACTACACAACTTATTCCTATGAAGATACATTCAAAGTAAAAAAACGTGCTCTACTCGGCCTGAAAATGCATTTAAAGCAATAAAAACTCAAAATGAGTGTCGCACCTAAAGCAAAGGCCTTATGCACACATTTCAACATGTATTTAGTTCAGGTTGACGTCCTGAAGCCTAAATGAGCATTAATTTGACTACACAACTTATTCCTATGAAGATACATTCAAAGTAAAAAAACGTGCTCTACTCGGCCTGAAAATGCATTTAAAGCAATAAAAACTCAAAATGAGTGTCGCGCCTAAAGCAAAGGCCTTATGCACACATTTCAACATGTATTTAGTTCAGGTTGACCTCCTGAAGCCTAAATGAGCATTAATTTGACTACACAACTTATTCCTATGAAGGAACATTCAAAGTAAAAAAACGGGCTCAACTCGGACTGAAAGTGCATTTAAAGCAATAAAAACTGAAAATGTGTGTCACGCCTAAACCAAAGGACTTATGCACACATTTCAACATGTATTTAGTTCAGGTTGACCTCCTGAAGCCTAAATGAGCATTAATTTGACTACACAACTCATTCCTATGAAGGTACATTCAAAGTCACAAAACGTGCTCAACTAGGCCTGAAAGTGCATTTAAAGCAATAAAAACTCAAAATGAGTGTCACGCCTAAACCAAAAGGACTTATGCACACATTTCAACATGTATTTAGTTCAGGTTGACATTCTGAAGCCTAAATGAGCATTAATTTGATCACACAACTCATTCCTATGAAGATACATTCAAACTCAGAAACGTGCTCTACTCGGCCTGAAAATGCATTTAAAGCAATAAAAACCCAAATTGAGTGTCACGCCTAAACCAAAGGACTTATACACACATTTCAACATGTATTTAGTTCAGGTTGACCTCCTGAAGCCTAAATAAGCATTAATTTGACTACACAACTTATTCCTATGAAGGAACATTCAAAGTAAAAAAACGGGCTCATTTCGGACTGAAAGTGCATTTAAAGCAATAAAAACTGAAAATGAGTGTCACGCCTAAACCAAAGGACTTATGCACACATTTCAACATGTATTTAGTTCAGGTTGACCTCCTGAAGCCTAAATGAGCCTTAATTTGACTACACAACTCATTCCTATGAAGGTACATTCAAAGTCACAAAACGTGCTCAACTAGGCCTGAAAGTGCATTTAAAGCAATAAAAACTCAAAATGAGTGTCACGCCTAAACCAAAGGACTTATGCACACATTTCAACATGTATTTAGTTCAGGTTGACATTCTGAAGCCTAAATGAGCATTAATTTGACTACACAACTTATTCCTATGAAGATACATTCAAAGGAAAAAAACGGCTCAACTCGGACTGAAAGTGCATTTAAAGCAATAAAAACTGAAAATGAGTGTCACGCCTAAACCAAAGGACTTATGCACACATTTCAACATGTATTTAGTTCAGGTTGACCTCCTGAAGCCTAAATCACCATTAATTTGATCACACAACTCATTCCTATGAAGATACATTCAAACTCAGAAACGTGCTCTACTCGGCCTGAAAATGCATTTAAAGCAATAAAAACTCAAAATGAGTGTCACATCTAAACCAAAGGACTTATGCACACATTTCAACATGTATTTAGTTCAGGTTGACCTCCTGAAGCCTAAATGAGCATTAATTTGACTACACAACTCATTCCTATGAAGGTACATTCAAAGTCACAAAACGTGCTCAACTAGGCCTGAAAGTTCATTTAAAGCAATAAAAACTCAAAATGAGTGTCACGCCTAAACCAAAGGACTTATGCACACATTTCAACATGTATTTAGTTCAGGTTGACCTCCTGAAGCCTAAATCACCATTAATTTGACTACACAACTTATTCCTATGAAGATACATTCAAAGTAAAAAAACGGGCTCAACTCGGACTGAAAGTGCATTTAAAGCAATAAAAACTGAAAATGAGTGTCACGCCTAAACCAAAGGACTTATGCACACATTTCAACATGTATTTAGTTCAGGTTGACGTCCTGAAGCCTAAATGAGCATTAATTTGACTACACAACTTATTCCTATGAAGATACATTCAAAGTAAAAAAACGTGCTCTACTCGGCCTGAAAATGCATTTAAAGCAATAAAAAATCAAAATGAGTGTCGCGCCTAAAGCAAAGGCCTTATGCACACATTTCAACATGTATTTAGTTCAGGTTGACCTCCTGAAGCCTAAATGAGCATTAATTTGACTACACAACTCATTCCTATGAAGGTACATTCAAAGTCACAAAACGTGCTCAACTAGGCCTGAAAGTGCATTTAAAGCAATAAAACTCAAAATGAGTGTCACGCCTAAACCAAAGGACTTATGCACACATTTCAACATGTATTTAGTTCAGGTTGACCTCCTGAAGCCTAAATCACCATTAATTTGACTACACAACTTATTCCTATGAAGATACATTCAAAGTAAAAAAACGGGCTCAACTCGGACTGAAAGTGCATTTAAAGCAATAAAAACTGAAAATGAGTGTCACGCCTAAACCAAAGGACTTATGCACACATTTCAACATGTATTTAGTTCAGGTGGACGTCCTGAAGCCTAAATGAGCATTAATTTGACTACACAACTTATTCCTATGAAGATACATTCAAAGTAAAAAAACGTGCTCTACTCGGCCTGAAAATGCATTTAAAGCAATAAAAAATCAAAATGAGTGTCGCGCCTAAAGCAAAGGCCTTATGCACACATTTCAACATGTATTTAGTTCAGGTTGACCTCCTGAAGCCTAAATGAGCATTAATTTGACTACACAACTTATTCCTATGAAGGAACATTCAAAGTAAAAAAACGGGCTCAACTCGGACTGAAAGTGCATTTAAAGCAATAAAAACTGAAAATGTGTGTCACGCCTAAACCAAAGGACTTATGCACACATTTCAACATGTATTTAGTTCAGGTTGACCTCCTGAAGCCTAAATGAGCATTAATTTGACTACACAACTCATTCCTATGAAGGTACATTCAAAGTCACAAAACGTGCTCAACTAGGCCTGAAAGTGCATTTAAAGCAATAAAAACTCAAAATGAGTGTCACGCCTAAACCAAAGGACTTATGCACACATTTCAACATGTATTTAGTTCAGGTTGACATTCTGAAGCCTAAATGAGCATTAATTTGATCACACAACTCATTCCTATGAAGATACATTCAAACTCAGAAACGTGCTCTACTCGGCCTGAAAATGCATTTAAAGCAATAAAAACTCAAATTGAGTGTCACGCCTAAACCAAAGGACTTATACACACATTTCAACATGTATTTAGTTCAGGTTGACCTCCTGAAGCCTAAATGAGCATTAATTTGACTACACAACTTATTCCTATGAAGGAACATTCAAAGTAAAAAAACGGGCTCAATTCGGACTGAAAGTGCATTTAAAGCAATAAAAACTGAAAATGAGTGTCACGCCTAAACCAAAGGACTTATGCACACATTTCAACATGTATTTAGTTCAGGTTGACCTCCTGAAGCCTAAATGAGCCTTAATTTGACTACACAACTCATTCCTATGAAGGTACATTCAAAGTCACAAAACGTGCTCAACTAGGCCTGAAAGTGCATTTAAAGCAATAAAAACTCAAAATGAGTGTCACGCCTAAACCAAAGGACTTATGCACACATTTCAACATGTATTTAGTTCAGGTTGACATTCTGAAGCCTAAATGAGCATTAATTTGACTACACAACTTATTCCTATGAAGATACATTCAAAGGAAAAAAACGGCTCAACTCGGACTGAAAGTGCATTTAAAGCAATAAAAACTGAAAATGAGTGTCACGCCTAAACCAAAGGACTTATGCACACATTTCAACATGTATTTAGTTCAGGTTGACCTCCTGAAGCCTAAATGAGCATTAATTTGACTACACAACTCATTCCTATGAAGGTACATTCAAAGTCACAAAACGTGCTCAACTAGGCCTGAAAGTGCATTTAAAGCAATAAAAACTCAAAATGAGTGTCACGCCTAAACCAAAGGACTTATGCACACATTTCAACATGTATTTAGTTCAGGTTGACCTCCTGAAGCCTAAATCACCATTAATTTGACTACACAACTTAATCCTATGAAGATACATTCAAAGTAAAAAAACGGGCTCAACTCGGACTGAAAGTGCATTTAAAGCAATAAAAACTGAAATTGAGTGTCACGCCTAAACCAAAGGACTTATGCACACATTTCAACATGTATTTAGTTCAGGTTGACCTCCTGAAGCCTAAATCACCATTAATTTGACTACACAACTTATTCCTATGAAGATACATTCAAAGTAAAAAAACGGGCTCAACTCGGACTGAAAGTGCATTTAAAGCAATAAAAACTGAAAATGAGTGTCACGCCTAAACCAAAGGACTTATGCACACATTTCAACATGTATTTAGTTCAGGTTGACCTCCTGAAGCCTAAATCACCATTAATTTGACTACACAACTTATTCCTATGAAGAAACATTCAAAGTAAAAAAACGGGCTCAACTCGGACTGAAAGTGCATTTAAAGCAATAAAAACTGAAAATGAGTGTCACGCCTAAACCAAAGGACTTATGCACACATTTCAACATGTATTTAGTTCAGGTTGACATCCTGAAGCCTAAATGAGCATTAATTTGACTACACAACTCATTCCTATGAAGGTACATTCAAAGTCACAAAACGTGCTCAACTAGGCCTGAAAGTGCATTTAAAGCAATAAAAACTCAAAATTAGTGTCACGCCTAAACCAAAGGACTTATGCACACATTTCAACATGTATATAGTTCAGGTTGACATTCTGAAGCCTAAATGAGCATTAATTTGACTACACAACTTATTCCTATGAAGATACATTCAAAGTAAAAAAACGGCTCAACTCGGACTGAAAGTGCATTTAAAGCAATAAAAACTGAAAATGAGTGTCACGCCTAAACCAAAGGACTTATGCACACATTTCAACATGTATTTAGTTCAGGTTGACCTCCTGAAGCCTAAATGAGCATTAATTTGACTACACAACTCATTCCTATGAAGGTACATTCAAAGTCACAAAACGTGCTCAACTAGGCCTGAAAGTGCATTTAAATCAATAAAAACTCAAAATGAGTGTCACGCCTAAACCAAAGGACTTATGCACACATTTCAACATGTATTTAGTTCAGGTTGACCTCCTGAAGCCTAAATCACCATTAATTTGACTACACAACTTAATCCTATGAAGATACATTCAAAGTAAAAAAACGGGCTCAACTCGTACTGAAAGTGCATTTAAAGCAATAAAAACTGAAAATGAGTGTCACGCCTAAACCAAAGGACTTATGCACACATTTCAACATGTATTTAGTTCAGGTTGACGTCCTGAAGCCTAAATGAGCATTAATTTGACTACACAACTTATTCCTATGAAGATACATTCAAAGTAAAAAAACGTGCTCTACTCGGCCTGAAAATGCATTTAAAGCAATAAAAACTCAAAATGAGTGTCACGCCTAAACCAAAGGCCTTATGCACACATTTCAACATGTATTTAGTTCAGGTTGACCTCCTGAAGCCTAAATGACCATTAATTTGACTATACAACTCATTCCTATGAAGGAACATTCAAAGTAAAAAAACGGGCTCAACTCGGACTGAAAGTGCATTTAAAGCAATAAAAACTGAAAATGAGTGTCACGCCTAAACCAAAGGACTTATGCACACATTTCAACATGTATTTAGTTCAGGTTGACCTCCTGAAGCCTAAATGAGCCTTAATTTGACGACACAA
Source organism: Hippocampus zosterae (assembly GCF_025434085.1). NCBI lineage: Eukaryota > Metazoa > Chordata > Actinopteri > Syngnathiformes > Syngnathidae > Hippocampus > Hippocampus zosterae. The sequence goes on from NC_067460.1 coordinate 1,585,275, forward strand.
CTCATTCCTATGAAGGTACATTCAAAGTCACAAAACGTGCTCAACTAGGCCTGAAAGTGCATTTAAAGCAATAAAAACTCAAAATGAGTGTCACGCCTTAACCAAAGGACTTATGCACACATTTCAACATGTATTTAGTTCAGGTTGACATTCTGAAGCCTAAATGAGCATTAATTTGACTACACAACTTATTCCTATGAAGATACATTCAAAGGAAAAAAACGGCTCAACTCGGACTGAAAGTGCATTTAAAGCAATAAAAACTGAAAATGAGTGTCACGCCTAAACCAAAGGACTTATGCACACATTTCAACATGTATTTAGTTCAGGTTGACCTCCTGAAGCCTAAATCACCATTAATTTGACTACACAACTTATTCCTATGAAGATACATTCAAAGTAAAAAAACGTGCTCTACTCGGCCTGAAAATGCATTTAAAGCAATAAAAACTCAAAATGAGTGTCACGCCTAAACCAAAGGCCTTATGCACACATTTCAACATGTATTTAGTTCAGGTTGACCTCCTGAAGCCTAAATGAGCATTAATTTGACTATACAACTCATTCCTATGAAGGAACATTCAAAGTAAAAAAACGGGCTCAACTCGGACTGAAAGTGCATTTAAAGCAATAAAAACTGAAAATGAGTGTCACACCTAAACCAATAGACTTATGCACACATTTCAACATTTATTTTGTTCAGGTTGACCTCCTGAAGCCTAAATGAGCATTTATCTGACTACACAACTCATTCCTATGAAGGTACATTCAAAGTCACAAAACGTGCTCAACTAGGCCTGAAAGTGCATTTAAAGCAATAAAAACTGAAAATGAGTGTCACGCCTAAACCAAAGGACTTATGCACACATTTCAACATGTATTTAGTTCAGGTTGACCTCCTGAAGCCTAAATCACCATTAATTTGACTACACAACTTAATCCTATGAAGATACATTCAAAGTAAAAAAACGGGCTCAACTCGGACTGAAAGTGCATTTAAAGCAATAAAAACTGAAAATGAGTGTCACGCCTAAACCAAAGGACTTATGCACACATTTCAACATGTATTTAGTTCAGGTTGAACTCCTGAAGCCTAAATGAGCATTTATTTGACTACACAACTCATTCCTATGAAGGTACATTCAAAGTCACAAAACGTGCTCAACTAGGCCTGAAAGTGCATTTAAAGCAATAAAAACTCAAAATGAGTGTCACGCCTAAACCAAAGGACTTATGCACACATTTCAACATGTATTTAGTTCAGGTTGACATTCTGAAGCCTAAATGAGCATTAATTTGACTACACAACTTATTCCTATGAAGATACATTCAAAGTAAAAAAACGGCTCAACTCGGACTGAAAGTGCATTTAAAGCAATAAAAACTGAAAATGAGTGTCACGCCTAAACCAAAGGACTTATGCACACATTTCAACATGTATTTAGTTCAGGTTGACCTCCTGAAGCCTAAATCACCATTAATTTGACTACACAACTTATTCCTATGAAGATACATTCAAAGTAAAAAAACGGGCTCAACTCGGACTGAAAGTGCATTTAAAGCAATAAAAACTGAAAATGAGTGTCACGCCTAAACCAAAGGACTTATGCACACATTTCAACATGTATTTAGTTCAGGTTGACGTCCTGAAGCCTAAATGAGCATTAATTTGACTACACAACTTATTCCTATGAAGATACATTCAAAGTAAAAAAACGTGCTCTACTCGGCCTGAAAATGCATTTAAAGCAATAAAAACTCAAAATGAGTGTCGCGCCTAAAGCAAAGGCCTTATGCACACATTTCAACATGTATTTAGTTCAGGTTGACCTCCTGAAGCCTAAATGAGCATTAATTGGACTACACAACTTATTCCTATGAAGGAACATTCAAAGTAAAAAAACGGGCTCAATTCGGACTGAAAGTGCATTTAAAGCAATAAAAACTGAAAATGAGTGTCACGCCTAAACCAAAGGACTTATGCACACATTTCAACATGTATTTAGTTCAGGTTGACCTCCTGAAGCCTAAAGCACCATTAATTTGACTACACAACTTATTCCTATGAAGATACATTCAAAGTAAAAAAACGGGCTCAACTCGGACTGAAAGTGCATTTAAAGCAATAAAAACTGAAAATGAGTGTCACGCCTAAACCAAAGGACTTATGCACACATTTCAACATGTATTTAGTTCAGGTTGACGTCCTGAAGCCTAAATGAGCATTAATTTGACTACACAACTTATTCCTATGAAGATACATTCAAAGTAAAAAAACGTGCTCTACTCGGCCTGAAAATGCATTTAAAGCAATAAAAACTCAAAATGAGTGTCACGCCTAAACCAAAGGACTTATACACACATTTCAACATGTATTTAGTTCAGGTTGACCTCCTGAAGCCTAAATGAGCATTAATTGGACTACACAACTTATTCCTATGAAGGAACATTCAAAGTAAAAAAACGGGCTCAATTCGGACTGAAAGTGCATTTAAAGCAATAAAAACTGAAAATGAGTGTCACGCCTAAACCAAAGGACTTATGCACACATTTCAACATGTATTTAGTTCAGGTTGACCTCCTGAAGCCTAAAGCACCATTAATTTGACTACACAACTTATTCCTATGAAGATACATTCAAAGTAAAAAAACGGGCTCAACTCGGACTGAAAGTGCATTTAAAGCAATAAAAACTGAAAATGAGTGTCACGCCTAAACCAAAGGACTTATGCACACATTTCAACATGTATTTAGTTCAGGTTGACGTCCTGAAGCCTAAATGAGCATTAATTTGACTACACAACTTATTCCTATGAAGATACATTCAAAGTAAAAAAACGTGCTCTACTCGGCCTGAAAATGCATTTAAAGCAATAAAAACTCAAAATGAGTGTCACGCCTAAACCAAAGGACTTATACACACATTTCAACATGTATTTAGTTCAGGTTGACCTCCTGAAGCCTAAATGAGCATTAATTGGACTACACAACTTATTCCTATGAAGGAACATTCAAAGTAAAAAAACGGGCTCAATTCGGACTGAAAGTGCATTTAAAGCAATAAAAACTGAAAATGAGTGTCACGCCTAAACCAAAGGACTTATGCACACATTTCAACATGTATTTAGTTCAGGTTGACCTCCTGAAGCCTAAATCACCATTAATTTGACTACACAACTTATTCCTATGAAGGAACATTCAAAGTAAAAAAACGTGCTCTACTCGGCCTGAAAATGCATTTAAAGCAATAAAAACTCAAAATGAGTGTCACGCCTAAACCAAAGGCCTTATGCACACATTTCAACATGTATTTAGTTCAGGTTGACCTCCTGAAGACTAAATGAGCATTTATTTGACTACACAACTCATTCCTATGAAGGTACATTCAAAGTCACAAAACGTGCTCAACTAGGCCTGAAAGTGCATTTAAAGCAATAAAAACGCAAAATGAGTGTCACGCCTAAACCAAAGGATTTATGCACACATTTCAACATGTATTTTGTTCAGGTTGACCTCCTGAAGCCTAAATGAGCATTTATTTGACTACACAACTCATTCCTATGAAGGTACATTCAAAGTCACAAAACGTGCTCAACTAGGCCTGAAAGTGCATTTAAAGCAATAAAAACTGAAAATGAGTGTCACGCCTAAACCAAAGGACTTATGCACACATTTCAACATGTATTTAGTTCAGGTTGACCTCCTGAAGCCTAAATGAGCATTAATTTGACTACACAACTCATTCCTATGAAGGTACATTCAAAGTCACAAAACGTGCTCAACTAGGCCTGAAAGTGCATTTAAAGCAATAAAAACTCAAAATGAGTGTCACGCCTAAACCAAAGGTCTTATGCACACATTTCAACATGTATTTAGTTCAGGTTGACATTCTGAAGCCTAAATGAGCATTAATTTGACTACACAACTTATTCCTATGAAGATACATTCAAAGTAAAAAAACGGCTCAACTCGGACTGAAAGTGCATTTAAAGCAATAAAAACTGAAAATGAGTGTCACGCCTAAACCAAAGGACTTATGCACACATTTCAACATGTATTTAGTTCAGGTTGACCTCCTGAAGCCAAAATGAGCCTTAATTTGACTACACAACTCATTCCTATGAAGGTACATTCAAAGTCACAAAACGTGCTCAACTAGGCCTGAAAGTGCATTTAAAGCAATAAAAACTCAAAATGAGTGTCACGCCTAAACCAAAGGACTTATGCACACATTTCAACATGTATTTAGTTCAGGTTGACATTCTGAAGCCTAAATGAGCATTAATTTGACTACACAACTTATTCCTATGAAGATACATTCAAAGGAAAAAAACGGCTCAACTCGGACTGAAAGTGCATTTAAAGCAATAAAAACTGAAAATGAGTGTCACGCCTAAACCAAAGGACTTATGCACACATTTCAACATGTATTTAGTTCAGGTTGACCTCCTGAAGCCTAAATCACCATTAATTTGATCACACAACTCATTCCTATGAAGATACATTCAAACTCAGAAACGTGCTCTACTCATCCTGAAAATGCATTTAAAGCAATAAAAACTCAAAATGAGTGTCACACCTAAACCAAAGGACTTATGCACACATTTCAACATGTATTTAGTTCAGGTTGACCTCCTGAAGCCTAAATGAGCATTAATTTGACTACACAACTCATTCCTATGAAGGTACATTCAAAGTCACAAAACGTGCTCAACTAGGCCTGAAAGTGCATTTAAAGCAATAAAAACTCAAAATGAGTGTCACGCCTAAACCAAAGGACTTATGCACACATTTCAACATGTATTTAGTTCAGGTTGACCTCCTGAAGCCTAAATCACCATTAATTTGACTACACAACTTATTCCTATGAAGATACATTCAAAGTAAAAAAACGGGCTCAATTCGGACTGAAAGTGCATTTAAAGCAATAAAATCTGAAAATGAGTGTCACGCCTAAACCAAAGGACTTATGCACACATTTCAACATGTATTTAGTTCAGGTTGACGTCCTGAAGCCTAAATGAGCATTAATTTGACTACACAACTTATTCCTATGAAGATACATTCAAAGTAAAAAAACGTGCTCTACTCGGCCTGAAAATGCATTTAAAGCAATAAAAACTCAAAATGAGTGTCGCACCTAAAGCAAAGGCCTTATGCACACATTTCAACATGTATTTAGTTCAGGTTGACGTCCTGAAGCCTAAATGAGCATTAATTTGACTACACAACTTATTCCTATGAAGATACATTCAAAGTAAAAAAACGTGCTCTACTCGGCCTGAAAATGCATTTAAAGCAATAAAAACTCAAAATGAGTGTCGCGCCTAAAGCAAAGGCCTTATGCACACATTTCAACATGTATTTAGTTCAGGTTGACCTCCTGAAGCCTAAATGAGCATTAATTTGACTACACAACTTATTCCTATGAAGGAACATTCAAAGTAAAAAAACGGGCTCAACTCGGACTGAAAGTGCATTTAAAGCAATAAAAACTGAAAATGTGTGTCACGCCTAAACCAAAGGACTTATGCACACATTTCAACATGTATTTAGTTCAGGTTGACCTCCTGAAGCCTAAATGAGCATTAATTTGACTACACAACTCATTCCTATGAAGGTACATTCAAAGTCACAAAACGTGCTCAACTAGGCCTGAAAGTGCATTTAAAGCAATAAAAACTCAAAATGAGTGTCACGCCTAAACCAAAAGGACTTATGCACACATTTCAACATGTATTTAGTTCAGGTTGACATTCTGAAGCCTAAATGAGCATTAATTTGATCACACAACTCATTCCTATGAAGATACATTCAAACTCAGAAACGTGCTCTACTCGGCCTGAAAATGCATTTAAAGCAATAAAAACCCAAATTGAGTGTCACGCCTAAACCAAAGGACTTATACACACATTTCAACATGTATTTAGTTCAGGTTGACCTCCTGAAGCCTAAATAAGCATTAATTTGACTACACAACTTATTCCTATGAAGGAACATTCAAAGTAAAAAAACGGGCTCATTTCGGACTGAAAGTGCATTTAAAGCAATAAAAACTGAAAATGAGTGTCACGCCTAAACCAAAGGACTTATGCACACATTTCAACATGTATTTAGTTCAGGTTGACCTCCTGAAGCCTAAATGAGCCTTAATTTGACTACACAACTCATTCCTATGAAGGTACATTCAAAGTCACAAAACGTGCTCAACTAGGCCTGAAAGTGCATTTAAAGCAATAAAAACTCAAAATGAGTGTCACGCCTAAACCAAAGGACTTATGCACACATTTCAACATGTATTTAGTTCAGGTTGACATTCTGAAGCCTAAATGAGCATTAATTTGACTACACAACTTATTCCTATGAAGATACATTCAAAGGAAAAAAACGGCTCAACTCGGACTGAAAGTGCATTTAAAGCAATAAAAACTGAAAATGAGTGTCACGCCTAAACCAAAGGACTTATGCACACATTTCAACATGTATTTAGTTCAGGTTGACCTCCTGAAGCCTAAATCACCATTAATTTGATCACACAACTCATTCCTATGAAGATACATTCAAACTCAGAAACGTGCTCTACTCGGCCTGAAAATGCATTTAAAGCAATAAAAACTCAAAATGAGTGTCACATCTAAACCAAAGGACTTATGCACACATTTCAACATGTATTTAGTTCAGGTTGACCTCCTGAAGCCTAAATGAGCATTAATTTGACTACACAACTCATTCCTATGAAGGTACATTCAAAGTCACAAAACGTGCTCAACTAGGCCTGAAAGTTCATTTAAAGCAATAAAAACTCAAAATGAGTGTCACGCCTAAACCAAAGGACTTATGCACACATTTCAACATGTATTTAGTTCAGGTTGACCTCCTGAAGCCTAAATCACCATTAATTTGACTACACAACTTATTCCTATGAAGATACATTCAAAGTAAAAAAACGGGCTCAACTCGGACTGAAAGTGCATTTAAAGCAATAAAAACTGAAAATGAGTGTCACGCCTAAACCAAAGGACTTATGCACACATTTCAACATGTATTTAGTTCAGGTTGACGTCCTGAAGCCTAAATGAGCATTAATTTGACTACACAACTTATTCCTATGAAGATACATTCAAAGTAAAAAAACGTGCTCTACTCGGCCTGAAAATGCATTTAAAGCAATAAAAAATCAAAATGAGTGTCGCGCCTAAAGCAAAGGCCTTATGCACACATTTCAACATGTATTTAGTTCAGGTTGACCTCCTGAAGCCTAAATGAGCATTAATTTGACTACACAACTCATTCCTATGAAGGTACATTCAAAGTCACAAAACGTGCTCAACTAGGCCTGAAAGTGCATTTAAAGCAATAAAACTCAAAATGAGTGTCACGCCTAAACCAAAGGACTTATGCACACATTTCAACATGTATTTAGTTCAGGTTGACCTCCTGAAGCCTAAATCACCATTAATTTGACTACACAACTTATTCCTATGAAGATACATTCAAAGTAAAAAAACGGGCTCAACTCGGACTGAAAGTGCATTTAAAGCAATAAAAACTGAAAATGAGTGTCACGCCTAAACCAAAGGACTTATGCACACATTTCAACATGTATTTAGTTCAGGTGGACGTCCTGAAGCCTAAATGAGCATTAATTTGACTACACAACTTATTCCTATGAAGATACATTCAAAGTAAAAAAACGTGCTCTACTCGGCCTGAAAATGCATTTAAAGCAATAAAAAATCAAAATGAGTGTCGCGCCTAAAGCAAAGGCCTTATGCACACATTTCAACATGTATTTAGTTCAGGTTGACCTCCTGAAGCCTAAATGAGCATTAATTTGACTACACAACTTATTCCTATGAAGGAACATTCAAAGTAAAAAAACGGGCTCAACTCGGACTGAAAGTGCATTTAAAGCAATAAAAACTGAAAATGTGTGTCACGCCTAAACCAAAGGACTTATGCACACATTTCAACATGTATTTAGTTCAGGTTGACCTCCTGAAGCCTAAATGAGCATTAATTTGACTACACAACTCATTCCTATGAAGGTACATTCAAAGTCACAAAACGTGCTCAACTAGGCCTGAAAGTGCATTTAAAGCAATAAAAACTCAAAATGAGTGTCACGCCTAAACCAAAGGACTTATGCACACATTTCAACATGTATTTAGTTCAGGTTGACATTCTGAAGCCTAAATGAGCATTAATTTGATCACACAACTCATTCCTATGAAGATACATTCAAACTCAGAAACGTGCTCTACTCGGCCTGAAAATGCATTTAAAGCAATAAAAACTCAAATTGAGTGTCACGCCTAAACCAAAGGACTTATACACACATTTCAACATGTATTTAGTTCAGGTTGACCTCCTGAAGCCTAAATGAGCATTAATTTGACTACACAACTTATTCCTATGAAGGAACATTCAAAGTAAAAAAACGGGCTCAATTCGGACTGAAAGTGCATTTAAAGCAATAAAAACTGAAAATGAGTGTCACGCCTAAACCAAAGGACTTATGCACACATTTCAACATGTATTTAGTTCAGGTTGACCTCCTGAAGCCTAAATGAGCCTTAATTTGACTACACAACTCATTCCTATGAAGGTACATTCAAAGTCACAAAACGTGCTCAACTAGGCCTGAAAGTGCATTTAAAGCAATAAAAACTCAAAATGAGTGTCACGCCTAAACCAAAGGACTTATGCACACATTTCAACATGTATTTAGTTCAGGTTGACATTCTGAAGCCTAAATGAGCATTAATTTGACTACACAACTTATTCCTATGAAGATACATTCAAAGGAAAAAAACGGCTCAACTCGGACTGAAAGTGCATTTAAAGCAATAAAAACTGAAAATGAGTGTCACGCCTAAACCAAAGGACTTATGCACACATTTCAACATGTATTTAGTTCAGGTTGACCTCCTGAAGCCTAAATGAGCATTAATTTGACTACACAACTCATTCCTATGAAGGTACATTCAAAGTCACAAAACGTGCTCAACTAGGCCTGAAAGTGCATTTAAAGCAATAAAAACTCAAAATGAGTGTCACGCCTAAACCAAAGGACTTATGCACACATTTCAACATGTATTTAGTTCAGGTTGACCTCCTGAAGCCTAAATCACCATTAATTTGACTACACAACTTAATCCTATGAAGATACATTCAAAGTAAAAAAACGGGCTCAACTCGGACTGAAAGTGCATTTAAAGCAATAAAAACTGAAATTGAGTGTCACGCCTAAACCAAAGGACTTATGCACACATTTCAACATGTATTTAGTTCAGGTTGACCTCCTGAAGCCTAAATCACCATTAATTTGACTACACAACTTATTCCTATGAAGATACATTCAAAGTAAAAAAACGGGCTCAACTCGGACTGAAAGTGCATTTAAAGCAATAAAAACTGAAAATGAGTGTCACGCCTAAACCAAAGGACTTATGCACACATTTCAACATGTATTTAGTTCAGGTTGACCTCCTGAAGCCTAAATCACCATTAATTTGACTACACAACTTATTCCTATGAAGAAACATTCAAAGTAAAAAAACGGGCTCAACTCGGACTGAAAGTGCATTTAAAGCAATAAAAACTGAAAATGAGTGTCACGCCTAAACCAAAGGACTTATGCACACATTTCAACATGTATTTAGTTCAGGTTGACATCCTGAAGCCTAAATGAGCATTAATTTGACTACACAACTCATTCCTATGAAGGTACATTCAAAGTCACAAAACGTGCTCAACTAGGCCTGAAAGTGCATTTAAAGCAATAAAAACTCAAAATTAGTGTCACGCCTAAACCAAAGGACTTATGCACACATTTCAACATGTATATAGTTCAGGTTGACATTCTGAAGCCTAAATGAGCATTAATTTGACTACACAACTTATTCCTATGAAGATACATTCAAAGTAAAAAAACGGCTCAACTCGGACTGAAAGTGCATTTAAAGCAATAAAAACTGAAAATGAGTGTCACGCCTAAACCAAAGGACTTATGCACACATTTCAACATGTATTTAGTTCAGGTTGACCTCCTGAAGCCTAAATGAGCATTAATTTGACTACACAACTCATTCCTATGAAGGTACATTCAAAGTCACAAAACGTGCTCAACTAGGCCTGAAAGTGCATTTAAATCAATAAAAACTCAAAATGAGTGTCACGCCTAAACCAAAGGACTTATGCACACATTTCAACATGTATTTAGTTCAGGTTGACCTCCTGAAGCCTAAATCACCATTAATTTGACTACACAACTTAATCCTATGAAGATACATTCAAAGTAAAAAAACGGGCTCAACTCGTACTGAAAGTGCATTTAAAGCAATAAAAACTGAAAATGAGTGTCACGCCTAAACCAAAGGACTTATGCACACATTTCAACATGTATTTAGTTCAGGTTGACGTCCTGAAGCCTAAATGAGCATTAATTTGACTACACAACTTATTCCTATGAAGATACATTCAAAGTAAAAAAACGTGCTCTACTCGGCCTGAAAATGCATTTAAAGCAATAAAAACTCAAAATGAGTGTCACGCCTAAACCAAAGGCCTTATGCACACATTTCAACATGTATTTAGTTCAGGTTGACCTCCTGAAGCCTAAATGACCATTAATTTGACTATACAACTCATTCCTATGAAGGAACATTCAAAGTAAAAAAACGGGCTCAACTCGGACTGAAAGTGCATTTAAAGCAATAAAAACTGAAAATGAGTGTCACGCCTAAACCAAAGGACTTATGCACACATTTCAACATGTATTTAGTTCAGGTTGACCTCCTGAAGCCTAAATGAGCCTTAATTTGACGACACAACTCATTCCTATGAAGGTACATTCAAAGTCACAAAACGTGCTCAACTAGGCCTGAAAGTGCATTTAAAGCAATAAAAACTCAAAATGAGTGTCACGCCTAAACCAAAGGACTTATGCACACATTTCAACATGTATTTAGTTCAGGTTGACATTCTGAAGCCTAAATGAGCATTAATTTGACTACACAACTTATTCCTATGAAGATACATTCAAAGGAAAAAAACGGCTCAACTCGGACTGAAAGTGCATTTAAAGCAATAAAAACTGAAAATGAGTGTCACGCCTAAACCAAAGGACTTATGCACACATTTCAACATGTATTTAGTTCAGGTTGACCTCCTGAAGCCTAAATCACCATTAATTTGACTACACAACTTAATCCTATGAAGATACATTCAAAGTAAAAAAACGGGCTCAACTCGTACTGAAAGTGCATTTAAAGCAATAAAAACTGAAAATGAGTGTCACGCCTAAACCAAAGGACTTATGCACACATTTCAACATGTATTTAGTTCAGGTTGACGTCCTGAAGCCTAAATGAGCATTAATTTGACTACACAACTTATTCCTATGAAGATACATTCAAAGTAAAAAAACGTGCTCTACTCGGCCTGAAAATGCATTTAAGGCAATAAAAACTCAAAATGAGTGTCACGCCTAAACCAAAGGCCTTATGCACACATTTCAACATGTATTTAGTTCAGGTTGACCTCCTGAAGCCTAAATGACCATTAATTTGACTATACAACTCATTCCTATGAAGGAACATTCAAAGTAAAAAAACGGGCTCAACTCGGACTGAAAGTGCATTTAAAGCAATAAAAACTGAAAATGAGTGTCACGCCTAAACCAAAGGACTTATGCACACATTTCAACATGTATTTAGTTCAGGTTGACCTCCTGAAGCCTAAATCACCATTAATTTGACTACACAACTTATTCCTATGAAGAAACATTCAAAGTAAAAAAACGGGCTCAACTCGGACTGAAAGTGCATTTAAAGCAATAAAAACTGAAAATGAGTGTCACGCCTAAACCAAAGGACTTATGCACACATTTCAACATGTATTTAGTTCAGGTTGACCTCCTGAAGCCTAAATGAGCATTAATTTGACTACACAACTCATTCCTATGAAGGTACATTCAAAGTCACAAAACGAGCTCAACTAGGCCTGAAAGTGCATTTAAAGCAATAAAAACTCAAAATTAGTGTCACGCCTAAACCAAAGGACTTATGCACACATTTCAACATGTATTTAGTTCAGGTTGACATTCTGAAGCCTAAATGAGCATTAATTTGACTACACAACTTATTCCTATGAAGATACATTCAAAGTAAAAAAACGGCTCAACTCGGACTGAAAGTGCATTTAAAGCAATAAAAACTGAAAATGAGTGTCACGCCTAAACCAAAGGACTTATGCACACATTTCAACATGTATTTAGTTCAGGTTGACCTCCTGAAGCCTAAATGAGCATTAATTTGACTACACAACTCATTCCTATGAAGGTACATTCAAAGTCACAAAACGTGCTCAACTAGGCCTGAAAGTGCATTTAAAGCAATAAAAACTCAAAATGAGTGTCACGCCTAAACCAAAGGACTTATGCACACATTTCAACATGTATTTCGTTCAGGTTGACCTCCTGAAGCCTAAATCACCATTAATTTGACTACACAACTTAATCCTATGAAGATACATTCAAAGTAAAAAAACGGGCTCAACTCGGACTGAAAGTGCATTTAAAGCAATAAAAACTGAAAATGAGTGTCACGCCTAAACCAAAGGACTTATGCACACATTTCAACATGTATTTAGTTCAGGTTGACGTCCTGAAGCCTAAATGAGCATTAATTTGACTACACAACTTATTCCTATGAAGATACATTCAAAGTAAAAAAACGTGCTCTACTCGGCCTGAAAATGCATTTAAAGCAATAAAAACTCAAAATGAGTGTCACGCCTAAACCAAAGGCCTTATGCACACATTTCAACATGTATTTAGTTCAGGTTGACCTCCTGAAGCCTAAATGACCATTAATTTGACTATACAACTCATTCCTATGAAGGAACATTCAAAGTAAAAAAACGGGCTCAACTCGGACTGAAAGTGCATTTAAAGCAATAAAAACTGAAAATGAGTGTCACGCCTAAACCAATAGACTTATGCACAAATTTCAACATGTATTTAGTTCAGGTTGACCTCCTGAAGCCTAAATGAGTATAATTTGACTACACAACTCATTCCTATGAAGGTACATTAAAAGTCACAAAACGTGCTCAACTAGGCCTGAAAGTGCATTTAAAGCAATAAAAACTCAAAATGAGTGTCACGCCTAAACCAAAGGACTTATGCACACATAGTTCAGGTTGACATTCTGAAGCCTAAATGACCATTAATTTGATCACAGAACTCAAACCAAAGGACGTCTGCACACATTTCAACGTCTAAAGTGTTGTTTCCGATGCCTGCTAGTGTATGTGTGCGTGCGTGTGTGAGAGTGTGTAAGTGTGTGCGTGTGTTTGTGTGTGTTTGTGTGGGTGCGTGCGTGTGTGTGTGTGTTGTGCGCACCCCCCCCCCCCAAAAAAGTACTGTATTCGCATAAAAATGACGAATTACTCAGAGGTTTTAACTTTTGCTTGCACTTGATTTGTTCTGACACCGACGACGTCCACCAATGACAGCCCGAGTGGATCTAGCCCACGTGGTGTGAGAGCAGGGGGAGGTGAAAAGATGCAAAGCCTAGGTGATTGGCTGTGCATCTTTCAGTCTTCCACGTGGGTTAGTCTTTGATCTTCAATCAGTGTCCAAATGTTGTTTACATGCGTAGCGTGTGCGGATGTGTGTGCCTCTCATGAGTTTGTGTGTGTGTTTGCGCGCGCGTGATCGTGTGCCCATACATGTGTGAGTGTTTCTTTGATCTAAATCATCGTTGGTGTGTTGTTTACGATACGTGCTCGTCTGTGCGTACGTTTGTGTGAGTGTGTGTGCGTGCGTTTGTGTGTGTGCTTGCTGCGTGCTGGCGCGCTCGGAAGCGTGTGTGTCACAGAGAAAGAGAGGGAGCGGGATCGCTGGCCTCTATGTACTCTATGTGAAACACAAAGGACATTTGTAATTTCGTCCCTTTCACATTTTTTGGCTTTTTTAAAAATAAAACTTATTTCATCAATGGTTCATAATGAGTGTCACGCCTAGACCAAATGACTTATGCACACATTTCAACATGTATTTAGTTCAGGTTGACCTCCTGAAGCCTAAATCACCATTAATTTGACTACACAACTTATTCCTATGAAGAAACATTCAAAGTAAAAAAACGGGCTCAACTCGGACTGAAAGTGCATTTAAAGCAATAAAAACTGAAAATGAGTGTCACGCCTAAACCAAAGGACTTATGCACACATTTCAACATGTATTTAGTTCAGGTTGACCTCCTGAAGCCTAAATGAGCATTAATTTGACTACACAACTCATTCCTATGAAGGTACATTCAAAGTCACAAAACGTGCTCAACTAGGCCTGAAAGTGCATTTAAAGCAATAAAAACTCAAAATTAGTGTCACGCCTAAACCAAAGGACTTATGCACACATTTCAACATGTATTTAGTTCAGGTTGACATTCTGAAGCCTAAATGAGCATTAATTTGACTACACAACTTATTCCTATGAAGATACATTCAAAGTAAAAAAACGGCTCAACTCGGACTGAAAGTGCATTTAAAGCAATAAAAACTGAAAATGAGTGTCACGCCTAAACCAAAGGACTTATGCACACATTTCAACATGTATTTAGTTCAGGTTGACGTCCTGAAGCCTAAATGAGCATTAATTTGACTACACAACTTATTCCTATGAAGATACATTCAAAGTAAAAAAACGTGCTCTACTCGGCCTGAAAATGCATTTAAAGCAATAAAAACTCAAAATGAGTGTCACGCCTAAACCAAAGGCCTTATGCACACATTTCAACATGTATTTAGTTCAGGTTGACCTCCTGAAGCCTAAATGACCATTAATTTGACTATACAACTCATTCCTATGAAGGAACATTCAAAGTAAAAAAACGGGCTCAACTCGGACTGAAAGTGCATTTAAAGCAATAAAAACTGAAAATGAGTGTCACGCCTAAACCAATAGACTTATGTACAAATTTCAACATGTATTTAGTTCAGGTTGTTCTCCTGAAGCCTAAATGGGTATAATTTGACTACACAACTCATTCCTATGAAGGTACATTAAAAGTCACAAAACGTGCTCAACTAGGCCTGAAAGTGCATTTAAAGCAATAAAAACTCAAAATGAGTGTCACGCCTAAACCAAAGGACTTATGCACACATTTCAACATGTATTTAGTTCAGGTTGACATTCTGAAGCCTAAATGAGCATTAATTTGATCACAGAACTCAAACCAAAGGACGTCTGCACACATTTCAACGTCTAAAGTGTTGTTTCCGATGCCTGCTAGTGTATGTGTGCGTGCGTGTGTGAGAGTGTGTAAGTGTGTTTGTGTGTGTTTGTGTGGGTGCGTGCGTGTGTGTGTGTGTTGTGCGCACCCCCCCCCCCCCCCAAAAAAGTACTGTATTCGCATAAAAATGACGAATTACTCAGAGGTTTTAACTTTTGCTTGCACTTGATTTGTTCTGACACCGACGACGTCCACCAATGACAGCCCGAGTGGATCTAGCCCATGTGGTGTGAGAGCAGGGGGAGGTGAAAAGATGCAAAGCCTAGGTGATTGGCTGTGCATCTTTCAGTCTTCCACGTGGGTTAGTCTTTGATCTTCAATCAGTGTCCAAATGTTGTTTACATGCGTAGCGTGTGCGGATGTGTGTGCCTCTCATGAGTTTGTGTGTGTGTTTGCGCGCGCGTGATCGTGTGCCCTTACATGTGTGAGTGTTTCTTTGATCTAAATCATCGTTGGTATGTTGTTTACGATACGTGCTCGTCTGTGCGTACGTTTGTGTGAGTGTGTGTGCGTGCGTTTGTGTGTGTGCTTGCTGCGTGCTGGCGCGCTCGGAAGCGTGTGTGTCACAGAGAAAGAGAGGGAGCGGGATCGCTGGCCTCTATGTACTCTATGTGAAACACAAAGGACATTTGTAATTTCGTCCCTTTCACATTTTTTGGCTTTTTTAAAAATAAAACTTATTTCATCAATGGTTCATAATGAGTGTCACGCCTAGACCAAATGACTTATGCACACATTTCAACATTTATTTAGTTCAGGTTGACCTCCTGAAGCCTAAATGAGCATTAATTTGACAACACAACTCATTCCTATGAAGGTACATTCAAAGTCACAAAACGTGCTCAACTAGGCCTGAAAGTGCATTTAAAGCAATAAAAAACTCAAAAATGAGTGTCACGCCTAAACCAAAGGACTTATGCACACATTTCAACATGTATTTAGTTCAGGTTGACCTCCTGAAGCCTAAATCACCATTAATTTGACTACACAATTTATTCCTATGAAGATACATTCAAAGTAAAAAAACGGGCTCAACTCGGACTGAAAGTGCATTTAAAGCAACAAAAACTGAAAATGAGTGTCACGCCTAAACCAAAGGACTTATGCACACATTTCAACATGTATTTAGTTCAGGTTGACCTCCTGAAGCCTAAATGAGCATTAATTTGACTACACAACTTATTCCTATGAAGGAACATTCAAAGTAAAAAAACGGGCTCAACTCGGACTGAAAGTGCATTTAAAGCAATAAAAACTGAAAATGAGTGTCACGCCTAAACCAAAGGACTTATGCACACATTTCAACATGTATGTAGTTCAGGTTGACCTCCTGAAGCCTAAATGAGCATTAATTTGACTACACAACTCATTCCTATGAAGGTACATTCAAAGTCACAAAACGTGCTCAACTAGGCCTGAAAGTGCATTTAAAGCAATAAAAACTCAAAATGAGTGTCACGCCTAAACCAAAGGACTTATGCACACATTTCAACATGTATTTAGTTCAGGTTGATCTCCTGAAGCCTAAATCACCATTAATTTGACTACACAAATTAATCCTATGAAGATACATTCAAAGTAAAAAAACGGGCTCAACTCGGACTGAAAATGCATTTAAAGCAATAAAAACTGAAAATGAGTGTCACGCCTAAACCAAAAGACTTATGCACACATTTCAACATGTATTTATTTCAGGTTGACCTCCTGAAGCCTAAATGAGCATTAATTTGACTACACAACTCATTCCTATGAAGGTACATTCAAAGTCACAAAACGTGCTCAACTAGGCCTGAAAGTGCATTTAAAGCAATAAAAACTCAAAATGAGTGTCACGCCTAAACCAAAGGACTTATGCACACATTTCAACATGTATTTAGTTCAGGTTGACCTCCTGAAGCCTAAATCACCATTAATTTGACTACACAACTTAATCCTATGAAGATACATTCAAAGTAAAAAAACGGGCTCAACTCGGACTGAAAGTGCATTTAAAGCAATAAAAACTGAAAATGAGTGTCACGCCTAAACCAAAGGACTTATGCACACATTTCAACATGTATTTAGTTCAGGTTGACGTCCTGAAGCCTAAATGAGCATTAATTTGACTACACAACTTATTCCTATGAAGATACATTCAAAGTAAAAAAACGTGCTCTACTCGGCCTGAAAATGCATTTAAAGCAATAAAAACTCAAAATGAGTGTCACGCCTAAACCAAAGGCCTTATGCACACATTTCAACATGTATTTAGTTCAGGTTGACCTCCTGAAGCCTAAATGACCATTAATTTGACTATACAACTCATTCCTATGAAGGAACATTCAAAGTAAAAAAACGGGCTCAACTCGGACTGAAAGTGCATTTAAAGCAATAAAAACTGAAAATGAGTGTCACGCCTAAACCAATAGACTTATGCACAAATTTCAACATGTATTTAGTTCAGGTTGACCTCCTGAAGCCTAAATGAGTATAATTTGACTACACAACTCATTCCTATGAAGGTACATTAAAAGTCACAAAACGTGCTCAACTAGGCCTGAAAGTGCATTTAAAGCAATAAAAACTCAAAATGAGTGTCACGCCTAAACCAAAGGACTTATGCACACATAGTTCAGGTTGACATTCTGAAGCCTAAATGACCATTAATTTGATCACAGAACTCAAACCAAAGGACGTCTGCACACATTTCAACGTCTAAAGTGTTGTTTCCGATGCCTGCTAGTGTATGTGTGCGTGCGTGTGTGAGAGTGTGTAAGTGTGTGCGTGTGTTTGTGTGTGTTTGTGTGGGTGCGTGCGTGTGTGTGTGTGTTGTGCGCACCCCCCCCCCCAAAAAAGTACTGTATTCGCATAAAAATGACGAATTACTCAGAGGTTTTAACTTTTGCTTGCACTTGATTTGTTCTGACACCGACGACGTCCACCAATGACAGCCCGAGTGGATCTAGCCCACGTGGTGTGAGAGCAGGGGGAGGTGAAAAGATGCAAAGCCTAGGTGATTGGCTGTGCATCTTTCAGTCTTCCACGTGGGTTAGTCTTTGATCTTCAATCAGTGTCCAAATGTTGTTTACATGCGTAGCGTGTGCGGATGTGTGTGCCTCTCATGAGTTTGTGTGTGTGTTTGCGCGCGCGTGATCGTGTGCCCATACATGTGTGAGTGTTTCTTTGATCTAAATCATCGTTGGTGTGTTGTTTACGATACGTGCTCGTCTGTGCGTACGTTTGTGTGAGTGTGTGTGCGTGCGTTTGTGTGTGTGCTTGCTGCGTGCTGGCGCGCTCGGAAGCGTGTGTGTCACAGAGAAAGAGAGGGAGCGGGATCGCTGGCCTCTATGTACTCTATGTGAAACACAAAGGACATTTGTAATTTCGTCCCTTTCACATTTTTTGGCTTTTTTAAAAATAAAACTTATTTCATCAATGGTTCATAATGAGTGTCACGCCTAGACCAAATGACTTATGCACACATTTCAACATGTATTTAGTTCAGGTTGACCTCCTGAAGCCTAAATCACCATTAATTTGACTACACAACTTATTCCTATGAAGAAACATTCAAAGTAAAAAAACGGGCTCAACTCGGACTGAAAGTGCATTTAAAGCAATAAAAACTGAAAATGAGTGTCACGCCTAAACCAAAGGACTTATGCACACATTTCAACATGTATTTAGTTCAGGTTGACCTCCTGAAGCCTAAATGAGCATTAATTTGACTACACAACTCATTCCTATGAAGGTACATTCAAAGTCACAAAACGTGCTCAACTAGGCCTGAAAGTGCATTTAAAGCAATAAAAACTCAAAATTAGTGTCACGCCTAAACCAAAGGACTTATGCACACATTTCAACATGTATTTAGTTCAGGTTGACATTCTGAAGCCTAAATGAGCATTAATTTGACTACACAACTTATTCCTATGAAGATACATTCAAAGTAAAAAAACGGCTCAACTCGGACTGAAAGTGCATTTAAAGCAATAAAAACTGAAAATGAGTGTCACGCCTAAACCAAAGGACTTATGCACACATTTCAACATGTATTTAGTTCAGGTTGACCTCCTGAAGCCTAAATGAGCATTAATTTGACTACACAACTCATTCCTATGAAGGTACATTCAAAGTCACAAAACGTGCTCAACTAGGCCTGAAAGTGCATTTAAAGCAATAAAAACTCAAAATGAGTGTCACGCCTAAACCAAAGGACTTATGCACACATTTCAACATGTATTTAGTTCAGGTTGACCTCCTGAAGCCTAAATCACCATTAATTTGACTACACAACTTAATCCTATGAAGATACATTCAAAGTAAAAAAACGGGCTCAACTCGGACTGAAAGTGCATTTAAAGCAATAAAAACTGAAAATGAGTGTCACGCCTAAACCAAAGGACTTATGCACACATTTCAACATGTATTTAGTTCAGGTTGACGTCCTGAAGCCTAAATGAGCATTAATTTGACTACACAACTTATTCCTATGAAGATACATTCAAAGTAAAAAAACGTGCTCTACTCGGCCTGAAAGTGCATTTAAAGCAATAAAAAACTCAAAAATGAGTGTCACGCCTAAACCAAAGGACTTATGCACACATTTCAACATGTATTTAGTTCAGGTTGACCTCCTGAAGCCTAAATCACCATTAATTTGACTACACAATTTATTCCTATGAAGATACATTCAAAGTAAAAAAACGGGCTCAACTCGGACTGAAAGTGCATTTAAAGCAACAAAAACTGAAAATGAGTGTCACGCCTAAACCAAAGGACTTATGCACACATTTCAACATGTATTTAGTTCAGGTTGACCTCCTGAAGCCTAAATGAGCATTAATTTGACTACACAACTTATTCCTATGAAGGAACATTCAAAGTAAAAAAACGGGCTCAACTCGGACTGAAAGTGCATTTAAAGCAATAAAAACTGAAAATGAGTGTCACGCCTAAACCAAAGGACTTATGCACACATTTCAACATGTATGTAGTTCAGGTTGACCTCCTGAAGCCTAAATGAGCATTAATTTGACTACACAACTCATTCCTATGAAGGTACATTCAAAGTCACAAAACGTGCTCAACTAGGCCTGAAAGTGCATTTAAAGCAATAAAAACTCAAAATGAGTGTCACGCCTAAACCAAAGGACTTATGCACACATTTCAACATGTATTTAGTTCAGGTTGATCTCCTGAAGCCTAAATCACCATTAATTTGACTACACAAATTAATCCTATGAAGATACATTCAAAGTAAAAAAACGGGCTCAACTCGGACTGAAAATGCATTTAAAGCAATAAAAACTGAAAATGAGTGTCACGCCTAAACCAAAAGACTTATGCACACATTTCAACATGTATTTATTTCAGGTTGACCTCCTGAAGCCTAAATGAGCATTAATTTGACTACACAACTCATTCCTATGAAGGTACATTCAAAGTCACAAAACGTGCTCAACTAGGCCTGAAAGTGCATTTAAAGCAATAAAAACTCAAAATGAGTGTCACGCCTAAACCAAAGGACTTATGCACACATTTCAACATGTATTTAGTTCAGGTTGACCTCCTGAAGCCTAAATCACCATTAATTTGACTACACAACTTAATCCTATGAAGATACATTCAAAGTAAAAAAACGGGCTCAACTCGGACTGAAAGTGCATTTAAAGCAATAAAAACTGAAAATGAGTGTCACGCCTAAACCAAAGGACTTATGCACACATTTCAACATGTATTTAGTTCAGGTTGACGTCCTGAAGCCTAAATGAGCATTAATTTGACTACACAACTTATTCCTATGAAGATACATTCAAAGTAAAAAAACGTGCTCTACTCGGCCTGAAAATGCATTTAAAGCAATAAAAACTCAAAATGAGTGTCACGCCTAAACCAAAGGCCTTATGCACACATTTCAACATGTATTTAGTTCAGGTTGACCTCCTGAAGCCTAAATGACCATTAATTTGACTATACAACTCATTCCTATGAAGGAACATTCAAAGTAAAAAAACGGGCTCAACTCGGACTGAAAGTGCATTTAAAGCAATAAAAACTGAAAATGAGTGTCACGCCTAAACCAATAGACTTATGCACAAATTTCAACATGTATTTAGTTCAGGTTGACCTCCTGAAGCCTAAATGAGTATAATTTGACTACACAACTCATTCCTATGAAGGTACATTAAAAGTCACAAAACGTGCTCAACTAGGCCTGAAAGTGCATTTAAAGCAATAAAAACTCAAAATGAGTGTCACGCCTAAACCAAAGGACTTATGCACACATAGTTCAGGTTGACATTCTGAAGCCTAAATGACCATTAATTTGATCACAGAACTCAAACCAAAGGACGTCTGCACACATTTCAACGTCTAAAGTGTTGTTTCCGATGCCTGCTAGTGTATGTGTGCGTGCGTGTGTGAGAGTGTGTAAGTGTGTGCGTGTGTTTGTGTGTGTTTGTGTGGGTGCGTGCGTGTGTGTGTGTGTTGTGCGCACCCCCCCCCCAAAAAAGTACTGTATTCGCATAAAAATGACGAATTACTCAGAGGTTTTAACTTTTGCTTGCACTTGATTTGTTCTGACACCGACGACGTCCACCAATGACAGCCCGAGTGGATCTAGCCCACGTGGTGTGAGAGCAGGGGGAGGTGAAAAGATGCAAAGCCTAGGTGATTGGCTGTGCATCTTTCAGTCTTCCACGTGGGTTAGTCTTTGATCTTCAATCAGTGTCCAAATGTTGTTTACATGCGTAGCGTGTGCGGATGTGTGTGCCTCTCATGAGTTTGTGTGTGTGTTTGCGCGCGCGTGATCGTGTGCCCATACATGTGTGAGTGTTTCTTTGATCTAAATCATCGTTGGTGTGTTGTTTACGATACGTGCTCGTCTGTGCGTACGTTTGTGTGAGTGTGTGTGCGTGCGTTTGTGTGTGTGCTTGCTGCGTGCTGGCGCGCTCGGAAGCGTGTGTGTCACAGAGAAAGAGAGGGAGCGGGATCGCTGGCCTCTATGTACTCTATGTGAAACACAAAGGACATTTGTAATTTCGTCCCTTTCACATTTTTTGGCTTTTTTAAAAATAAAACTTATTTCATCAATGGTTCATAATGAGTGTCACGCCTAGACCAAATGACTTATGCACACATTTCAACATGTATTTAGTTCAGGTTGACCTCCTGAAGCCTAAATCACCATTAATTTGACTACACAACTTATTCCTATGAAGAAACATTCAAAGTAAAAAAACGGGCTCAACTCGGACTGAAAGTGCATTTAAAGCAATAAAAACTGAAAATGAGTGTCACGCCTAAACCAAAGGACTTATGCACACATTTCAACATGTATTTAGTTCAGGTTGACCTCCTGAAGCCTAAATGAGCATTAATTTGACTACACAACTCATTCCTATGAAGGTACATTCAAAGTCACAAAACGTGCTCAACTAGGCCTGAAAGTGCATTTAAAGCAATAAAAACTCAAAATTAGTGTCACGCCTAAACCAAAGGACTTATGCACACATTTCAACATGTATTTAGTTCAGGTTGACATTCTGAAGCCTAAATGAGCATTAATTTGACTACACAACTTATTCCTATGAAGATACATTCAAAGTAAAAAAACGGCTCAACTCGGACTGAAAGTGCATTTAAAGCAATAAAAACTGAAAATGAGTGTCACGCCTAAACCAAAGGACTTATGCACACATTTCAACATGTATTTAGTTCAGGTTGACCTCCTGAAGCCTAAATGAGCATTAATTTGACTACACAACTCATTCCTATGAAGGTACATTCAAAGTCACAAAACGTGCTCAACTAGGCCTGAAAGTGCATTTAAAGCAATAAAAACTCAAAATGAGTGTCACGCCTAAACCAAAGGACTTATGCACACATTTCAACATGTATTTAGTTCAGGTTGACCTCCTGAAGCCTAAATCACCATTAATTTGACTACACAACTTAATCCTATGAAGATACATTCAAAGTAAAAAAACGGGCTCAACTCGGACTGAAAGTGCATTTAAAGCAATAAAAACTGAAAATGAGTGTCACGCCTAAACCAAAGGACTTATGCACACATTTCAACATGTATTTAGTTCAGGTTGACGTCCTGAAGCCTAAATGAGCATTAATTTGACTACACAACTTATTCCTATGAAGATACATTCAAAGTAAAAAAACGTGCTCTACTCGGCCTGAAAATGCATTTAAAGCAATAAAAACTCAAAATGAGTGTCACGCCTAAACCAAAGGCCTTATGCACACATTTCAACATGTATTTAGTTCAGGTTGACCTCCTGAAGCCTAAATGACCATTAATTTGACTATACAACTCATTCCTATGAAGGAACATTCAAAGTAAAAAAACGGGCTCAACTCGGACTGAAAGTGCATTTAAAGCAATAAAAACTGAAAATGAGTGTCACGCCTAAACCAATAGACTTATGTACAAATTTCAACATGTATTTAGTTCAGGTTGTTCTCCTGAAGCCTAAATGAGTATAATTTGACTACACAACTCATTCCTATGAAGGTACATTAAAAGTCACAAAACGTGCTCAACTAGGCCTGAAAGTGCATTTAAAGCAATAAAAACTCAAAATGAGTGTCACGCCTAAACCAAAGGACTTATGCACACATTTCAACATGTATTTAGTTCAGGTTGACATTCTGAAGCCTAAATGAGCATTAATTTGATCACAGAACTCAAACCAAAGGACGTCTGCACACATTTCAACGTCTAAAGTGTTGTTTCCGATGCCTGCTAGTGTATGTGTGCGTGCGTGTGTGAGAGTGTGTAAGTGTGTTTGTGTGTGTTTGTGTGGGTGCGTGCGTGTGTGTGTGTGTTGTGCGCACCCCCCCCCCCCCAAAAAAGTACTGTATTCGCATAAAAATGACGAATTACTCAGAGGTTTTAACTTTTGCTTGCACTTGATTTGTTCTGACACCGACGACGTCCACCAATGACAGCCCGAGTGGATCTAGCCCACGTGGTGTGAGAGCAGGGGGAGGTGAAAAGATGCAAAGCCTAGGTGATTGGCTGTGCATCTTTCAGTCTTCCACGTGGGTTAGTCTTTGATCTTCAATCAGTGTCCAAATGTTGTTTACATGCGTAGCGTGTGCGGATGTGTGTGCCTCTCATGAGTTTGTGTGTGTGTTTGCGCGCGCGTGATCGTGTGCCCATACATGTGTGAGTGTTTCTTTGATCTAAATCATCGTTGGTGTGTTGTTTACGATACGTGCTCGTCTGTGCGTACGTTTGTGTGAGTGTGTGTGCGTGCGTTTGTGTGTGTGCTTGCTGCGTGCTGGCGCGCTCGGAAGCGTGTGTGTCACAGAGAAAGAGAGGGAGCGGGATCGCTGGCCTCTATGTACTCTATGTGAAACACAAAGGACATTTGTAATTTCGTCCCTTTCACATTTTTTGGCTTTTTTAAAAATAAAACGTATTTCATCAATGGTTCATAATGAGTGTCACGCCTAGACCAAATGACTTATGCACACATTTCAACATTTATTTAGTTCAGGTTGACCTCCTGAAGCCTAAATGAGCATTAATTTGACAACACAACTCATTCCTATGAAGGTACATTCAAAGTCACAAAACGTGCTCAACTAGGCCTGAAAGTGCATTTAAAGCAATAAAAAACTCAAAAATGAGTGTCACGCCTAAACCAAAGGACTTATGCACACATTTCAACATGTATTTAGTTCAGGTTGACCTCCTGAAGCCTAAATCACCATTAATTTGACTACACAATTTATTCCTATGAAGATACATTCAAAGTAAAAAAACGGGCTCAACTCGGACTGAAAGTGCATTTAAAGCAACAAAAACTGAAAATGAGTGTCACGCCTAAACCAAAGGACTTATGCACACATTTCAACATGTATTTAGTTCAGGTTGACCTCCTGAAGCCTAAATGAGCATTAATTTGACTACACAACTTATTCCTATGAAGGAACATTCAAAGTAAAAAAACGGGCTCAACTCGGACTGAAAGTGCATTTAAAGCAATAAAAACTGAAAATGAGTGTCACGCCTAAACCAAAGGACTTATGCACACATTTCAACATGTATGTAGTTCAGGTTGACCTCCTGAAGCCTAAATGAGCATTAATTTGACTACACAACTCATTCCTATGAAGGTACATTCAAAGTCACAAAACGTGCTCAACTAGGCCTGAAAGTGCATTTAAAGCAATAAAAACTCAAAATGAGTGTCACGCCTAAACCAAAGGACTTATGCACACATTTCAACATGTATTTAGTTCAGGTTGATCTCCTGAAGCCTAAATCACCATTAATTTGACTACACAAATTAATCCTATGAAGATACATTCAAAGTAAAAAAACGGGCTCAACTCGGACTGAAAATGCATTTAAAGCAATAAAAACTGAAAATGAGTGTCACGCCTAAACCAAAGGACTTATGCACACATTTCAACATGTATTTATTTCAGGTTGACCTCCTGAAGCCTAAATGAGCATTAATTTGACTACACAACTCATTCCTATGAAGGTACATTCAAAGTCACAAAACGTGCTCAACTAGGCCTGAAAGTGCATTTAAAGCAATAAAAACTCAAAATGAGTGTCACGCCTAAACCAAAGGACTTATGCACACATTTCAACATGTATTTAGTTCAGGTTGACCTCCTGAAGCCTAAATCACCATTAATTTGACTACACAACTTAATCCTATGAAGATACATTCAAAGTAAAAAAACGGGCTCAACTCGGACTGAAAGTGCATTTAAAGCAATAAAAACTGAAAATGAGTGTCACGCCTAAACCAAAGGACTTATGCACACATTTCAACATGTATTTAGTTCAGGTTGACGTCCTGAAGCCTAAATGAGCATTAATTTGACTACACAACTTATTCCTATGAAGATACATTCAAAGTAAAAAAACGTGCTCTACTCGGCCTGAAAATGCATTTAAAGCAATAAAAACTCAAAATGAGTGTCACGCCTAAACCAAAGGCCTTATGCACACATTTCAACATGTATTTAGTTCAGGTTGACCTCCTGAAGCCTAAATGACCATTAATTTGACTATACAACTCATTCCTATGAAGGAACATTCAAAGTAAAAAAACGGGCTCAACTCGGACTGAAAGTGCATTTAAAGCAATAAAAACTGAAAATGAGTGTCACGCCTAAACCAATAGACTTATGCACAAATTTCAACATGTATTTAGTTCAGGTTGACCTCCTGAAGCCTAAATGAGTATAATTTGACTACACAACTCATTCCTATGAAGGTACATTAAAAGTCACAAAACGTGCTCAACTAGGCCTGAAAGTGCATTTAAAGCAATAAAAACTCAAAATGAGTGTCACGCCTAAACCAAAGGACTTATGCACACATAGTTCAGGTTGACATTCTGAAGCCTAAATGACCATTAATTTGATCACAGAACTCAAACCAAAGGACGTCTGCACACATTTCAACGTCTAAAGTGTTGTTTCCGATGCCTGCTAGTGTATGTGTGCGTGCGTGTGTGAGAGTGTGTAAGTGTGTGCGTGTGTTTGTGTGTGTTTGTGTGGGTGCGTGCGTGTGTGTGTGTGTTGTGCGCACCCCCCCCCCCCAAAAAAGTACTGTATTCGCATAAAAATGACGAATTACTCAGAGGTTTTAACTTTTGCTTGCACTTGATTTGTTCTGACACCGACGACGTCCACCAATGACAGCCCGAGTGGATCTAGCCCACGTGGTGTGAGAGCAGGGGGAGGTGAAAAGATGCAAAGCCTAGGTGATTGGCTGTGCATCTTTCAGTCTTCCACGTGGGTTAGTCTTTGATCTTCAATCAGTGTCCAAATGTTGTTTACATGCGTAGCGTGTGCGGATGTGTGTGCCTCTCATGAGTTTGTGTGTGTGTTTGCGCGCGCGTGATCGTGTGCCCATACATGTGTGAGTGTTTCTTTGATCTAAATCATCGTTGGTGTGTTGTTTACGATACGTGCTCGTCTGTGCGTACGTTTGTGTGAGTGTGTGTGCGTGCGTTTGTGTGTGTGCTTGCTGCGTGCTGGCGCGCTCGGAAGCGTGTGTGTCACAGAGAAAGAGAGGGAGCGGGATCGCTGGCCTCTATGTACTCTATGTGAAACACAAAGGACATTTGTAATTTCGTCCCTTTCACATTTTTTGGCTTTTTTAAAAATAAAACTTATTTCATCAATGGTTCATAATGAGTGTCACGCCTAGACCAAATGACTTATGCACACATTTCAACATGTATTTAGTTCAGGTTGACCTCCTGAAGCCTAAATCACCATTAATTTGACTACACAACTTATTCCTATGAAGAAACATTCAAAGTAAAAAAACGGGCTCAACTCGGACTGAAAGTGCATTTAAAGCAATAAAAACTGAAAATGAGTGTCACGCCTAAACCAAAGGACTTATGCACACATTTCAACATGTATTTAGTTCAGGTTGACCTCCTGAAGCCTAAATGAGCATTAATTTGACTACACAACTCATTCCTATGAAGGTACATTCAAAGTCACAAAACGTGCTCAACTAGGCCTGAAAGTGCATTTAAAGCAATAAAAACTCAAAATTAGTGTCACGCCTAAACCAAAGGACTTATGCACACATTTCAACATGTATTTAGTTCAGGTTGACATTCTGAAGCCTAAATGAGCATTAATTTGACTACACAACTTATTCCTATGAAGATACATTCAAAGTAAAAAAACGGCTCAACTCGGACTGAAAGTGCATTTAAAGCAATAAAAACTGAAAATGAGTGTCACACCTAAACCAAAGGACTTATGCACACATTTCAACATGTATTTAGTTCAGGTTGACCTCCTGAAGCCTAAATGAGCATTAATTTGACTACACAACTCATTCCTATGAAGGTACATTCAAAGTCACAAAACGTGCTCAACTAGGCCTGAAAGTGCATTTAAAGCAATAAAAACTCAAAATGAGTGTCACGCCTAAACCAAAGGACTTATGCACACATTTCAACATGTATTTAGTTCAGGTTGACCTCCTGAAGCCTAAATCACCATTAATTTGACTACACAACTTAATCCTATGAAGATACATTCAAAGTAAAAAAACGGGCTCAACTCGGACTGAAAGTGCATTTAAAGCAATAAAAACTGAAAATGAGTGTCACGCCTAAACCAAAGGACTTATGCACACATTTCAACATGTATTTAGTTCAGGTTGACGTCCTGAAGCCTAAATGAGCATTAATTTGACTACACAACTTATTCCTATGAAGATACATTCAAAGTAAAAAAACGTGCTCTACTCGGCCTGAAAATGCATTTAAAGCAATAAAAACTCAAAATGAGTGTCACGCCTAAACCAAAGGCCTTATGCACACATTTCAACATGTATTTAGTTCAGGTTGACCTCCTGAAGCCTAAATGACCATTAATTTGACTATACAACTCATTCCTATGAAGGAACATTCAAAGTAAAAAAACGGGCTCAACTCGGACTGAAAGTGCATTTAAAGCAATAAAAACTGAAAATGAGTGTCACGCCTAAACCAAAGGACTTATGCACACATTTCAACATGTATTTAGTTCAGGTTGACCTCCTGAAGCCTAAATCACCATTAATTTGACTACACAACTTATTCCTATGAAGAAACATTCAAAGTAAAAAAACGGGCTCAACTCGGACTGAAAGTGCATTTAAAGCAATAAAAACTGAAAATGAGTGTCACGCCTAAACCAAAGGACTTATGCACACATTTCAACATGTATTTAGTTCAGGTTGACCTCCTGAAGCCTAAATGAGCATTAATTTGACTACACAACTCATTCCTATGAAGGTACATTCAAAGTCACAAAACGTGCTCAACTAGGCCTGAAAGTGCATTTAAAGCAATAAAAACTCAAAATTAGTGTCACGCCTAAACCAAAGGACTTATGCACACATTTCAACATGTATTTAGTTCAGGTTGACATTCTGAAGCCTAAATGAGCATTAATTTGACTACACAACTTATTCCTATGAAGATACATTCAAAGTAAAAAAACGGCTCAACTCGGACTGAAAGTGCATTTAAAGCAATAAAAACTGAAAATGAGTGTCACGCCTAAACCAAAGGACTTATGCACACATTTCAACATGTATTTAGTTCAGGTTGACCTCCTGAAGCCTAAATGAGCATTAATTTGACTACACAACTCATTCCTATGAAGGTACATTCAAAGTCACAAAACGTGCTCAACTAGGCCTGAAAGTGCATTTAAAGCAATAAAAACTCAAAATGAGTGTCACGCCTAAACCAAAGGACTTATGCACACATAGTTCAGGTTGACATTCTGAAGCCTAAATGACCATTAATTTGATCACAGAACTCAAACCAAAGGACGTCTGCACACATTTCAACGTCTAAAGTGTTGTTTCCGATGCCTGCTAGTGTATGTGTGCGTGCGTGTGTGAGAGTGTGTAAGTGTGTGCGTGTGTTTGTGTGTGTTTGTGTGGGTGCGTGCGTGTGTGTGTGTGTTGTGCGCACCCCCCCCCCCCCAAAAAAGTACTGTATTCGCATAAAAATGACGAATTACTCAGAGGTTTTAACTTTTGCTTGCACTTGATTTGTTCTGACACCGACGACGTCCACCAATGACAGCCCGAGTGGATCTAGCCCACGTGGTGTGAGAGCAGGGGGAGGTGAAAAGATGCAAAGCCTAGGTGATTGGCTGTGCATCTTTCAGTCTTCCACGTGGGTTAGTCTTTGATCTTCAATCAGTGTCCAAATGTTGTTTACATGCGTAGCGTGTGCGGATGTGTGTGCCTCTCATGAGTTTGTGTGTGTGTTTGCGCGCGCGTGATCGTGTGCCCATACATGTGTGAGTGTTTCTTTGATCTAAATCATCGTTGGTGTGTTGTTTACGATACGTGCTCGTCTGTGCGTACGTTTGTGTGAGTGTGTGTGCGTGCGTTTGTGTGTGTGCTTGCTGCGTGCTGGCGCGCTCGGAAGCGTGTGTGTCACAGAGAAAGAGAGGGAGCGGGATCGCTGGCCTCTATGTACTCTATGTGAAACACAAAGGACATTTGTAATTTCGTCCCTTTCACATTTTTTGGCTTTTTTAAAAATAAAACTTATTTCATCAATGGTTCATAATGAGTGTCACGCCTAGACCAAATGACTTATGCACACATTTCAACATGTATTTAGTTCAGGTTGACCTCCTGAAGCCTAAATCACCATTAATTTGACTACACAACTTATTCCTATGAAGAAACATTCAAAGTAAAAAAACGGGCTCAACTCGGACTGAAAGTGCATTTAAAGCAATAAAAACTGAAAATGAGTGTCACGCCTAAACCAAAGGACTTATGCACACATTTCAACATGTATTTAGTTCAGGTTGACCTCCTGAAGCCTAAATGAGCATTAATTTGACTACACAACTCATTCCTATGAAGGTACATTCAAAGTCACAAAACGTGCTCAACTAGGCCTGAAAGTGCATTTAAAGCAATAAAAACTCAAAATTAGTGTCACGCCTAAACCAAAGGACTTATGCACACATTTCAACATGTATTTAGTTCAGGTTGACATTCTGAAGCCTAAATGAGCATTAATTTGACTACACAACTTATTCCTATGAAGATACATTCAAAGTAAAAAAACGG
This sequence comes from Hippocampus zosterae, assembly GCF_025434085.1. Taxonomy (NCBI): domain Eukaryota; kingdom Metazoa; phylum Chordata; class Actinopteri; order Syngnathiformes; family Syngnathidae; genus Hippocampus; species Hippocampus zosterae. The sequence continues at coordinate 1,616,172 of NC_067460.1, forward strand.
CTCAACTCGGACTGAAAGTGCATTTAAAGCAATAAAAACTGAAAATGAGTGTCACGCCTAAACCAAAGGACTTATGCACACATTTCAACATGTATTTAGTTCAGGTTGACCTCCTGAAGCCTAAATGAGCATTAATTTGACTACACAACTCATTCCTATGAAGGTACATTCAAAGTCACAAAACGTGCTCAACTAGGCCTGAAAGTGCATTTAAAGCAATAAAAACTCAAAATGAGTGTCACGCCTAAACCAAAGGACTTATGCACACATTTCAACATGTATTTAGTTCAGGTTGACCTCCTGAAGCCTAAATCACCATTAATTTGACTACAGAACTTAATCCTATGAAGATACATTCAAAGTAAAAAAACGGGCTCAACTCGGACTGAAAGTGCATTTAAAGCAATAAAAACTGAAAATGAGTGTCACGCCTAAACCAAAGGACTTATGCACACATTTCAACATGTATTTAGTTCAGGTTGACGTCCTGAAGCCTAAATGAGCATTAATTTGACTACACAACTTATTCCTATGAAGATACATTCAAAGTAAAAAAACGTGCTCTACTCGGCCTGAAAATGCATTTAAAGCAATAAAAACTCAAAATGAGTGTCACGCCTAAACCAAAGGCCTTATGCACACATTTCAACATGTATTTAGTTCAGGTTGACCTCCTGAAGCCTAAATGACCATTAATTTGACTATACAACTCATTCCTATGAAGGAACATTCAAAGTAAAAAAACGGGCTCAACTCGGACTGAAAGTGCATTTAAAGCAATAAAAACTGAAAATGAGTGTCACGCCTAAACCAAAAGACTTATGTACAAATTTCAACATGTATTTAGTTCAGGTTGTTCTCCTGAAGCCTAAATGAGTATAATTTGACTACACAACTCATTCCTATGAAGGTACATTAAAAGTCACAAAACGTGCTCAACTAGGCCTGAAAGTGCATTTAAAGCAATAAAAACTCAAAATGAGTGTCACGCCAAAACCAAAGGACTTATGCACACATTTCAACATGTATTTAGTTCAGGTTGACATTCTGAAGCCTAAATGAGCATTAATTTGATCACAGAACTCAAACCAAAGGACGTCTGCACACATTTCAACGTCTAAAGTGTTGTTTCCGATGCCTGCTAGTGTATGTGTGCGTGCGTGTGTGAGAGTGTGTAAGTGTGTTTGTGTGTGTTTGTGTGGGTGCGTGCGTGTGTGTGTGTGTTGTGCGCACCCCCCCCCCAAAAAGTACTGTATTCGCATAAAAATGACGAATTACTCAGAGGTTTTAACTTTTGCTTGCACTTGATTTGTTCTGACACCGACGACGTCCACCAATGACAGCCCGAGTGGATCTAGCCCACGTGGTGTGAGAGCAGGGGGAGGTGAAAAGATGCAAAGCCTAGGTGATTGGCTGTGCATCTTTCAGTCTTCCACGTGGGTTAGTCTTTGATCTTCAATCAGTGTCCAAATGTTGTTTACATGCGTAGCGTGTGCGGATGTGTGTGCCTCTCATGAGTTTGTGTGTGTGTTTGCGCGCGCGTGATCGTGTGCCCATACATGTGTGAGTGTTTCTTTGATCTAAATCATCGTTGGTGTGTTGTTTACGATACGTGCTCGTCTGTGCGTACGTTTGTGTGAGTGTGTGTGCGTGCGTTTGTGTGTGTGCTTGCTGCGTGCTGGCGCGCTCGGAAGCGTGTGTGTCACAGAGAAAGAGAGGGAGCGGGATCGCTGGCCTCTATGTACTCTATGTGAAACACAAAGGACATTTGTAATTTCGTCCCTTTCACATTTTTTGGCTTTTTTAAAAATAAAACTTATTTCATCAATGGTTCATAATGAGTGTCACGCCTAGACCAAATGACTTATGCACACATTTCAACATTTATTTAGTTCAGGTTGACCTCCTGAAGCCTAAATGAGCATTAATTTGACAACACAACTCATTCCTATGAAGGTACATTCAAAGTCACAAAACGTGCTCAACTAGGCCTGAAAGTGCATTTAAAGCAATAAAAAACTCAAAAATGAGTGTCACGCCTAAACCAAAGGACTTATGCACACATTTCAACATGTATTTAGTTCAGGTTGACCTCCTGAAGCCTAAATCACCATTAATTTGACTACACAATTTATTCCTATGAAGATACATTCAAAGTAAAAAAACGGGCTCAACTCGGACTGAAAGTGCATTTAAAGCAACAAAAACTGAAAATGAGTGTCACGCCTAAACCAAAGGACTTATGCACACATTTCAACATGTATTTAGTTCAGGTTGACCTCCTGAAGCCTAAATGAGCATTAATTTGACTACACAACTTATTCCTATGAAGGAACATTCAAAGTAAAAAAACGGGCTCAACTCGGACTGAAAGTGCATTTAAAGCAATAAAAACTGAAAATGAGTGTCACGCCTAAACCAAAGGACTTATGCACACATTTCAACATGTATGTAGTTCAGGTTGACCTCCTGAAGCCTAAATGAGCATTAATTTGACTACACAACTCATTCCTATGAAGGTACATTCAAAGTCACAAAACGTGCTCAACTAGGCCTGAAAGTGCATTTAAAGCAATAAAAACTCAAAATGAGTGTCACGCCTAAACCAAAGGACTTATGCACACATTTCAACATGTATTTAGTTCAGGTTGATCTCCTGAAGCCTAAATCACCATTAATTTGACTACACAAATTAATCCTATGAAGATACATTCAAAGTAAAAAAACGGGCTCAACTCGGACTGAAAATGCATTTAAAGCAATAAAAACTGAAAATGAGTGTCACGCCTAAACCAAAGGACTTATGCACACATTTCAACATGTATTTATTTCAGGTTGACCTCCTGAAGCCTAAATGAGCATTAATTTGACTACACAACTCATTCCTATGAAGGAACATTCAAAGTAAAAAAACGGGCTCAACTCGGACTGAAAGTGCATTTAAAGCAATAAAAACTCAAAATGAGTGTCACGCCTAAACCAAAGGACTTATGCACACATTTCAACATGTATTTAGTTCAGGTTGACCTCCTGAAGCCTAAATAAGCATTAGTTTGACTACACAACTCATTCCTATGAAGGAACATTCAAAGTAAAAAAACGGGCTCAACTAGGCCTGAAAGTGCATTTAAAGCAATAAAAACTCAAAATGAGTGTCACGCCTAAACCAAAGGACTTATGCACACATTTCAACATGTATTTAGTTCAGGTTGACCTCCTGAAGCCTAAATCACCATTAATTTGACTACACAACTTATTCCTATGAAGATACATTCAAAGTAAAAAAACGGGCTCAACTCGGACTGAAAGTGCATTTAAAGCAATAAAATCTGAAAATGAGTGTCACGCCTAAACCAAAGGACTTATGCACACATTTCAACATGTATTTAGTTCAGGTTGACGTCCTGAAGCCTAAATGAGCATTAATTTGACTACACAACTTATTCCTATGAAGAAACATTCAAAGTAAAAAAACGGGCTCAACTCGGACTGAAAGTGCATTTAAAGCAATAAAAACTGAAAATGAGTGTCACGCCTAAACCAAAGGACTTATGCACACATTTCAACATGTATTTAGTTCAGGTTGACCTCCTGAAGCCTAAATGAGCATTAATTTGACTACACAACTCATTCCTATGAAGGTACATTCAAAGTCACAAAACGTGCTCAACTAGGCCTGAAAGTGCATTTAAAGCAATAAAAACTCAAAATTAGTGTCACGCCTAAACCAAAGGACTTATGCACACATTTCAACATGTATTTAGTTCAGGTTGACATTCTGAAGCCTAAATGAGCATTAATTTGACTACACAACTTATTCCTATGAAGATACATTCAAAGTAAAAAAACGGCTCAACTCGGACTGAAAGTGCATTTAAAGCAATAAAAACTGAAAATGAGTGTCACGCCTAAACCAAAGGACTTATGCACACATTTCAACATGTATTTAGTTCAGGTTGACCTCCTGAAGCCTAAATGAGCATTAATTTGACTACACAACTCATTCCTATGAAGGTACATTCAAAGTCACAAAACGTGCTCAACTAGGCCTGAAAGTGCATTTAAATCAATAAAAACTCAAAATGAGTGTCACGCCTAAACCAAAGGACTTATGCACACATTTCAACATGTATTTAGTTCAGGTTGACCTCCTGAAGCCTAAATCACCATTAATTTGACTACACAACTTAATCCTATGAAGATACATTCAAAGTAAAAAAACGGGCTCAACTCGGACTGAAAGTGCATTTAAAGCAATAAAAACTGAAAATGAGTGTCACGCCTAAACCAAAGGACTTATGCACACATTTCAACATGTATTTAGTTCAGGTTGACGTCCTGAAGCCTAAATGAGCATTAATTTGACTACACAACTTATTCCTATGAAGATACATTCAAAGTAAAAAAACGTGCTCTACTCGGCCTGAAAATGCATTTAAAGCAATAAAAACTCAAAATGAGTGTCACGCCTAAACCAAAGGCCTTATGCACACATTTCAACATGTATTTAGTTCAGGTTGACCTCCTGAAGCCTAAATGACCATTAATTTGACTATACAACTCATTCCTATGAAGGAACATTCAAAGTAAAAAAACGGGCTCAACTCGGACTGAAAGTGCATTTAAAGCAATAAAAACTGAAAATGAGTGTCACGCCTAAACCAAAGGACTTATGCACACATTTCAACATGTATTTAGTTCAGGTTGACCTCCTGAAGCCTAAATCACCATTAATTTGACTACACAACTTATTCCTATGAAGAAACATTCAAAGTAAAAAAACGGGCTCAACTCGGACTGAAAGTGCATTTAAAGCAATAAAAACTGAAAATGAGTGTCACGCCTAAACCAAAGGACTTATGCACACATTTCAACATGTATTTAGTTCAGGTTGACCTCCTGAAGCCTAAATGAGCATTAATTTGACTACACAACTCATTCCTATGAAGGTACATTCAAAGTCACAAAACGTGCTCAACTAGGCCTGAAAGTGCATTTAAAGCAATAAAAACTCAAAATTAGTGTCACGCCTAAACCAAAGGACTTATGCACACATTTCAACATGTATTTAGTTCAGGTTGACATTCTGAAGCCTAAATGAGCATTAATTTGACTACACAACTTATTCCTATGAAGATACATTCAAAGTAAAAAAACGGCTCAACTCGGACTGAAAGTGCATTTAAAGCAATAAAAACTGAAAATGAGTGTCACGCCTAAACCAAAGGACTTATGCACACATTTCAACATGTATTTAGTTCAGGTTGACCTCCTGAAGCCTAAATGAGCATTAATTTGACTACACAACTCATTCCTATGAAGGTACATTCAAAGTCACAAAACGTGCTCAACTAGGCCTGAAAGTGCATTTAAAGCAATAAAAACTCAAAATGAGTGTCACGCCTAAACCAAAGGACTTATGCACACATTTCAACATGTATTTAGTTCAGGTTGACCTCCTGAAGCCTAAATCACCATTAATTTGACTACACAACTTATTCCTATGAAGATACATTCAAAGTAAAAAAACGTGCTCTACTCGGCCTGAAAATGCATTTAAAGCAATAAAAACTCAAAATGAGTGTCACGCCTAAACCAAAGGCCTTATGCACACATTTCAACATGTATTTAGTTCAGGTTGACCTCCTGAAGCCTAAATGACCATTAATTTGACTATACAACTCATTCCTATGAAGGAACATTCAAAGTAAAAAAACGGGCTCAACTCGGACTGAAAGTGCATTTAAAGCAATAAAAACTGAAAATGAGTGTCACGCCTAAACCAATAGACTTATGCACAAATTTCAACATGTATTTAGTTCAGGTTGACCTCCTGAAGCCTAAATGAGTATAATTTGACTACACAACTCATTCCTATGAAGGTACATTAAAAGTCACAAAACGTGCTCAACTAGGCCTGAAAGTGCATTTAAAGCAATAAAAACTCAAAATGAGTGTCACGCCTAAACCAAAGGACTTATGCACACATTTCAACATGTATTTAGTTCAGGTTGACATTCTGAAGCCTAAATGAGCATTAATTTGATCACAGAACTCAAACCAAAGGACGTCTGCACACATTTCAACGTCTAAAGTGTTGTTTCCGATGCCTGCTAGTGTATGTGTGCGTGCGTGTGTGAGAGTGTGTAAGTGTGTGCGTGTGTTTGTGTGTGTTTGTGTGGGTGCGTGCGTGTGTGTGTGTGTTGTGCGCACCCCCCCCCCCCCCCAAAAAAAGTACTGTATTCGCATAAAAATGACGAATTACTCAGAGGTTTTAACTTTTGCTTGCACTTGATTTGTTCTGACACCGACGACGTCCACCAATGACAGCCCGAGTGGATCTAGCCCACGTGGTGTGAGAGCAGGGGGAGGTGAAAAGATGCAAAGCCTAGGTGATTGGCTGTGCATCTTTCAGTCTTCCACGTGGGTTAGTCTTTGATCTTCAATCAGTGTCCAAATGTTGTTTACATGCGTAGCGTGTGCGGATGTGTGTGCCTCTCATGAGTTTGTGTGTGTGTTTGCGCGCGCGTGATCGTGTGCCCATACATGTGTGAGTGTTTCTTTGATCTAAATCATCGTTGGTGTGTTGTTTACGATACGTGCTCGTCTGTGCGTACGTTTGTGTGAGTGTGTGTGCGTGCGTTTGTGTGTGTGCTTGCTGCGTGCTGGCGCGCTCGGAAGCGTGTGTGTCACAGAGAAAGAGAGGGAGCGGGATCGCTGGCCTCTATGTACTCTATGTGAAACACAAAGGACATTTGTAATTTCGTCCCTTTCACATTTTTTGGCTTTTTTAAAAATAAAACTTATTTCATCAATGGTTCATAATGAGTGTCACGCCTAAACCAAAGGACTTATGCACACATTTCAACATGTATTTAGTTCAGGTTGACCTCCTGAAGCCTAAATCACCATTAATTTGACTACACAACTTATTCCTATGAAGAAACATTCAAAGTAAAAAAACGGGCTCAACTCGGACTGAAAGTGCATTTAAAGCAATAAAAACTGAAAATGAGTGTCACGCCTAAACCAAAGGACTTATGCACACATTTCAACATGTATTTAGTTCAGGTTGACCTCCTGAAGCCTAAATGAGCATTAATTTGACTACACAACTCATTCCTATGAAGGTACATTCAAAGTCACAAAACGTGCTCAACTAGGCCTGAAAGTGCATTTAAAGCAATAAAAACTCAAAATTAGTGTCACGCCTAAACCAAAGGACTTATGCACACATTTCAACATGTATTTAGTTCAGGTTGACATTCTGAAGCCTAAATGAGCATTAATTTGACTACACAACTTATTCCTATGAAGATACATTCAAAGTAAAAAAACGGCTCAACTCGGACTGAAAGTGCATTTAAAGCAATAAAAACTGAAAATGAGTGTCACGCCTAAACCAAAGGACTTATGCACACATTTCAACATGTATTTAGTTCAGGTTGACCTCCTGAAGCCTAAATCACCATTAATTTGACTACACAACTTATTCCTATGAAGATACATTCAAAGTAAAAAAACGTGCTCTACTCGGCCTGAAAATGCATTTAAAGCAATAAAAACTCAAAATGAGTGTCACGCCTAAACCAAAGGCCTTATGCACACATTTCAACATGTATTTAGTTCAGGTTGACCTCCTGAAGCCTAAATGACCATTAATTTGACTATACAACTCATTCCTATGAAGGAACATTCAAAGTAAAAAAACGGGCTCAACTCGGACTGAAAGTGCATTTAAAGCAATAAAAACTGAAAATGAGTGTCACGCCTAAACCAATAGACTTATGCACAAATTTCAACATGTATTTAGTTCAGGTTGACCTCCTGAAGCCTAAATGAGTATAATTTGACTACACAACTCATTCCTATGAAGGTACATTAAAAGTCACAAAACGTGCTCAACTAGGCCTGAAAGTGCATTTAAAGCAATAAAAACTCAAAATGAGTGTCACGCCTAAACCAAAGGACTTATGCACACATTTCAACATGTATTTAGTTCAGGTTGACATTCTGAAGCCTAAATGAGCATTAATTTGATCACAGAACTCAAACCAAAGGACGTCTGCACACATTTCAACGTCTAAAGTGTTGTTTCCGATGCCTGCTAGTGTATGTGTGCGTGCGTGTGTGAGAGTGTGTAAGTGTGTGCGTGTGTTTGTGTGTGTTTGTGTGGGTGCGTGCGTGTGTGTGTGTGTTGTGCGCACCCCCCCCCCCCAAAAAAAGTACTGTATTCGCATAAAAATGACGAATTACTCAGAGGTTTTAACTTTTGCTTGCACTTGATTTGTTCTGACACCGACGACGTCCACCAATGACAGCCCGAGTGGATCTAGCCCACGTGGTGTGAGAGCAGGGGGAGGTGAAAAGATGCAAAGCCTAGGTGATTGGCTGTGCATCTTTCAGTCTTCCACGTGGGTTAGTCTTTGATCTTCAATCAGTGTCCAAATGTTGTTTACATGCGTAGCGTGTGCGGATGTGTGTGCCTCTCATGAGTTTGTGTGTGTGTTTGCGCGCGCGTGATCGTGTGCCCATACATGTGTGAGTGTTTCTTTGATCTAAATCATCGTTGGTGTGTTGTTTACGATACGTGCTCGTCTGTGCGTACGTTTGTGTGAGTGTGTGTGCGTGCGTTTGTGTGTGTGCTTGCTGCGTGCTGGCGCGCTCGGAAGCGTGTGTGTCACAGAGAAAGAGAGGGAGCGGGATCGCTGGCCTCTATGTACTCTATGTGAAACACAAAGGACATTTGTAATTTCGTCCCTTTCACATTTTTTGGCTTTTTTAAAAATAAAACTTATTTCATCAATGGTTCATAATGAGTGTCACGCCTAAACCAAAGGACTTATGCACACATTTCAACATGTATTTAGTTCAGGTTGACCTCCTGAAGCCTAAATCACCATTAATTTGACTACACAACTTATTCCTATGAAGAAACATTCAAAGTAAAAAAACGGGCTCAACTCGGACTGAAAGTGCATTTAAAGCAATAAAAACTGAAAATGAGTGTCACGCCTAAACCAAAGGACTTATGCACACATTTCAACATGTATTTAGTTCAGGTTGACCTCCTGAAGCCTAAATGAGCATTAATTTGACTACACAACTCATTCCTATGAAGGTACATTCAAAGTCACAAAACGTGCTCAACTAGGCCTGAAAGTGCATTTAAAGCAATAAAAACTCAAAATTAGTGTCACGCCTAAACCAAAGGACTTATGCACACATTTCAACATGTATTTAGTTCAGGTTGACATTCTGAAGCCTAAATGAGCATTAATTTGACTACACAACTTATTCCTATGAAGATACATTCAAAGTAAAAAAACGGCTCAACTCGGACTGAAAGTGCATTTAAAGCAATAAAAACTGAAAATGAGTGTCACGCCTAAACCAAAGGACTTATGCACACATTTCAACATGTATTTAGTTCAGGTTGACCTCCTGAAGCCTAAATGAGCATTAATTTGACTACACAACTCATTCCTATGAAGGTACATTCAAAGTCACAAAACGTGCTCAACTAGGCCTGAAAGTGCATTTAAAGCAATAAAAACTCAAAATGAGTGTCACGCCTAAACCAAAGGACTCATGCACACATTTCAACATATATTTAGTTCAGGTTGACCTCCTGAAGCCTAAATCACCATTAATTTGACTACACAACTTAATCCTATGAAGATACATTCAAAGTAAAAAAACGGGCTCAACTCGGACTGAAAGTGCATTTAAAGCAATAAAAACTGAAAATGAGTGTCACGCCTAAACCAAAGGACTTATGCACACATTTCAACATGTATTTAGTTCAGGTTGACGTCCTGAAGCCTAAATGAGCATTAATTTGACTATACAACTCATTCCTATGAAGGAACATTCAAAGTAAAAAAACGGGCTCAACTCGGACTGAAAGTGCATTTAAAGCAATAAAAACTGAAAATGAGTGTCACGCCTAAACCAATAGACTTATGCACAAATTTCAACATGTATTTAGTTCAGGTTGACCTCCTGAAGCCTAAATGAGTATAATTTGACTACACAACTCATTCCTATGAAGGTACATTAAAAGTCACAAAACGTGCTCAACTAGGCCTGAAAGTGCATTTAAAGCAATAAAAACTCAAAATGAGTGTCACGCCTAAACCAAAGGACTTATGCACACATTTCAACATGTATTTAGTTCAGGTTGACATTCTGAAGCCTAAATGAGCATTAATTTGATCACAGAACTCAAACCAAAGGACGTCTGCACACATTTCAACGTCTAAAGTGTTGTTTCCGATGCCTGCTAGTGTATGTGTGCGTGCGTGTGTGAGAGTGTGTAAGTGTGTGCGTGTGTTTGTGTGTGTTTGTGTGGGTGCGTGCGTGTGTGTGTGTGTTGTGCGCACCCCCCCCCCCCCCAAAAAAAGTACTGTATTCGCATAAAAATGACGAATTACTCAGAGGTTTTAACTTTTGCTTGCACTTGATTTGTTCTGACACCGACGACGTCCACCAATGACAGCCCGAGTGGATCTAGCCCACGTGGTGTGAGAGCAGGGGGAGGTGAAAAGATGCAAAGCCTAGGTGATTGGCTGTGCATCTTTCAGTCTTCCACGTGTTAGTCTTTGATCTTCAATCAGTGTCCAAATGTTGTTTACATGCGTAGCGTGTGCGGATGTGTGTGCCTCTCATGAGTTTGTGTGTGTGTTTGCGCGCGCGTGATCGTGTGCCCATACATGTGTGAGTGTTTCTTTGATCTAAATCATCGTTGGGGTGTTGTTTACGATACGTGCTCGTCTGTGCGTACGTTTGTGTGAGTGTGTGTGCGTGCGTTTGTGTGTGTGCTTGCTGCGTGCTGGCGCGCTCGGAAGCGTGTGTGTCACAGAGAAAGAGAGGGAGCGGGATCGCTGGCCTCTATGTACTCTATGTGAAACACAAAGGACATTTGTAATTTCGTCCCTTTCACATTTTTTGGCTTTTTTAAAAATAAAACTTATTTCATCAATGGTTCATAATGAGTGTCACGCCGAGACCAAAGGACTTATGCACACATTTCAACATGTATTTAGTTCAGGTTGACCTCCTGAAGCCTAAATCACCATTAATTTGACTACACAACTTATTCCTATGAAGAAACATTCAAAGTAAAAAAACGGGCTCAACTCGGACTGAAAGTGCATTTAAAGCAATAAAAACTGAAAATGAGTGTCACGCCTAAACCAAAGGACTTATGCACACATTTCAACATGTATTTAGTTCAGGTTGACCTCTTGAAGCCTAAATGAGCATTAATTTGACTACACAACTCATTCCTATGAAGGTACATTCAAAGTCACAAAACGTGCTCAACTAGGCCTGAAAGTGCATTTAAAGCAATAAAAACTCAAAATGAGTGTCACGCCTAAACCAAAGGATTTATGCACACATTTCAACATGTATTTTGTTCAGGTTGACCTCCTGAAGCCTAAATGAGCATTTATTTGACTACACAACTCATTCCTATGAAGGTACATTCAAAGTCACAAAACGTGCTCAACTAGGCCTGAAAGTGCATTTAAAGCAATAAAAACTGAAAATGAGTGTCACGCCTAAACCAAAGGACTTATGCACACATTTCAACATGTATTTAGTTCAGGTTGACCTCCTGAAGCCTAAATGACCATTAATTTGACTATACAACTCATTCCTATGAAGGAACATTCAAAGTAAAAAAACGGGCTCAACTCGGACTGAAAGTGCATTTAAAGCAATAAAAACTGAAAATGAGTGTCACGCCTAAACCAATAGACTTATGCACAAATTTCAACATGTATTTAGTTCAGGTTGACCTCCTGAAGCCTAAATGAGTATAATTTGACTACACAACTCATTCCTATGAAGGTACATTAAAAGTCACAAAACGTGCTCAACTAGGCCTGAAAGTGCATTTAAAGCAATAAAAACTCAAAATGAGTGTCACGCCTAAACCAAAGGACTTATGCACACATTTCAACATGTATTTAGTTCAGGTTGACATTCTGAAGCCTAAATGAGCATTAATTTGATCACAGAACTCAAACCAAAGGACGTCTGCACACATTTCAACGTCTAAAGTGTTGTTTCCGATGCCTGCTAGTGTATGTGTGCGTGCGTGTGTGAGAGTGTGTAAGTGTGTGCGTGTGTTTGTGTGTGTTTGTGTGGGTGCGTGCGTGTGTGTGTGTGTTGTGCGCACCCCCCCCCCCAAAAAAAGTACTGTATTCGCATAAAAATGACGAATTACTCAGAGGTTTTAACTTTTGCTTGCACTTGATTTGTTCTGACACCGACGACGTCCACCAATGACAGCCCGAGTGGATCTAGCCCACGTGGTGTGAGAGCAGGGGGAGGTGAAAAGATGCAAAGCCTAGGTGATTGGCTGTGCATCTTTCAGTCTTCCACGTGTTAGTCTTTGATCTTCAATCAGTGTCCAAATGTTGTTTACATGCGTAGCGTGTGCGGATGTGTGTGCCTCTCATGAGTTTGTGTGTGTGTTTGCGCGCGCGTGATCGTGTGCCCATACATGTGTGAGTGTTTCTTTGATCTAAATCATCGTTGGTGTGTTGTTTACGATACGTGCTCGTCTGTGCGTACGTTTGTGTGAGTGTGTGTGCGTGCGTTTGTGTGTGTGCTTGCTGCGTGCTGGCGCGCTCGGAAGCGTGTGTGTCACAGAGAAAGAGAGGGAGCGGGATCGCTGGCCTCTATGTACTCTATGTGAAACACAAAGGACATTTGTAATTTCGTCCCTTTCACATTTTTTGGCTTTTTTAAAAATAAAACTTATTTCATCAATGGTTCATAATGAGTGTCACGCCGAGACCAAAGGACTTATGCACACATTTCAACATGTATTTAGTTCAGGTTGACCTCCTGAAGCCTAAATCACCATTAATTTGACTACACAACTTATTCCTATGAAGAAACATTCAAAGTAAAAAAACGGGCTCAACTCGGACTGAAAGTGCATTTAAAGCAATCAAAACTGAAAATGAGTGTCACGCCTAAACCAAAGGACTTATGCACACATTTCAACATGTATTTAGTTCAGGTTGACCTCTTGAAGCCTAAATGAGCATTAATTTGACTACACAACTCATTCCTATGAAGGTACATTCAAAGTCACAAAACGTGCTCAACTAGGCCTGAAAGTGCATTTAAAGCAATAAAAACTCAAAATGAGTGTCACGCCTAAACCAAAGGATTTATGCACACATTTCAACATGTATTTTGTTCAGGTTGACCTCCTGAAGCCTAAATGAGCATTTATTTGACTACACAACTCATTCCTATGAAGGTACATTCAAAGTCACAAAACGTGCTCAACTAGGCCTGAAAGTGCATTTAAAGCAATAAAAACTGAAAATGAGTGTCACGCCTAAACCAAAGGACTTATGCACACATTTCGACATGTATTTAGTTCAGGTTGACCTCCTGAAGCCTAAATCACCATTAATTTGACTACACAACTTATTCCTATGAAGAAACATTCAAAGTAAAAAAACGGGCTCAACTCGGACTGAAAGTGCATTTAAAGCAATAAAAACTCAAAATGAGTGTCACGCCTAAACCAAAGGACTTATGCACACATTTCAACATGTATTTAGTTCAGGTTGACCTCCTGAAGCCTAAATCACCATTAATTTGACTACACAACTCATTCCTATGAAGGTACATTCAAAGTCACAAAACGTGCTCAACTAGGCCTGAAAGTGCATTTAAAGCAATAAAAACTCAAAATGAGTGTCACGCCTAAACCAAAGGACTTATGCACACATTTCAACATGTATTTAGTTCAGGTTGACCTCCTGAAGCCTAAATCACCATTAATTTGACTACACAACTTATTCCTATGAAGATACATTCAAAGTAAAAAAACGGGCTCAACTCGGACTGAAAGTGCATTTAAAGCAATAAAAACTGAAAATGAGTGTCACGCCTAAACCAAACGACTTATGCACACATTTCAACATGTATTTAGTTCAGGTTGACCTCCTGAAGCCTAAATGAGCATTAATTTGACTACACAACTTATTACTATGAAGGAACATTCAAAGTAAAAAAACGGGCTCAACTCGGACTGAAAGTGAATTTAAAGCAATAAAAACTGAAAATGAGTGTCACGCCTAAACCAAAGGACTTATGCACACATTTCAACATGTATGTAGTTCAGGTTGACCTCTTGAAGCCTAAATGAGCATTAATTTGACTACACAACTCATTCCTATGAAGGTACATTCAAAGTCACAAAACGTGCTGAACTAGGCCTGAAAGTGCATTTAAAGCAATAAAAACTCAAAATGAGTGTCACGCCTAAACCAAAGGACTTATGCACACATTTCAACATGTATTTAGTTCAGTTTGACCTCCTGAAGCCTAAATCACCATTAATTTGACTACACAACTTAATCCTATGAAGATACATTCAAAGTAAAAAAACGGGCTCAACTCGGACTGAAAGTGCATTTAAAGCAATAAAAACTGAAAATGAGTGTCACGCCTAAACCAAAGGACTTATGCACACATTTCAACATGTATTTAGTTCAGGTTGACGTCCTGAAGCCTAAATGAGCATTAATTTGACTACACAACTTATTCCTATGAAGATACATTCAAAGTAAAAAAACGGGCTCAACTCGGACTGAAAGTGCATTTAAAGCAATAAAAACTGAAAATGAGTGTCACGCCAAAACCAAAGGACTTATGCACACATTTCAACATGTATTTAGTTCAGGTTGACCTCCTGAAGCCTAAATGAGCATTTATTTGACTACACAACTCATTCCTATGAAGGTACATTCAAAGTCACAAAACGTGCTCAACTAGGCCTGAAAGTGCATTTAAAGCAATAAAAACTCAAAATGAGTGTCACACCTAAACCAAAGGATTTATGCACACATTTCAACATGTATTTTGTTCAGGTTGACCTCCTGAAGCCTAAATGAGCATTTATTTGACTACACAACTCATTCCTATGAAGGTACATTCAAAGTCACAAAACGTGCTCAACTAGGCCTGAAAGTGCATTTAAAGCAATAAAAACTGAAAATGAGTGTCACGCCTAAACCAAAGGACTAAT
This sequence comes from Hippocampus zosterae, assembly GCF_025434085.1. Lineage (NCBI taxonomy): Eukaryota > Metazoa > Chordata > Actinopteri > Syngnathiformes > Syngnathidae > Hippocampus > Hippocampus zosterae. The sequence continues at coordinate 1,631,242 of NC_067460.1, forward strand.
GCACACATTTCGACATGTATTTAGTTCAGGTTGACCTCCTGAAGCCTAAATCACCATTAATTTGACTACACAACTTAATCCTATGAAGATACATTCAAAGTAAAAAAACGGGCTCAACTCGGACTGAAAGTGCATTTAAAGCAATAAAAACTGAAAATGAGTGTCACGCCTAAACCAAAGGACTTATGCACACATTTCAACATGTATTTAGTTCAGGTTGACCTCCTGAAGCCTAAATGAGCATTAATTTGACTACACAACTTATTCCTATGAAGGAACATTCAAAGTAAAAAAACGGGCTCAACTCGGACTGAAAGTGAATTTAAAGCAATAAAAACTGAAAATGAGTGTCACGCCTAAACCAAAGGACTTATGCACACATTTCAACATGTATGTAGTTCAGGTTGACCTCTTGAAGCCTAAATGAGCATTAATTTGACTACACAACTCATTCCTATGAAGGTACATTCAAAGTCACAAAACGTGCTCAACTAGGCCTGAAAGTGCATTTAAAGCAATAAAAACTCAAAATGAGTGTCACGCCTAAACCAAAGGACTTATGCACACATTTCAACATGTATTTAGTTCAGGTTGACCTCCTGAAGCCTAAATGAGCATTAATTTGACTACACAACTCATTCCTATGAAGGTACATTCAAAGTCACAAAACGTGCTCAACTAGGCCTGAAAGTGCATTTAAAGCAATAAAAACTGAAAATGAGTGTCACGCCAAAACCAAAGGACTTATGCACACATTTCAACATGTATTTAGTTCAGGTTGACCTCCTGAAGCCTAAATGAGCATTTATTTGACTACACAACTCATTCCTATGAAGGTACATTCAAAGTCACAAAACGTGCTCAACTAGGCCTGAAAGTGCATTTAAAGCAATAAAAACTCAAAATGAGTGTCACGCCTAAACCAAAGGACTTATGCACACATTTCAACATGTATTTAGTTCAGGTTGACCTCCTGAAGCCTAAATCACCATTAATTTGACTACACAACTTATTCCTATGAAGATACATTCAAAGTAAAAAAACGTGCTCTACTCGGCCTGAAAATGCATTTAAAGCAATAAAAACTCAAAATGAGTGTCACGCCTAAACCAAAGGCCTTATGCACACATTTCAACATGTATTTAGTTCAGGTTGACCTCCTGAAGCCTAAATGAGCATTAATTTGACTACACAACTTATTACTATGAAGGAACATTCAAAGTAAAAAAACGGGCTCAACTCGGACTGAAAGTGAATTTAAAGCAATAAAAACTGAAAATGAGTGTCACGCCTAAACCAAAGGACTTATGCACACATTTCAACATGTATGTAGTTCAGGTTGACCTCTTGAAGCCTAAATGAGCATTAATTTGACTACACAACTCATTCCTATGAAGGTACATTCAAAGTCACAAAACGTGCTGAACTAGGCCTGAAAGTGCATTTAAAGCAATAAAAACTCAAAATGAGTGTCACGCCTAAACCAAAGGACTTATGCACACATTTCAACATGTATTTAGTTCAGTTTGACCTCCTGAAGCCTAAATCACCATTAATTTGACTACACAACTTAATCCTATGAAGATACATTCAAAGTAAAAAAACGGGCTCAACTCGGACTGAAAGTGCATTTAAAGCAATAAAAACTGAAAATGAGTGTCACGCCTAAACCAAAGGACTTATGCACACATTTCAACATTTATTTAGTTCAGGTTGACCTCCTGAAGCCTAAATCACCATTAATTTGACTACACAACTTATTCCTATGAAGATACATTCAAAGTAAAAAAACGGGCTCAACTCGGACTGAAAGTGCATTTAAAGCAATAAAAACTGAAAATGAGTGTCACGCCTAAACCAAAGGACTTATGCACACATTTCAACATGTATTTAGTTCAGGTTGACGTCCTGAAGCCTAAATGAGCATTAATTTGACTACACAACTTATTCCTATGAACATACATTCAAAGTAAAAAAACGGGCTCAACTCGGACTGAAAGTGCATTTAAAGCAATAAAAACTGAAAATGAGTGTCACGCCAAAACCAAAGGACTTATGCACACATTTCAACATGTATTTAGTTCAGGTTGACCTCCTGAAGCCTAAATGAGCATTTATTTGACTACACAACTCATTCCTATGAAGGTACATTCAAAGTCACAAAACGTGCTCAACTAGGCCTGAAAGTGCATTTAAAGCAATAAAAACTCAAAATGAGTGTCACACCTAAACCAAAGGATTTATGCACACATTTCAACATGTATTTTGTTCAGGTTGACCTCCTGAAGCCTAAATGAGCATTTATTTGACTACACAACTCATTCCTATGAAGGTACATTCAAAGTCACAAAACGTGCTCAACTAGGCCTGAAAGTGCATTTAAAGCAATAAAAACTGAAAATGAGTGTCACGCCTAAACCAAAGGACTTATGCACACATTTCGACATGTATTTAGTTCAGGTTGACCTCCTGAAGCCTAAATCACCATTAATTTGACTACACAACTTAATCCTATGAAGATACATTCAAAGTAAAAAAACGGGCTCAACTCGGACTGAAAGTGCATTTAAAGCAATAAAAACTGAAAATGAGTGTCACGCCTAAACCAAAGGACTTATGCACACATTTCAACATGTATTTAGTTCAGGTTGACCTCCTGAAGCCTAAATGAGCATTAATTTGACTACACAACTTATTCCTATGAAGGAACATTCAAAGTAAAAAAACGGGCTCAACTCGGACTGAAAGTGAATTTAAAGCAATAAAAACTGAAAATGAGTGTCACGCCTAAACCAAAGGACTTATGCACACATTTCAACATGTATGTAGTTCAGGTTGACCTCTTGAAGCCTAAATGAGCATTAATTTGACTACACAACTCATTCCTATGAAGGTACATTCAAAGTCACAAAACGTGCTCAACTAGGCCTGAAAGTGCATTTAAAGCAATAAAAACTCAAAATGAGTGTCACGCCTAAACCAAAGGACTTATGCACACATTTCAACATGTATTTAGTTCAGGTTGACCTCCTGAAGCCTAAATGAGCATTAATTTGACTACACAACTCATTCCTATGAAGGTACATTCAAAGTCACAAAACGTGCTCAACTAGGCCTGAAAGTGCATTTAAAGCAATAAAAACTGAAAATGAGTGTCACGCCAAAACCAAAGGACTTATGCACACATTTCAACATGTATTTAGTTCAGGTTGACCTCCTGAAGCCTAAATCACCATTAATTTGACTACACAACTTATTCCTATGAAGATACATTCAAAGTAAAAAAACGTGCTCTACTCGGCCTGAAAATGCATTTAAAGCAATAAAAACTCAAAATGAGTGTCACGCCTAAACCAAAGGCCTTATGCACACATTTCAACATGTATTTAGTTCAGGTTGACCTCCTGAAGCCTAAATGAGCATTAATTTGACTACACAACTTATTACTATGAAGGAACATTCAAAGTAAAAAAACGGGCTCAACTCGGACTGAAAGTGAATTTAAAGCAATAAAAACTGAAAATGAGTGTCACGCCTAAACCAAAGGACTTATGCACACATTTCAACATGTATGTAGTTCAGGTTGACCTCTTGAAGCCTAAATGAGCATTAATTTGACTACACAACTCATTCCTATGAAGGTACATTCAAAGTCACAAAACGTGCTGAACTAGGCCTGAAAGTGCATTTAAAGCAATAAAAACTCAAAATGAGTGTCACGCCTAAACCAAAGGACTTATGCACACATTTCAACATGTATTTAGTTCAGGTTGACCTCCTGAAGCCTAAATGAGCATTAATTTGACTACACAACTTATTCCTATGAAGGAACATTCAAAGTAAAAAAACGGGCTCAACTCGGACTGAAAGTGAATTTAAAGCAATAAAAACTGAAAATGAGTGTCACGCCTAAACCAAAGGACTTATGCACACATTTCAACATGTATGTAGTTCAGGTTGACCTCTTGAAGCCTAAATGAGCATTAATTTGACTACACAACTCATTCCTATGAAGGTACATTCAAAGTCACAAAACGTGCTCAACTAGGCCTGAAAGTGCATTTAAAGCAATAAAAACTCAAAATGAGTGTCACGCCTAAACCAAAGGACTTATGCACACATTTCAACATGTATTTAGTTCAGGTTGACCTCCTGAAGCCTAAATGAGCATTAATTTGACTACACAACTCATTCCTATGAAGGTACATTCAAAGTCACAAAACGTGCTCAACTAGGCCTGAAAGTGCATTTAAAGCAATAAAAACTGAAAATGAGTGTCACGCCAAAACCAAAGGACTTATGCACACATTTCAACATTTATTTAGTTCAGGTTGACCTCCTGAAGCCTAAATCACCATTAATTTGACTACACAACTTATTCCTATGAAGATACATTCAAAGTAAAAAAACGGGCTCAACTCGGACTGAAAGTGCATTTAAAGCAATAAAAACTGAAAATGAGTGTCACGCCTAAACCAAAGGACTTATGCACACATTTCAACATGTATTTAGTTCAGGTTGACGTCCTGAAGCCTAAATGAGCATTAATTTGACTACACAACTTATTCCTATGAACATACATTCAAAGTAAAAAAACGGGCTCAACTCGGACTGAAAGTGCATTTAAAGCAATAAAAACTGAAAATGAGTGTCACGCCAAAACCAAAGGACTTATGCACACATTTCAACATGTATTTAGTTCAGGTTGACCTCCTGAAGCCTAAATGAGCATTTATTTGACTACACAACTCATTCCTATGAAGGTACATTCAAAGTCACAAAACGTGCTCAACTAGGCCTGAAAGTGCATTTAAAGCAATAAAAACTCAAAATGAGTGTCACACCTAAACCAAAGGATTTATGCACACATTTCAACATGTATTTTGTTCAGGTTGACCTCCTGAAGCCTAAATGAGCATTTATTTGACTACACAACTCATTCCTATGAAGGTACATTCAAAGTCACAAAACGTGCTCAACTAGGCCTGAAAGTGCATTTAAAGCAATAAAAACTGAAAATGAGTGTCACGCCTAAACCAAAGGACTTATGCACACATTTCGACATGTATTTAGTTCAGGTTGACCTCCTGAAGCCTAAATCACCATTAATTTGACTACACAACTTAATCCTATGAAGATACATTCAAAGTAAAAAAACGGGCTCAACTCGGACTGAAAGTGCATTTAAAGCAATAAAAACTGAAAATGAGTGTCACGCCTAAACCAAAGGACTTATGCACACATTTCAACATGTATTTAGTTCAGGTTGACCTCCTGAAGCCTAAATGAGCATTAATTTGACTACACAACTTATTCCTATGAAGGAACATTCAAAGTAAAAAAACGGGCTCAACTCGGACTGAAAGTGAATTTAAAGCAATAAAAACTGAAAATGAGTGTCACGCCTAAACCAAAGGACTTATGCACACATTTCAACATGTATGTAGTTCAGGTTGACCTCTTGAAGCCTAAATGAGCATTAATTTGACTACACAACTCATTCCTATGAAGGTACATTCAAAGTCACAAAACGTGCTCAACTAGGCCTGAAAGTGCATTTAAAGCAATAAAAACTGAAAATGAGTGTCACGCCTAAACCAAAGGACTTATGCACACATTTCGACATGTATTTAGTTCAGGTTGACCTCCTGAAGCCTAAATCACCATTAATTTGACTACACAACTTAATCCTATGAAGATACATTCAAAGTAAAAAAACGGGCTCAACTCGGACTGAAAGTGCATTTAAAGCAATAAAAACTGAAAATGAGTGTCACGCCTAAACCAAAGGACTTATGCACACATTTCAACATGTATTTAGTTCAGGTTGACCTCCTGAAGCCTAAATGAGCATTAATTTGACTACACAACTTATTCCTATGAAGGAACATTCAAAGTAAAAAAACGGGCTCAACTCGGACTGAAAGTGAATTTAAAGCAATAAAAACTGAAAATGAGTGTCACGCCTAAACCAAAGGACTTATGCACACATTTCAACATGTATGTAGTTCAGGTTGACCTCTTGAAGCCTAAATGAGCATTAATTTGACTACACAACTCATTCCTATGAAGGTACATTCAAAGTCACAAAACGTGCTCAACTAGGCCTGAAAGTGCATTTAAAGCAATAAAAACTCAAAATGAGTGTCACGCCTAAACCAAAGGACTTATGCACACATTTCAACATGTATTTAGTTCAGGTTGACCTCCTGAAGCCTAAATGAGCATTAATTTGACTACACAACTCATTCCTATGAAGGTACATTCAAAGTCACAAAACGTGCTCAACTAGGCCTGAAAGTGCATTTAAAGCAATAAAAACTGAAAATGAGTGTCACGCCAAAACCAAAGGACTTATGCACACATTTCAACATGTATTTAGTTCAGGTTGACCTCCTGAAGCCTAAATCACCATTAATTTGACTACACAACTTATTCCTATGAAGATACATTCAAAGTAAAAAAACGTGCTCTACTCGGCCTGAAAATGCATTTAAAGCAATAAAAACTCAAAATGAGTGTCACGCCTAAACCAAAGGCCTTATGCACACATTTCAACATGTATTTAGTTCAGGTTGACCTCCTGAAGCCTAAATGAGCATTAATTTGACTACACAACTTATTACTATGAAGGAACATTCAAAGTAAAAAAACGGGCTCAACTCGGACTGAAAGTGAATTTAAAGCAATAAAAACTGAAAATGAGTGTCACGCCTAAACCAAAGGACTTATGCACACATTTCAACATGTATTTAGTTCAGGTTGACCTCCTGAAGCCTAAATGAGCATTTATTTGACTACACAACTCATTCCTATGAAGGTACATTCAAAGTCACAAAACGTGCTCAACTAGGCCTGAAAGTGCATTTAAAGCAATAAAAACTCAAAATGAGTGTCACGCCTAAACCAAAGGACTTATGCACACATTTCAACATGTATTTAGTTCAGGTTGACCTCCTGAAGCCTAAATCACCATTAATTTGACTACATAACTTAATCCTATGAAGATACATTCAAAGTAAAAAAACGGGCTCAACTCGGACTGAAAGTGCATTTAAAGCAATAAAAACTGAAAATGAGTGTCACGCCAAAACCAAAGGACTTATGCACACATTTCAACATGTATTTAGTTCAGGTTGACCTCCTGAAGCCTAAATGAGCATTTATTTGACTACACAACTCATTCCTATGAAGGTACATTCAAAGTCACAAAACGTGCTCAACTAGGCCTGAAAGTGCATTTAAAGCAATAAAAACTCAAAATGAGTGTCACACCTAAACCAAAGGATTTATGCACACATTTCAACATGTATTTTGTTCAGGTTGACCTCCTGAAGCCTAAATAAGCATTTATTTGACTACACAACTCATTCCTATGAAGGTACATTCAAAGTCACAAAACGTGCTCAACTAGGCCTGAAAGTGCATTTAAAGCAATAAAAACTGAAAATGAGTGTCACGCCTAAACCAAAGGACTTATGCACACATTTCAACATGTATTTAGTTCAGGTTGACCTCCTGAAGCCTAAATCACCATTAATTTGACTACACAACTTAATCCTATGAAGATACATTCAAAGTAAAAAAACGGGCTCAACTCGGACTGAAAGTGCATTTAAAGCAATAAAAACTGAAAATGAGTGTCACGCCTAAACCAAAGGACTTATGCACACATTTCAACATGTATTTAGTTCAGGTTGACCTCCTGAAGCCTAAATGAGCATTTATTTGACTACACAACTCATTCCTATGAAGGTACATTCAAAGTCACAAAACGTGCTCAACTAGGCCTGAAAGTGCATTTAAAGCAATAAAAACTCAAAATGAGTGTCACACCTAAACCAAAGGATTTATGCACACATTTCAACATGTATTTTGTTCAGGTTGACCTCCTGAAGCCTAAATCACCATTAATTTGACTACACAACCTATTCCTATGAAGATACATTCAAAGTAAAAAAACGGGCTCAACTCGGACTGAAAGTGCATTTAAAGCAATAAAAACTGAAAATGAGTGTCACGCCTAAACCAAAGGACTTATGCACACATTTCAACATGTATTTAGTTCAGGTTGACGTCCTGAAGCCTAAATGAGCATTAATTTGACTACACAACTTATTCCTATGAAGATACATTCAAAGTAAAAAAACGTGCTCTACTCGGCCTGAAAATGCATTTAAAGCAATAAAAACTCAAAATGAGTGTCGCGCCTAAACCAAAGGCCTTACGCACACATTTCAACATGTAATTAGTTCAGGTTGACCTCCTGAAGCCTAAATGAGCATGAATTTGACTACACAACTCATTCCTATGAAGATACATTCAAAGTAAAAAAACGTGCTCTACTCGGCCTGAAAATGCATTTAAAGCAATAAAAACTCAAAATGAGTGTCACGCCTAAACCAAAGGACTTATGCACACATTTCAACATGTATTTAGTTCAGGTTGACCTCCTGAAGCCTAAATGAGCATTAATTTGACTACACAACTTATTCCTATGAAGATACATTCAAAGTAAAAAAACGTGCTCTACTCGGCCTGAAAATGCATTTAAAGCAATAAAAACTCAAAATGAGTGTCACGCCTAAACCAAAGGACTTATGCACACATTTCAACATGTATTTAGTTCAGGTTGACATTCTGAAGCCTAAATGAGCATTAATTTGACTACACAACTTATTCCTATGAAGATACATTCAAAGTAAAAAAACGGGCTCAACTCGGACTGAAAGTGCATTTAAAGCAATAAAAACTGAAAATGAGTGTCACGCCTAAACCAAAGGACTTATGCACACATTTCAACATGTATTTAGTTCAGGTTGACCTCCTGAAGCCTAAATGAGCATTAATTTGACTACACAACTCATTCCTATGAAGGTACATTCAAAGTCACAAAACGTGCTCAACTAGGCCTGAAAGTGCATTTAAAGCAATAAAAACTCAAAATGAGTGTCACGCCTAAACCAAAGGACTTATGCACACATTTCAACATGTATTTAGTTCAGGTTGACCTCCTGAAGCCTAAATCACCATTAATTTGACTACATAACTTAATCCTATGAAGATACATTCAAAGTAAAAAAACGGGCTCAACTCGGACTGAAAGTGCATTTAAAGCAATAAAAACTGAAAATGAGTGTCACGCCAAAACCAAAGGACTTATGCACACATTTCAACATGTATTTAGTTCAGGTTGACCTCCTGAAGCCTAAATGAGCATTTATTTGACTACACAACTCATTCCTATGAAGGTACATTCAAAGTCACAAAACGTGCTCAACTAGGCCTGAAAGTGCATTTAAAGCAATAAAAACTCAAAATGAGTGTCACACCTAAACCAAAGGATTTATGCACACATTTCAACATGTATTTTGTTCAGGTTGACCTCCTGAAGCCTAAATGAGCATTTATTTGACTACACAACTCATTCCTATGAAGGTACATTCAAAGTCACAAAACGTGCTCAACTAGGCCTGAAAGTGCATTTAAAGCAATAAAAACTGAAAATGAGTGTCACGCCTAAACCAAAGGACTTATGCACACATTTCAACATGTATTTAGTTCAGGTTGACCTCCTGAAGCCTAAATCACCATTAATTTGACTACACAACTTAATCCTATGAAGATACATTCAAAGTAAAAAAACGGGCTCAACTCGGACTGAAAGTGCATTTAAAGCAATAAAAACTGAAAATGAGTGTCACGCCTAAACCAAAGGACTTATGCACACATTTCAACATGTATTTAGTTCAGGTTGACCTCCTGAAGCCTAAATGAGCATTTATTTGACTACACAACTCATTCCTATGAAGGTACATTCAAAGTCACAAAACGTGCTCAACTAGGCCTGAAAGTGCATTTAAAGCAATAAAAACTCAAAATGAGTGTCACACCTAAACCAAAGGATTTATGCACACATTTCAACATGTATTTTGTTCAGGTTGACCTCCTGAAGCCTAAATCACCATTAATTTGACTACACAACCTATTCCTATGAAGATACATTCAAAGTAAAAAAACGGGCTCAACTCGGACTGAAAGTGCATTTAAAGCAATAAAAACTGAAAATGAGTGTCACGCCTAAACCAAAGGACTTATGCACACATTTCAACATGTATTTAGTTCAGGTTGACGTCCTGAAGCCTAAATGAGCATTAGTTTGACTACACAACTTATTCCTATGAAGATACATTCAAAGTAAAAAAACGGGCTCAACTCGGACTGAAAGTGCATTTAAAGCAATAAAAACTGAAAATGAGTGTCACGCCTAAACCAAAAGACTTATGCACACATTTCAACATGTATTTAGTTCAGGTTGACCTCCTGAAGCCTAAATGAGCATTAATTTGACTACACAACTTATTCCTATGAAGGAACATTCAAAGTAAAAAAACGGGCTCAACTCGGACTGAAAGTGAATTTAAAGCAATAAAAACTGAAAATGAGTGTCACGCCTAAACCAAAGGACTTATGCACACATTTCAACATGTATGTAGTTCAGGTTGACCTCTTGAAGCCTAAATGAGCATTAATTTGACTACACAACTCATTCCTATGAAGGTACATTCAAAGTCACAAAACGTGCTCAACTAGGCCTGAAAGTGCATTTAAAGCAATAAAAACTCAAAATGAGTGTCACGCCTAAACCAAAGGACTTATGCACACATTTCAACATGTATTTAGTTCAGGTTGACCTCCTGAAGCCTAAATGAGCATTAATTTGACTACACAACTCATTCCTATGAAGGTACATTCAAAGTCACAAAACGTGCTCAACTAGGCCTGAAAGTGCATTTAAAGCAATAAAAACTGAAAATGAGTGTCACGCCAAAACCAAAGGACTTATGCACACATTTCAACATGTATTTAGTTCAGGTTGACCTCCTGAAGCCTAAATGAGCATTTATTTGACTACACAACTCATTCCTATGAAGGTACATTCAAAGTCACAAAACGTGCTCAACTAGGCCTGAAAGTGCATTTAAAGCAATAAAAACTCAAAATGAGTGTCACGCCTAAACCAAAGGACTTATGCACACATTTCAACATGTATTTAGTTCAGGTTGACCTCCTGAAGCCTAAATGAGCATTAATTTGACTACACAACTCATTCCTATGAAGGTACATTCAAAGTCACAAAACGTGCTCAACTAGGCCTGAAAGTGCATTTAAAGCAATAAAAACTCAAAATGAGTGTCACGCCTAAACCAAAGGACTTATGCACACATTTCAACATGTATTTAGTTCAGGTTGACCTCCTGAAGCCTAAATGAGCATTAATTTGACTACACAACTCATTCCTATGAAGGTACATTCAAAGTCACAAAACGTGCTCAACTAGGCCTGAAAGTGCATTTAAAGCAATAAAAACTCAAAATGAGTGTCACGCCTAAACCAAAGGACTTATGCACACATTTCAACATGTATTTAGTTCAGGTTGACCTCCTGAAGCCTAAATCACCATTAATTTGACTACACAACTTAATCCTATGAAGATACATTCAAAGTAAAAAAACGGGCTCAACTCGGACTGAAAGTGCATTTAAAGCAATAAAAACTGAAAATGAGTGTCACGCCTAAACCAAAGGACTTATGCACACATTTCAACATTTATTTAGTTCAGGTTGACCTCCTGAAGCCTAAATCACCATTAATTTGACTACACAACTTATTCCTATGAAGATACATTCAAAGTAAAAAAACGGGCTCAACTCGGACTGAAAGTGCATTTAAAGCAATAAAAACTGAAAATGAGTGTCACGCCTAAACCAAAGGACTTATGCACACATTTCAACATGTATTTAGTTCAGGTTGACGTCCTGAAGCCTAAATGAGCATTAATTTGACTACACAACTTATTCCTATGAAGATACATTCAAAGTAAAAAAACGTGCTCTACTCGGCCTGAAAATGCATTTAAAGCAATAAAAACTCAAAATGAGTGTCGCGCCTAAACCAAAGGCCTTACGCACACATTTCAACATGTATTTAGTTCAGGTTGACCTCCTGAAGCCTAAATGAGCATTAATTTGACTACACAACTCATTCCTATGAAGGAACATTCAAAGTAAAAAAACGGGCTCAACTCGGACTGAAAGTGCATTTAAAGCAATAAAAACTCAAAATGAGTGTCACGCCTAAACCAAAGGACTTATGCACACATTTCAACATGTATTTAGTTCAGGTAGACCTCCTGAAGCCTAAATGAGCATTAATTTGACTACACAACTCATTCCTATGAAGGTACATTCAAAGTCACAAAACGTGCTCAACTAGGCCTGAAAGTGCATTTAAAGCAATAAAAACTCAAAATGAGTGTCACGCCTAAACCAAAGGACTTATGCACACATTTCAACATGTATTTAGTTCAGGTTGACCTCCTGAAGCCTAAATCACCATTAATTTGACTACATAACTTAATCCTATGAAGATACATTCAAAGTAAAAAAACGGGCTCAACTCGGACTGAAAGTGCATTTAAAGCAATAAAAACTGAAAATGAGTGTCACGCCTAAACCAAAGGACTTATGCACACATTTCAACATGTATTTAGTTCAGGTTGACCTCCTGAAGCCTAAATGAGCATTTATTTGACTACACAACTCATTCCTATGAAGGTACATTCAAAGTCACAAAACGTGCTCAACTAGGCCTGAAAGTGCATTTAAAGCAATAAAAACTCAAAATGAGTGTCACACCTAAACCAAAGGATTTATGCACACATTTCAACATGTATTTTGTTCAGGTTGACCTCCTGAAGCCTAAATCACCATTAATTTGACTACACAACCTATTCCTATGAAGATACATTCAAAGTAAAAAAACGGGCTCAACTCGGACTGAAAGTGCATTTAAAGCAATAAAAACTGAAAATGAGTGTCACGCCTAAACCAAAGGACTTATGCACACATTTCAACATGTATTTAGTTCAGGTTGACATCCTGAAGCCTAAATGAGCATTAATTTGACTACACAACTTATTCCTATGAAGATACATTCAAAGTAAAAAAACGTGCTCTACTCGGCCTGAAAATGCATTTAAAGCAATAAAAACTCAAAATGAGTGTCGCGCCTAAACCAAAGGCCTTACGCACACATTTCAACATGTAATTAGTTCAGGTTGACCTCCTGAAGCCTAAATGAGCATTAATTTGACTACACAACTCATTCCTATGAAGGAACATTCAAAGTAAAAAAACGGGCTCAACTCGGACTGAAAGTGCATTTAAAGCAATAAAAACTCAAAATGAGTGTCACGCCTAAACCAAAGGACTTATGCACACATTTCAACATGTATTTAGTTCAGGTTGACCTCCTGAAGCCTAAATGAGCATTAATTTGACTACACAACTTATTCCTATGAAGATACATTCAAAGTAAAAAAACGTGCTCTACTCGGCCTGAAAATGCATTTAAAGCAATAAAAACTCAAAATGAGTGTCACGCCTAAACCAAAGGCCTTATGCACACATTTCAACATGTATTTAGTTCAGGTTGACCTCCTGAAGCCTAAATGAGCATTAATTTGACTACACAACTCATTCCTATGAAGGAACATTCAAAGTAAAAAAACGGGCTCAACTCGGACTGAAAGTGCATTTAAAGCAATAAAAACTGAAAATGAGTGTCACGCCTAAACCAAAGGATTTATGCACACATTTCAACATGTATTTTGTTCAGGTTGACCTCCTGAAGCCTAAATGAGCATTTATTTGACTACACAACTCATTCCTATGAAGGTACATTCAAAGTCACAAAACGTGCTCAACTAGGCCTGAAAGTGCATTTAAAGCAATAAAAACTCAAAATGAGTGTCACGCCTAAACCAAAGGACTTATGCACACATTTCAACATGTATTTAGTTCAGGTTGACCTCCTGAAGCCTAAATCACCATTAATTTGACTACACAACTTAATCCTATGAAGATACATTCAACGTAAAAAAACGGGCTCAACTCGGACTGAAAGTGCATATAAAGCAATAAAAACTGAAAATGAGTGTCACGCCTAAACCAAAGGACTTATGCACACATTTCAACATGTATTTAGTTCAGGTTGACCTCCTGAAGCCTAAATGAGCATTAATTTGACTACACAACTTATTCCTATGAAGATACATTCAAAGTAAAAAAACGTGCTCTACTCGGCCTGAAAATGCATTTAAAGCAATAAAAACTCAAAATGAGTGTCACGCCTAAACCAAAGGCCTTATGCACACATTTCAACATGTATTTAGTTCAGGTTGACCTCCTGAAGCCTAAATGAGCATTAATTTGACTACACAACTCATTCCTATGAAGGAACATTCAAAGTAAAAAAACGGGCTCAACTCGGACTGAAAGTGCATTTAAAGCAATAAAAACTGAAAATGAGTGTCACGCCTAAACCAAAGGATTTATGCACACATTTCAACATGTATTTTGTTCAGGTTGACCTCCTGAAGCCTAAATGAGCATTTATTTGACTACACAACTCATTCCTATGAAGGTACATTCAAAGTCACAAAACGTGCTCAACTAGGCCTGAAAGTGCATTTAAAGCAATAAAAACTCAAAATGAGTGTCACGCCTAAACCAAAGGACTTATGCACACATTTCAACATGTACAGTATTTAGTTCAGGTTGACCTCCTGAAGCCTAAATCACCATTAATTTGACTACACAACTTAATCCTATGAAGATACATTCAACGTAAAAAAACGGGCTCAACTCGGACTGAAAGTGCATATAAAGCAATAAAAACTGAAAATGAGTGTCACGCCTAAACCAAAGGACTTATGCACACATTTCAACATTTATTTAGTTCAGGTTGACCTCCTGAAGCCTAAATCACCATTAATTTGACTACACAACTTATTGCTATGAAGATACATTCAAAGTAAAAAAACGGGCTCAACTCGGACTGAAAGTGCATTTAAAGCAATAAAAACTGAAAATGAGTGTCACGCCTAAACCAAAGGACTTATGCACACATTTCAACATGTATTTAGTTCAGGTTGACGTCCTGAAGCCTAAATGAGCATTAATTTGACTACACAACTTATTCCTATGAAGATACATTCAAAGTAAAAAAACGTGCTCAACTCGGCCTGAAAATGCATTTAAAGCAATAAAAACTCAAAATGAGTGTCGCGCCTAAACCAAAGGCCTTACGCACACATTTCAACATGTAATTAGTTCAGGTTGACCTCCTGAAGCCTAAATGAGCATTAATTTGACTACACAACTCATTCCTATGAAGGAACATTCAAAGTAAAAAAACGGGCTCAACTCGGACTGAAAGTGCATTTAAAGCAATAAAAACTGAAAATGAGTGTCACGCCTAAACCAAAGGACTTATGCACACATTTCAACATGTATTTAGTTCAGGTTGACCTCCTGAAGCCTAAATGAGCATTAATTTGACTACACAACTCATTCCTATGAAGGTACATTCAAAGTCACAAAACGTGCTCAACTAGGCCTGAAAGTGCATTTAAAGCAATAAAAACTCAAAATGAGTGTCACGCCTAAACCAAAGGACTTATGCACACATTTCAACATGTATTTAGTTCAGGTTGACATTCTGAAGCCTAAATGAGCATTAATTTGACTACACAACTTATTCCTATGAAGATACATTTAAAGTAAAAAAACGGCTCAACTCGGACTGAAAGTGCATTTAAAGCAATAAAAACTGAAAATGAGTGTCACGCCTAAACCAAAGGACTTATGCACACATTTCAACATGTATTTAGTTCAGGTTGACCTCCTGAACCCTAAATGAGCATTAATTTGACTACACAACTCATTCCTATGAAGGTACATTCAAAGTCACAAAACGTGCTCAACTAGGCCTGAAAGTGCATTTAAAGCAATAAAAACTCAAAATGAGTGTCACGCCTAAACCAAAGGACTTATGCACACATTTCAACATGTATTTAGTTCAGGTTGACCTCCTGAAGCCTAAATCACCATTAATTTGACTACACAACTTATTCCTATGAAGATACATTCAAAGTAAAAAAACGGGCTCAACTCGGACTGAAAGTGCATTTAAAGCAATAAAAACTGAAAATGAGTGTCACGCCTAAACCAAAGGACTTATGCACACATTTCAACATGTATTTAGTTCAGGTTGACGTCCTGAAGCCTAAATGAGCATTAATTTGACTACACAACTTATTCCTGTGAAGATACATTCAAAGTAAAAAAACGTGCTCTACTCGGCCTGAAAATGCATTTAAAGCAATAAAAACTCAAAATGAGTGTCACGCCTAAACCAAAGGCCTTATGCACACATTTCAACATGTATTTATTTCAGGTTGACCTCCTGAAGCCTAAATGAGCATTAATTTGACTACACAACTCATTCCTATGAATGAACATTCAAAGTAAAAAAACGGGCTCAACTCGGACTGAAAGTGCATTTAAAGCAATAAAAACTGAAAATGAGTGTCACGCCAAAACCAAAGGACTTATGCACACATTTCAACATGTATTTAGTTCAGGTTGACCTCCTGAAGCCTAAATGAGCATTTATTTGACTACACAACTCATTCCTATGAAGGTACATTCAAAGTCACAAAACGTGCTCAACTAGGCCTGAAAGTGCATTTAAAGCAATAAAAACTCAAAATGAGTGTCACACCTAAACCAAAGGATTTATGCACACATTTCAACATGTATTTTGTTCAGGTTGACCTCCTGAAGCCTAAATGAGCATTTATTTGACTACACAACTCATTCCTATGAAGGTACATTCAAAGTCACAAAACGTGCTCAACTAGGCCTGAAAGTGCATTTAAAGCAATAAAAACTCAAAATGAGTGTCACGCCTACACCAAAGGACTTATGCACACATTTCAACATGTATTTAGTTCAGGTTGACCTCCTGAAGCCTAAATCACCATTAATTTGATCACACAACTCATTCCTATGAAGACACATTCAAACTCAGAAACGTGCTCTACTCGGCCTGAAAATGCATTTAAAGCAATAAAAACTGAAAATGAGTGTCACGCCAAAACCAAAGGACTTATGCACACATTTCAACATGTATTTAGTTCAGGTTGAGCTCCTGAAGCCTAAATGAGAATTTATTTGACTACACAACTCATTCCTATGAAGGTACATTCAAAGTCACAAAACGTGCTCAACTCGGACTGAAAGTGCATTTAAAGCAATAAAAACTGAAAATGTGTGTCACGCCTAAACCAAAGGACTTATGCACACATTTCAACATGTATTTAGTTCAGGTTGACCTCCTGAAGCCTAAATCACCATTAATTTGACTACACAACTTATTCCTATGAAGAAACATTCAAAGTAAAAAAACGGGCTCAACTCGGACTGAAAGTGCATTTAAAGCAATAAAAACTGAAAATGAGTGTCACGCCTAAACCAAAGGACTTATGCACACATTTCAACATGTATTTAGTTCAGGTTGACGTCCTGAAGCCTAAATGAGCATTAATTTGACTACACAACTTATTCCTATGAAGATACATTCAAAGTAAAAAAACGTGCTCTACTCGGCCTGAAAATGCATTTAAAGCAATAAAAACTCAAAATGAGTGTCGCGCCTAAACCAAAGGCCTTACGCACACATTTCAACATGTATTTAGTTCAGGTTGACCTCCTGAAGCCTAAATGAGCATTAATTTGACTACACAACTCATTCCTATGAAGGAACATTCAAAGTAAAAAAACGGGCTCAACTCGGACTGAAAGTGCATTTAAAGCAATAAAAACTGAAAATGAGTGTCACGCCTAAACCAAAGGACTTATGCACACATTTCAACATGTATTTAGTTCAGGTTGACATTCTGAAGCCTAAATGAGCATTAATTTGACTACACAACTTATTCCTATGAAGATACATTCAAAGTAAAAAAACGGCTCAACTCGGACTGAAAGTGCATTTAAAGCAATAATAACTGAAAATGAGTGTCACGCCTAAACCAAAGGACTTATGCACACATTTCAACATGTATATAGTTCAGGTTGACCTCCTGAAGCCTAAATGAGCATTAATTTGACTACACAACTCATTCCTATGAAGGTACATTCAAAGTCACAAAACGTGCTCAACTAGGCCTGAAAGTGCATTTAAAGCAATAAAAACTCAAAATGAGTGTCACGCCTAAACCAAAGGACTTATGCACACATTTCAACATGTATTTAGTTCAGGTTGACCTCCTGAAGCCTAAATGAGTATAATTTGACTACACAACTTATTCCTATGAAGATACATTCAAAGTAAAAAAACGGGCTCAACTCGGACTGAAAGTGCATTTAAAGCAATAAAAACTGAAAATGAGTGTCACGCCTAAACCAAAGGACTTATGCACACATTTCAACATGTATTTAGTTCAGGTTGACATTCTGAAGCCTAAATGAGCATTAATTTGACTACACAACTTATTCCTATGAAGATACATTCAAAGTAAAAAAACGGCTCAACTCGGACTGAAAGTGCATTTAAAGCAATAAAAACTGAAAATGAGTGTCACGCCTAAACCAAAGGACTTATGCACACATTTCAACATGTATTTAGTTCAGATTGACCTCCTGAAACCTAAATGAGCATTAATTTGACTACACAACTCATTCCTATGAAGGTACATTAAAAGTCACAAAACGTGCTCAACTAGGCCTGAAAGTGCATTTAAAGCAATAAAAACTCAAAATGAGTTTCACGCCTAAATCAAAGGACTTATGCACACATTTCAACATGTATTTAGTTTAGGTTGACCTCCTGAAGCCTAAATGAGCATTAATTTGATCACACAACTCATTCCCATGAAGATACATTCAAACTCAGCAAGTGCCCTGCTCTGTCTGAAAATGCATTTGAATCAATAAAAACTAAAATTGAGTGTCATGCCTAAACCAAAGGACGTCTGCACACATTTCAACGTCTAAAGTGTTGTTTCCGATGCCTGCTAGTGTATGTGTGCGTGCGTGTGTGAGAGTGTGTAAGTGTGTGCGTGTGTTTGTGTGTGTTTGTGTGGGTGCGTGCGTGTGTGTGTTGTGCGCACCCCCCCCCCCCCAAAAAAGTACTGTATTCGGATAAAAATGACGAATTACTCAGAGGTTTTAACTTTTGCTTGCACTTGATTTGTTCTGACACCGACGACGTCCACCAATGACAGCCCGAGTGGATCGAGCCCACGTGGTGTGAGAGCAGGGGGAGGTGAAAAGATGCAAAGCCTAGGTGATTGGCTGTGCATCTTTCAGTCTTCCACGTGGGTTAGTCTTTGATCTTCAATCAGTGTCCAAATGTTTTTTACATGCGTAGCGTGTGCGGATGTGTGTGCCTCTCATGAGTTTGTGTGTGTGTTTGCGCGCGCGTGATCGTGTGCCCATACATGTGTGAGTGTTTCTTTGATCTAAATCATCGTTGGTGTGTTGTTTACGATACGTGCTCGTCTGTGCGTACGTTTGTGTGAGTGTGTGTGCGTGCGTTTGTGTGTGTGCTTGCTGCGTGCTGGCGCGCTCGGAAGCGTGTGTGTCACAGAGAAAGAGAGGGAGCGGGATCAGAATCAGAATCAGAATCATCTTTATTGGCCAAGTATGTAGAACACACAAGGAATTTGTCTCCGGTACAACACGCTGCACTAGTATCATCGTAAACAACAAAATCATTGAACCATTTTAGAGTATACCAGTAGTTTTGTAATACCATTTTGTGGTGCAAGAAGAGTGACTATGTCAGTGACTGTTTAAGGAGTTAATGGCTAGAGGGAAGAAGCTGTTTAAGTGTCTACTGGATTTGGTACGCATAGATCTGTAGCGTCTGCCTGAGGGGAGTGGCTGAAAAAGGTGGTGGGCAGGGTGCGGGGGATCCAGGAGGATTTTCCGTGCCCTTGTCTTGATTCTTGCAGTGTGCAAGTCCTCAAGAGTGGGTAGGGCGGTGCCAACGATTTTTTCTGCCGTCCTAACTGTCCGTTGAAGTCGGATTTTGTCCTTTTTTGTGGCGGCCCCAAACCAAACCGTGATGGAAGAACACAGGATTGATTCGATGACTGCCGTGTAAAACTGTCATAGCACCTCCTGTGGCAAGCCATGCTTCCTCAGCAGCCTCAGGAAGTACATTCGCTGCCGGGCCCTTTTCAGGATGGAGATGGTGTTGACTTCCCACTTCATGTCCTGGGAGACTGTGATTCCCAGGAACTTGAAGGTCTCGACGGTTGACACAGGGCAGTTGGATAGTGTGAGGGGCAACTGAGGAGAAGAATGTTTCCTGAAGTCCACGATCATCTCTACAGTCTTGAGCGTGTTCAGCCCGAGGTTGTGTCGGCCGCACCAGAGCTGCAGCTGCTCCACTTGTTGGCGGTACGCAGACTCGTCGCCGTCTTTGATGAGACCGATGACCGTGGTGTCGTCTGCGAACTTTATGAGTTTGACAGCTGGATCTGTTGAGGTGCAATCGTTTGTGTAGAGAGAGAAGAGCAGTGGCGAGAGGACACATCCCTGTGGGGCTCCAGTGCTGGTGGTGCGTATTGATGATGTTGTTGCTCCCAGTCTCACCTGTTGTGTCCGTCCCGTCAGGAAGCTGAGGATCCACTGGCAGATCGCAGGGGACACACCGAGGTGGAGTAGTTTGGGGGTGAGGAGTTCCGGGATGATGGTGTTGAACGCAGAGCTGAAATCCACAAACAGAATCCTTGCGTAGGTCCCTGTGCTGTCGAGGTGCTTGAGGATGTAGTGCAGACCTATGTTGACTGCGTCTTCCACAGACCTGTTTGCCCGGTAGGCAAACTGGAGAGGGTCCAGCAGGGGTCCAGTGACGTTCTTTAGGTGGTTCAGCACAAGGCGTTCAAAGGACTTCATGACCACAGACGTCAGGGCGACAGGCCTATAGTCGTTCAGTTCCGATGTTGCCGATTTCTTGGGAACTGGGATGATGGTAGACTGTTTGAAGCAGGATGGGACCTCACACAGCTCCAGGGATCTGTTGAAGATATGTGTGAAGACCGGAGCCAGCTGGTCAGCGCAGACTTTCAGGCAGGAGGGGGACACTTGGTCGGGCCCCGGAGCTTTCTTGATCTTTTGCTGCTTGAAGAGCCGTCTCACGTCCTGTTCGTGGATCTGTAGTGGAGAAAAAGAGGGTGGGGGGGTAGGTAGAGTGGTTTCTGGTAGAGGTGGGTGTGTGTGGGAAATGGGGGTGTCCTTTTCAAATCGGCAGAAAAACATGTTTAGTTCATCAGCAAGACCCTTATTGTTCACTGTTTGGGGGGATGGCATTCTATAGTTAGTGATTGCTTTCAGGCCATTCCATACAGATGCAGAGTCGTTAGCAGAGAACTGGTTTTTCAGCCTCTCTGCATAGCTTCTCTTTGCGATGTTAATTTCCTTCGTCAATTGGTTTCGGGCATGTTTGTACAGTGCCCGATCTCCACTTCTAAATGCGGCCTCTTTCTCTTTCCTGAGTTGCCTGAGTTTGGGAGTAAACCATGGCTTGTTATTGTTAAACGAGCGGAAGGACTTCGTTGGTACACACATGTCCTCACAGAAACTGATGTATGATGTTACAGTGTCTGTGTATTCATCCAGTGTGCCCGTTGAAGTTTCAAAGAGGCCCCAATCAGTGCAGTCTAAGCATTCTTGTAGAGCTAGCTTTGCTTCATCTGTCCATTTTTTCACAGTCTTAACAACCGGTTTAACACATTTGAGTTTCTGTCTGTATGTAGGTATTAAGTGGATTAAATTGTGGTCAGAAAGACCCAATGCTGCACGGGCGACCGATCGGTATGCATTTTTGATTGTTGTATAGCAGTGGTCTAGAATGTTGCCTTCTCTGGTGAAACAGTCGACGTGCTGCTTATATCTGGGAAGTTCACGGTTAAGATGTGCTCTATTAAAATCGCCCAAAATGATCAGGGGTGACTCTGGGTATTTTAGCTCGAGTTTGTTTACTTGTTCGGCTAGCGTTTGTATCGCCGTGTTAGCGTTAGCTTGTGGCGCAATGTAAACACCGACTAGTAAAAAGGAGGTGAACTCACGTGGCGAGTAGAATGGCTTGCAGTTTAAAGACAGCGACTCCAGGTCCGGGCTGCAGTGTGCGTCGAGCTTCGTGACATCAGTGCACCATTCTTCGTTGATATAGAAGCAAATCCCACCACCTTTCGATTTCCCTGATAGCTCCGTGTCGCGGTCGGCTCGGAGAAGGCGGAAGCCGGGTAGATGTAGCGCGGGATCTGGATGGCGGTCACTGAGCCAGGTTTCAGTGAAGCAGAGCGCAGCAGAACGTGCAAATGTTTTGTTGGTCTTTGTGAGGAGAAGAAGTTGCTGGCCTGTATGTACTCTATGTGAAACACACAGGACATTTGTAATTTCGTCCCTTTCACATTTTTTGGCTTTTTTAAAAATAAAACTTATTTCATCAATGGTTCATAATGAGTGTCACGCCTAGACCAAATGACTTATGCACACATTTCAACATTTATTTAGTTCAGGTTGACCTCCTGAAGCCTAAATGAGCATTAATTTGACAACACAACTCATTCCTATGAAGGTACATTCAAAGTCACAAAACGTGCTCAACTAGGCCTGAAAGTGCATTTAAAGCAATAAAAAACTCAAAAATGAGTGTCACGCCTAAACCAAAAGACTTATGCACACATTTCAACATGTATTTAGTTCAGGTTGACATTCTGAAGCCTAAATGAGCATTAATTTGACTACACAACTTATTCCTATGAAGATACATTCAAAGTAAAAAAACGTGCTCTACTCGGCCTGAAAATGCATTTAAAGCAATAAAAACTCAAAATGAGTGTCACGCCTAAACCAAAGGCCTTATGCACACATTTCAACATGTATTTAGTTCAGGTTGACCTCCTGAAGCCTAAATGAGCATTAATTTGACTACACAACTCATTCCTATGAAGGAACATTCAAAGTAAAAAAACGGGCTCAACTCGGACTGAAAGTGCATTTAAAGCAATAAAAACTGAAAATGAGTGTCACGCCTAAACCAAAGGATTTATGCACACATTTCAACATGTATTTTGTTCAGGTTGACCTCCTGAAGCCTAAATGAGCATTTATTTGACTACACAACTCATTCCTATGAAGGTACATTCAAAGTCACAAAACGTGCTCAACTAGGCCTGAAAGTGCATTTAAAGCAATAAAAACTCAAAATGAGTGTCACGCCTAAACCAAAGGACTTATGCACACATTTCAACATGTATTTAGTTCAGGTTGACCTCCTGAAGCCTAAATCACCATTAATTTGACTACACAACTTAATCCTATGAAGATACATTCAACGTAAAAAAACGGGCTCAACTCGGACTGAAAGTGCATATAAAGCAATAAAAACTGAAAATGAGTGTCACGCCTAAACCAAAGGACTTATGCACACATTTCAACATGTATTTAGTTCAGGTTGACCTCCTGAAGCCTAAATGAGCATTAATTTGACTACACAACTTATTCCTATGAAGATACATTCAAAGTAAAAAAACGTGCTCTACTCGGCCTGAAAATGCATTTAAAGCAATAAAAACTCAAAATGAGTGTCACGCCTAAACCAAAGGCCTTATGCACACATTTCAACATGTATTTAGTTCAGGTTGACCTCCTGAAGCCTAAATGAGCATTAATTTGACTACACAACTCATTCCTATGAAGGAACATTCAAAGTAAAAAAACGGGCTCAACTCGGACTGAAAGTGCATTTAAAGCAATAAAAACTGAAAATGAGTGTCACGCCTAAACCAAAGGATTTATGCACACATTTCAACATGTATTTTGTTCAGGTTGACCTCCTGAAGCCTAAATGAGCATTTATTTGACTACACAACTCATTCCTATGAAGGTACATTCAAAGTCACAAAACGTGCTCAACTAGGCCTGAAAGTGCATTTAAAGCAATAAAAACTCAAAATGAGTGTCACGCCTAAACCAAAGGACTTATGCACACATTTCAACATGTACAGTATTTAGTTCAGGTTGACCTCCTGAAGCCTAAATCACCATTAATTTGACTACACAACTTAATCCTATGAAGATACATTCAACGTAAAAAAACGGGCTCAACTCGGACTGAAAGTGCATATAAAGCAATAAAAACTGAAAATGAGTGTCACGCCTAAACCAAAGGACTTATGCACACATTTCAACATTTATTTAGTTCAGGTTGACCTCCTGAAGCCTAAATCACCATTAATTTGACTACACAACTTATTGCTATGAAGATACATTCAAAGTAAAAAAACGGGCTCAACTCGGACTGAAAGTGCATTTAAAGCAATAAAAACTGAAAATGAGTGTCACGCCTAAACCAAAGGACTTATGCACACATTTCAACATGTATTTAGTTCAGGTTGACGTCCTGAAGCCTAAATGAGCATTAATTTGACTACACAACTTATTCCTATGAAGATACATTCAAAGTAAAAAAACGTGCTCAACTCGGCCTGAAAATGCATTTAAAGCAATAAAAACTCAAAATGAGTGTCGCGCCTAAACCAAAGGCCTTACGCACACATTTCAACATGTAATTAGTTCAGGTTGACCTCCTGAAGCCTAAATGAGCATTAATTTGACTACACAACTCATTCCTATGAAGGAACATTCAAAGTAAAAAAACGGGCTCAACTCGGACTGAAAGTGCATTTAAAGCAATAAAAACTGAAAATGAGTGTCACGCCTAAACCAAAGGACTTATGCACACATTTCAACATGTATTTAGTTCAGGTTGACCTCCTGAAGCCTAAATGAGCATTAATTTGACTACACAACTCATTCCTATGAAGGTACATTCAAAGTCACAAAACGTGCTCAACTAGGCCTGAAAGTGCATTTAAAGCAATAAAAACTCAAAATGAGTGTCACGCCTAAACCAAAGGACTTATGCACACATTTCAACATGTATTTAGTTCAGGTTGACATTCTGAAGCCTAAATGAGCATTAATTTGACTACACAACTTATTCCTATGAAGATACATTTAAAGTAAAAAAACGGCTCAACTCGGACTGAAAGTGCATTTAAAGCAATAAAAACTGAAAATGAGTGTCACGCCTAAACCAAAGGACTTATGCACACATTTCAACATGTATTTAGTTCAGGTTGACCTCCTGAACCCTAAATGAGCATTAATTTGACTACACAACTCATTCCTATGAAGGTACATTCAAAGTCACAAAACGTGCTCAACTAGGCCTGAAAGTGCATTTAAAGCAATAAAAACTCAAAATGAGTGTCACGCCTAAACCAAAGGACTTATGCACACATTTCAACATGTATTTAGTTCAGGTTGACCTCCTGAAGCCTAAATCACCATTAATTTGACTACACAACTTATTCCTATGAAGATACATTCAAAGTAAAAAAACGGGCTCAACTCGGACTGAAAGTGCATTTAAAGCAATAAAAACTGAAAATGAGTGTCACGCCTAAACCAAAGGACTTATGCACACATTTCAACATGTATTTAGTTCAGGTTGACGTCCTGAAGCCTAAATGAGCATTAATTTGACTACACAACTTATTCCTGTGAAGATACATTCAAAGTAAAAAAACGTGCTCTACTCGGCCTGAAAATGCATTTAAAGCAATAAAAACTCAAAATGAGTGTCACGCCTAAACCAAAGGCCTTATGCACACATTTCAACATGTATTTATTTCAGGTTGACCTCCTGAAGCCTAAATGAGCATTAATTTGACTACACAACTCATTCCTATGAATGAACATTCAAAGTAAAAAAACGGGCTCAACTCGGACTGAAAGTGCATTTAAAGCAATAAAAACTGAAAATGAGTGTCACGCCAAAACCAAAGGACTTATGCACACATTTCAACATGTATTTAGTTCAGGTTGACCTCCTGAAGCCTAAATGAGCATTTATTTGACTACACAACTCATTCCTATGAAGGTACATTCAAAGTCACAAAACGTGCTCAACTAGGCCTGAAAGTGCATTTAAAGCAATAAAAACTCAAAATGAGTGTCACACCTAAACCAAAGGATTTATGCACACATTTCAACATGTATTTTGTTCAGGTTGACCTCCTGAAGCCTAAATGAGCATTTATTTGACTACACAACTCATTCCTATGAAGGTACATTCAAAGTCACAAAACGTGCTCAACTAGGCCTGAAAGTGCATTTAAAGCAATAAAAACTCAAAATGAGTGTCACGCCTACACCAAAGGACTTATGCACACATTTCAACATGTATTTAGTTCAGGTTGACCTCCTGAAGCCTAAATCACCATTAATTTGATCACACAACTCATTCCTATGAAGACACATTCAAACTCAGAAACGTGCTCTACTCGGCCTGAAAATGCATTTAAAGCAATAAAAACTGAAAATGAGTGTCACGCCAAAACCAAAGGACTTATGCACACATTTCAACATGTATTTAGTTCAGGTTGAGCTCCTGAAGCCTAAATGAGAATTTATTTGACTACACAACTCATTCCTATGAAGGTACATTCAAAGTCACAAAACGTGCTCAACTCGGACTGAAAGTGCATTTAAAGCAATAAAAACTGAAAATGTGTGTCACGCCTAAACCAAAGGACTTATGCACACATTTCAACATGTATTTAGTTCAGGTTGACCTCCTGAAGCCTAAATCACCATTAATTTGACTACACAACTTATTCCTATGAAGAAACATTCAAAGTAAAAAAACGGGCTCAACTCGGACTGAAAGTGCATTTAAAGCAATAAAAACTGAAAATGAGTGTCACGCCTAAACCAAAGGACTTATGCACACATTTCAACATGTATTTAGTTCAGGTTGACGTCCTGAAGCCTAAATGAGCATTAATTTGACTACACAACTTATTCCTATGAAGATACATTCAAAGTAAAAAAACGTGCTCTACTCGGCCTGAAAATGCATTTAAAGCAATAAAAACTCAAAATGAGTGTCGCGCCTAAACCAAAGGCCTTACGCACACATTTCAACATGTATTTAGTTCAGGTTGACCTCCTGAAGCCTAAATGAGCATTAATTTGACTACACAACTCATTCCTATGAAGGAACATTCAAAGTAAAAAAACGGGCTCAACTCGGACTGAAAGTGCATTTAAAGCAATAAAAACTGAAAATGAGTGTCACGCCTAAACCAAAGGACTTATGCACACATTTCAACATGTATTTAGTTCAGGTTGACATTCTGAAGCCTAAATGAGCATTAATTTGACTACACAACTTATTCCTATGAAGATACATTCAAAGTAAAAAAACGGCTCAACTCGGACTGAAAGTGCATTTAAAGCAATAATAACTGAAAATGAGTGTCACGCCTAAACCAAAGGACTTATGCACACATTTCAACATGTATATAGTTCAGGTTGACCTCCTGAAGCCTAAATGAGCATTAATTTGACTACACAACTCATTCCTATGAAGGTACATTCAAAGTCACAAAACGTGCTCAACTAGGCCTGAAAGTGCATTTAAAGCAATAAAAACTCAAAATGAGTGTCACGCCTAAACCAAAGGACTTATGCACACATTTCAACATGTATTTAGTTCAGGTTGACCTCCTGAAGCCTAAATGAGTATAATTTGACTACACAACTTATTCCTATGAAGATACATTCAAAGTAAAAAAACGGGCTCAACTCGGACTGAAAGTGCATTTAAAGCAATAAAAACTGAAAATGAGTGTCACGCCTAAACCAAAGGACTTATGCACACATTTCAACATGTATTTAGTTCAGGTTGACATTCTGAAGCCTAAATGAGCATTAATTTGACTACACAACTTATTCCTATGAAGATACATTCAAAGTAAAAAAACGGCTCAACTCGGACTGAAAGTGCATTTAAAGCAATAAAAACTGAAAATGAGTGTCACGCCTAAACCAAAGGACTTATGCACACATTTCAACATGTATTTAGTTCAGATTGACCTCCTGAAACCTAAATGAGCATTAATTTGACTACACAACTCATTCCTATGAAGGTACATTAAAAGTCACAAAACGTGCTCAACTAGGCCTGAAAGTGCATTTAAAGCAATAAAAACTCAAAATGAGTTTCACGCCTAAATCAAAGGACTTATGCACACATTTCAACATGTATTTAGTTTAGGTTGACCTCCTGAAGCCTAAATGAGCATTAATTTGATCACACAACTCATTCCCATGAAGATACATTCAAACTCAGCAAGTGCCCTGCTCTGTCTGAAAATGCATTTGAATCAATAAAAACTAAAATTGAGTGTCATGCCTAAACCAAAGGACGTCTGCACACATTTCAACGTCTAAAGTGTTGTTTCCGATGCCTGCTAGTGTATGTGTGCGTGCGTGTGTGAGAGTGTGTAAGTGTGTGCGTGTGTTTGTGTGTGTTTGTGTGGGTGCGTGCGTGTGTGTGTTGTGCGCACCCCCCCCCCCCCAAAAAAGTACTGTATTCGGATAAAAATGACGAATTACTCAGAGGTTTTAACTTTTGCTTGCACTTGATTTGTTCTGACACCGACGACGTCCACCAATGACAGCCCGAGTGGATCGAGCCCACGTGGTGTGAGAGCAGGGGGAGGTGAAAAGATGCAAAGCCTAGGTGATTGGCTGTGCATCTTTCAGTCTTCCACGTGGGTTAGTCTTTGATCTTCAATCAGTGTCCAAATGTTTTTTACATGCGTAGCGTGTGCGGATGTGTGTGCCTCTCATGAGTTTGTGTGTGTGTTTGCGCGCGCGTGATCGTGTGCCCATACATGTGTGAGTGTTTCTTTGATCTAAATCATCGTTGGTGTGTTGTTTACGATACGTGCTCGTCTGTGCGTACGTTTGTGTGAGTGTGTGTGCGTGCGTTTGTGTGTGTGCTTGCTGCGTGCTGGCGCGCTCGGAAGCGTGTGTGTCACAGAGAAAGAGAGGGAGCGGGATCAGAATCAGAATCAGAATCATCTTTATTGGCCAAGTATGTAGAACACACAAGGAATTTGTCTCCGGTACAACACGCTGCACTAGTATCATCGTAAACAACAAAATCATTGAACCATTTTAGAGTATACCAGTAGTTTTGTAATACCATTTTGTGGTGCAAGAAGAGTGACTATGTCAGTGACTGTTTAAGGAGTTAATGGCTAGAGGGAAGAAGCTGTTTAAGTGTCTACTGGATTTGGTACGCATAGATCTGTAGCGTCTGCCTGAGGGGAGTGGCTGAAAAAGGTGGTGGGCAGGGTGCGGGGGATCCAGGAGGATTTTCCGTGCCCTTGTCTTGATTCTTGCAGTGTGCAAGTCCTCAAGAGTGGGTAGGGCGGTGCCAACGATTTTTTCTGCCGTCCTAACTGTCCGTTGAAGTCGGATTTTGTCCTTTTTTGTGGCGGCCCCAAACCAAACCGTGATGGAAGAACACAGGATTGATTCGATGACTGCCGTGTAAAACTGTCATAGCACCTCCTGTGGCAAGCCATGCTTCCTCAGCAGCCTCAGGAAGTACATTCGCTGCCGGGCCCTTTTCAGGATGGAGATGGTGTTGACTTCCCACTTCATGTCCTGGGAGACTGTGATTCCCAGGAACTTGAAGGTCTCGACGGTTGACACAGGGCAGTTGGATAGTGTGAGGGGCAACTGAGGAGAAGAATGTTTCCTGAAGTCCACGATCATCTCTACAGTCTTGAGCGTGTTCAGCCCGAGGTTGTGTCGGCCGCACCAGAGCTGCAGCTGCTCCACTTGTTGGCGGTACGCAGACTCGTCGCCGTCTTTGATGAGACCGATGACCGTGGTGTCGTCTGCGAACTTTATGAGTTTGACAGCTGGATCTGTTGAGGTGCAATCGTTTGTGTAGAGAGAGAAGAGCAGTGGCGAGAGGACACATCCCTGTGGGGCTCCAGTGCTGGTGGTGCGTATTGATGATGTTGTTGCTCCCAGTCTCACCTGTTGTGTCCGTCCCGTCAGGAAGCTGAGGATCCACTGGCAGATCGCAGGGGACACACCGAGGTGGAGTAGTTTGGGGGTGAGGAGTTCCGGGATGATGGTGTTGAACGCAGAGCTGAAATCCACAAACAGAATCCTTGCGTAGGTCCCTGTGCTGTCGAGGTGCTTGAGGATGTAGTGCAGACCTATGTTGACTGCGTCTTCCACAGACCTGTTTGCCCGGTAGGCAAACTGGAGAGGGTCCAGCAGGGGTCCAGTGACGTTCTTTAGGTGGTTCAGCACAAGGCGTTCAAAGGACTTCATGACCACAGACGTCAGGGCGACAGGCCTATAGTCGTTCAGTTCCGATGTTGCCGATTTCTTGGGAACTGGGATGATGGTAGACTGTTTGAAGCAGGATGGGACCTCACACAGCTCCAGGGATCTGTTGAAGATATGTGTGAAGACCGGAGCCAGCTGGTCAGCGCAGACTTTCAGGCAGGAGGGGGACACTTGGTCGGGCCCCGGAGCTTTCTTGATCTTTTGCTGCTTGAAGAGCCGTCTCACGTCCTGTTCGTGGATCTGTAGTGGAGAAAAAGAGGGTGGGGGGGTAGGTAGAGTGGTTTCTGGTAGAGGTGGGTGTGTGTGGGAAATGGGGGTGTCCTTTTCAAATCGGCAGAAAAACATGTTTAGTTCATCAGCAAGACCCTTATTGTTCACTGTTTGGGGGGATGGCATTCTATAGTTAGTGATTGCTTTCAGGCCATTCCATACAGATGCAGAGTCGTTAGCAGAGAACTGGTTTTTCAGCCTCTCTGCATAGCTTCTCTTTGCGATGTTAATTTCCTTCGTCAATTGGTTTCGGGCATGTTTGTACAGTGCCCGATCTCCACTTCTAAATGCGGCCTCTTTCTCTTTCCTGAGTTGCCTGAGTTTGGGAGTAAACCATGGCTTGTTATTGTTAAACGAGCGGAAGGACTTCGTTGGTACACACATGTCCTCACAGAAACTGATGTATGATGTTACAGTGTCTGTGTATTCATCCAGTGTGCCCGTTGAAGTTTCAAAGAGGCCCCAATCAGTGCAGTCTAAGCATTCTTGTAGAGCTAGCTTTGCTTCATCTGTCCATTTTTTCACAGTCTTAACAACCGGTTTAACACATTTGAGTTTCTGTCTGTATGTAGGTATTAAGTGGATTAAATTGTGGTCAGAAAGACCCAATGCTGCACGGGCGACCGATCGGTATGCATTTTTGATTGTTGTATAGCAGTGGTCTAGAATGTTGCCTTCTCTGGTGAAACAGTCGACGTGCTGCTTATATCTGGGAAGTTCACGGTTAAGATGTGCTCTATTAAAATCGCCCAAAATGATCAGGGGTGACTCTGGGTATTTTAGCTCGAGTTTGTTTACTTGTTCGGCTAGCGTTTGTATCGCCGTGTTAGCGTTAGCTTGTGGCGCAATGTAAACACCGACTAGTAAAAAGGAGGTGAACTCACGTGGCGAGTAGAATGGCTTGCAGTTTAAAGACAGCGACTCCAGGTCCGGGCTGCAGTGTGCGTCGAGCTTCGTGACATCAGTGCACCATTCTTCGTTGATATAGAAGCAAATCCCACCACCTTTCGATTTCCCTGATAGCTCCGTGTCGCGGTCGGCTCGGAGAAGGCGGAAGCCGGGTAGATGTAGCGCGGGATCTGGATGGCGGTCACTGAGCCAGGTTTCAGTGAAGCAGAGCGCAGCAGAACGTGCAAATGTTTTGTTGGTCTTTGTGAGGAGAAGAAGTTGCTGGCCTGTATGTACTCTATGTGAAACACACAGGACATTTGTAATTTCGTCCCTTTCACATTTTTTGGCTTTTTTAAAAATAAAACTTATTTCATCAATGGTTCATAATGAGTGTCACGCCTAGACCAAATGACTTATGCACACATTTCAACATTTATTTAGTTCAGGTTGACCTCCTGAAGCCTAAATGAGCATTAATTTGACAACACAACTCATTCCTATGAAGGTACATTCAAAGTCACAAAACGTGCTCAACTAGGCCTGAAAGTGCATTTAAAGCAATAAAAAACTCAAAAATGAGTGTCACGCCTAAACCAAAAGACTTATGCACACATTTCAACATGTATTTAGTTCAGGTTGACATTCTGAAGCCTAAATGAGCATTAATTTGACTACACAACTTATTCCTATGAAGATACATTCAAAGTAAAAAAACGGCTCAACTCGGACTGAAAGTGCATTTAAAGCAATAATAACTGAAAATGAGTGTCACGCCTAAACCAAAGGACTTATGCACACATTTCAACATGTATATAGTTCAGGTTGACCTCCTGAAGCCTAAATGAGCATTAATTTGACTACACAACTCATTCCTATGAAGGTACATTCAAAGTCACAAAACGTGCTCAACTAGGCCTGAAAGTGCATTTAAAGCAATAAAAACTCAAAATGAGTGTCACGCCTAAACCAAAGGACTTATGCACACATTTCAACATGTATTTAGTTCAGGTCGACCTCCTGAAGCCTAAATGAGTATAATTTGACTACACAACTTATTCCTATGAAGATACATTCAAAGTAAAAAAACGGGCTCAACTCGGACTGAAAGTGCATTTAAAGCAATAAAAACTGAAAATGAGTGTCACGCCTAAACCAAAGGACTTATGCACACATTTCAACATGTATTTAGTTCAGGTTGACATTCTGAAGCCTAAATGAGCATTAATTTGACTACACAACTTATTCCTATGAAGATACATTCAAAGTAAAAAAACGGCTCAACTCGGACTGAAAGTGCATTTATAGCAATAAAAACTGAAAATGAGTGTCACGCCTAAACCAAAGGACTTATGCACACATTTCAACATGTATTTAGTTCAGGTTGACCTCCTGAACCCTAAATGAGCATTAATTTGACTACACAACTCATTCCTATGAAGGTACATTAAAAGTCACAAAACGTGCTCAACTAGGCCTGAAAGTGCATTTAAAGCAATAAAAACTCAAAATGAGTTTCACGCCTAAATCAAAGGACTTATGCACACATTTCAACATGTATTTAGTTTAGGTTGACCTCCTGAAGCCTAAATGAGCATTAATTTGATCACACAACTCATTCCCATGAAGATACATTCAAAGTCAGCAAGTGCCCTGCTCTGTCTGAAAATGCATTTGAATCAATAAAAACTAAAATTGAGTGTCATGCCTAAACCAAAGGACGTCTGCACACATTTCAACGTCTAAAGTGTTGTTTCCGATGCCTGCTAGTGTATGTGTGCGTGCGTGTGTGAGAGTGTGTAAGTGTGTGCGTGTGTTTGTGTGTGTTTGTGTGGGTGCGTGCGTGTGTGTGTTGTGCGCACCCCCCCCCCCCCCAAAAAAGTACTGTATTCGGATAAAAATGACGAATTACTCAGAGGTTTTAACTTTTGCTTGCACTTGATTTGTTCTGACACCGACGACGTCCACCAATGACAGCCCGAGTGGATCGAGCCCACGTGGTGTGAGAGCAGGGGGAGGTGAAAAGATGCAAAGCCTAGGTGATTGGCTGTGCATCTTTCAGTCTTCCACGTGGGTTAGTCTTTGATCTTCAATCAGTGTCCAAATGTTGTTTACATGCGTAGCGTGTGCGGATGTGTGTGCCTCTCATGAGTTTGTGTGTGTGTTTGCGCGCGCGTGATCGTGTGCCCATACATGTGTGAGTGTTTCTTTGATCTAAATCATCGTTGGTGTGTTGTTTACGATACGTGCTCGTCTGTGCGTACGTTTGTATGAGTGTGTGTGCGTGCGTTTGTGTGTGTGCTTGCTGCGTGCTGGCGCGCTCGGAAGCGTGTGTGTCACAGAGAAAGAGAGGGAGCGGGATCGCTGGCCTGTATGTACTCTATGTGAAACACACAGGACATTTGTAATTTCGTCCCTTTCACATTTTTTGGCTTTTTTAAAAATAAAACTTATTTCATCAATGGTTCATAATGAGTGTCACGCCTAGACCAAATGACTTATGCACACATTTCAACATTTATTTAGTTCAGGTTGACCTCCTGAAGCCAAAATGAGCATTAATTTGACAACACAACTCATTCCTATGAAGGTACATTCAAAGTCACAAAACGTGCTCAACTAGGCCTGAAAGTGCATTTAAAGCAATAAAAAACTCAAAAATGAGTGTCACGCCTAAACCAAAGGACTTATGCACACATTTCAACATGTATTTAGTTCAGGTTGACCTCCTGAAGCCTAAATCACCATTAATTTGACTACACAACTTATTCCTATGAAGATACATTCAAAGTAAAAAAACGGGCTCAACTCGGACTGAAAGTGCATTTAAAGCAATAAAAACTGAAAATGAGTGTCACGCCTAAACCAAAGGACTTATGCACACATTTCAACATGTATTTAGTTCAGGTTGACCTCCTGAAGCCTAAATGAGCATTAATTTGACTACACAACTTATTCCTATGAAGGAACATTCAAAGTAAAAAAACGGGCTCAACTCGGACTGAAAGTGCATTTAAAGCAATAAAAACTGAAAATGAGTGTCACGCCTAAACCAAAGGACTTATGCACACATTTCAACATGTATGTAGTTCAGGTTGACCTCCTGAAGCCTAAATGAGCATTAATTTGACTACACAACTCATTCCTATGAAGGTACATTCAAAGTCACAAAACGTGCTCAACTAGGCCTGAAAGTGCATTTAAAGCAATAAAAACTCAAAATGAGTGTCACGCCTAAACCAAAGGACTTATGCACACATTTCAACATGTATTTAGTTCAGGTTGACCTCCTGAAGCCTAAATCACCATTAATTTGACTACACAACTTAATCCTATGAAGATACATTCAACGTAAAAAAACGGGCTCAACTCGGACTGAATGTGCATTTAAAGCAATAAAAACTGAAAATGAGTGTCACGCATAAACCAAAGGACTTATGCACACATTTCAACATTTATTTAGTTCAGGTTGACCTCCTGAAGCCTAAATCACCATTAATTTGACTACACAACTTATTCCTATGAAGATACATTCAAAGTAAAAAAACGGGCTCAACTCGGACTGAAAGTGCATTTAAAGCAATAAAAACTGAAAATGAGTGTCACGCCTAAACCAAAGGACTTATGCACACATTTCAAGATGTATTTAGTTCAGGTTGACGTCCTGAAGCCTAAATGAGCATTAATTTGACTACACAACTTATTCCTATGAAGATACATTCAAAGGAAAAAAACGTGCTCTACTCGGCCTGAAAATGCATTTAAAGCAATAAAAACTCAAAATGAGTGTCACGCCTAAACCAAAGGCCTTAAGCACACATTTCAACATGTATTTAGTTCAGGTTGACCTCCTGAAGCCTAAATGAGCATTAATTTGACTACACAACTCATTCCTATGAAGGAACATTAAAAGTAAAAAAACGGGCTCAACTCGGACTGAAAGTGCATTTAAAGCAATAAAAACTGAAAATGAGTGTCACGCCAAAACCAAAGGACTTATGCACACATTTCAACATGTATTTTGTTCAGGTTGACCTCCTGAAGCCTAAATGAGCATTTATTTGACTACACAACTCATTCCTATGAAGGTACATTCAAAGTCACAAAACGTGCTCAACTAGGCCTGAAAGTGCATTTAAAGCAATAAAAACTCAAAATGAGTGTCACACCTAAACCAAAGGATTTATGCACACATTTCAACATGTATTTTGTTCAGGTTGACCTCCTGAAGCCTAAATGAGCATTTATTTGACTACACAACTCATTCCTATGAAGGTACATTCAAAGTCACAAAACGTGCTCAACTAGGCCTGAAAGTGCATTTAAAGCAATAAAAACTGAAAATGAGTGTCACGCCTAAACCAAAGGACTTATGCACACATTTCAACATGTATTTAGTTCAGGTTGACCTCCTGAAGCCTAAATGAGCATTAATTTGACTACACAACTTATTCCTATGAAGGAACATTCAAAGTAAAAAAACGGGCTCAACTCGGACTGAAAGTGCATTTAAAGCAATAAAAACTGAAAATGAGTGTCACGCCTAAACCAAAGGACTTATGCACACATTTCAACATGTATGTAGTTCAGGTTGACCTCCTGAAGCCTAAATGAGCATTAATTTGACTACACAACTCATTCCTATGAAGGTACATTCAAAGTCACAAAACGTGCTCAACTAGGCCTGAAAGTGCATTTAAAGCAATAAAAACTCAAAATGAGTGTCACGCCTAAACCAAAGGACTTATGCACACATTTCAACATGTATTTAGTTCAGGTTGACATTCTGAAGCCTAAATGAGCATTAATTTGACTACACAACTTATTCCTATGAAGATACATTCAAAGTAAAAAAACGGGCTCAACTCGGACTGAAAGTGCATTTAAAGCAATAAAAACTGAAAATGAGTGTCACGCCTAAACCAAAGGACTTATGCACACATTTCAACATGTATTTAGTTCAGGTTGACGTCCTGAAGCCTAAATGAGCATTAATTTGACTACACAACTTATTCCTATGAAGATACATTCAAAGTAAAAAAACGTGCTCTACTCGGCCTGAAAATGCATTTAAAGCAATAAAAACTCAAAATGAGTGTCACGCCTAAACCAAAGGCCTTATGCACACATTTCAACATGTATTTAGTTCAGGTTGACCTCCTGAAGCCTAAATGAGCATTAATTTGACTACACAACTCATTCCTATGAAGGAACATTAAAAGTAAAAAAACGGGCTCAACTCGGACTGAAAGTGCATTTAAAGCAATAAAAACTGAAAATGAGTGTCACGCCAAAACCAAAGGACTTATGCACACATTTCAACATGTATTTTGTTCAGGTTGACCTCCTGAAGCCTAAATGAGCATTTATTTGACTACACAACTCATTCCTATGAAGGTACATTCAAAGTCACAAAACGTGCTCAACTAGGCCTGAAAGTGCATTTAAAGCAATAAAAACTCAAAATGAGTGTCACACCTAAACCAAAGGATTTATGCACACATTTCAACATGTATTTTGTTCAGGTTGACCTCCTGAAGCCTAAATGAGCATTTATTTGACTACACAACTCATTCCTATGAAGGTACATTCAAAGTCACAAAACGTGCTCAACTAGGCCTGAAAGTGCATTTAAAGCAATAAAAACTGAAAATGAGTGTCACGCCTAAACCAAAGGACTTATGCACACATTTCAACATGTATTTAGTTCAGGTTGACCTCCTGAAGCCTAAATGAGCATTAATTTGACTACACAACTTATTCCTATGAAGGAACATTCAAAGTAAAAAAACGGGCTCAACTCGGACTGAAAGTGCATTTAAAGCAATAAAAACTGAAAATGAGTGTCACGCCTAAACCAAAGGACTTATGCACACATTTCAACATGTATGTAGTTCAGGTTGACCTCCTGAAGCCTAAATGAGCATTAATTTGACTACACAACTCATTCCTATGAAGGTACATTCAAAGTCAC
The DNA here is from genome assembly GCF_025434085.1 of Hippocampus zosterae. Lineage (NCBI taxonomy): Eukaryota > Metazoa > Chordata > Actinopteri > Syngnathiformes > Syngnathidae > Hippocampus > Hippocampus zosterae. The sequence goes on from NC_067460.1 coordinate 1,668,532, forward strand.
AAAACGTGCTCAACTAGGCCTGAAAGTGCATTTAAAGCAATAAAAACTCAAAATGAGTGTCACGCCTAAACCAAAGGACTTATGCACACATTTCAACATGTATTTAGTTCAGGTTGACATTCTGAAGCCTAAATGAGCATTAATTTGACTACACAACTTATTCCTATGAAGATACATTCAAAGTAAAAAAACGGGCTCAACTCGGACTGAAAGTGCATTTAAAGCAATAAAAACTGAAAATGAGTGTCACGCCTAAACCAAAGGACTTATGCACACATTTCAACATGTATTTAGTTCAGGTTGACGTCCTGAAGCCTAAATGAGCATTAATTTGACTACACAACTTATTCCTATGAAGATACATTCAAAGTAAAAAAACGTGCTCTACTCGGCCTGAAAATGCATTTAAAGCAATAAAAACTCAAAATGAGTGTCACGCCTAAACCAAAGGCCTTATGCACACATTTCAACATGTATTTAGTTCAGGTTGACCTCCTGAAGCCTAAATGAGCATTAATTTGACTACACAACTCATTCCTATGAAGGAACATTAAAAGTAAAAAAACGGGCTCAACTCGGACTGAAAGTGCATTTAAAGCAATAAAAACTGAAAATGAGTGTCACGCCTAAACCAAAGGACTTATGCACACATTTCAACATGTATTTAGTTCAGGTTGACCTCCTGAAGCCTAAATGAGCATTTATTTGACTACACAACTCATTCCTATGAAGGTACATTCAAAGTCACAAAACGTGCTCAACTAGGCCTGAAAGTGCATTTAAAGCAATAAAAACTCAAAATGAGTGTCACACCTAAACCAAAGGATTTATGCACACATTTCAACATGTATTTTGTTCAGGTTGACCTCCTGAAGCCTAAATCACCATTAATTTGACTACACAACCTATTCCTATGAAGATACATTCAAAGTAAAAAAACGGGCTCAACTCGGACTGAAAGTGCATTTAAAGCAATAAAAACTGAAAATGAGTGTCACGCCTAAACCAAAGGACTTATGCACACATTTCAACATGTATTTAGTTCAGGTTGACGTCCTGAAGCCTAAATGAGCATTAATTTGACTACACAACTTATTCCTATGAAGATACATTCAAAGTAAAAAAACGTGCTCTACTCGGCCTGAAAATGCATTTAAAGCAATAAAAACTCAAAATGAGTGTCACGCCTAAACCAAAGGCCTTATGCACACATTTCAACATGTATTTAGTTCAGGTTGACCTCCTGAAGCCTAAATGAGCATTAATTTGACTACACAACTCATTCCTATGAAGGAACATTCAAAGTAAAAAAACGTGCTCAACTCGGACTGAAAGTGCATTTAAAGCAATAAAAACTGAAAATGAGTGTCACGCCAAAACCAAAGGATTTATGCACACATTTCAACATGTATTTTGTTCAGGTTGACCTCCTGAAGCCTAAATGAGCATTTATTTGACTACACAACTCATTCCTATGAAGGTACATTCAAAGTCACAAAACGTGCTCAACTAGGCCTGAAAGTGCATTTAAAGCAATAAAAACTCAAAATGAGTGTCACGCCTAAACCAAAGGACTTATGCACACATTTCAACATGTATTTAGTTCAGGTTGACCTCCTGAAGCCTAAATCACCATTAATTTGACTACACAACTTAATCCTATGAAGATACATTCAACGTAAAAAAACGGGCTCAACTCGGACTGAAAGTGCATATAAAGCAATAAAAACTGAAAATGAGTGTCACGCCTAAACCAAAGGACTTATGCACACATTTCAACATTTATTTAGTTCAGGTTGACCTCCTGAAGCCTAAATCACCATTAATTTGACTACACAACTTATTGCTATGAAGATACATTCAAAGTAAAAAAACGGGCTCAACTCGGACTGAAAGTGCATTTAAAGCAATAAAAACTGAAAATGAGTGTCACGCCTAAACCAAAGGACTTATGCACACATTTCAACATGTATTTAGTTCAGGTTGACGTCCTGAAGCCTAAATGAGCATTAATTTGACTACACAACTTATTCCTATGAAGATACATTCAAAGTAAAAAAACGTGCTCAACTCGGCCTGAAAATGCATTTAAAGCAATAAAAACTCAAAATGAGTGTCGCGCCTAAACCAAAGGCCTTACGCACACATTTCAACATGTAATTAGTTCAGGTTGACCTCCTGAAGCCTAAATGAGCATTAATTTGACTACACAACTCATTCCTATGAAGGAACATTCAAAGTAAAAAAACGGGCTCAACTCGGACTGAAAGTGCATTTAAAGCAATAAAAACTGAAAATGAGTGTCACGCCTAAACCAAAGGACTTATGCACACATTTCAACATGTATTTAGTTCAGGTTGACCTCCTGAAGCCTAAATGAGCATTAATTTGACTACACAACTCATTCCTATGAAGGTACATTCAAAGTCACAAAACGTGCTCAACTAGGCCTGAAAGTGCATTTAAAGCAATAAAAACTCAAAATGAGTGTCACGCCTAAACCAAAGGACTTATGCACACATTTCAACATGTATTTAGTCCAGGTTGACATTCTGAAGCCTAAATGAGCATTAATTTGACTACACAACTTATTCCTATGAAGATACATTTAAAGTAAAAAAACGGCTCAACTCGGACTGAAAGTGCATTTAAAGCAATAAAAACTGAAAATGAGTGTCACGCCTAAACCAAAGGACTTATGCACACATTTCAACATGTATTTAGTTCAGGTTGACCTCCTTAACCCTAAATGAGCATTAATTTGACTACACAACTCATTCCTATGAAGGTACATTCAAAGTCACAAAACGTGCTCAACTAGGCCTGAAAGTGCATTTAAAGCAATAAAAACTCAAAATGAGTGTCACGCCTAAACCAAAGGACTTATGCACACATTTCAACATGTATTTAGTTCAGGTTGACCTCCTGAAGCCTAAATCACCATTAATTTGACTACACAACTTATTCCTATGAAGATACATTCAAAGTAAAAAAACGGGCTCAACTCGGACTGAAAGTGCATTTAAAGCAATAAAAACTGAAAATGAGTGTCACGCCTAAACCAAAGGACTTATGCACACATTTCAACATGTATTTAGTTCAGGTTGACGTCCTGAAGCCTAAATGAGCATTAATTTGACTACACAACTTATTCCTATGAAGATACATTCAAAGTAAAAAAACGTGCTCTACTCGGCCTGAAAATGCATTTAAAGCAATAAAAACTCAAAATGAGTGTCACGCCTAAACCAAAGGCCTTATGCACACATTTCAACATGTATTTATTTCAGGTTGACCTCCTGAAGCCTAAATGAGCATTAATTTGACTACACAACTCATTCCTATGAATGAACATTCAAAGTAAAAAAACGGGCTCAACTCGGACTGAAAGTGCATTTAAAGCAATAAAAACTGAAAATGAGTGTCACGCCAAAACCAAAGGACTTATGCACACATTTCAACATGTATTTTGTTCAGGTTGACCTCCTGAAGCCTAAATGAGCATTTATTTGACTACACAACTCATTCCTATGAAGGTACATTCAAAGTCACAAAACGTGCTCAACTAGGCCTGAAAGTGCATTTAAAGCAATAAAAACTCAAAATGAGTGTCACGCCTAAACCAAAGGACTTATGCACACATTTCAACATGTATTTAGTTCAGGTTGACCTCCTGAAGCCTAAATCACCATTAATTTGATCACACAACTCATTCCTATGAAGACACATTCAAACTCAGAAACGTGCTCTACTCGGCCTGAAAATGCATTTAAAGCAATAAAAACTGAAAATGAGTGTCACGCCAAAACCAAAGGACTTATGCACACATTTCAACATGTATTTAGTTCAGGTTGAGCTCCTGAAGCCTAAATGAGAATTTATTTGACTACACAACTCATTCCTATGAAGGTACATTCAAAGTCACAAAACGTGCTCAACTCGGACTGAAAGTGCATTTAAAGCAATAAAAACTGAAAATGTGTGTCACGCCTAAACCAAAGGACTTATGCACACATTTCAACATGTATTTAGTTCAGGTTGACCTCCTGAAGCCTAAATGAGCATTAATTTGACTACACAACTCATTCCTATGAAGGTACATTCAAAGTCACAAAACGGGCTCAACTCGGACTGAATGTGCATTTAAAGCAATAAAAACTGAAAATGAGTGTCACGCATAAACCAAAGGACTTATGCACACATTTCAACATTTATTTAGTTCAGGTTGACCTCCTGAAGCCTAAATCACCATTAATTTGACTACACAACTTATTCCTATGAAGATACATTCAAAGTAAAAAAACGGGCTCAACTCGGACTGAAAGTGCATTTAAAGCAATAAAAACTGAAAATGAGTGTCACGCCTAAACCAAAGGACTTATGCACACATTTCAAGATGTATTTAGTTCAGGTTGACGTCCTGAAGCCTAAATGAGCATTAATTTGACTACACAACTTATTCCTATGAAGATACATTCAAAGTAAAAAAACGTGCTCTACTCGGCCTGAAAATGCATTTAAAGCAATAAAAACTCAAAATGAGTGTCACGCCTAAACCAAAGGCCTTAAGCACACATTTCAACATGTATTTAGTTCAGGTTGACCTCCTGAAGCCTAAATGAGCATTAATTTGACTACACAACTCATTCCTATGAAGGAACATTAAAAGTAAAAAAACGGGCTCAACTCGGACTGAAAGTGCATTTAAAGCAATAAAAACTGAAAATGAGTGTCACGCCAAAACCAAAGGACTTATGCACACATTTCAACATGTATTTTGTTCAGGTTGACCTCCTGAAGCCTAAATGAGCATTTATTTGACTACACAACTCATTCCTATGAAGGTACATTCAAAGTCACAAAACGTGCTCAACTAGGCCTGAAAGTGCATGTAAAGCAATAAAAACTCAAAATGAGTGTCACACCTAAACCAAAGGATTTATGCACACATTTCAACATGTATTTTGTTCAGGTTGACCTCCTGAAGCCTAAATGAGCATTTATTTGACTACACAACTCATTCCTATGAAGGTACATTCAAAGTCACAAAACGTGCTCAACTAGGCCTGAAAGTGCATTTAAAGCAATAAAAACTGAAAATGAGTGTCACGCCTAAACCAAAGGACTTATGCACACATTTCAACATGTATTTAGTTCAGGTTGACCTCCTGAAGCCTAAATGAGCATTAATTTGACTACACAACTTATTCCTATGAAGGAACATTCAAAGTAAAAAAACGGGCTCAACTCGGACTGAAAGTGCATTTAAAGCAATAAAAACTGAAAATGAGTGTCACGCCTAAACCAAAGGACTTATGCACACATTTCAACATGTATGTAGTTCAGGTTGACCTCCTGAAGCCTAAATGAGCATTAATTTGACTACACAACTCATTCCTATGAAGGTACATTCAAAGTCACAAAACGTGCTCAACTAGGCCTGAAAGTGCATTTAAAGCAATAAAAACTCAAAATGAGTGTCACGCCTAAACCAAAGGACTTATGCACACATTTCAACATGTATTTAGTTCAGGTTGACATTCTGAAGCCTAAATGAGCATTAATTTGACTACACAACTTATTCCTATGAAGATACATTCAAAGTAAAAAAACGGGCTCAACTCGGACTGAAAGTGCATTTAAAGCAATAAAAACTGAAAATGAGTGTCACGCCTAAACCAAAGGACTTATGCACACATTTCAACATGTATTTAGTTCAGGTTGACGTCCTGAAGCCTAAATGAGCATTAATTTGACTACACAACTTATTCCTATGAAGATACATTCAAAGTAAAAAAACGTGCTCTACTCGGCCTGAAAATGCATTTAAAGCAATAAAAACTCAAAATGAGTGTCACGCCTAAACCAAAGGCCTTATGCACACATTTCAACATGTATTTAGTTCAGGTTGACCTCCTGAAGCCTAAATGAGCATTAATTTGACTACACAACTCATTCCTATGAAGGAACATTAAAAGTAAAAAAACGGGCTCAACTCGGACTGAAAGTGCATTTAAAGCAATAAAAACTGAAAATGAGTGTCACGCCAAAACCAAAGGACTTATGCACACATTTCAACATGTATTTAGTTCAGGTTGACGTCCTGAAGCCTAAATGAGCATTTATTTGACTACACAACTCATTCCTATGAAGGTACATTCAAAGTCACAAAACGTGCTCAACTAGGCCTGAAAGTGCATTTAAAGCAATAAAAACTGAAAATGAGTGTCACGCCTAAACCAAAGGACTTATGCACACATTTCAACATGTATTTAGTTCAGGTTGACCTCCTGAAGCCTAAATCACCATTAATTTGACTACACAACTTAATCCTATGAAGATACATTCAAAGTAAAAAAACGGGCTCAACTCGGACTGAAAGTGCATTTAAAGCAATAAAAACTGAAAATGAGTGTCACGCCTAAACCAAAGGACTTATGCACACATTTCAACATGTATTTAGTTCAGGTTGACCTCCTGAAGCCTAAATGAGCATTTATTTGACTACACAACTCATTCCTATGAAGGTACATTCAAAGTCACAAAACGTGCTCAACTAGGCCTGAAAGTGCATTTAAAGCAATAAAAACTCAAAATGAGTGTCACACCTAAACCAAAGGATTTATGCACACATTTCAACATGTATTTTGTTCAGGTTGACCTCCTGAAGCCTAAATCACCATTAATTTGACTACACAACCTATTCCTATGAAGATACATTCAAAGTAAAAAAACGGGCTCAACTCGGACTGAAAGTGCATTTAAAGCAATAAAAACTGAAAATGAGTGTCACGCCTAAACCAAAGGACTTATGCACACATTTCAACATGTATTTAGTTCAGGTTGACGTCCTGAAGCCTAAATGAGCATTAATTTGACTACACAACTTATTCCTATGAAGATACATTCAAAGTAAAAAAACGTGCTCTACTCGGCCTGAAAATGCTTTTAAAGCAATAAAAACTCAAAATGAGTGTCGCGCCTAAACCAAAGGCCTTACGCACACATTTCAACATGTAATTAGTTCAGGTTGACCTCCTGAAGCCTAAATGAGCATTAATTTGACTACACAACTCATTCCTATGAAGGAACATTCAAAGTAAAAAAACGGGCTCAACTCGGACTGAAAGTGCATTTAAAGCAATAAAAACTCAAAATGAGTGTCACGCCTAAACCAAAGGACTTATGCACACATTTCAACATGTATTTAGTTCAGGTTGACCTCTTGAAGCCTAAATGAGCATTAATTTGACTACACAACTTATTCCTATGAAGATACATTCAAAGTAAAAAAACGTGCTCTACTCGGCCTGAAAATGCATTTAAAGCAATAAAAACTCAAAATGAGTGTCACGCCTAAACCAAAGGCCTTATGCACACATTTCAACATGTATTTAGTTCAGGTTGACCTCCTGAAGCCTAAATGAGCATTAATTTGACTACACAACTCATTCCTATGAAGGAACATTCAAAGTAAAAAAACGTGCTCAACTCGGACTGAAAGTGCATTTAAAGCAATAAAAACTGAAAATGAGTGTCACGCCAAAACCAAAGGATTTATGCACACATTTCAACATGTATTTTGTTCAGGTTGACCTCCTGAAGCCTAAATGAGCATTTATTTGACTACACAACTCATTCCTATGAAGGTACATTCAAAGTCACAAAACGTGCTCAACTAGGCCTGAAAGTGCATTTAAAGCAATAAAAACTCAAAATGAGTGTCACGCCTAAACCAAAGGACTTATGCACACATTTCAACATGTATTTAGTTCAGGTTGACCTCCTGAAGCCTAAATCACCATTAATTTGACTACACAACTTAATCCTATGAAGATACATTCAACGTAAAAAAACGGGCTCAACTCGGACTGAAAGTGCATATAAAGCAATAAAAACTGAAAATGAGTGTCACGCCTAAACCAAAGGACTTATGCACACATTTCAACATTTATTTAGTTCAGGTTGACCTCCTGAAGCCTAAATCACCATTAATTTGACTACACAACTTATTGCTATGAAGATACATTCAAAGTAAAAAAACGGGCTCAACTCGGACTGAAAGTGCATTTAAAGCAATAAAAACTGAAAATGAGTGTCACGCCTAAACCAAAGGACTTATGCACACATTTCAACATGTATTTAGTTCAGGTTGACGTCCTGAAGCCTAAATGAGCATTAATTTGACTACACAACTTATTCCTATGAAGATACATTCAAAGTAAAAAAACGTGCTCAACTCGGCCTGAAAATGCATTTAAAGCAATAAAAACTCAAAATGAGTGTCGCGCCTAAACCAAAGGCCTTACGCACACATTTCAACATGTAATTAGTTCAGGTTGACCTCCTGAAGCCTAAATGAGCATTAATTTGACTACACAACTCATTCCTATGAAGGAACATTCAAAGTAAAAAAACGGGCTCAACTCGGACTGAAAGTGCATTTAAAGCAATAAAAACTGAAAATGAGTGTCACGCCTAAACCAAAGGACTTATGCACACATTTCAACATGTATTTAGTTCAGGTTGACCTCCTGAAGCCTAAATGAGCATTAATTTGACTACACAACTCATTCCTATGAAGGTACATTCAAAGTCACAAAACGTGCTCAACTAGGCCTGAAAGTGCATTTAAAGCAATAAAAACTCAAAATGAGTGTCACGCCTAAACCAAAGGACTTATGCACACATTTCAACATGTATTTAGTTCAGGTTGACATTCTGAAGCCTAAATGAGCATTAATTTGACTACACAACTTATTCCTATGAAGATACATTTAAAGTAAAAAAACGGCTCAACTCGGACTGAAAGTGCATTTAAAGCAATAAAAACTGAAAATGAGTGTCACGCCTAAACCAAAGGACTTATGCACACATTTCAACATGTATTTAGTTCAGGTTGACCTCCTTAACCCTAAATGAGCATTAATTTGACTACACAACTCATTCCTATGAAGGTACATTCAAAGTCACAAAACGTGCTCAACTAGGCCTGAAAGTGCATTTAAAGCAATAAAAACTCAAAATGAGTGTCACGCCTAAACCAAAGGACTTATGCACACATTTCAACATGTATTTAGTTCAGGTTGACCTCCTGAAGCCTAAATCACCATTAATTTGACTACACAACTTATTCCTATGAAGATACATTCAAAGTAAAAAAACGGGCTCAACTCGGACTGAAAGTGCATTTAAAGCAATAAAAACTGAAAATGAGTGTCACGCCTAAACCAAAGGACTTATGCACACATTTCAACATGTATTTAGTTCAGGTTGACGTCCTGAAGCCTAAATGAGCATTAATTTGACTACACAACTTATTCCTATGAAGATACATTCAAAGTAAAAAAACGTGCTCTACTCGGCCTGAAAATGCATTTAAAGCAATAAAAACTCAAAATGAGTGTCACGCCTAAACCAAAGGCCTTATGCACACATTTCAACATGTATTTATTTCAGGTTGACCTCCTGAAGCCTAAATGAGCATTAATTTGACTACACAACTCATTCCTATGAATGAACATTCAAAGTAAAAAAACGGGCTCAACTCGGACTGAAAGTGCATTTAAAGCAATAAAAACTGAAAATGAGTGTCACGCCAAAACCAAAGGACTTATGCACACATTTCAACATGTATTTAGTTCAGGTTGACCTCCTGAAGCCTAAATGAGCATTTATTTGACTACACAACTCATTCCTATGAAGGTACATTCAAAGTCACAAAACGTGCTCAACTAGGCCTGAAAGTGCATTTAAAGCAATAAAAACTCAAAATGGGTGTCACACCTAAACCAAAGGATTTATGCACACATTTCAACATGTATTTTGTTCAGGTTGACCTCCTGAAGCCTAAATGAGCATTTATTTGACTACACAACTCATTCCTATGAAGGTACATTCAAAGTCACAAAACGTGCTCAACTAGGCCTGAAAGTGCATTTAAAGCAATAAAAACTCAAAATGAGTGTCACGCCTAAACCAAAGGACTTATGCACACATTTCAACATGTATTTAGTTCAGGTTGACCTCCTGAAGCCTAAATCACCATTAATTTGATCACACAACTCATTCCTATGAAGACACATTCAAACTCAGAAACGTGCTCTACTCGGCCTGAAAATGCATTTAAAGCAATAAAAACTGAAAATGAGTGTCACGCCAAAACCAAAGGACTTATGCACACATTTCAACATGTATTTAGTTCAGGTTGAGCTCCTGAAGCCTAAATGAGAATTTATTTGACTACACAACTCATTCCTATGAAGGTACATTCAAAGTCACAAAACGTGCTCAACTCGGACTGAAAGTGCATTTAAAGCAATAAAAACTGAAAATGTGTGTCACGCCTAAACCAAAGGACTTATGCACACATTTCAACATGTATTTAGTTCAGGTTGACCTCCTGAAGCCTAAATGAGCATTAATTTGACTACACAACTCATTCCTATGAAGGTACATTCAAAGTCACAAAACGTGCTCAACTAGGCCTGAAAGTGCATTTAAGGCAATAAAAACTCAAAATGAGTGTCACGCCTAAACCAAAGGACTTATGCACACATTTCAACATGTATTTAGTTCAGGTTGACCTCCTGAAGCCTAAATCACCATTAATTTGACTACACAACTTATTCCTATGAAGAAACATTCAAAGTAAAAAAACGGGCTCAACTCGGACTGAAAGTGCATTTAAAGCAATAAAAACTGAAAATGAGTGTCACGCCTAAACCAAAGGACTTATGCACACATTTCAACATGTATTTAGTTCAGGTTGACATTCTGAAGCCTAAATGAGCATTAATTTGACTACACAACTTATTCCTATGAAGATACATTCAAAGTAAAAAAACGGCTCAACTCGGACTGAAAGTGCATTTAAAGCAATAATAACTGAAAATGAGTGTCACGCCTAAACCAAAGGACTTATGCACACATTTCAACATGTATATAGTTCAGGTTGACCTCCTGAAGCCTAAATGAGCATTAATTTGACTACACAACTCATTCCTATGAAGGTACATTCAAAGTCACAAAACGTGCTCAACTAGGCCTGAAAGTGCATTTAAAGCAATAAAAACTCAAAATGAGTGTCACGCCTAAACCAAAGGACTTATGCACACATTTCAACATGTATTTAGTTCAGGTTGACATTCTGAAGCCTAAATGAGCATTAATTTGACTACACAACTTATTCCTATGAAGATACATTCAAAGTAAAAAAACGGCTCAACTCGGACTGAAAGTGCATTTAAAGCAATAAAAACTGAAAATGAGTGTCACGCCTAAACCAAAGGACTTATGCACACATTTCAACATGTATTTAGTTCAGATTGACCTCCTGAACCCTAAATGAGCATTAATTTGACTACACAACTCATTCCTATGAAGGTACATTAAAAGTCACAAAACGTGCTCAACTAGGCCTGAAAGTGCATTTAAAGCAATAAAAACTCAAAATGAGTTTCACGCCTAAATCAAAGGACTTATGCACACATTTCAACATGTATTTAGTTTAGGTTGACCTCCTGAAGCCTAAATGAGCATTAATTTGATCACACAACTCATTCCCATGAAGATACATTCAAAGTCAGCAAGTGCCCTGCTCTGTCTGAAAATGCATTTGAATCAATAAAAACTAAAATTGAGTGTCATGCCTAAACCAAAGGACGTCTGCACACATTTCAACGTCTAAAGTGTTGTTTCCGATGCCTGCTAGTGTATGTGTGCGTGCGTGTGTGAGAGTGTGTAAGTGTGTGCGTGTGTTTGTGTGTGTTTGTGTGGGTGCGTGCGTGTGTGTGTTGTGCGCACCCCCCCCCCCAAAAAAGTACTGTATTCGGATAAAAATGACGAATTACTCAGAGGTTTTAACTTTTGCTTGCACTTGATTTGTTCTGACACCGACGACGTCCACCAATGACAGCCCGAGTGGATCGAGCCCACGTGGTGTGAGAGCAGGGGGAGGTGAAAAGATGCAAAGCCTAGGTGATTGGCTGTGCATCTTTCAGTCTTCCACGTGGGTTAGTCTTTGATCTTCAATCAGTGTCCAAATGTTTTTTACATGCGTAGCGTGTGCGGATGTGTGTGCCTCTCATGAGTTTGTGTGTGTGTTTGCGCGCGCGTGATCGTGTGCCCATACATGTGTGAGTGTTTCTTTGATCTAAATCATCGTTGGTGTGTTGTTTACGATACGTGCTCGTCTGTGCGTACGTTTGTGTGAGTGTGTGTGCGTGCGTTTGTGTGTGTGCTTGCTGCGTGCTGGCGCGCTCGGAAGCGTGTGTGTCACAGAGAAAGAGAGGGAGCGGGATCAGAATCAGAATCAGAATCATCTTTATTGGCCAAGTATGTAGAACACACAAGGAATTTGTCTCCGGTACAACACGCTGCACTAGTATCATCGTAAACAACAAAATCATTGAACCATTTTAGAGTATACCAGTAGTTTTGTAATACCATTTTGTGGTGCAAGAAGAGTGACTATGTCAGTGACTGTTTAAGGAGTTAATGGCTAGAGGGAAGAAGCTGTTTAAGTGTCTACTGGATTTGGTACGCATAGATCTGTAGCGTCTGCCTGAGGGGAGTGGCTGAAAAAGGTGGTGGGCAGGGTGCGGGGGATCCAGGAGGATTTTCCGTGCCCTTGTCTTGATTCTTGCAGTGTGCAAGTCCTCAAGAGTGGGTAGGGCGGTGCCAACGATTTTTTCTGCCGTCCTAACTGTCCGTTGAAGTCGGATTTTGTCCTTTTTTGTGGCGGCCCCAAACCAAACCGTGATGGAAGAACACAGGATTGATTCGATGACTGCCGTGTAAAACTGTCGTAGCACCTCCTGTGGCAAGCCATGCTTCCTCAGCAGCCTCAGGAAGTACATTCGCTGCCGGGCCCTTTTCAGGATGGAGATGGTGTTGACTTCCCACTTCATGTCCTGGGAGACTGTGATTCCCAGGAACTTGAAGGTCTCGACGGTTGACACAGGGCAGTTGGATAGTGTGAGGGGCAACTGAGGAGAAGAATGTTTCCTGGAGTCCACGATCATCTCTACAGTCTTGAGCGTGTTCAGCCCGAGGTTGTGTCGGCCGCACCAGAGCTGCAGCTGCTCCACTTGTTGGCGGTACGCAGACTCGTCGCCGTCTTTGATGAGACCGATGACCGTGGTGTCGTCTGCGAACTTTATGAGTTTGACAGCTGGATCTGTTGAGGTGCAATCGTTTGTGTAGAGAGAGAAGAGCAGTGGCGAGAGGACACATCCCTGTGGGGCTCCAGTGCTGGTGGTGCGTATTGATGATGTTGTTGCTCCCAGTCTCACCTGTTGTGTCCGTCCCGTCAGGAAGCTGAGGATCCACTGGCAGATCGCAGGGGACACACCGAGGTGGAGTAGTTTGGGGGTGAGGAGTTCCGGGATGATGGTGTTGAACGCAGAGCTGAAATCCACAAACAGAATCCTTGCGTAGGTCCCTGTGCTGTTGAGGTGCTTGAGGATGTAGTGCAGACCTATGTTGACTGCGTCTTCCACAGACCTGTTTGCCCGGTAGGCAAACTGGAGAGGGTCCAGCAGGGGTCCAGTGACGTTCTTTAGGTGGTTCAGCACAAGGCGTTCAAAGGACTTCATGACCACAGACGTCAGGGCGACAGGCCTATAGTCGTTCAGTTCCGATGTTGCCGATTTCTTGGGAACTGGGATGATGGTAGACTGTTTGAAGCAGGATGGGACCTCACACAGCTCCAGGGATCTGTTGAAGATCTGTGTGAAGACCGGAGCCAGCTGGTCAGCGCAGACTTTCAGGCAGGAGGGGGACACTTGGTCGGGCCCCGGAGCTTTCTTGATCTTTTGCTGCTTGAAGAGCCGTCTCACGTCCTGTTCGTGGATCTGTAGTGGAGAAAAAGAGGGTGGGGGGGTAGGTAGAGTGGTTTCTGGTAGAGGTGGGTGTGTGTGGGAAATGGGGGTGTCCTTTTCAAATCGGCAGAAAAACATGTTTAGTTCATCAGCAAGACCCTTATTGTTCACTGTTTGGGGGGATGGCATTCTATAGTTAGTGATTGCTTTCAGGCCATTCCATACAGATGCAGAGTCGTTAGCAGAGAACTGGTTTTTCAGCCTCTCTGCATAGCTTCTCTTTGCGATGTTAATTTCCTTCGTCAATTGGTTTCGGGCATGTTTGTACAGTGCCCGATCTCCACTTCTAAATGCGGCCTCTTTCTCTTTCCTGAGTTGCCTGAGTTTGGGAGTAAACCATGGCTTGTTATTGTTAAACGAGCGGAAGGACTTCGTTGGTACACACATGTCCTCACAGAAACTGATGTATGATGTTACAGTGTCTGTGTATTCATCCAGTGTGCCCGTTGAAGTTTCAAAGAGGCCCCAATCAGTGCAGTCTAAGCATTCTTGTAGAGCTAGCTTTGCTTCATCTGTCCATTTTTTCACAGTCTTAACAACCGGTTTAACACATTTGAGTTTCTGTCTGTATGTAGGTATTAAGTGGATTAAATTGTGGTCAGAAAGACCCAATGCTGCACGGGCGACCGATCGGTATGCATTTTTGATTGTTGTATAGCAGTGGTCTAGAATGTTGCCTTCTCTGGTGAAACAGTCGACGTGCTGCTTATATCTGGGAAGTTCACGGTTAAGATGTGCTCTATTAAAATCGCCCAAAATGATCAGGGGTGACTCTGGGTATTTTAGCTCGAGTTTGTTTACTTGTTCGGCTAGCGTTTGTATCGCCGTGTTAGCGTTAGCTTGTGGCGCAATGTAAACACCGACTAGTAAAAAGGAGGTGAACTCACGTGGCGAGTAGAATGGCTTGCAGTTTAAAGACAGCGACTCCAGGTCCGGGCTGCAGTGTGCGTCGAGCTTCGTGACATCAGTGCACCATTCTTCGTTGATATAGAAGCAAATCCCACCACCTTTCGATTTCCCTGATAGCTCCGTGTCGCGGTCGGCTCGGAGAAGGCGGAAGCCGGGTAGATGTAGCGCGGGATCTGGATGGCGGTCACTGAGCCAGGTTTCAGTGAAGCAGAGCGCAGCAGAACGTGCAAATGTTTTGTTGGTCTTTGTGAGGAGAAGAAGTTGCTGGCCTGTATGTACTCTATGTGAAACACACAGGACATTTGTAATTTCGTCCCTTTCACATTTTTTGGCTTTTTTAAAAATAAAACTTATTTCATCAATGGTTCATAATGAGTGTCACGCCTAGACCAAATGACTTATGCACACATTTCAACATTTATTTAGTTCAGGTTGACCTCCTGAAGCCTAAATGAGCATTAATTTGACAACACAACTCATTCCTATGAAGGTACATTCAAAGTCACAAAACGTGCTCAACTAGGCCTGAAAGTGCATTTAAAGCAATAAAAAACTCAAAAATGAGTGTCACGCCTAAACCAAAAGACTTATGCACACATTTCAACATGTATTTAGTTCAGGTTGACATTCTGAAGCCTAAATGAGCATTAATTTGACTACACAACTTATTCCTATGAAGATACATTCAAAGTAAAAAAACGGCTCAACTCGGACTGAAAGTGCATTTAAAGCAATAATAACTGAAAATGAGTGTCACGCCTAAACCAAAGGACTTATGCACACATTTCAACATGTATATAGTTCAGGTTGACCTCCTGAAGCCTAAATGAGCATTAATTTGACTACACAACTCATTCCTATGAAGGTACATTCAAAGTCACAAAACGTGCTCAACTAGGCCTGAAAGTGCATTTAAAGCAATAAAAACTCAAAATGAGTGTCACGCCTAAACCAAAGGACTTATGCACACATTTCAACATGTATTTAGTTCAGGTCGACCTCCTGAAGCCTAAATGAGTATAATTTGACTACACAACTTATTCCTATGAAGATACATTCAAAGTAAAAAAACGGGCTCAACTCGGACTGAAAGTGCATTTAAAGCAATAAAAACTGAAAATGAGTGTCACGCCTAAACCAAAGGACTTATGCACACATTTCAACATGTATTTAGTTCAGGTTGACATTCTGAAGCCTAAATGAGCATTAATTTGACTACACAACTTATTCCTATGAAGATACATTCAAAGTAAAAAAACGGCTCAACTCGGACTGAAAGTGCATTTAAAGCAATAAAAACTGAAAATGTGTGTCACGCCTAAACCAAAGGACTTATGCACACATTTCAACATGTATTTAGTTCAGGTTGACCTCCTGAACCCTAAATGAGCATTAATTTGACTACACAACTCATTCCTATGAAGGTACATTAAAAGTCACAAAACGTGCTCAACTAGGCCTGAAAGTGCATTTAAAGCAATAAAAACTCAAAATGAGTTTCACGCCTAAATCAAAGGACTTATGCACACATTTCAACATGTATTTAGTTTAGGTTGACCTCCTGAAGCCTAAATGAGCATTAATTTGATCACACAACTCATTCCCATGAAGATACATTCAAAGTCAGCAAGTGCCCTGCTCTGTCTGAAAATGCATTTGAATCAATAAAAACTAAAATTGAGTGTCATGCCTAAACCAAAGGACGTCTGCACACATTTCAACGTCTAAAGTGTTGTTTCCGATGCCTGCTAGTGTATGTGTGCGTGCGTGTGTGAGAGTGTGTAAGTGTGTGCGTGTGTTTGTGTGTGTTTGTGTGGGTGCGTGCGTGTGTGTGTTGTGCGCACCCCCCCCCCCCCAAAAAGTACTGTATTCGGATAAAAATGACGAATTACTCAGAGGTTTTAACTTTTGCTTGCACTTGATTTGTTCTGACACCGACGACGTCCACCAATGACAGCCCGAGTGGATCGAGCCCACGTGGTGTGAGAGCAGGGGGAGGTGAAAAGATGCAAAGCCTAGATGATTGGCTGTGCATCTTTCAGTCTTCCACGTGGGTTAGTCTTTGATCTTCAATCAGTGTCCAAATGTTGTTTACATGCGTAGCGTGTGCGGATGTGTGTGCCTCTCATGAGTTTGTGTGTGTGTTTGCGCGCGCGTGATCGTGTGCCCATACATGTGTGAGTGTTTCTTTGATCTAAATCATCGTTGGTGTGTTGTTTACGATACGTGCTCGTCTGTGCGTACGTTTGTATGAGTGTGTGTGCGTGCGTTTGTGTGTGTGCTTGCTGCGTGCTGGCGCGCTCGGAAGCGTGTGTGTCACAGAGAAAGAGAGGGAGCGGGATCGCTGGCCTGTATGTACTCTATGTGAAACACACAGGACATTTGTAATTTCGTCCCTTTCACATTTTTTGGCTTTTTTAAAAATAAAACTTATTTCATCAATGGTTCATAATGAGTGTCACGCCTAGACCAAATGACTTATGCACACATTTCAACATTTATTTAGTTCAGGTTGACCTCCTGAAGCCAAAATGAGCATTAATTTGACAACACAACTCATTCCTATGAAGGTACATTCAAAGTCACAAAACGTGCTCAACTAGGCCTGAAAGTGCATTTAAAGCAATAAAAAACTCAAAAATGAGTGTCACGCCTAAACCAAAGGACTTATGCACACATTTCAACATGTATTTAGTTCAGGTTGACCTCCTGAAGCCTAAATCACCATTAATTTGACTACACAACTTATTCCTATGAAGATACATTCAAAGTAAAAAAACGGGCTCAACTCGGACTGAAAGTGCATTTAAAGCAATAAAAACTGAAAATGAGTGTCACGCCTAAACCAAAGGACTTATGCACACATTTCAACATGTATTTAGTTCAGGTTGACCTCCTGAAGCCTAAATGAGCATTAATTTGACTACACAACTTATTCCTATGAAGGAACATTCAAAGTAAAAAAACGGGCTCAACTCGGACTGAAAGTGCATTTAAAGCAATAAAAACTGAAAATGAGTGTCACGCCTAAACCAAAGGACTTATGCACACATTTCAACATGTATGTAGTTCAGGTTGACCTCCTGAAGCCTAAATGAGCATTAATTTGACTACACAACTCATTCCTATGAAGGTACATTCAAAGTCACAAAACGTGCTCAACTAGGCCTGAAAGTGCATTTAAAGCAATAAAAACTCAAAATGAGTGTCACGCCTAAACCAAAGGACTTATGCACACATTTCAACATGTATTTAGTTCAGGTTGACCTCCTGAAGCCTAAATCACCATTAATTTGACTACACAACTTAATCCTATGAAGATACATTCAACGTAAAAAAACGGGCTCAACTCGGACTGAATGTGCATTTAAAGCAATAAAAACTGAAAATGAATGTCACGCATAAACCAAAGGACTTATGCACACATTTCAACATTTATTTAGTTCAGGTTGACCTCCTGAAGCCTAAATCACCATTAATTTGACTACACAACTTATTCCTATGAAGATACATTCAAAGTAAAAAAACGGGCTCAACTCGGACTGAAAGTGCATTTAAAGCAATAAAAACTGAAAATGAGTGTCACGCCTAAACCAAAGGACTTATGCACACATTTCAAGATGTATTTAGTTCAGGTTGACGTCCTGAAGCCTAAATGAGCATTAATTTGACTACACAACTTATTCCTATGAAGATACATTCAAAGTAAAAAAACGTGCTCTACTCGGCCTGAAAATGCATTTAAAGCAATAAAAACTCAAAATGAGTGTCACGCCTAAACCAAAGGCCTTAAGCACACATTTCAACATGTATTTAGTTCAGGTTGACCTCCTGAAGCCTAAATGAGCATTAATTTGACTACACAACTCATTCCTATGAAGGAACATTAAAAGTAAAAAAACGGGCTCAACTCGGACTGAAAGTGCATTTAAAGCAATAAAAACTGAAAATGAGTGTCACGCCAAAACCAAAGGACTTATGCACACATTTCAACATGTATTTTGTTCAGGTTGACCTCCTGAAGCCTAAATGAGCATTTATTTGACTACACAACTCATTCCTATGAAGGTACATTCAAAGTCACAAAACGTGCTCAACTAGGCCTGAAAGTGCATTTAAAGCAATAAAAACTCAAAATGAGTGTCACACCTAAACCAAAGGATTTATGCACACATTTCAACATGTATTTTGTTCAAGTTGACCTCCTGAAGCCTAAATGAGCATTTATTTGACTACACAACTCATTCCTATGAAGGTACATTCAAAGTCACAAAACGTGCTCAACTAGGCCTGAAAGTGCATTTAAAGCAATAAAAACTGAAAATGAGTGTCACGCCTAAACCAAAGGACTTATGCACACATTTCAACATGTATTTAGTTCAGGTTGACCTCCTGAAGCCTAAATGAGCATTAATTTGACTACACAACTTATTCCTATGAAGGAACATTCAAAGTAAAAAAACGGGCTCAACTCGGACTGAAAGTGCATTTAAAGCAATAAAAACTGAAAATGAGTGTCACGCCTAAACCAAAGGACTTATGCACACATTTCAACATGTATGTAGTTCAGGTTGACCTCCTGAAGCCTAAATGAGCATTAATTTGACTACACAACTCATTCCTATGAAGGTACATTCAAAGTCACAAAACGTGCTCAACTAGGCCTGAAAGTGCATTTAAAGCAATAAAAACTCAAAATGAGTGTCACGCCTAAACCAAAGGACTTATGCACACATTTCAACATGTATTTAGTTCAGGTTGACATTCTGAAGCCTAAATGAGCATTAATTTGACTACACAACTTATTCCTATGAAGATACATTCAAAGTAAAAAAACGGGCTCAACTCGGACTGAAAGTGCATTTAAAGCAATAAAAACTGAAAATGAGTGTCACGCCTAAACCAAAGGACTTATGCACACATTTCAACATGTATTTAGTTCAGGTTGACGTCCTGAAGCCTAAATGAGCATTAATTTGACTACACAACTTATTCCTATGAAGATACATTCAAAGTAAAAAAACGTGCTCTACTCGGCCTGAAAATGCATTTAAAGCAATAAAAACTCAAAATGAGTGTCACGCCTAAACCAAAGGCCTTATGCACACATTTCAACATGTATTTAGTTCAGGTTGACCTCCTGAAGCCTAAATGAGCATTAATTTGACTACACAACTCATTCCTATGAAGGAACATTAAAAGTAAAAAAACGGGCTCAACTCGGACTGAAAGTGCATTTAAAGCAATAAAAACTGAAAATGAGTGTCACGCCAAAACCAAAGGACTTATGCACACATTTCAACATGTATTTTGTTCAGGTTGACCTCCTGAAGCCTAAATGAGCATTTATTTGACTACACAACTCATTCCTATGAAGGTACATTCAAAGTCACAAAACGTGCTCAACTAGGCCTGAAAGTGCATTTAAAGCAATAAAAACTCAAAATGAGTGTCACACCTAAACCAAAGGATTTATGCACACATTTCAACATGTATTTTGTTCAGGTTGACCTCCTGAAGCCTAAATGAGCATTTATTTGACTACACAACTCATTCCTATGAAGGTACATTCAAAGTCACAAAACGTGCTCAACTAGGCCTGAATGTGCATTTAAAGCAATAAAAACTGAAAATGAGTGTCACGCCTAAACCAAAGGACTTATGCACACATTTCAACATGTATTTAGTTCAGGTTGACCTCCTGAAGCCTAAATGAGCATTAATTTGACTACACAACTTATTCCTATGAAGGAACATTCAAAGTAAAAAAACGGGCTCAACTCGGACTGAAAGTGCATTTAAAGCAATAAAAACTGAAAATGAGTGTCACGCCTAAACCAAAGGACTTATGCACACATTTCAACATGTATGTAGTTCAGGTTGACCTCCTGAAGCCTAAATGAGCATTAATTTGACTACACAACTCATTCCTATGAAGGTACATTCAAAGTCACAAAACGTGCTCAACTAGGCCTGAAAGTGCATTTAAAGCAATAAAAACTCAAAATGAGTGTCACGCCTAAACCAAAGGACTTATGCACACATTTCAACATGTATTTAGTTCAGGTTGACCTCCTGAAGCCTAAATCACCATTAATTTGACTACACAACTTAATCCTATGAAGATACATTCAACGTAAAAAAACGGGCTCAACTCGGACTGAATGTGCATTTAAAGCAATAAAAACTGAAAATGAGTGTCACGCCTAAACCAAAGGACTTATGCACACATTTCAACATTTATTTAGTTCAGGTTGACCTCCTGAAGCCTAAATCACCATTAATTTGACTACACAACTTATTCCTATGAAGATACATTCAAAGTAAAAAAACGGGCTCAACTCGGACTGAAAGTGCATTTAAAGCAATAAAAACTGAAAATGAGTGTCACGCCTAAACCAAAGGACTTATGCACACATTTCAACATGTATTTAGTTCAGGTTGACGTCCTGAAGCCTAAATGAGCATTAATTTGACTACACAACTTATTCCTATGAAGATACATTCAAAGTAAAAAAACGTGCTCTACTCGGCCTGAAAATGCATTTAAAGCAATAAAAACTCAAAATGAGTGTCACGCCTAAACCAAAGGCCTTATGCACACATTTCAACATGTATTTAGTTCAGGTTGACCTCCTGAAGCCTAAATGAGCATTAATTTGACTACACAACTCATTCCTATGAAGGAACATTAAAAGTAAAAAAACGGGCTCAACTCGGACTGAAAGTGCATTTAAAGCAATAAAAACTGAAAATGAGTGTCACGCCAAAACCAAAGGACTTATGCACACATTTCAACATGTATTTTGTTCAGGTTGACCTCCTGAAGCCTAAATGAGCATTTATTTGACTACACAACTCATTCCTATGAAGGTACATTCAAAGTCACAAAACGTGCTCAACTAGGCCTGAAAGTGCATTTAAAGCAATAAAAACTCAAAATGAGTGTCACACCTAAACCAAAGGATTTATGCACACATTTCAACATGTATTTTGTTCAGGTTGACCTCCTGAAGCCTAAATGAGCATTTATTTGACTACACAACTCATTCCTATGAAGGTACATTCAAAGTCACAAAACGTGCTCAACTAGGCCTGAAAGTGCATTTAAAGCAATAAAAACTCAAAATGAGTGTCACGCCTAAACCAAAGGACTTATGCACACATTTCAACATGTATTTAGTTCAGGTTGACCTCCTGAAGCCTAAATCACCATTAATTTGACTACACAACTTATTCCTATGAAGATACATTCAAAGTAAAAAAACGGGCTCAACTCGGACTGAAAGTGCATTTAAAGCAATAAAAACTGAAAATGAGTGTCACGCCTAAACCAAAGGACTTATGCACACATTTCAAGATGTATTTAGTTCAGGTTGACGTCCTGAAGCCTAAATGAGCATTAATTTGACTACACAACTTATTCCTATGAAGATACATTCAAAGTAAAAAAACGTGCTCTACTCGGCCTGAAAATGCATTTAAAGCAATAAAAACTCAAAATGAGTGTCACGCCTAAACCAAAGGCCTTATGCACACATTTCAACATGTATTTAGTTCAGGTTGACCTCCTGAAGACTAAATGAGCATTTATTTGACTACACAACTCATTCCTATGAAGGTACATTCAAAGTCACAAAACGTGCTCAACTCGGACTGAAAGTGCATTTAAAGCAATAAAAACTGAAAATGTGTGTCACGCCTAAACCAAAGGACTTATGCACACATTTCAACATGTATTTAGTTCAGGTTGACCTCCTGAAGCCTAAATGAGCATTAATTTGACTACACAACTCATTCCTATGAAGGTACATTCAAAGTCACAAAACGTGCTCAACTAGGCCTGAAAGTGCATTTAAAGCAATAAAAACTGAAAATGTGTGTCACGCCTAAACCAAAGGACTTATGCACACATTTCAACATGTATTTAGTTCAGGTTGACCTCCTGAAGCCTAAATCACCATTAATTTGACTACACAACTTATTCCTATGAAGAAACATTCAAAGTAAAAAAACGGGCTCAACTCGGACTGAAAGTGCATTTAAAGCAATAAAAACTGAAAATGAGTGTCACGCCTAAACCAAAGGACTTATGCACACATTTCAACATGTATTTAGTTCAGGTTGACGTCCTGAAGCCTAAATGAGCATTAATTTGACTACACAACTTATTCCTATGAAGATACATTCAAAGTAAAAAAACGGGCTCAACTCGGACTGAAAGTGCATTTAAAGCAATAAAAACTGAAAATGAGTGTCACGCCTAAACCAAAGGACTTATGCACACATTTCAACATATATTTAGTTCAGGTTGACGTCCTGAAGCCTAAATGAGCATTAATTTGACTACACAACTTATTCCTATGAAGATACATTCAAAGTAAAAAAACGGGCTCAACTCGGACTGAAAGTGCATTTAAAGCAATAAAAACTGAAAATGAGTGTCACGCCTAAACCAAAGGACTTATGCACACATTTCAAGATGTATTTAGTTCAGGTTGACGTCCTGAAGCCTAAATGAGCATTAATTTGACTACACAACTTATTCCTATGAAGATACATTCAAAGTAAAAAAACGTGCTCTACTCGGCCTGAAAATGCATTTAAAGCAATAAAAACTCAAAATGAGTGTCACGCCTAAACCAAAGGCCTTATGCACACATTTCAACATGTATTTAGTTCAGGTTGACTTCCTGAAGCCTAAATGAGCATTAATTTGACTACACAACTCATTCCTATGAAGGAACATTCAAAGTAAAAAAACGGGCTCAACTCGGACTGAAAGTGCATTTAAAGCAATAAAAACTGAAAATGAGTGTCACGCCAAAACCAAAGGACTTATGCACACATTTCAACATGTATTTAGTTCAGGTTGACCTCCTGAAGCCTAAATGAGCATTTATTTGACTACACAAGTCATTCCTATGAAGGTACATTCAAAGTCACAAAACGTGCTCAACTAGGCCTGAAAGTGCATTTAAAGCAATAAAAACTCAAAATGAGTGTCACACCTAAACCAAAGGATTTATGCACACATTTCAACATGTATTTTGTTCAGGTTGACCTCCTGAAGCCTAAATCACCATTAATTTGACTACACAACTTATTCCTATGAAGAAACATTCAAAGTAAAAAAACGGGCTCAACTCGGACTGAAAGTGCATTTAAAGCAATAAAAACTGAAAATGAGTGTCACGCCTAAACCAAAGGACTTATGCACACATTTCAACATGTATTTAGTTCAGGTTGACGTCCTGAAGCCTAAATGAGCATTAATTTGACTACCGTATTTTCACGACTATAAGGCGCCATTAAAAGTCTTAAATTTTCTCCAAAATGGACAGGACGCCTTATGGTGCGGAGCGTCCTTTATATGCGCCGAGTTCCAAAATCTGACTGACAGCCGACACGCTGTTTATATAGAGAAAAGGCGGAAGTGACGGTGGCCAGGCATGAAAGAAGTCGGCCAATCAGGGAAGGGTGGGCGTGTATATATACATATATGGAGAGGGAGAGAGAGCGAGAGAGGGAGAGAGAGGACAGACAAGCTAGTCCGCCAATGGTGAAGGGTGGGCGTGTA
The DNA here is from genome assembly GCF_025434085.1 of Hippocampus zosterae. NCBI lineage: Eukaryota > Metazoa > Chordata > Actinopteri > Syngnathiformes > Syngnathidae > Hippocampus > Hippocampus zosterae. The sequence continues at coordinate 1,692,904 of NC_067460.1, forward strand.
AGTGGACGCCTCAAGCCAGTACCAACACTTGTATAGAGTGTGGCAATGTGCATTTTTGCAAAACAACTCCGGTTTTGGTTTCTAAGAACCCCTGAAAATAAATTCGACAAAAAGACACGCCTACGAAGCTCAGTTCAAACTTAAAGCCACCGGTTATGCTTTTGGCATGCGTCCCCATCTCACAGCAGCGGTGAAAAAAAAGTCAAGCAAATGAACTCTGAGCTTGCCGTTATTCCCGGAGGCTTGACGAAAGAACTCCAACCGCTGGACATTGGCATCAACCGGGCGTTCAAAGTAAAGTTGCAAACGGCATGGGAACAATGGATGATCGGTGGCAAACACAACTTTACAAAGAGTGAGAGGCAGCGCTTGGCGAGTTACGCCACAATACGCAACAACGAGAGGGAACGCGGCGTTTTTGATGGATTACGGTACTTGCACAATTGTTCAATTCTTTCTACACACACACGCGCTGCCACCATGTTTCGCTCTGTTCTTTACTTTCAAATGTGGGAAAGCTTCACACGAGAGAAATGTTGACTTTGCTGTTGGTACTCCTTCTTTCCGCTCGGCAATGCGTAGCAACTCACACTAGCATGCATTCAATGACAACTGAGATTTGCAGTCCTCTGCTTCTGATACAGAGGATGAGGACTTTGATGGATTTCTGGGTGATGATTGATCGAAAAACATGAGAACATTGTACGATGGCTAAATAAAATACACCCAAACTCAGTTCTGCTTTCGTTGCCTTTTTAAAAACGTGTTTTTATCTTATCTGTATGTCTTGGCGTGCTACCGTATGCTTCAAGCTAACGTGTTAGAGTGCGCGCATGCATGCCGTATGTTTAAGCTGGCGTATGTTTTACCACTGTAAAACTGCGCCCATTCGTACGATGCGTCCTGTGTATGTGTAAAATACAGAAATGTCACGCATTACTGAGACTGCGGCCATTAGTACGATGCGTCGAATAGTCGTGAAAATACGGTACACAACTCATTCCTATGAAGGTACATTCAAAGTCACAAAACGTGCTCAACTAGGCCTGAAAGTGCATTTAAAGCAATAAAAACTCAAAATGAGTGTCACGCCTAAACCAAAGGACTTATGCACACATTTCAACATGTATTTAGTTCAGGTTGACCTCCTGAAGCCTAAATCACCATTAATTTGACTACACAACTTATTCCTATGAAGGTACATTCAAAGTCACAAAACGTGCTCAACTAGGCCTGAAAGTGCATTTAAAGCAATAAAAACTCAAAATGAGTGTCACGCCTAAACCAAAGGACTTATGCACACATTTCAACATGTATTTAGTTCAGGTTGACCTCCTGAAGCCTAAATGAGTATAATTTGACTACACAACTTATTCCTATGAAGATACATTCAAAGTAAAAAAACGGGCTCAACTCGGACTGAAAGTGCATTTAAAGCAATAAAAACTGAAAATGAGTGTCACGCCTAAACCAAAGGACTTATGCACACATTTCAACATGTATTTAGTTCAGGTTGACCTCCTGAACCCTAAATGAGCATTAATTTGACTACACAACTCATTCCTATGAAGGTACATTAAAAGTCACAAAACGTGCTCAACTAGGCCTGAAAGTGCATTTAAAGCAATAAAAACTCAAAATGAGTTTCACGCCTAAATCAAAGGACTTATGCACACATTTCAACATGTATTTAGTTTAGGTTGACCTCCTGAAGCCTAAATGAGCATTAATTTGATCACACAACTCATTCCCATGAAGATACATTCAAAGTCAGCAAGTGCCCTGCTCTGTCTGAAAATGCATTTGAATCAATAAAAACTAAAATTGAGTGTCATGCCTAAACCAAAGGACGTCTGCACACATTTCAACGTCTAAAGTGTTGTTTCCGATGCCTGCTAGTGTATGTGTGCGTGCGTGTGTGAGAGTGTGTAAGTGTGTGCGTGTGTTTGTGTGTGTTTGTGTGGGTGCGTGCGTGTGTGTGTTGTGCGCACCCCCCCCCCCCCCAAAAAAAGTACTGTATTCGGATAAAAATGACGAATTACTCAGAGGTTTTAACTTTTGCTTGCACTTGATTTGTTCTGACACCGACGACGTCCACCAATGACAGCCCGAGTGGATCGAGCCCACGTGGTGTGAGAGCAGGGGGAGGTGAAAAGATGCAAAGCCTAGGTGATTGGCTGTGCATCTTTCAGTCTTCCACGTGGGTTAGTCTTTGATCTTCAATCAGTGTCCAAATGTTGTTTACATGCGTAGCGTGTGCGGATGTGTGTGCCTCTCATGAGTTTGTGTGTGTGTTTGCGCGCGCGTGATCGTGTGCCCATACATGTGTGAGTGTTTCTTTGATCTAAATCATCGTTGGTGTGTTGTTTACGATACGTGCTCGTCTGTGCGTACGTTTGTGTGAGTGTGTGTGCGTGCGTTTGTGTGTGTGCTTGCTGCGTGCTGGCGCGCTCGGAAGCGTGTGTGTCACAGAGAAAGAGAGGGAGCGGGATCGCTGGCCTGTATGTACTCTATGTGAAACACACAGGACATTTGTAATTTCGTCCCTTTCACATTTTTTGGCTTTTTTAAAAATAAAACTTATTTCATCAATGGTTCATAATGAGTGTCACGCCTAGACCAAATGACTTATGCACACATTTCAACATTTATTTAGTTCAGGTTGACCTCCTGAAGCCTAAATGAGCATTAATTTGACAACACAACTCATTCCTATGAAGGTACATTCAAAGTCACAAAACGTGCTCAACTAGGCCTGAAAGTGCATTTAAAGCAATAAAAAACTCAAAAATGAGTGTCACGCCTAAACCAAAGGACTTATGCACACATTTCAACATGTATTTAGTTCAGGTTGACCTCCTGAAGCCTAAATCACCATTAATTTGACTACACAACTTATTCCTATGAAGATACATTCAAAGTAAAAAAACGGGCTCAACTCGGACTGAAAGTGCATTTAAAGCAATAAAAACTGAAAATGAGTGTCACGCCTAAACCAAAGGACTTATGCACACATTTCAACATGTATTTAGTTCAGGTTGACGTCCTGAAGCCTAAATGGGCATTAATTTGACTACACAACTTATTCCTATGAAGATACATTCAAAGTAAAAAAACGTGCTCTACTCGGCCTGAAAATGCATTTAAAGCAATAAAAACTCAAAATGAGTGTCACACCTAAACCAAAGGATTTATGCACACATTTCAACATGTATTTTGTTCAGGTTGACCTCCTGAAGCCTAAATGAGCATTTATTTGACTACACAACTCATTCCTATGAAGGTACATTCAAAGTCACAAAACGTGCTCAACTAGGCCTGAAAGTGCATTTAAAGCAATAAAAACTCAAAATGAGTGTCACGCCTAAACCAAAGGACTTATGCACACATTTCAACATGTATTTAGTTCAGGTTGACCTCCTGAAGCCTAAATCACCATTAATTTGACTACACAACTTATTCCTATGAAGATACATTCAAAGTAAAAAAACGGGCTCAACTCGGACTGAAAGTGCATTTAAAGCAATAAAAACTGAAAATGAGTGTCACGCCTAAACCAAAGGACTTATGCACACATTTCAAGATGTATTTAGTTCAGGTTGACGTCCTGAAGCCTAAATGAGCATTAATTTGACTACACAACTTATTCCTATGAAGATACATTCAAAGTAAAAAAACGTGCTCTACTCGGCCTGAAAATGCATTTAAAGCAATAAAAACTCAAAATGAGTGTCACGCCTAAACCAAAGGCCTTATGCACACATTTCAACATGTATTTAGTTCAGGTTGACCTCCTGAAGACTAAATGAGCATTTATTTGACTACACAACTCATTCCTATGAAGGTACATTCAAAGTCACAAAACGTGCTCAACTCGGACTGAAAGTGCATTTAAAGCAATAAAAACTGAAAATGTGTGTCACGCCTAAACCAAAGGACTTATGCACACATTTCAACATGTATTTAGTTCAGGTTGACCTCCTGAAGCCTAAATGAGCATTAATTTGACTACACAACTCATTCCTATGAAGGTACATTCAAAGTCACAAAACGTGCTCAACTAGGCCTGAAAGTGCATTTAAAGCAATAAAAACTCAAAATGAGTGTCACGCCTAAACCAAAGGACTTATGCACACATTTCAACATGTATTTAGTTCAGGTTGACCTCCTGAAGCCTAAATCACCATTAATTTGACTACACAACTTATTCCTATGAAGAAACATTCAAAGTAAAAAAACGGGCTCAACTCGGACTGAAAGTGCATTTAAAGCAATAAAAACTGAAAATGAGTGTCACGCCTAAACCAAAGGACTTATGCACACATTTCAACATGTATTTAGTTCAGGTTGACGTCCTGAAGCCTAAATGAGCATTAATTTGACTACACAACTTATTCCTATGAAGATACATTCAAAGTAAAAAAACGGGCTCAACTCGGACTGAAAGTGCATTTAAAGCAATAACAACTGAAAATGAGTGTCACGCCTAAACCAAAGGACTTATGCACACATTTCAACATGTATTTAGTTCAGGTTGACGTCCTGAAGCCTAAATGAGCATTAATTTGACTACACAACTTATTCCTATGAAGATACATTCAAAGTAAAAAAACGTGCTCTACTCGGCCTGAAAATGCATTTAAAGCAATAAAAACTCAAAATGAGTGTCACACCTAAACCAAAGGATTTATGCACACATTTCAACATGTATTTTGTTCAGGTTGACCTCCTGAAGCCTAAATGAGCATTTATTTGACTACACAACTCATTCCTATGAAGGTACATTCAAAGTCACAAAACGTGCTCAACTAGGCCTGAAAGTGCATTTAAAGCAATAAAAACTCAAAATGAGTGTCACGCCTAAACCAAAGGACTTATGCACACATTTCAACATGTATTTAGTTCAGGTTGACCTCCTGAAGCCTAAATCACCATTAATTTGACTACACAACTTATTCCTATGAAGATACATTCAAAGTAAAAAAACGGGCTCAACTCGGACTGAAAGTGCATTTAAAGCAATAAAAACTGAAAATGAGTGTCACGCCTAAACCAAAGGACTTATGCACACATTTCAAGATGTATTTAGTTCAGGTTGACGTCCTGAAGCCTAAATGAGCATTAATTTGACTACACAACTCATTCCTATGAAGGTACATTCAAAGTCACAAAACGTGCTCAACTAGGCCTGAAAGTGCATTTAAAGCAATAAAAACTCAAAATGAGTGTCACGCCTAAACCAAAGGACTTATGCACACATTTCAACATGTATTTAGTTCAGGTTGACCTCCTGAAGCCTAAATGAGTATAATTTGACTACACAACTTATTCCTATGAAGATACATTCAAAGTAAAAAAACGGGCTCAACTCGGACTGAAAGTGCATTTAAAGCAATAAAAACTGAAAATGAGTGTCACGCCTAAACCAAAGGACTTATGCACACATTTCAACATGTATTTAGTTCAGGTTGACATTCTGAAGCCTAAATGAGCATTAATTTGACTACACAACTTATTCCTATGAAGATACATTCAAAGTAAAAAAATGGCTCAACTCGGACTGAAAGTGCATTTAAAGCAATAAAAACTGAAAATGAGTGTCACGCCTAAACCAAAGGACTTATGCACACATTTCAACATGTATTTAGTTCAGGTTGACCTCCTGAACCCTAAATGAGCATTAATTTGACTACACAACTCATTCCTATGAAGGTATATTAAAAGTCACAAAACGTGCTCAACTAGGCCTGAAAGTGCATTTAAAGCAATAAAAACTCAAAATGAGTTTCACGCCTAAATCAAAGGACTTATGCACACATTTCAACATGTATTTAGTTTAGGTTGACCTCCTGAAGCCTAAATGAGCATTAATTTGATCACACAACTCATTCCCATGAAGATACATTCAAAGTCAGCAAGTGCCCTGCTCTGTCTGAAAATGCATTTGAATCAATAAAAACTAAAATTGAGTGTCATGCCTAAACCAAAGGACGTCTGCACACATTTCAACGTCTAAAGTGTTGTTTCCGATGCCTGCTAGTGTATGTGTGCGTGCGTGTGTGAGAGTGTGTAAGTGTGTGCGTGTGTTTGTGTGTGTTTGTGTGGGTGCGTGCGTGTGTGTGTTGTGCGCACCCCCCCCCCAAAAAAGTACTGTATTCGGATAAAAATGACGAATTACTCAGAGGTTTTAACTTTTGCTTGCACTTGATTTGTTCTGACACCGACGACGTCCACCAATGACAGCCCGAGTGGATCGAGCCCACGTGGTGTGAGAGCAGGGGGAGGTGAAAAGATGCAAAGCCTAGGTGATTGGCTGTGCATCTTTCAGTCTTCCACGTGGGTTAGTCTTTGATCTTCAATCAGTGTCCAAATGTTGTTTACATGCGTAGCGTGTGCGGATGTGTGTGCCTCTCATGAGTTTGTGTGTGTGTTTGCGCGCGCGTGATCGTGTGCCCATACATGTGTGAGTGTTTCTTTGATCTAAATCATCGTTGGTGTGTTGTTTACGATACGTGCTCGTCTGTGCGTACGTTTGTGTGAGTGTGTGTGCGTGCGTTTGTGTGTGTGCTTGCTGCGTGCTGGCGCGCTCGGAAGCGTGTGTGTCACAGAGAAAGAGAGGGAGCGGGATCGCTGGCCTGTATGTACTCTATGTGAAACACACAGGACATTTGTAATTTCGTCCCTTTCACATTTTTTGGCTTTTTTAAAAATAAAACTTATTTCATCAATGGTTCATAATGAGTGTCACGCCTAGACCAAATGACTTATGCACACATTTCAACATTTATTTAGTTCAGGTTGACCTCCTGAAGCCTAAATGAGCATTAATTTGACAACACAACTCATTCCTATGAAGATACATTCAAAGTAAAAAAACGTGCTCTACTCGGCCTGAAAATGCATTTAAAGCAATAAAAACTCAAAATGAGTGTCGCGCCTAAACCAAAGGCCTTACGCACACATTTCAACATGTATTTAGTTCAGGTTGACCTCCTGAAGCCTAAATGAGCATTAATTTGACTACACAACTCATTCCTATGAAGGAACATTAAAAGTAAAAAAACGGGCTCAACTCGGACTGAAAGTGCATTTAAAGCAATAAAAACTGAAAATGAGTGTCACGCCAAAACCAAAGGACTTATGCACACATTTCAACATGTATTTTGTTCAGGTTGACCTCCTGAAGCCTAAATGAGCATTTATTTGACTACACAACTCATTCCTATGAAGGTACATTCAAAGTCACAAAACGTGCTCAACTAGGCCTGAAAGTGCATTTAAAGCAATAAAAACTCAAAATGAGTGTCACACCTAAACCAAAGGATTTATGCACACATTTCAACATGTATTTTGTTCAGGTTGACCTCCTGAAGCCTAAATGAGCATTTATTTGACTACACAACTCATTCCTATGAAGGTACATTCAAAGTCAAAAAACGTGTTCAACTAGGCCTGAAAGTGCATTTAAAGCAATAAAAACTGAAAATGAGTGTCACGCCTAAACCAAAGGACTTATGCACACATTTCAACATGTATTTAGTTCAGGTTGACCTCCTGAAGCCTAAATGAGCATTAATTTGACTACACAACTCATTCCTATGAAGGTACATTCAAAGTCACAAAACGTGCTCAACTAGGCCTGAAAGTGCATTTAAAGCAATAAAAACTGAAAATGTGTGTCACGCCTAAACCAAAGGACTTATGCACACATTTCAACATGTATTTAGTTCAGGTTGACCTCCTGAAGCCTAAATGAGCATTAATTTGACTACACAACTCATTCCTATGAAGGTACATTCAAAGTCACAAAACGTGCTCAACTAGGCCTGAAAGTGCATTTAAAGCAATAAAAACTCAAAATGAGTGTCACGCCTAAACCAAAGGACTTATGCACACATTTCAACATGTATTTAGTTCAGGTTGACCTCCTGAAGCCTAAATCACCATTAATTTGACTACACAACTTATTCCTATGAAGAAACATTCAAAGTAAAAAAACGGGCTCAACTCGGACTGAAAGTGCATTTAAAGCAATAAAAACTGAAAATGAGTGTCACGCCTAAACCAAAGGACTTATGCACACATTTCAACATGTATTTAGTTCAGGTTGACGTCCTGAAGCCTAAATGAGCATTAATTTGACTACACAACTTATTCCTATGAAGATACATTCAAAGTAAAAAAACGGGCTCAACTCGGACTGAAAGTGCATTTAAAGCAATAAAAACTGAAAATGAGTGTCACGCCTAAACCAAAGGACTTATGCACACATTTCAACATGTATTTAGTTCAGGTTGACGTCCTGAAGCCTAAATGAGCATTAATTTGACTACACAACTTATTCCTATGAAGATACATTCAAAGTAAAAAAACGTGCTCTACTCGGCCTGAAAATGCATTTAAAGCAATAAAAACTCAAAATGAGTGTCACACCTAAACCAAAGGATTTATGCACACATTTCAACATGTATTTTGTTCAGGTTGACCTCCTGAAGCCTAAATGAGCATTTATTTGACTACACAACTCATTCCTATGAAGGTACATTCAAAGTCACAAAACGTGCTCAACTAGGCCTGAAAGTGCATTTAAAGCAATAAAAACTCAAAATGAGTGTCACGCCTAAACCAAAGGACTTATGCACACATTTCAACATGTATTTAGTTCAGGTTGACCTCCTGAAGCCTAAATCACCATTAATTTGACTACACAACTTATTCCTATGAAGATACATTCAAAGTAAAAAAACGGGCTCAACTCGGACTGAAAGTGCATTTAAAGCAATAAAAACTGAAAATGAGTGTCACGCCTAAACCAAAGGACTTATGCACACATTTCAAGATGTATTTAGTTCAGGTTGACGTCCTGAAGCCTAAATGAGCATTAATTTGACTACACAACTCATTCCTATGAAGGTACATTCAAAGTCACAAAACGTGCTCAACTAAGCCTGAAAGTGCATTTAAAGCAATAAAAACTCAAAATGAGTGTCACGCCTAAACCAAAGGACTTATGCACACATTTCAACATGTATTTAGTTCAGGTTGACCTCCTGAAGCCTAAATGAGCATTAATTTGACTACACAACTCATTCCTATGAAGGTACATTCAAAGTCACAAAACATGCTCAACTAGGCCTGAAAGTGCATTTAAAGCAATAAAAACTCAAAATGAGTGTCACGCCTAAACCAAAGGACTTATGCACACATTTCAACATGTATTTAGTTCAGGTTGACCTCCTGAAGCCTAAATGAGTATAATTTGACTACACAACTTATTCCTATGAAGATACATTCAAAGTAAAAAAACGGGCTCAACTCGGACTGAAAGTGCATTTAAAGCAATAAAAACTGAAAATGAGTGTCACGCCTAAACCAAAGGACTTATGCACACATTTCAACATGTATTTAGTTCAGGTTGACATTCTGAAGCCTAAATGAGCATTAATTGGACTACACAACTTATTCCTATGAAGATACATTCAAAGTAAAAAAATGGCTCAACTCGGACTGAAAGTGCATTTAAAGCAATAAAAACTGAAAATGAGTGTCACGCCTAAACCAAAGGACTTATGCACACATTTCAACATGTATTTAGTTCAGGTTGACCTCCTGAACCCTAAATGAGCATTAATTTGACTACACAACTCATTCCTATGAAGGTACATTAAAAGTCACAAAACGTGCTCAACTAGGCCTGAAAGTGCATTTAAAGCAATAAAAACTCAAAATGAGTTTCACGCCTAAATCAAAGGACTTATGCACACATTTCAACATGTATTTAGTTTAGGTTGACCTCCTGAAGCCTAAATGAGCATTAATTTGATCACACAACTCATTCCCATGAAGATACATTCAAAGTCAGCAAGTGCCCTGCTCTGTCAGAAAATGCATTTGAATCAATAAAAACTAAAATTGAGTGTCATGCCTAAACCAAAGGACGTCTGCACACATTTCAACGTCTAAAGTGTTGTTTCCGATGCCTGCTAGTGTATGTGTGCGTGCGTGTGTGAGAGTGTGTTAGTGTGTGCGTGTGTTTGTGTGTGTTTGTGTGGGTGCGTGCGTGTGTGTTGTGCGCACCCCCCCCCCCCAAAAAAGTACTCAGCAAGTGCCCTGCTCTGTCAGAAAATGCATTTGAATCAATAAAAACTAAAATTGAGTGTCATGCCTAAACCAAAGGACGTCTGCACACATTTCAACGTCTAAAGTGTTGTTTCCGATGCCTGCTAGTGTATGTGTGCGTGCGTGTGTGAGAGTGTGTTAGTGTGTGCGTGTGTTTGTGTGTGTTTGTGTGGGTGCGTGCGTGTGTGTTGTGCGCACCCCCCCCCCCCAAAAAAGTACTGTATTCGGATAAAAATGACGAATTACTCAGAGGTTTTAACTTTTGCTTGCACTTGATTTGTTCTGACACCGACGACGTCCACCAATGACAGCCCGAGTGGATCGAGCCCACGTGGTGTGAGAGCAGGGGGAGGTGAAAAGATGCAAAGCCTAGGTGATTGGCTGTGCATCTTTCAGTCTTCCACGTGGGTTAGTCTTTGATCTTCAATCAGTGTCCAAATGTTGTTTACATGCGTAGCGTGTGCGGATGTGTGTGCCTCTCATGAGTTTGTGTGTGTGTTTGCGCGCGCGTGATCGTGTGCCCATACATGTGTGAGTGTTTCTTTGATCTAAATCATCGTTGGTGTGTTGTTTACGATACGTGCTCGTCTGTGCGTACGTTTGTGTGAGTGTGTGTGCGTGCGTTTGTGTGTGTGCTTGCTGCGTGCTGGCGCGCTCGGAAGCGTGTGTGTCACAGAGAAAGAGAGGGAGCGGGATCGCTGGCCTGTATGTACTCTATGTGAAACACACAGGACATTTGTAATTTCGTCCCTTTCACATTTTTTGGCTTTTTTAAAAATAAAACTTATTTCATCAATGGTTCATAATGAGTGTCACGCCTAGACCAAATGACTTATGCACACATTTCAACATTTATTTAGTTCAGGTTGACCTCCTGAAGCCTAAATGAGCATTAATTTGACAACACAACTCATTCCTATGAAGATACATTCAAAGTAAAAAAACGTGCTCTACTCGGCCTGAAAATGCATTTAAAGCAATAAAAACTCAAAATGAGTTTCACGCCTAAATCAAAGGACTTATGCACACATTTCAACATGTATTTAGTTTAGGTTGACCTCCTGAAGCCTAAATGAGCATTAATTTGATCACACAACTCATTCCCATGAAGATACATTCAAAGTCAGCAAGTGCCCTGCTCTGTCAGAAAATGCATTTGAATCAATAAAAACTAAAATTGAGTGTCATGCCTAAACCAAAGGACGTCTGCACACATTTCAACGTCTAAAGTGTTGTTTCCGATGCCTGCTAGTGTATGTGTGCGTGCGTGTGTGAGAGTGTGTTAGTGTGTGCGTGTGTTTGTGTGTGTTTGTGTGGGTGCGTGCGTGTGTGTTGTGCGCACCCCCCCCCCCAAAAAAGTACTCAGCAAGTGCCCTGCTCTGTCAGAAAATGCATTTGAATCAATAAAAACTAAAATTGAGTGTCATGCCTAAACCAAAGGACGTCTGCACACATTTCAACGTCTAAAGTGTTGTTTCCGATGCCTGCTAGTGTATGTGTGCGTGCGTGTGTGAGAGTGTGTTAGTGTGTGCGTGTGTTTGTGTGTGTTTGTGTGGGTGCGTGCGTGTGTGTTGTGCGCACCCCCCCCCCCCCAAAAAAGTACTGTATTCGGATAAAAATGACGAATTACTCAGAGGTTTTAACTTTTGCTTGCACTTGATTTGTTCTGACACCGACGACGTCCACCAATGACAGCCCGAGTGGATCGAGCCCACGTGGTGTGAGAGCAGGGGGAGGTGAAAAGATGCAAAGCCTAGGTGATTGGCTGTGCATCTTTCAGTCTTCCACGTGGGTTAGTCTTTGATCTTCAATCAGTGTCCAAATGTTGTTTACATGCGTAGCGTGTGCGGATGTGTGTGCCTCTCATGAGTTTGTGTGTGTGTTTGCGCGCGCGTGATCGTGTGCCCATACATGTGTGAGTGTTTCTTTGATCTAAATCATCGTTGGTGTGTTGTTTACGATACGTGCTCGTCTGTGCGTACGTTTGTGTGAGTGTGTGTGCGTGCGTTTGTGTGTGTGCTTGCTGCGTGCTGGCGCGCTCGGAAGCGTGTGTGTCACAGAGAAAGAGAGGGAGCGGGATCGCTGGCCTGTATGTACTCTATGTGAAACACACAGGACATTTGTAATTTCGTCCCTTTCACATTTTTTGGCTTTTTTAAAAATAAAACTTATTTCATCAATGGTTCATAATGAGTGTCACGCCTAGACCAAATGACTTATGCACACATTTCAACATTTATTTAGTTCAGGTTGACCTCCTGAAGCCTAAATGAGCATTAATTTGACAACACAACTCATTCCTATGAAGATACATTCAAAGTAAAAAAACGTGCTCTACTCGGCCTGAAAATGCATTTAAAGCAATAAAAACTCAAAATGAGTGTCGCGCCTAAACCAAAGGCCTTACGCACACATTTCAACATGTATTTAGTTCAGGTTGACCTCCTGAAGCCTAAATGAGCATTAATTTGACTACACAACTCATTCCTATGAAGGAACATTAAAAGTAAAAAAACGGGCTCAACTCGGACTGAAAGTGCATTTAAAGCAATAAAAACTGAAAATGAGTGTCACGCCAAAACCAAAGGACTTATGCACACATTTCAACATGTATTTTGTTCAGGTTGACCTCCTGAAGCCTAAATGAGCATTTATTTGACTACACAACTCATTCCTATGAAGGTACATTCAAAGTCACAAAACGTGCTCAACTAGGCCTGAAAGTGCATTTAAAGCAATAAAAACTCAAAATGAGTGTCACACCTAAACCAAAGGATTTATGCACACATTTCAACATGTATTTTGTTCAGGTTGACCTCCTGAAGCCTAAATGAGCATTTATTTGACTACACAACTCATTCCTATGAAGGTACATTCAAAGTCACAAAACGTGCTCAACTAGGCCTGAAAGTGCATTTAAAGCAATAAAAATTGAAAATGAGTGTCACGCCTAAACCAAAGGACTTATGCACACATTTCAACATGTATTTAGTTCAGGTTGACCTCCTGAAGCCTAAATGAGCATTAATTTGACTACACAACTTATTCCTATGAAGGAACATTCAAAGTAAAAAAACGGGCTCAACTCGGACTGAAAGTGCATTTAAAGCAATAAAAACTGAAAATAATTGTCACGCCTAAACCAAAGGACTTATGCACACATTTCAACATGTATTTAGTTCAGGTTGACCTCCTGAAGCCTAAATCACCATTAATTTGACTACACAACTTAATCCTATGAAGATACATTCAACGTAAAAAAACGGGCTCAACTCGGACTGAATGTGCATTTAAAGCAATAAAAACTGAAAATGAGTGTCACGCCTAAACCAAAGGACTTATGCACACATTTCAACATTTATTTAGTTCAGGTTGACCTCCTGAAGCCTAAATCACCATTAATTTGACTACACAACTTATTCCTATGAAGATACATTCAAAGTAAAAAAACGGGCTCAACTCGGACTGAAAGTGCATTTAAAGCAATAAAAACTGAAAATGAGTGTCACGCCTAAACCAAAGGACTTATGCACACATTTCAACATGTATTTAGTTCAGGTTGACGTCCTGAAGCCTAAATGAGCATTAATTTGACTACACAACTTATTCCTATGAAGATACATTCAAAGTAAAAAAACGTGCTCTACTCGGCCTGAAAATGCATTTAAAGCAATAAAAACTCAAAATGAGTGTCACGCCTAAACCAAAGGCCTTATGCACACATTTCAACATGTATTTAGTTCAGGTTGACCTCCTGAAGCCTAAATGAGCATTAATTTGACTACACAACTCATTCCTATGAAGGAACATTAAAAGTAAAAAAACGGGCTCAACTCGGACTGAAAGTGCATTTAAAGCAATAAAAACTGAAAATGAGTGTCACGCCAAAACCAAAGGACTTATGCACACATTTCAACATGTATTTTGTTCAGGTTGACCTCCTGAAGCCTAAATGAGCATTTATTTGACTACACAACTCATTCCTATGAAGGTACATTCAAAGTCACAAAACGTGCTCAACTAGGCCTGAAAGTGCATTTAAAGCAATAAAAACTCAAAATGAGTGTCACACCTAAACCAAAGGATTTATGCACACATTTCAACATGTATTTTGTTCAGGTTGACCTCCTGAAGCCTAAATGAGCATTTATTTGACTACACAACTCATTCCTATGAAGGTACATTCAAAGTCACAAAACGTGCTCAACTAGGCCTGAAAGTGCATTTAAAGCAATAAAAACTGAAAATGAGTGTCACGCCTAAACCAAAGGACTTATGCACACATTTCAACATGTATTTAGTTCAGGTTGACCTCCTGAAGCCTAAATCACCATTAATTTGACTACACAACTTATTCCTATGAAGATACATTCAAAGTAAAAAAACGGGCTCAACTCGGACTGAAAGTGCATTTAAAGCAATAAAAACTGAAAATGAGTGTCACGCCTAAACCAAAGGACTTATGCACACATTTCAAGATGTATTTAGTTCAGGTTGACGTCCTGAAGCCTAAATGAGCATTAATTTGACTACACAACTTATTCCTATGAAGATACATTCAAAGTAAAAAAACGTGCTCTACTCGGCCTGAAAATGCATTTAAAGCAATAAAAACTCAAAATGAGTGTCACGCCTAAACCAAAGGCCTTATGCACACATTTCAACATGTATTTAGTTCAGGTTGACCTCCTGAAGCCTAAATGAGCATTAATTTGACTACACAACTCATTCCTATGAAGGAACATTCAAAGTAAAAAAACGGGCTCAACTCGGACTGAAAGTGCATTTAAAGCAATAAAAACTGAAAATGAGTGTCACGCCAAAACCAAAGGACTTATGCACACATTTCAACATGTATTTAGTTCAGGTTGACCTCCTGAAGCCTAAATGAGCATTTATTTGACTACACAAGTCATTCCTATGAAGGTACATTCAAAGTCACAAAACGTGCTCAACTAGGCCTGAAAGTGCATTTAAAGCAATAAAAACTCAAAATGAGTGTCACACCTAAACCAAAGGATTTATGCACACATTTCAACATGTATTTTGTTCAGGTTGACCTCCTGAAGCCTAAATGAGCATTTATTTGACTACACAACTCATTCCTATGAAGGTACATTCAAAGTCACAAAACGTGCTCAACTAGGCCTGAAAGTGCATTTAAAGCAATAAAAACTCAAAATGAGTGTCACGCCTAAACCAAAGGACTTATGCACACATTTCAACATGTATTTAGTTCAGGTTGACCTCCTGAAGCCTAAATCACCATTAATTTGATCACACAACTCATTCCTATGAAGACACATTCAAACTCAGAAACGTGCTCTACTCGGCCTGAAAATGCATTTAAAGCAATAAAAACTGAAAA
Source organism: Hippocampus zosterae (assembly GCF_025434085.1). Lineage (NCBI taxonomy): Eukaryota > Metazoa > Chordata > Actinopteri > Syngnathiformes > Syngnathidae > Hippocampus > Hippocampus zosterae. Next base: position 1,708,391 of record NC_067460.1, read on the forward strand.
TGAGTGTCACGCCAAAACCAAAGGACTTATGCACACATTTCAACATGTATTTAGTTCAGGTTGACCTCCTGAAGACTAAATGAGCATTTATTTGACTACACAACTCATTCCTATGAAGGTACATTCAAAGTCACAAAACGTGCTCAACTCGGACTGAAAGTGCATTTAAAGCAATAAAAACTGAAAATGTGTGTCACGCCTAAACCAAAGGACTTATGCACACATTTCAACATGTATTTAGTTCAGGTTGACCTCCTGAAGCCTAAATGAGCATTAATTTGACTACACAACTCATTCCTATGAAGGTACATTCAAGTCACAAAACGTGCTCAACTAGGCCTGAAAGTGCATTTAAAGCAATAAAAACTCAAAATGAGTGTCACGCCTAAACCAAAGGACTTATGCACACATTTCAACATGTATTTAGTTCAGGTTGACCTCCTGAAGCCTAAATGAGTATAATTTGACTACACAACTTATTCCTATGAAGATACATTCAAAGTAAAAAAACGGGCTCAACTCGGACTGAAAGTGCATTTAAAGCAATAAAAACTGAAAATGAGTGTCACGCCTAAACCAAAGGACTTATGCACACATTTCAACATGTATTTAGTTCAGGTTGACATTCTGAAGCCTAAATGAGCATTAATTTGACTACACAACTTATTCCTATGAAGATACATTCAAAGTAAAAAAATGGCTCAACTCGGACTGAAAGTGCATTTAAAGCAATAAAAACTGAAACTGAGTGTCACGCCTAAACCAAAGGACTTATGCACACATTTCAACATGTATTTAGTTCAGGTTGACCTCCTGAACCCTAAATGAGCATTAATTTGACTACACAACTCATTCCTATGAAGGTACATTAAAAGTCACAAAACGTGCTCAACTAGGCCTGAAAGTGCATTTAAAGCAATAAAAACTCAAAATGAGTTTCACGCCTAAATCAAAGGACTTATGCACACATTTCAACATGTATTTAGTTTAGGTTGACCTCCTGAAGCCTAAATGAGCATTAATTTGATCACACAACTCATTCCCATGAAGATACATTCAAAGTCAGCAAGTGCCCTGCTCTGTCTGAAAATGCATTTGAATCAATAAAAACTAAAATTGAGTGTCATGCCTAAACCAAAGGACGTCTGCACACATTTCAACGTCTAAAGTGTTGTTTCCGATGCCTGCTAGTGTATGTGTGCGTGCGTGTGTGAGAGTGTGTAAGTGTGTGCGTGTGTTTGTGTGTGTTTGTGTGGGTGCGTGCGTGTGTGTGTTGTGCGCACCCCCCCCCCCAAAAAGTACTGTATTCGGATAAAAATGACGAATTACTCAGAGGTTTTAACTTTTGCTTGCACTTGATTTGTTCTGACACCGACGACGTCCACCAATGACAGCCCGAGTGGATCGAGCCCACGTGGTGTGAGAGCAGGGGGAGGTGAAAAGATGCAAAGCCTAGGTGATTGGCTGTGCATCTTTCAGTCTTCCACGTGGGTTAGTCTTTGATCTTCAATCAGTGTCCAAATGTTGTTTACATGCGTAGCGTGTGCGGATGTGTGTGCCTCTCATGAGTTTGTGTGTGTGTTTGCGCGCGCGTGATCGTGTGCCCATACATGTGTGAGTGTTTCTTTGATCTAAATCATCGTTGGTGTGTTGTTTACGATACGTGCTCGTCTGTGCGTACGTTTGTGTGAGTGTGTGTGCGTGCGTTTGTGTGTGTGCTTGCTGCGTGCTGGCGCGCTCGGAAGCGTGTGTGTCACAGAGAAAGAGAGGGAGCGGGATCGCTGGCCTGTATGTACTCTATGTGAAACACACAGGACATTTGTAATTTCGTCCCTTTCACATTTTTTGGCTTTTTTAAAAATAAAACTTATTTCATCAATGGTTCATAATGAGTGTCACGCCTAGACCAAATGACTTATGCACACATTTCAACATTTATTTAGTTCAGGTTGACCTCCTGAAGCCTAAATGAGCATTAATTTGACAACACAACTCATTCCTATGAAGGTACATTCAAAGTCACAAAACGTGCTCAACTAGGCCTGAAAGTGCATTTAAAGCAATAAAAAACTCAAAAATGAGTGTCACGCCTAAACCAAAGGACTTATGCACACATTTCAACATGTATTTAGTTCAGGTTGACCTCCTGAAGCCTAAATCACCATTAATTTGACTACACAACTTATTCCTATGAAGATACATTCAAAGTAAAAAAATGGGCTCAACTCGGACTGAAAGTGCATTTAAAGCAATAAAAACTGAAAATGAGTGTCACGCCTAAACCAAAGGACTTATGCACACATTTCAACATGTATTTAGTTCAGGTTGACGTCCTGAAGCCTAAATGGGCATTAATTTGACTACACAACTTATTCCTATGAAGATACATTCAAAGTAAAAAAACGTGCTCTACTCGGCCTGAAAATGCATTTAAAGCAATAAAAACTCAAAATGAGTGTCACACCTAAACCAAAGGATTTATGCACACATTTCAACATTTATTTAGTTCAGGTTGACCTCCTGAAGCCTAAATGAGCATTAATTTGACTACACAACTCATTCCTATGAAGGAACATTCAAAGTAAAAAAACGGGCTCAACTCGGACTGAAAGTGCATTTAAAGCAATAAAAACTGAAAATGAGTGTCACGCCAAAACCAAAGGACTTATGCACACATTTCAACATGTATTTTGTTCAGGTTGACCTCCTGAAGCCTAAATGAGCATTTATTTGACTACACAACTCATTCCTATGAAGGTACATTCAAAGTCACAAAACGTGCTCAACTAGGCCTGAAAGTGCATTTAAAGCAATAAAAACTCAAAATGAGTGTCACACCTAAACCAAAGGATTTATGCACACATTTCAACATGTATTTTGTTCAGGTTGACCTCCTGAAGCCTAAATGAGCATTTTTTTGACTACACAACTCATTCCTATGAAGGTACATTCAAAGTCACAAAACGTGCTCAACTAGGCCTGAAAGTGCATTTAAAGCAATAAAAACTCAAAATGAGTGTCACGCCTAAACCAAAGGACTTATGCACACATTTCAACATGTATTTAGTTCAGGTTGACCTCCTGAAGCCTAAATCACCATTAATTTGATCACACAACTCATTCCTATGAAGACACATTCAAACTCAGAAACGTGCTCTACTCGGCCTGAAAATGCATTTAAAGCAATAAAAACTGAAAATGAGTGTCACGCCAAAACCAAAGGACTTATGCACACATTTCAACATGTATTTAGTTCAGGTTGACCTCCTGAAGACTAAATGAGCATTTATTTGACTACACAACTCATTCCTATGAAGGTACATTCAAAGTCACAAAACGTGCTCAACTCGGACTGAAAGTGCATTTAAAGCAATAAAAACTGAAAATGTGTGTCACGCCTAAACCAAAGGACTTATGCACACATTTCAACATGTATTTAGTTCAGGTTGACCTCCTGAAGCCTAAATGAGCATTAATTTGACTACACAACTCATTCCTATGAAGGTACATTCAAAGTCACAAAACGTGCTCAACTAGGCCTGAAAGTGCATTTAAAGCAATAAAAACTCAAAATGAGTGTCACGCCTAAACCAAAGGACTTATGCACACATTTCAACATGTATTTAGTTCAGGTTGACCTCCTGAAGCCTAAATGAGTATAATTTGACTACACAACTTATTCCTATGAAGATACATTCAAAGTAAAAAAACGGGCTCAACTCGGACTGAAAGTGCATTTAAAGCAATAAAAACTGAAAATGAGTGTCACGCCTAAACCAAAGGACTTATGCACACATTTCAACATGTATTTAGTTCAGGTTGACATTCTGAAGCCTAAATGAGCATTAATTTGACTACACAACTTATTCCTATGAAGATACATTCAAAGTAAAAAAATGGCTCAACTCGGACTGAAAGTGCATTTAAAGCAATAAAAACTGAAACTGAGTGTCACGCCTAAACCAAAGGACTTATGCACACATTTCAACATGTATTTAGTTCAGGTTGACCTCCTGAACCCTAAATGAGCATTAATTTGACTACACAACTCATTCCTATGAAGGTACATTAAAAGTCACAAAACGTGCTCAACTAGGCCTGAAAGTGCATTTAAAGCAATAAAAACTCAAAATGAGTTTCACGCCTAAATCAAAGGACTTATGCACACATTTCAACATGTATTTAGTTTAGGTTGACCTCCTGAAGCCTAAATGAGCATTAATTTGATCACACAACTCATTCCCATGAAGATACATTCAAAGTCAGCAAGTGCCCTGCTCTGTCTGAAAATGCATTTGAATCAATAAAAACTAAAATTGAGTGTCATGCCTAAACCAAAGGACGTCTGCACACATTTCAACGTCTAAAGTGTTGTTTCCGATGCCTGCTAGTGTATGTGTGCGTGCGTGTGTGAGAGTGTGTAAGTGTGTGCGTGTGTTTGTGTGTGTTTGTGTGGGTGCGTGCGTGTGTGTGTTGTGCGCACCCCCCCCCCCAAAAAGTACTGTATTCGGATAAAAATGACGAATTACTCAGAGGTTTTAACTTTTGCTTGCACTTGATTTGTTCTGACACCGACGACGTCCACCAATGACAGCCCGAGTGGATCGAGCCCACGTGGTGTGAGAGCAGGGGGAGGTGAAAAGATGCAAAGCCTAGGTGATTGGCTGTGCATCTTTCAGTCTTCCACGTGGGTTAGTCTTTGATCTTCAATCAGTGTCCAAATGTTGTTTACATGCGTAGCGTGTGCGGATGTGTGTGCCTCTCATGAGTTTGTGTGTGTGTTTGCGCGCGCGTGATCGTGTGCCCATACATGTGTGAGTGTTTCTTTGATCTAAATCATCGTTGGTGTGTTGTTTACGATACGTGCTCGTCTGTGCGTACGTTTGTGTGAGTGTGTGTGCGTGCGTTTGTGTGTGTGCTTGCTGCGTGCTGGCGCGCTCGGAAGCGTGTGTGTCACAGAGAAAGAGAGGGAGCGGGATCGCTGGCCTGTATGTACTCTATGTGAAACACACAGGACATTTGTAATTTCGTCCCTTTCACATTTTTTGGCTTTTTTAAAAATAAAACTTATTTCATCAATGGTTCATAATGAGTGTCACGCCTAGACCAAATGACTTATGCACACATTTCAACATTTATTTAGTTCAGGTTGACCTCCTGAAGCCTAAATGAGCATTAATTTGACAACACAACTCATTCCTATGAAGGTACATTCAAAGTCACAAAACGTGCTCAACTAGGCCTGAAAGTGCATTTAAAGCAATAAAAAACTCAAAAATGAGTGTCACGCCTAAACCAAAGGACTTATGCACACATTTCAACATGTATTTAGTTCAGGTTGACCTCCTGAAGCCTAAATCACCATTAATTTGACTACACAACTTATTCCTATGAAGATACATTCAAAGTAAAAAAATGGGCTCAACTCGGACTGAAAGTGCATTTAAAGCAATAAAAACTGAAAATGAGTGTCACGCCTAAACCAAAGGACTTATGCACACATTTCAACATGTATTTAGTTCAGGTTGACGTCCTGAAGCCTAAATGGGCATTAATTTGACTACACAACTTATTCCTATGAAGATACATTCAAAGTAAAAAAACGTGCTCTACTCGGCCTGAAAATGCATTTAAAGCAATAAAAACTCAAAATGAGTGTCACACCTAAACCAAAGGATTTATGCACACATTTCAACATTTATTTAGTTCAGGTTGACCTCCTGAAGCCTAAATGAGCATTAATTTGACTACACAACTCATTCCTATGAAGGAACATTAAAAGTAAAAAAACGGGCTCAACTCGGACTGAAAGTGCATTTAAAGCAATAAAAACTGAAAATGAGTGTCACGCCAAAACCAAAGGACTTATGCACACATTTCAACATGTATTTTGTTCAGGTTGACCTCCTGAAGCCTAAATGAGCATTTATTTGACTACACAACTCATTCCTATGAAGGTACATTCAAAGTCACAAAACGTGCTCAACTAGGCCTGAAAGTGCATTTAAAGCAATAAAAACTCAAAATGAGTGTCACACCTAAACCAAAGGATTTATGCACACATTTCAACATGTATTTTGTTCAGGTTGACCTCCTGAAGCCTAAATGAGCATTTATTTGACTACACAACTCATTCCTATGAAGGTACATTCAAAGTCACAAAACGTGCTCAACTAGGCCTGAAAGTGCATTTAAAGCAATAAAAACTCAAAATGAGTTTCACGCCTAAATCAAAGGACTTATGCACACATTTCAACATGTATTTAGTTTAGGTTGACATTCTGAAGCCTAAATGAGCATTAATTTGACTACACAACTTATTCCTATGAAGATACATTCAAAGTAAAAAAATGGCTCAACTCGGACTGAAAGTGCATTTAAAGCAATAAAAACTGAAAATGAGTGTCACGCCTAAACCAAAGGACTTATGCACACATTTCAACATGTATTTAGTTCAGGTTGACCTCCTGAACCCTAAATGAGCATTAATTTGACTACACAACTCATTCCTATGAAGGTACATTAAAAGTCACAAAACGTGCTCAACTAGGCCTGAAAGTGCATTTAAAGCAATAAAAACTCAAAATGAGTTTCACGCCTAAATCAAAGGACTTATGCACACATTTCAACATGTATTTAGTTTAGGTTGACCTCCTGAAGCCTAAATGAGCATTAATTTGATCACACAACTCATTCCCATGAAGATACATTCAAAGTCAGCAAGTGCCCTGCTCTGTCAGAAAATGCTTTTGAATCAATAAAAACTAAAATTGAGTGTCATGCCTAAACCAAAGGACGTCTGCACACATTTCAACGTCTAAAGTGTTGTTTCCGATGCCTGCTAGTGTATGTGTGCGTGCGTGTGTGAGAGTGTGTAAGTGTGTGCGTGTGTTTGTGTGTGTTTGTGTGGGTGCGTGCGTGTGTGTTGTGCGCACCCCCCCCCCCCAAAAAAAGTACTGTATTCGGATAAAAATGACGAATTACTCAGAGGTTTTAACTTTTGCTTGCACTTGATTTGTTCTGACACCGACGACGTCCACCAATGACAGCCCGAGTGGATCGAGCCCACGTGGTGTGAGAGCAGGGGGAGGTGAAAAGATGCAAAGCCTAGGTGATTGGCTGTGCATCTTTCAGTCTTCCACGTGGGTTAGTCTTTGATCTTCAATCAGTGTCCAAATGTTGTTTACATGCGTAGCGTGTGCGGATGTGTGTGCCTCTCATGAGTTTGTGTGTGTGTTTGCGCGCGCGTGATCGTGTGCCCATACATGTGTGAGTGTTTCTTTGATCTAAATCATCGTTGGTGTGTTGTTTACGATACGTGCTCGTCTGTGCGTACGTTTGTGTGAGTGTGTGTGCGTGCGTTTGTGTGTGTGCTTGCTGCGTGCTGGCGCGCTCGGAAGCGTGTGTGTCACAGAGAAAGAGAGGGAGCGGGATCGCTGGCCTGTATGTACTCTATGTGAAACACACAGGACATTTGTAATTTCGTCCCTTTCACATTTTTTGGCTTTTTTAAAAATAAAACTTATTTCATCAATGGTTCATAATGAGTGTCACGCCTAGACCAAATGACTTATGCACACATTTCAACATTTATTTAGTTCAGGTTGACCTCCTGAAGCCTAAATGAGCATTAATTTGACAACACAACTCATTCCTATGAAGGTACATTCAAAGTCACAAAACGTGCTCAACTAGGCCTGAAAGTGCATTTAAAGCAATAAAAAACTCAAAAATGAGTGTCACGCCTAAACCAAAGGACTTATGCACACATTTCAACATGTATTTAGTTCAGGTTGACCTCCTGAAGCCTAAATCACCATTAATTTGACTACACAACTTATTCCTATGAAGATACATTCAAAGTAAAAAAACGGGCTCAACTCGGACTGAAAGTGCATTTAAAGCAATAAAAACTGAAAATGAGTGTCACGCCTAAACCAAAGGACTTATGCACACATTTCAACATGTATTTAGTTCAGGTTGACGTCCTGAAGCCTAAATGGGCATTAATTTGACTACACAACTTATTCCTATGAAGATACATTCAAAGTAAAAAAACGTGCTCTACTCGGCCTGAAAATGCATTTAAAGCAATAAAAACTCAAAATGAGTGTCACACCTAAACCAAAGGATTTATGCACACATTTCAACATGTATTTTGTTCAGGTTGACCTCCTGAAGCCTAAATGAGCATTTATTTGACTACACAACTCATTCCTATGAAGGTACATTCAAAGTCACAAAACGTGCTCAACTAGGCCTGAAAGTGCATTTAAAGCAATAAAAACTCAAAATGAGTGTCACGCCTAAACCAAAGGACTTATGCACACATTTCAACATGTATTTAGTTCAGGTTGACCTCCTGAAGCCTAAATCACCATTAATTTGACTACACAACTTATTCCTATGAAGATACATTCAAAGTAAAAAAACGGGCTCAACTCGGACTGAAAGTGCATTTAAAGCAATAAAAACTGAAAATGAGTGTCACGCCTAAACCAAAGGACTTATGCACACATTTCAAGATGTATTTAGTTCAGGTTGACGTCCTGAAGCCTAAATGAGCATTAATTTGACTACACAACTTATTCCTATGAAGATACATTCAAAGTAAAAAAACGTGCTCTACTCGGCCTGAAAATGCATTTAAAGCAATAAAAACTCAAAATGAGTGTCACGCCTAAACCAAAGGCCTTATGCACACATTTCAACATGTATTTAGTTCAGGTTGACCTCCTGAAGCCTAAATGAGCATTAATTTGACTACACAACTCATTCCTATGAAGGTACATTCAAAGTCACAAAACGTGCTCAACTAGGCCTGAAAGTGCATTTAAAGCAATAAAAACTCAAAATGAGTGTCACGCCTAAACCAAAGGACTTATGCACACATTTCAACATGTATTTAGTTCAGGTTGACCTCCTGAAGCCTAAATCACCATTAATTTGACTACACAACTTATTCCTATGAAGAAACATTCAAAGTAAAAAAACGGGCTCAACTCGGACTGAAAGTGCATTTAAAGCAATAAAAACTGAAAATGAGTGTCACGCCTAAACCAAAGGACTTATGCACACATTTCAACATGTATTTAGTTCAGGTTGACGTCCTGAAGCCTAAATGAGCATTAATTTGACTACACAACTTATTCCTATGAAGATACATTCAAAGTAAAAAAACGGGCTCAACTCGGACTGAAAGTGCATTTAAAGCAATAACAACTGAAAATGAGTGTCACGCCTAAACCAAAGGACTTATGCACACATTTCAACATGTATTTAGTTCAGGTTGACGTCCTGAAGCCTAAATGAGCATTAATTTGACTACACAACTTATTCCTATGAAGATACATTCAAAGTAAAAAAACGGGCTCAACTCGGACTGAAAGTGCATTTAAAGCAATAACAACTGAAAATGAGTGTCACGCCTAAACCAAAGGACTTATGCACACATTTCAACATGTATTTAGTTCAGGTTGACGTCCTGAAGCCTAAATGAGCATTAATTTGACTACACAACTTATTCCTATGAAGATACATTCAAAGTAAAAAAACGGGCTCAACTCGGACTGAAAGTGCATTTAAAGCAATAACAACTGAAAATGAGTGTCACGCCTAAACCAAAGGACTTATGCACACATTTCAACATGTATTTAGTTCAGGTTGACGTCCTGAAGCCTAAATGAGCATTAATTTGACTACACAACTTATTCCTATGAAGATACATTCAAAGTAAAAAAACGTGCTCTACTCGGCCTGAAAATGCATTTAAAGCAATAAAAACTCAAAATGAGTGTCACACCTAAACCAAAGGATTTATGCACACATTTCAACATGTATTTTGTTCAGGTTGACCTCCTGAAGCCTAAATGAGCATTTATTTGACTACACAACTCATTCCTATGAAGGTACATTCAAAGTCACAAAACGTGCTCAACTAGGCCTGAAAGTGCATTTAAAGCAATAAAAACTCAAAATGAGTGTCACGCCTAAACCAAAGGACTTATGCACACATTTCAACATGTATTTAGTTCAGGTTGACCTCCTGAAGCCTAAATCACCATTAATTTGACTACACAACTTATTCCTATGAAGATACATTCAAAGTAAAAAAACGGGCTCAACTCGGACTGAAAGTGCATTTAAAGCAATAAAAACTGAAAATGAGTGTCACGCCTAAACCAAAGGACTTATGCACACATTTCAAGATGTATTTAGTTCAGGTTGACGTCCTGAAGCCTAAATGAGCATTAATTTGACTACACAACTCATTCCTATGAAGGTACATTCAAAGTCACAAAACGTGCTCAACTAGGCCTGAAAGTGCATTTAAAGCAATAAAAACTGAAAATGAGTGTCACGCCTAAACCAAAGGACTTATGCACACATTTCAACATGTATTTAGTTCAGGTTGACCTCCTGAACCCTAAATGAGCATTAATTTGACTACACAACTCATTCCTATGAAGGTATATTAAAAGTCACAAAACGTGCTCAACTAGGCCTGAAAGTGCATTTAAAGCAATAAAAACTCAAAATGAGTTTCACGCCTAAATCAAAGGACTTATGCACACATTTCAACATGTATTTAGTTTAGGTTGACCTCCTGAAGCCTAAATGAGCATTAATTTGATCACACAACTCATTCCCATGAAGATACATTCAAAGTCAGCAAGTGCCCTGCTCTGTCTGAAAATGCATTTGAATCAATAAAAACTAAAATTGAGTGTCATGCCTAAACCAAAGGACGTCTGCACACATTTCAACGTCTAAAGTGTTGTTTCCGATGCCTGCTAGTGTATGTGTGCGTGCGTGTGTGAGAGTGTGTAAGTGTGTGCGTGTGTTTGTGTGTGTTTGTGTGGGTGCGTGCGTGTGTGTGTTGTGCGCACCCCCCCCCCCCAAAAAAGTACTGTATTCGGATAAAAATGACGAATTACTCAGAGGTTTTAACTTTTGCTTGCACTTGATTTGTTCTGACACCGACGACGTCCACCAATGACAGCCCGAGTGGATCGAGCCCACGTGGTGTGAGAGCAGGGGGAGGTGAAAAGATGCAAAGCCTAGGTGATTGGCTGTGCATCTTTCAGTCTTCCACGTGGGTTAGTCTTTGATCTTCAATCAGTGTCCAAATGTTGTTTACATGCGTAGCGTGTGCGGATGTGTGTGCCTCTCATGAGTTTGTGTGTGTGTTTGCGCGCGCGTGATCGTGTGCCCATACATGTGTGAGTGTTTCTTTGATCTAAATCATCGTTGGTGTGTTGTTTACGATACGTGCTCGTTTGTGCGTACGTTTGTGTGAGTGTGTGTGCGTGCGTTTGTGTGTGTGCTTGCTGCGTGCTGGCGCGCTCGGAAGCGTGTGTGTCACAGAGAAAGAGAGGGAGCGGGATCGCTGGCCTGTATGTACTCTATGTGAAACACACAGGACATTTGTAATTTCGTCCCTTTCACATTTTTTGGCTTTTTTAAAAATAAAACTTATTTCATCAATGGTTCATAATGAGTGTCACGCCTAGACCAAATGACTTATGCACACATTTCAACATTTATTTAGTTCAGGTTGACCTCCTGAAGCCTAAATGAGCATTAATTTGACAACACAACTCATTCCTATGAAGATACATTCAAAGTAAAAAAACGTGCTCTACTCGGCCTGAAAATGCATTTAAAGCAATAAAAACTCAAAATGAGTGTCGCGCCTAAACCAAAGGCCTTACGCACACATTTCAACATGTATTTAGTTCAGGTTGACCTCCTGAAGCCTAAATGAGCATTAATTTGACTACACAACTCATTCCTATGAAGGAACATTAAAAGTAAAAAAACGGGCTCAACTCGGACTGAAAGTGCATTTAAAGCAATAAACACTGAAAATGAGTGTCACGCCAAAACCAAAGGACTTATGCACACATTTCAACATGTATTTTGTTCAGGTTGACCTCCTGAAGCCTAAATGAGCATTTATTTGACTACACAACTCATTCCTATGAAGGTACATTCAAAGTCACAAAACGTGCTCAACTAGGCCTGAAAGTGCATTTAAAGCAATAAAAACTCAAAATGAGTGTCACACCTAAACCAAAGGATTTATGCACACATTTCAACATGTATTTTGTTCAGGTTGACCTCCTGAAGCCTAAATGAGCATTTATTTGACTACACAACTCATTCCTATGAAGGTACATTCAAAGTCACAAAACGTGCTCAACTAGGCCTGAAAGTGCATTTAAAGCAATAAAAACTGAAAATGAGTGTCACGCCTAAACCAAAGGACTTATGCACACATTTCAACATGTATTTAGTTCAGGTTGACCTCCTGAAGCCTAAATGAGCATTAATTTGACTACACAACTCATTCCTATGAAGGTACATTCAAAGTCACAAAACGTGCTCAACTAGGCCTGAAAGTGCATTTAAAGCAATAAAAACTGAAAATGTGTGTCACGCCTAAACCAAAGGATTTATGCACACATTTCAACATGTATTTAGTTCAGGTTGACCTCCTGAAGCCTAAATGAGCATTAATTTGACTACACAACTCATTCCTATGAAGGTACATTCAAAGTCACAAAACGTGCTCAACTAGGCCTGAAAGTGCATTTAAAGCAATAAAAACTCAAAATGAGTGTCACGCCTAAACCAAAGGACTTATGCACACATTTCAACATGTATTTAGTTCAGGTTGACCTCCTGAAGCCTAAATCACCATTAATTTGACTACACAACTTATTCCTATGAAGAAACATTCAAAGTAAAAAAACGGGCTCAACTCGGACTGAAAGTGCATTTAAAGCAATAAAAACTGAAAATGAGTGTCACGCCTAAACCAAAGGACTTATGCACACATTTCAACATGTATTTAGTTCAGGTTGACGTTCTGAAGCCTAAATGAGCATTAAATTGACTACACAACTTATTCCTATGAAGATACATTCAAAGTAAAAAAACGGGCTCAACTCGGACTGAAAGTGCATTTAAAGCAATAAAAACTGAAAATGAGTGTCACGCCTAAACCAAAGGACTTATGCACACATTTCAACATGTATTTAGTTCAGGTTGACGTCCTGAAGCCTAAATGAGCATTAATTTGACTACACAACTTATTCCTATGAAGATACATTCAAAGTAAAAAAACGTGCTCTACTCGGCCTGAAAATGCATTTAAAGCAATAAAAACTCAAAATGAGTGTCACACCTAAACCAAAGGATTTATGCACACATTTCAACATGTATTTTGTTCAGGTTGACCTCCTGAAGCCTAAATGAGCATTTATTTGACTACACAACTCATTCCTATGAAGGTACATTCAAAGTCACAAAACGTGCTCAACTAGGCCTGAAAGTGCATTTAAAGCAATAAAAACTCAAAATGAGTGTCACGCCTAAACCAAAGGACTTATGCACACATTTCAACATGTATTTAGTTCAGGTTGACCTCCTGAAGCCTAAATCACCATTAATTTGACTACACAACTTATTCCTATGAAGATACATTCAAAGTAAAAAAACGGGCTCAACTCGGACTGAAAGTGCATTTAAAGCAATAAAAACTGAAAATGAGTGTCACGCCTAAACCAAAGGACTTATGCACACATTTCAAGATGTATTTAGTTCAGGTTGACGTCCTGAAGCCTAAATGAGCATTAATTTGACTACACAACTCATTCCTATGAAGGTACATTCAAAGTCACAAAACGTGCTCAACTAGGCCTGAAAGTGCATTTAAAGCAATAAAAACTCAAAATGAGTGTCACGCCTAAACCAAAGGACTTATGCACACATTTCAACATGTATTTAGTTCAGGTTGACCTCCTGAAGCCTAAATGAGCATTAATTTGACTACACAACTCATTCCTATGAAGGTACATTCAAAGTCACAAAACATGCTCAACTAGGCCTGAAAGTGCATTTAAAGCAATAAAAACTCAAAATGAGTGTCACGCCTAAACCAAAGGACTTATGCACACATTTCAACATGTATTTAGTTCAGGTTGACCTCCTGAAGCCTAAATGAGTATAATTTGACTACACAACTTATTCCTATGAAGATACATTCAAAGTAAAAAAACGGGCTCAACTCGGACTGAAAGTGCATTTAAAGCAATAAAAACTGAAAATGAGTGTCACGCCTAAACCAAAGGACTTATGCACACATTTCAACATGTATTTAGTTCAGGTTGACATTCTGAAGCCTAAATGAGCATTAATTTGACTACACAACTTATTCCTATGAAGATACATTCAAAGTAAAAAAATGGCTCAACTCGGACTGAAAGTGCATTTAAAGCAATAAAAACTGAAAATGAGTGTCACGCCTAAACCAAAGGACTTATGCACACATTTCAACATGTATTTAGTTCAGGTTGACCTCCTGAACCCTAAATGAGCATTAATTTGACTACACAACTCATTCCTATGAAGGTACATTAAAAGTCACAAAACGTGCTCAACTAGGCCTGAAAGTGCATTTAAAGCAATAAAAACTCAAAATGAGTTTCACGCCTAAATCAAAGGACTTATGCACACATTTCAACATGTATTTAGTTTAGGTTGACCTCCTGAAGCCTAAATGAGCATTAATTTGATCACACAACTCATTCCCATGAAGATACATTCAAAGTCAGCAAGTGCCCTGCTCTGTCAGAAAATGCATTTGAATCAATAAAAACTAAAATTGAGTGTCATGCCTAAACCAAAGGACGTCTGCACACATTTCAACGTCGAAAGTGTTGTTTCCGATGCCTGCTAGTGTATGTGTGCGTGCGTGTGTGAGAGTGTGTAAGTGTGTGCGTGTGTTTGTGTGTGTTTGTGTGGGTGCGTGCGTGTGTGTTGTGCGCACCCCCCCCCCCCCAAAAAAGTACTGTATTCGGATAAAAATGACGAATTACTCAGAGGTTTTAACTTTTGCTTGCACTTGATTTGTTCTGACACCGACGACGTCCACCAATGACAGCCCGAGTGGATCGAGCCCACGTGGTGTGAGAGCAGGGGGAGGTGAAAAGATGCAAAGCCTAGGTGATTGGCTGTGCATCTTTCAGTCTTCCACGTGGGTTAGTCTTTGATCTTCAATCAGTGTCCAAATGTTGTTTACATGCGTAGCGTGTGCGGATGTGTGTGCCTCTCATGAGTTTGTGTGTGTGTTTGCGCGCGCGTGATCGTGTGCCCATACATGTGTGAGTGTTTCTTTGATCTAAATCATCGTTGGTGTGTTGTTTACGATACGTGCTCGTCTGTGCGTACGTTTGTGTGAGTGTGTGTGCGTGCGTTTGTGTGTGTGCTTGCTGCGTGCTGGCGCGCTCGGAAGCGTGTGTGTCACAGAGAAAGAGAGGGAGCGGGATCGCTGGCCTGTATGTACTCTATGTGAAACACACAGGACATTTGTAATTTCGTCCCTTTCACATTTTTTGGCTTTTTTAAAAATAAAACTTATTTCATCAATGGTTCATAATGAGTGTCACGCCTAGACCAAATGACTTATGCACACATTTCAACATTTATTTAGTTCAGGTTGACCTCCTGAAGCCTAAATGAGCATTAATTTGACAACACAACTCATTCCTATGAAGATACATTCAAAGTAAAAAAACGTGCTCTACTCGGCCTGAAAATGCATTTAAAGCAATAAAAACTCAAAATGAGTGTCGCGCCTAAACCAAAGGCCTTACGCACACATTTCAACATGTATTTAGTTCAGGTTGACCTCCTGAAGCCTAAATGAGCATTAATTTGACTACACAACTCATTCCTATGAAGGAACATTAAAAGTAAAAAAACGGGCTCAACTCGGACTGAAAGTGCATTTAAAGCAATAAAAACTGAAAATGAGTGTCACGCCAAAACCAAAGGACTTATGCACACATTTCAACATGTATTTTGTTCAGGTTGACCTCCTGAAGCCTAAATGAGCATTTATTTGACTACACAACTCATTCCTATGAAGGTACATTCAAAGTCACAAAACGTGCTCAACTAGGCCTGAAAGTGCATTTAAAGCAATAAAAACTCAAAATGAGTGTCACACCTAAACCAAAGGATTTATGCACACATTTCAACATGTATTTTGTTCAGGTTGACCTCCTGAAGCCTAAATGAGCATTTATTTGACTACACAACTCATTCCTATGAAGGTACATTCAAAGTCACAAAACGTGCTCAACTAGGCCTGAAAGTGCATTTAAAGCAATAAAAACTGAAAATGAGTGTCACGCCTAAACCAAAGGACTTATGCACACATTTCAACATGTATTTAGTTCAGGTTGACCTCCTGAAGCCTAAATGAGCATTAATTTGACTACACAACTTATTCCTATGAAGGAACATTCAAAGTAAAAAAACGGGCTCAACTCGGACTGAAAGTGCATTTAAAGCAATAAAAACTGAAAATGAGTGTCACGCCTAAACCAAAGGACTTATGCACACATTTCAACATGTATTTAGTTCAGGTTGACCTCCTGAAGCCTAAATCACCATTAATTTGACTACACAACTTAATCCTATGAAGATACATTCAACGTAAAAAAACGGGCTCAACTCGGACTGAATGTGCATTTAAAGCAATAAAAAATGAAAATGAGTGTCACGCCTAAACCAAAGGACTTATGCACACATTTCAACATTTATTTAGTTCAGGTTGACCTCCTGAAGCCTAAATCACCATTAATTTGACTACACAACTTATTCCTATGAAGATACATTCAAAGTAAAAAAACGGGCTCAACTCGGACTGAAAGTGCATTTAAAGCAATAAAAACTGAAAATGAGTGTCACGCCTAAACCAAAGGACTTATGCACACATTTCAACATGTATTTAGTTCAGGTTGACGTCCTGAAGCCTAAATGAGCATTAATTTGACTACACAACTTATTCCAATGAAGATACATTCAAAGTAAAAAAACGTGCTCTACTCGGCCTGAAAATGCATTTAAAGCAATAAAAACTCAAAATGAGTGTCACGCCTAAACCAAAGGCCTTATGCACACATTTCAACATGTATTTAGTTCAGGTTGACCTCCTGAAGCCTAAATGAGCATTAATTTGACTACACAACTCATTCCTATGAAGGAACATTAAAAGTAAAAAAACGGGCTCAACTCGGACTGAAAGTGCATTTAAAGCAATAAAAACTGAAAATGAGTGTCACGCCAAAACCAAAGGACTTATGCACACATTTCAAGATGTATTTAGTTCAGGTTGACGTCCTGAAGCCTAAATGAGCATTAATTTGACTACACAACTTATTCCTATGAAGATACATTCAAAGTAAAAAAACGTGCTCTACTCGGCCTGAAAATGCATTTAAAGCAATAAAAACTCAAAATGAGTGTCACGCCTAAACCAAAGGCCTTATGCACACATTTCAACATGTATTTAGTTCAGGTTGACCTCCTGAAGACTAAATGAGCATTTATTTGACTACACAACTCATTCCTATGAAGGTACATTCAAAGTCACAAAACGTGCTCAACTCGGACTGAAAGTGCATTTAAAGCAATAAAAACTGAAAATGTGTGTCACGCCTAAACCAAAGGACTTATGCACACATTTCAACATGTATTTAGTTCAGGTTGACCTCCTGAAGCCTAAATGAGCATTAATTTGACTACACAACTCATTCCTATGAAGGTACATTCAAAGTCACAAAACCTGCTCAACTAGGCCTGAAAGTGCATTTAAAGCAATAAAAACTCAAAATGAGTGTCACGCCTAAACCAAAGGACTTATGCACACATTTCAACATGTATTTAGTTCAGGTTGACCTCCTGAAGCCTAAATCACCATTAATTTGACTACACAACTTATTCCTATGAAGAAACATTCAAAGTAAAAAAACGGGCTCAACTCGGACTGAAAGTGCATTTAAAGCAATAAAAACTGAAAATGAGTGTCACGCCTAAACCAAAGGACTTATGCACACATTTCAACATGTATTTAGTTCAGGTTGACGTCCTGAAGCCTAAATGAGCATTAATTTGACTACACAACTTATTCCTATGAAGATACATTCAAAGTAAAAAAACGGGCTCAACTCGGACTGAAAGTGCATTTAAAGCAATAACAACTGAAAATGAGTGTCACGCCTAAACCAAAGGACTTATGCACACATTTCAACATGTATTTAGTTCAGGTTGACGTCCTGAAGCCTAAATGAGCATTAATTTGACTACACAACTTATTCCTATGAAGATACATTCAAAGTAAAAAAACGTGCTCTACTCGGCCTGAAAATGCATTTAAAGCAATAAAAACTCAAAATGAGTGTCACACCTAAACCAAAGGATTTATGCACACATTTCAACATGTATTTTGTTCAGGTTGACCTCCTGAAGCCTAAATGAGCATTTATTTGACTACACAACTCATTCCTATGAAGGTACATTCAAAGTCACAAAACGTGCTCAACTAGGCCTGAAAGTGCATTTAAAGCAATAAAAACTCAAAATGAGTGTCACGCCTAAACCAAAGGACTTATGCACACATTTCAACATGTATTTAGTTCAGGTTGACCTCCTGAAGCCTAAATCACCATTAATTTGACTACACAACTTATTCCTATGAAGATACATTCAAAGTAAAAAAAACGGGCTCAACTCGGACTGAAAGTGCATTTAAAGCAATAAAAACTGAAAATGAGTGTCACGCCTAAACCAAAGGACTTATGCACACATTTCAAGATGTATTTAGTTCAGGTTGACGTCCTGAAGCCTAAATGAGCATTAATTTGACTACACAACTCATTCCTATGAAGGTACATTCAAAGTCACAAAACGTGCTCAACTAGGCCTGAAAGTGCATTTAAAGCAATAAAAACTCAAAATGAGTGTCACGCCTAAACCAAAGGACTTATGCACACATTTCAACATGTATTTAGTTCAGGTTGACATTCTGAAGCCTAAATGAGCATTAATTTGACTACACAACTTATTCCTATGAAGATACATTCAAAGTAAAAAAACGGCTCAACTCGGACTGAAAGTGCATTTAAAGCAATAATAACTGAAAATGAGTGTCACGCCTAAACCAAAGGACTTATGCACACATTTCAACATGTATATAGTTCAGGTTGACCTCCTGAAGCCTAAATGAGCATTAATTTGACTACACAACTCATTCCTATGAAGGTACATTCAAAGTCACAAAACGTGCTCAACTAGGCCTGAAAGTGCATTTAAAGCAATAAAAACTCAAAATGAGTGTCACGCCTAAACCAAAGGACTTATGCACACATTTCAACATGTATTTAGTTCAGGTTGACCTCCTGAAGCCTAAATGAGTATAATTTGACTACACAACTTATTCCTATGAAGATACATTCAAAGTAAAAAAACGGGCTCAACTCGGACTGAAAGTGCATTTAAAGCAATAAAAACTGAAAATGAGTGTCACGCCTAAACCAAAGGACTTATGCACACATTTCAACATGTATTTAGTTCAGGTTGACATTCTGAAGCCTAAATGAGCATTAATTTGACTACACAACTTATTCCTATGAAGATACATTCAAAGTAAAAAAATGGCTCAACTCGGACTGAAAGTGCATTTAAAGCAATAAAAACTGAAAATGAGTGTCACGCCTAAACCAAAGGACTTATGCACACATTTCAACATGTATTTAGTTCAGGTTGACCTCCTGAACCCTAAATGAGCATTAATTTGACTACACAACTCATTCCTATGAAGGTATATTAAAAGTCACAAAACGTGCTCAACTAGGCCTGAAAGTGCATTTAAAGCAATAAAAACTCAAAATGAGTTTCACGCCTAAATCAAAGGACTTATGCACACATTTCAACATGTATTTAGTTTAGGTTGACCTCCTGAAGCCTAAATGAGCATTAATTTGATCACACAACTCATTCCCATGAAGATACATTCAAAGTCAGCAAGTGCCCTGCTCTGTCTGAAAATGCATTTGAATCAATAAAAACTAAAATTGAGTGTCATGCCTAAACCAAAGGACGTCTGCACACATTTCAACGTCTAAAGTGTTGTTTCCGATGCCTGCTAGTGTATGTGTGCGTGCGTGTGTGAGAGTGTGTAAGTGTGTGCGTGTGTTTGTGTGTGTTTGTGTGGGTGCGTGCGTGTGTGTGTTGTGCGCACCCCCCCCCCCCCCCCCAAAAAGTACTGTATTCGGATAAAAATGACGAATTACTCAGAGGTTTTAACTTTTGCTTGCACTTGATTTGTTCTGACACCGACGACGTCCACCAATGACAGCCCGAGTGGATCGAGCCCACGTGGTGTGAGAGCAGGGGGAGGTGAAAAGATGCAAAGCCTAGGTGATTGGCTGTGCATCTTTCAGTCTTCCACGTGGGTTAGTCTTTGATCTTCAATCAGTGTCCAAATGTTGTTTACATGCGTAGCGTGTGCGGATGTGTGTGCCTCTCATGAGTTTGTGTGTGTGTTTGCGCGCGCGTGATCGTGTGCCCATACATGTGTGAGTGTTTCTTTGATCTAAATCATCGTTGGTGTGTTGTTTACGATACGTGCTCGTCTGTGCGTACGTTTGTGTGAGTGTGTGTGCGTGCGTTTGTGTGTGTGCTTGCTGCGTGCTGGCGCGCTCGGAAGCGTGTGTGTCACAGAGAAAGAGAGGGAGCGGGATCGCTGGCCTGTATGTACTCTATGTGAAACACACAGGACATTTGTAATTTCGTCCCTTTCACATTTTTTGGCTTTTTTAAAAATAAAACTTATTTCATCAATGGTTCATAATGAGTGTCACGCCTAGACCAAATGACTTATGCACACATTTCAACATTTATTTAGTTCAGGTTGACCTCCTGAAGCCTAAATGAGCATTAATTTGACAACACAACTCATTCCTATGAAGATACATTCAAAGTAAAAAAACGTGCTCTACTCGGCCTGAAAATGCATTTAAAGCAATAAAAACTCAAAATGAGTGTCGCGCCTAAACCAAAGGCCTTACGCACACATTTCAACATGTATTTAGTTCAGGTTGACCTCCTGAAGCCTAAATGAGCATTAATTTGACTACACAACTCATTCCTATGAAGGAACATTAAAAGTAAAAAAACGGGCTCAACTCGGACTGAAAGTGCATTTAAAGCAATAAAAACTGAAAATGAGTGTCACGCCAAAACCAAAGGACTTATGCACACATTTCAACATGTATTTTGTTCAGGTTGACCTCCTGAAGCCTAAATGAGCATTTATTTGACTACACAACTCATTCCTATGAAGGTACATTCAAAGTCACAAAACGTGCTCAACTAGGCCTGAAAGTGCATTTAAAGCAATAAAAACTCAAAATGAGTGTCACACCTAAACCAAAGGATTTATGCACACATTTCAACATGTATTTTGTTCAGGTTGACCTCCTGAAGCCTAAATGAGCATTTATTTGACTACACAACTCATTCCTATGAAGGTACATTCAAAGTCACAAAACGTGCTCAACTAGGCCTGAAAGTGCATTTAAAGCAATAAAAACTGAAAATGAGTGTCACGCCTAAACCAAAGGACTTATGCACACATTTCAACATGTATTTAGTTCAGGTTGACCTCCTGAAGCCTAAATGAGCATTAATTTGACTACACAACTCATTCCTATGAAGGTACATTCAAAGTCACAAAACGTGCTCAACTAGGCCTGAAAGTGCATTTAAAGCAATAAAAACTGAAAATGTGTGTCACGCCTAAACCAAAGGACTTATGCACACATTTCAACATGTATTTAGTTCAGGTTGACCTCCTGAAGCCTAAATGAGCATTAATTTGACTACACAACTCATTCCTATGAAGGTACATTCAAAGTCACAAAACGTGCTCAACTAGGCCTGAAAGTGCATTTAAAGCAATAAAAACTCAAAATGAGTGTCACGCCTAAACCAAAGGACTTATGCACACATTTCAACATGTATTTAGTTCAGGTTGACCTCCTGAAGCCTAAATCACCATTAATTTGACTACACAACTTATTCCTATGAAGAAACATTCAAAGTAAAAAAACGGGCTCAACTCGGACTGAAAGTGCATTTAAAGCAATAAAAACTGAAAATGAGTGTCACGCCTAAACCAAAGGACTTATGCACACATTTCAACATGTATTTAGTTCAGGTTGACGTCCTGAAGCCTAAATGAGCATTAATTTGACTACACAACTTATTCCTATGAAGATACATTCAAAGTAAAAAAACGGGCTCAACTCGGACTGAAAGTGCATTTAAAGCAATAAAAACTGAAAATGAGTGTCACGCCTAAACCAAAGGACTTATGCACACATTTCAACATGTATTTAGTTCAGGTTGACGTCCTGAAGCCTAAATGAGCATTAATTTGACTACACAACTTATTCCTATGAAGATACATTCAAAGTAAAAAAACGTGCTCTACTCGGCCTGAAAATGCATTTAAAGCAATAAAAACTCAAAATGAGTGTCACACCTAAACCAAAGGATTTATGCACACATTTCAACATGTATTTTGTTCAGGTTGACCTCCTGAAGCCTAAATGAGCATTTATTTGACTACACAACTCATTCCTATGAAGGTACATTCAAAGTCACAAAACGTGCTCAACTAGGCCTGAAAGTGCATTTAAAGCAATAAAAACTCAAAATGAGTGTCACGCCTAAACCAAAGGACTTATGCACACATTTCAACATGTATTTAGTTCAGGTTGACCTCCTGAAGCCTAAATCACCATTAATTTGACTACACAACTTATTCCTATGAAGATACATTCAAAGTAAAAAAACGGGCTCAACTCGGACTGAAAGTGCATTTAAAGCAATAAAAACTGAAAATGAGTGTCACGCCTAAACCAAAGGACTTATGCACACATTTCAAGATGTATTTAGTTCAGGTTGACGTCCTGAAGCCTAAATGAGCATTAATTTGACTACACAACTCATTCCTATGAAGGTACATTCAAAGTCACAAAACGTGCTCAACTAGGCCTGAAAGTGCATTTAAAGCAATAAAAACTCAAAATGAGTGTCACGCCTAAACCAAAGGACTTATGCACACATTTCAACATGTATTTAGTTCAGGTTGACCTCCTGAAGCCTAAATGAGCATTAATTTGACTACACAACTCATTCCTATGAAGGTACATTCAAAGTCACAAAACATGCTCAACTAGGCCTGAAAGTGCATTTAAAGCAATAAAAACTCAAAATGAGTGTCACGCCTAAACCAAAGGACTTATGCACACATTTCAACATGTATTTAGTTCAGGTTGACCTCCTGAAGCCTAAATGAGTATAATTTGACTACACAACTTATTCCTATGAAGATACATTCAAAGTAAAAAAACGGGCTCAACTCGGACTGAAAGTGCATTTAAAGCAATAAAAACTGAAAATGAGTGTCACGCCTAAACCAAAGGACTTATGCACACATTTCAACATGTATTTAGTTCAGGTTGACATTCTGAAGCCTAAATGAGCATTAATTTGACTACACAACTTATTCCTATGAAGATACATTCAAAGTAAAAAAATGGCTCAACTCGGACTGAAAGTGCATTTAAAGCAATAAAAACTGAAAATGAGTGTCACGCCTAAACCAAAGGACTTATGCACACATTTCAACATGTATTTAGTTCAGGTTGACCTCCTGAACCCTAAATGAGCATTAATTTGACTACACAACTCATTCCTATGAAGGTACATTAAAAGTCACAAAACGTGCTCAACTAGGCCTGAAAGTGCATTTAAAGCAATAAAAACTCAAAATGAGTTTCACGCCTAAATCAAAGGACTTATGCACACATTTCAACATGTATTTAGTTTAGGTTGACCTCCTGAAGCCTAAATGAGCATTAATTTGATCACACAACTCATTCCCATGAAGATACATTCAAAGTCAGCAAGTGCCCTGCTCTGTCAGAAAATGCTTTTGAATCAATAAAAACTAAAATTGAGTGTCATGCCTAAACCAAAGGACGTCTGCACACATTTCAACGTCTAAAGTGTTGTTTCCGATGCCTGCTAGTGTATGTGTGCGTGCGTGTGTGAGAGTGTGTAAGTGTGTGCGTGTGTTTGTGTGTGTTTGTGTGGGTGCGTGCGTGTGTGTTGTGCGCACCCCCCCCCCCCCAAAAAAAAGTACTGTATTCGGATAAAAATGACGAATTACTCAGAGGTTTTAACTTTTGCTTGCACTTGATTTGTTCTGACACCGACGACGTCCACCAATGACAGCCCGAGTGGATCGAGCCCACGTGGTGTGAGAGCAGGGGGAGGTGAAAAGATGCAAAGCCTAGGTGATTGGCTGTGCATCTTTCAGTCTTCCACGTGGGTTAGTCTTTGATCTTCAATCAGTGTCCAAATGTTGTTTACATGCGTAGCGTGTGCGGATGTGTGTGCCTCTCATGAGTTTGTGTGTGTGTTTGCGCGCGCGTGATCGTGTGCCCATACATGTGTGAGTGTTTCTTTGATCTAAATCATCGTTGGTGTGTTGTTTACGATACGTGCTCGTCTGTGCGTACGTTTGTGTGAGTGTGTGTGCGTGCGTTTGTGTGTGTGCTTGCTGCGTGCTGGCGCGCTCGGAAGCGTGTGTGTCACAGAGAAAGAGAGGGAGCGGGATCGCTGGCCTGTATGTACTCTATGTGAAACACACAGGACATTTGTAATTTCGTCCCTTTCACATTTTTTGGCTTTTTTAAAAATAAAACTTATTTCATCAATGGTTCATAATGAGTGTCACGCCTAGACCAAATGACTTATGCACACATTTCAACATTTATTTAGTTCAGGTTGACCTCCTGAAGCCTAAATGAGCATTAATTTGACAACACAACTCATTCCTATGAAGATACATTCAAAGTAAAAAAACGTGCTCTACTCGGCCTGAAAATGCATTTAAAGCAATAAAAACTCAAAATGAGTGTCGCACCTAAACCAAAGGCCTTACGCACACATTTCAACATGTATTTAGTTCAGGTTGACCTCCTGAAGCCTAAATGAGCATTAATTTGACTACACAACTCATTCCTATGAAGGAACATTAAAAGTAAAAAAACGGGCTCAACTCGGACTGAAAGTGCATTTAAAGCAATAAAAACTGAAAATGAGTGTCACGCCAAAACCAAAGGACTTATGCACACATTTCAACATGTATTTTGTTCAGGTTGACCTCCTGAAGCCTAAATGAGCATTTATTTGACTACACAACTCATTCCTATGAAGGTACATTCAAAGTCACAAAACGTGCTCAACTAGGCCTGAAAGTGCATTTAAAGCAATAAAAACTCAAAATGAGTGTCACACCTAAACCAAAGGATTTATGCACACATTTCAACATGTATTTTGTTCAGGTTGACCTCCTGAAGCCTAAATGAGCATTTATTTGACTACACAACTCATTCCTATGAAGGTACATTCAAAGTCACAAAACGTGCTCAACTAGGCCTGAAAGTGCATTTAAAGCAATAAAAACTGAAAATGAGTGTCACGCCTAAACCAAAGGCCTTATGCACACATTTCAACATGTATTTAGTTCAGGTTGACCTCCTGAAGCCTAAATGAGCATTAATTTGACTACACAACTCATTCCTATGAAGGAACATTCAAAGTAAAAAAACGGGCTCAACTCGGACTGAAAGTGCATTTAAAGCAATAAAAACTGAAAATGAGTGTCACGCCAAAACCAAAGGACTTATGCACACATTTCAACATGTATTTAGTTCAGGTTGACCTCCTGAAGCCTAAATGAGCATTTATTTGACTACACAAGTCATTCCTATGAAGGTACATTCAAAGTCACAAAACGTGCTCAACTAGGCCTGAAAGTGCATTTAAAGCAATAAAAACTCAAAATGAGTGTCACGCCTAAACCAAAGGACTTATGCACACATTTCAACATGTATTTAGTTCAGGTTGACCTCCTGAAGCCTAAATCACCATTAATTTGACTACACAACTTAATCCTATGAAGGAACATTAAAAGTAAAAAAACGGGCTCAACTCGGACTGAAAGTGCATTTAAAGCAATAAAAACTGAAAATGAGTGTCACGCCAAAACCAAAGGACTTATGCACACATTTCAACATGTATTTTGTTCAGGTTGACCTCCTGAAGCCTAAATGAGCATTTATTTGACTACACAACTCATTCCTATGAAGGTACATTCAAAGTCACAAAACGTGCTCAACTAGGCCTGAAAGTGCATTTAAAGCAATAAAAACTCAAAATGAGTGTCACACCTAAACCAAAGGATTTATGCACACATTTCAACATGTATTTTGTTCAGGTTGACCTCCTGAAGCCTAAATGAGCATTTATTTGACTACACAACTCATTCCTATGAAGGTACATTCAAAGTCACAAAACGTGCTCAACTAGGCCTGAAAGTGCATTTAAAGCAATAAAAACTGAAAATGAGTGTCACGCCTAAACCAAAGGACTTATGCACACATTTCAACATGTATTTAGTTCAGGTTGACCTCCTGAAGCCTAAATGAGCATTAATTTGACTACACAACTCATTCCTATGAAGGTACATTCAAAGTCACAAAACGTGCTCAACTAGGCCTGAAAGTGCATTTAAAGCAATAAAAACTGAAAATGTGTGTCACACCTAAACCAAAGGACTTATGCACACATTTCAACATGTATTTAGTTCAGGTTGACCTCCTGAAGCCTAAATGAGCATTAATTTGACTACACAACTCATTCCTATGAAGGTACATTCAAAGTCACAAAACGTGCTCAACTAGGCCTGAAAGTGCATTTAAAGCAATAAAAACTCAAAATGAGTGTCACGCCTAAACCAAAGGACTTATGCACACATTTCAACATGTATTTAGTTCAGGTTGACCTCCTGAAGCCTAAATCACCATTAATTTGACTACACAACTTATTTCTATGAAGAAACATTCAAAGTAAAAAAACGGGCTCAACTCGGACTGAAAGTGCATTTAAAGCAATAAAAACTGAAAATGAGTGTCACGCCTAAACCAAAGGACTTATGCACACATTTCAACATGTATTTAGTTCAGGTTGACGTCCTGAAGCCTAAATGAGCATTAATTTGACTACACAACTTATTCCTATGAAGATACATTCAAAGTAAAAAAACGGGCTCAACTCGGACTGAAAGTGCATTTAAAGCAATAAAAACTGAAAATGAGTGTCACGCCTAAACCAAAGGACTTATGCACACATTTCAACATGTATTTAGTTCAGGTTGACGTCCTGAAGCCTAAATGAGCATTAATTTGACTACACAACTTATTCCTATGAAGATACATTCAAAGTAAAAAAACGTGCTCTACTCGGCCTGAAAATGCATTTAAAGCAATAAAAACTCAAAATGAGTGTCACACCTAAACCAAAGGATTTATGCACACATTTCAACATGTATTTTGTTCAGGTTGACCTCCTGAAGCCTAAATGAGCATTTATTTGACTACACAACT
Source organism: Hippocampus zosterae (assembly GCF_025434085.1). Lineage (NCBI taxonomy): Eukaryota > Metazoa > Chordata > Actinopteri > Syngnathiformes > Syngnathidae > Hippocampus > Hippocampus zosterae. The sequence goes on from NC_067460.1 coordinate 1,735,771, forward strand.
CATTCCTATGAAGGTACATTCAAAGTCACAAAACGTGCTCAACTAGGCCTGAAAGTGCATTTAAAGCAATAAAAACTCAAAATGAGTGTCACGCCTAAACCAAAGGACTTATGCACACATTTCAACATGTATTTAGTTCAGGTTGACCTCCTGAAGCCTAAATCACCATTAATTTGACTACACAACTTATTCCTATGAAGATACATTCAAAGTAAAAAAACGGGCTCAACTCGGACTGAAAGTGCATTTAAAGCAATAAAAACTGAAAATGAGTGTCACGCCTAAACCAAAGGACTTATGCACACATTTCAAGATGTATTTAGTTCAGGTTGACGTCCTGAAGCCTAAATGAGCATTAATTTGACTACACAACTCATTCCTATGAAGGTACATTCAAAGTCACAAAACGTGCTCAACTAGGCATGAAAGTGCATTTAAAGCAATAAAAACTCAAAATGAGTGTCACGCCTAAACCAAAGGACTTATGCACACATTTCAACATGTATTTAGTTCAGGTTGACCTCCTGAAGCCTAAATGAGCATTAATTTGACTACACAACTCATTCCTATGAAGGTACATTCAAAGTCACAAAACATGCTCAACTAGGCCTGAAAGTGCATTTAAAGCAATAAAAACTCAAAATGAGTGTCACGCCTAAACCAAAGGACTTATGCACACATTTCAACATGTATTTAGTTCAGGTTGACCTCCTGAAGCCTAAATGAGTATAATTTGACTACACAACTTATTCCTATGAAGATACATTCAAAGTAAAAAAACGGGCTCAACTCGGACTGAAAGTGCATTTAAAGCAATAAAAACTGAAAATGAGTGTCACGCCTAAACCAAAGGACTTATGCACACATTTCAACATGTATTTAGTTCAGGTTGACATTCTGAAGCCTAAATGAGCATTAATTTGACTACACAACTTATTCCTATGAAGATACATTCAAAGTAAAAAAATGGCTCAACTCGGACTGAAAGTGCATTTAAAGCAATAAAAACTGAAAATGAGTGTCACGCCTAAACCAAAGGACTTATGCACACATTTCAACATGTATTTAGTTCAGGTTGACCTCCTGAACCCTAAATGAGCATTAATTTGACTACACAACTCATTCCTATGAAGGTACATTAAAAGTCACAAAACGTGCTCAACTAGGCCTGAAAGTGCATTTAAAGCAATAAAAACTCAAAATGAGTTTCACGCCTAAATCAAAGGACTTATGCACACATTTCAACATGTATTTAGTTTAGGTTGACCTCCTGAAGCCTAAATGAGCATTAATTTGATCACACAACTCATTCCCATGAAGATACATTCAAAGTCAGCAAGTGCCCTGCTCTGTCAGAAAATGCTTTTGAATCAATAAAAACTAAAATTGAGTGTCATGCCTAAACCAAAGGACGTCTGCACACATTTCAACGTCTAAAGTGTTGTTTCCGATGCCTGCTAGTGTATGTGTGCGTGCGTGTGTGAGAGTGTGTAAGTGTGTGCGTGTGTTTGTGTGTGTTTGTGTGGGTGCGTGCGTGTGTGTTGTGCGCACCCCCCCCCCCCAAAAAAAAGTACTGTATTCGGATAAAAATGACGAATTACTCAGAGGTTTTAACTTTTGCTTGCACTTGATTTGTTCTGACACCGACGACGTCCACCAATGACAGCCCGAGTGGATCGAGCCCACGTGGTGTGAGAGCAGGGGGAGGTGAAAAGATGCAAAGCCTAGGTGATTGGCTGTGCATCTTTCAGTCTTCCACGTGGGTTAGTCTTTGATCTTCAATCAGTGTCCAAATGTTGTTTACATGCGTAGCGTGTGCGGATGTGTGTGCCTCTCATGAGTTTGTGTGTGTGTTTGCGCGCGCGTGATCGTGTGCCCATACATGTGTGAGTGTTTCTTTGATCTAAATCATCGTTGGTGTGTTGTTTACGATACGTGCTCGTCTGTGCGTACGTTTGTGTGAGTGTGTGTGCGTGCGTTTGTGTGTGTGCTTGCTGCGTGCTGGCGCGCTCGGAAGCGTGTGTGTCACAGAGAAAGAGAGGGAGCGGGATCGCTGGCCTGTATGTACTCTATGTGAAACACACAGGACATTTGTAATTTCGTCCCTTTCACATTTTTTGGCTTTTTTAAAAATAAAACTTATTTCATCAATGGTTCATAATGAGTGTCACGCCTAGACCAAATGACTTATGCACACATTTCAACATTTATTTAGTTCAGGTTGACCTCCTGAAGCCTAAATGAGCATTAATTTGACAACACAACTCATTCCTATGAAGATACATTCAAAGTAAAAAAACGTGCTCTACTCGGCCTGAAAATGCATTTAAAGCAATAAAAACTCAAAATGAGTGTCGCGCCTAAACCAAAGGCCTTACGCACACATTTCAACATGTATTTAGTTCAGGTTGACCTCCTGAAGCCTAAATGAGCATTAATTTGACTACACAACTCATTCCTATGAAGGAACATTAAAAGTAAAAAAACGGGCTCAACTCGGACTGAAAGTGCATTTAAAGCAATAAAAACTGAAAATGAGTGTCACGCCAAAACCAAAGGACTTATGCACACATTTCAACATGTATTTTGTTCAGGTTGACCTCCTGAAGCCTAAATGAGCATTTATTTGACTACACAACTCATTCCTATGAAGGTACATTCAAAGTCACAAAACGTGCTCAACTAGGCCTGAAAGTGCATTTAAAGCAATAAAAACTCAAAATGAGTGTCACACCTAAACCAAAGGATTTATGCACACATTTCAACATGTATTTTGTTCAGGTTGACCTCCTGAAGCCTAAATGAGCATTTATTTGACTACACAACTCATTCCTATGAAGGTACATTCAAAGTCACAAAACGTGCTCAACTAGGCCTGAAAGTGCATTTAAAGCAATAAAAACTGAAAATGAGTGTCACGCCTAAACCAAAGGACTTATGCACACATTTCAACATGTATTTAGTTCAGGTTGACCTCCTGAAGCCTAAATGAGCATTAATTTGACTACACAACTTATTCCTATGAAGGAACATTCAAAGTAAAAAAACGGGCTCAACTCGGACTGAAAGTGCATTTAAAGCAATAAAAACTGAAAATGAGTGTCACGCCTAAACCAAAGGACTTATGCACACATTTCAACATGTATTTAGTTCAGGTTGACCTCCTGAAGCCTAAATCACCATTAATTTGACTACACAACTTAATCCTATGAAGATACATTCAACGTAAAAAAACGGGCTCAACTCGGACTGAATGTGCATTTAAAGCAATAAAAACTGAAAATGAGTGTCACACCTAAACCAAAGGACTTATGCACACATTTCAACATTTATTTAGTTCAGGTTGACCTCCTGAAGCCTAAATCACCATTAATTTGACTACACAACTTATTCCTATGAAGATACATTCAAAGTAAAAAAACGGGCTCAACTCGGACTGAAAGTGCATTTAAAGCAATAAAAACTGAAAATGAGTGTCACGCCTAAACCAAAGGACTTATGCACACATTTCAACATGTATTTAGTTCAGGTTGACGTCCTGAAGCCTAAATGAGCATTAATTTGACTACACAACTTATTCCTATGAAGATACATTCAAAGTAAAAAAACGTGCTCTACTCGGCCTGAAAATGCATTTAAAGCAATAAAAACTCAAAATGAGTGTCACGCCTAAACCAAAGGCCTTATGCACACATTTCAACATGTATTTAGTTCAGGTTGACCTCCTGAAGCCTAAATGAGCATTAATTTGACTACACAACTCATTCCTATGAAGGAACATTAAAAGTAAAAAAACGGGCTCAACTCGGACTGAAAGTGCATTTAAAGCAATAAAAACTGAAAATGAGTGTCACGCCAAAACCAAAGGACTTATGCACACATTTCAACATGTATTTTGTTCAGGTTGACCTCCTGAAGCCTAAATGAGCATTTATTTGACTACACAACTCATTCCTATGAAGGTACATTCAAAGTCACAAAACGTGCTCAACTAGGCCTGAAAGTGCATTTAAAGCAATAAAAACTGAAAATGAGTGTCACGCCTAAACCAAAGGACTTATGCACACATTTCAACATGTATTTAGTTCAGGTTGACCTCCTGAAGCCTAAATCACCATTAATTTGACTACACAACTTATTCCTATGAAGATACATTCAAAGTAAAAAAACGGGCTCAACTCGGACTGAAAGTGCATTTAAAGCAATAAAAACTGAAAATGAGTGTCACGCCTAAACCAAAGGACTTATGCACACATTTCAAGATGTATTTAGTTCAGGTTGACGTCCTGAAGCCTAAATGAGCATTAATTTGACTACACAACTTATTCCTATGAAGATACATTCAAAGTAAAAAAACGTGCTCTACTCGGCCTGAAAATGCATTTAAAGCAATAAAAACTCAAAATGAGTGTCACGCCTAAACCAAAGGCCTTATGCACACATTTCAACATGTATTTAGTTCAGGTTGACCTCCTGAAGCCTAAATGAGCATTAATTTGACTACACAACTCATTCCTATGAAGGAACATTCAAAGTAAAAAAACGGGCTCAACTCGGACTGAAAGTGCATTTAAAGCAATAAAAACTGAAAATGAGTGTCACGCCAAAACCAAAGGACTTATGCACACATTTCAACATGTATTTAGTTCAGGTTGACCTCCTGAAGCCTAAATGAGCATTTATTTGACTACACAAGTCATTCCTATGAAGGTACATTCAAAGTCACAAAACGTGCTCAACTAGGCCTGAAAGTGCATTTAAAGCAATAAAAACTCAAAATGAGTGTCACACCTAAACCAAAGGATTTATGCACACATTTCAACATGTATTTTGTTCAGGTTGACCTCCTGAAGCCTAAATGAGCATTTATTTGACTACACAACTCATTCCTATGAAGGTACATTCAAAGTCACAAAACGTGCTCAACTAGGCCTGAAAGTGCATTTAAAGCAATAAAAACTCAAAATGAGTGTCACGCCTAAACCAAAGGACTTATGCACACATTTCAACATGTATTTAGTTCAGGTTGACCTCCTGAAGCCTAAATCACCATTAATTTGATCACACAACTCATTCCTATGAAGACACATTCAAACTCAGAAACGTGCTCTACTCGGCCTGAAAATGCATTTAAAGCAATAAAAACTGAAAATGAGTGTCACGCCAAAACCAAAGGACTTATGCACACATTTCAACATGTATTTAGTTCAGGTTGACCTCCTGAAGACTAAATGAGCATTTATTTGACTACACAACTCATTCCTATGAAGGTACATTCAAAGTCACAAAACGTGCTCAACTCGGACTGAAAGTGCATTTAAAGCAATAAAAACTGAAAATGTGTGTCACGCCTAAACCAAAGGACTTATGCACACATTTCAACATGTATTTAGTTCAGGTTGACCTCCTGAAGCCTAAATGAGCATTAATTTGACTACACAACTCATTCCTATGAAGGTACATTCAAAGTCACAAAACGTGCTCAACTAGGCCTGAAAGTGCATTTAAAGCAATAAAAACTCAAAATGAGTGTCACGCCTAAACCAAAGGACTTATGCACACATTTCAACATGTATTTAGTTCACGTTGACCTCCTGAAGCCTAAATCACCATTAATTTGACTACACAACTTATTCCTATGAAGAAACATTCAAAGTAAAAAAACGGGCTCAACTCGGACTGAAAGTGCATTTAAAGCAATAAAAACTGAAAATGAGTGTCACGCCTAAACCAAAGGACTTATGCACACATTTCAACATGTATTTAGTTCAGGTTGACGTCCTGAAGCCTAAATGAGCATTAATTTGACTACACAACTTATTCCTATGAAGATACATTCAAAGTAAAAAAACGGGCTCAACTCGGACTGAAAGTGCATTTAAAGCAATAAAAACTGAAAATGAGTGTCACGCCTAAACCAAAGGACTTATGCACACATTTCAACATGTATTTAGTTCAGGTTGACGTCCTGAAGCCTAAATGAGCATTAATTTGACTACACAACTTATTCCTATGAAGATACATTCAAAGTAAAAAAACGTGCTCCACTCGGCCTGAAAATGCATTAAAGCAATAAAAACTCAAAATGAGTGTCACACCTAAACCAAAGGATTTATGCACACATTTCAACATGTATTTTGTTCAGGTTGACCTCCTGAAGCCTAAATGAGCATTTATTTGACTACACAACTCATTCCTATGAAGGTACATTCAAAGTCACAAAACGTGCTCAACTAGGCCTGAAAGTGCATTTAAAGCAATAAAAACTCAAAATGAGTGTCACGCCTAAACCAAAGGACTTATGCACACATTTCAACATGTATTTAGTTCAGGTTGACCTCCTGAAGCCTAAATCACCATTAATTTGACTACACAACTTATTCCTATGAAGATACATTCAAAGTAAAAAAACGGGCTCAACTCGGACTGAAAGTGCATTTAAAGCAATAAAAACTGAAAATGAGTGTCACGCCTAAACCAAAGGACTTATGCACACATTTCAAGATGTATTTAGTTCAGGTTGACGTCCTGAAGCCTAAATGAGCATTAATTTGACGACACAACTTATTCCTATGAAGATACATTCAAAGTAAAAAAACGTGCTCTTCTCGGCCTGAAAATGCATTTAAAGCAATAAAAACTCAAAATGAGTGTCACGCCTAAACCAAAGGCCTTATGCACACATTTCAACATGTATTTAGTTCAGGTTGACCTCCTGAAGACTAAATGAGCATTTATTTGACTACACAACTCATTCCTATGAAGGTACATTCAAAGTCACAAAACGTGCTCAACTCGGACTGAAAGTGCATTTAAAGCAATAAAAACTGAAAATGTGTGTCACGCCTAAACCAAAGGACTTATGCACACATTTCAACATGTATTTAGTTCAGGTTGACCTCCTGAAGCCTAAATGAGCATTAATTTGACTACACAACTCATTCCTATGAAGGTACATTCAAAGTCACAAAACGTGCTCAACTAGGCCTGAAAGTGCATTTAAAGCAATAAAAACTGAAAATGTGTGTCACGCCTAAACCAAAGGACTTATGCACACATTTCAACATGTATTTAGTTCAGGTTGACCTCCTGAAGCCTAAATGAGCATTAATTTGACTACACAACTCATTCCTATGAAGGTACATTCAAAGTCACAAAACGTGCTCAACTAGGCCTGAAAGTGCATTTAAAGCAATACAAACTCAAAATGAGTGTCACGCCTAAACCAAAGGACTTATGCACACATTTCAACATGTATTTAGTTCATGTTGACCTCCTGAAGCCTAAATCACCATTAATTTGACTACACAACTTATTCCTATGAAGAAACATTCAAAGTAAAAAAACGGGCTCAACTCGGACTGAAAGTGCATTTAAAGCAATAAAAACTGAAAATGAGTGTCACGCCTAAACCAAAGGACTTATGCACACATTTCAACATGTATTTAGTTCAGGTTGACGTCCTGAAGCCTAAATGAGCATTAATTTGACTACACAACTTATTCCTATGAAGATACATTCAAAGTAAAAAAACGGGCTCAACTCGGACTGAAAGTGCATTTAAAGCAATAAAAACTGAAAATGAGTGTCACGCCTAAACCAAAGGACTTATGCACACATTTCAACATATATTTAGTTCAGGTTGACGTCCTGAAGCCTAAATGAGCATTAATTTGACTACACAACTTATTCCTATGAAGATACATTCAAAGTAAAAAAACGGGCTCAACTCGGACTGAAAGTGCATTTAAAGCAATAAAAACTGAAAATGAGTGTCACGCCTAAACCAAAGGACTTATGCACACATTTCAAGATGTATTTAGTTCAGGTTGACGTCCTGAAGCCTAAATGAGCATTAATTTGACTACACAACTTATTCCTATGAAGATACATTCAAAGTCACAAAACGTGCTCTACTCGGCCTGAAAATGCATTTAAAGCAATAAAAACTCAAAATGAGTGTCACGCCTAAACCAAAGGCCTTATGCACACATTTCAACATGTATTTAGTTCAGGTTGACCTCCTGAAGCCTAAATGAGCATTAATTTGACTACACAACTCATTCCTATGAAGGAACATTCAAAGTAAAAAAACGGGCTCAACTCGGACTGAAAGTGCATTTAAAGCAATAAAAACTGAAAATGAGTGTCACGCCAAAACCAAAGGACTTATGCACACATTTCAACATGTATTTAGTTCAGGTTGACCTCCTGAAGCCTAAATGAGCATTTATTTGACTACACAAGTCATTCCTATGAAGGTACATTCAAAGTCACAAAACGTGCTCAACTAGGCCTGAAAGTGCATTTAAAGCAATAAAAACTCAAAATGAGTGTCACACCTAAACCAAAGGATTTATGCACACATTTCAACATGTATTTTGTTCAGGTTGACCTCCTGAAGCCTAAATCACCATTAATTTGACTACACAACTTATTCCTATGAAGAAACATTCAAAGTAAAAAAACGGGCTCAACTCGGACTGAAAGTGCATTTAAAGCAATAAAAACTGAAAATGAGTGTCACGCCTAAACCAAAGGACTTATGCACACATTTCAACATGTATTTAGTTCAGGTTGACGTCCTGAAGCCTAAATGAGCATTAATTTGACTACACAACTTATTCCTATGAAGATACATTCAAAGTAAAAAAACGGCTCAACTCGGACTGAAAGTGCATTTAAAGCAATAATAACTGAAAATGAGTGTCACGCCTAAACCAAAGGACTTATGCACACATTTCAACATGTATATAGTTCAGGTTGACCTCCTGAAGCCTAAATGAGCATTAATTTGACTACACAACTTATTCCTATGAAGATACATTCAAAGTAAAAAAACGGGCTCAACTCGGACTGAAAGTGCATTTAAAGCAATAAAAACTGAAAATGAGTGTCACGCCTAAACCAAAGGACTTATGCACACATTTCAAGATGTATTTAGTTCAGGTTGACGTCCTGAAGCCTAAATGAGCATTAATTTGACTACACAACTTATTCCTATGAAGATACATTCAAAGTAAAAAAACGTGCTCTACTCGGCCTGAAAATGCATTTAAAGCAATAAAAACTGAAAATGAGTGTCACGCCTAAACCAAAGGCCTTATGCACACATTTCAACATGTATTTAGTTCAGGTTGACCTCCTGAAGCCTAAATGAGCATTAATTTGACTACACAACTCATTCCTATGAAGGAACATTCAAAGTAAAAAAACGGGCTCAACTCGGACTGAAAGTGCATTTAAAGCAATAAAAACTGAAAATGAGTGTCACGCCAAAACCAAAGGACTTATGCACACATTTCAACATGTATTTAGTTCAGGTTGACCTCCTGAAGCCTAAATGAGCATTTATTTGACTACACAAGTCATTCCTATGAAGGTACATTCAAAGTCACAAAACGTGCTCAACTAGGCCTGAAAGTGCATTTAAAGCAATAAAAACTCAAAATGAGTGTCACACCTAAACCAAAGGATTTATGCACACATTTCAACATGTATTTTGTTCAGGTTGACCTCCTGAAGCCTAAATGAGCATTTATTTGACTACACAACTCATTCCTATGAAGGTACATTCAAAGTCACAAAACGTGCTCAACTAGGCCTGAAAGTGCATTTAAAGCAATAAAAACTCAAAATGAGTGTCACGCCTAAACCAAAGGACTTATGCACACATTTCAACATGTATTTAGTTCAGGTTGACCTCCTGAAGCCTAAATCACCATTAATTTGATCACACAACTCATTCCTATGAAGACACATTCAAACTCAGAAACGTGCTCTACTCGGCCTGAAAATGCATTTAAAGCAATAAAATCTGAAAATGAGTGTCACGCCAAAACCAAAGGACTTATGCACACATTTCAACATGTATTTAGTTCAGGTTGACCTCCTGAAGACTAAATGAGCATTTATTTGACTACACAACTCATTCCTATGAAGGTACATTCAAAGTCACAAAACGTGCTCAACTCGGACTGAAAGTGCATTTAAAGCAATAAAAACTGAAAATGTGTGTCACGCCTAAACCAAAGGACTTATGCACACATTTCAACATGTATTTAGTTCAGGTTGACCTCCTGAAGCCTAAATGAGCATTAATTTGACTACACAACTCATTCCTATGAAGATACATTCAAAGTCACAAAACGTGCTCAACTAGGCCTGAAAGTGCATTTAAAGCAATAATAACTGAAAATGAGTGTCACGCCTAAACCAAAGGACTTATGCACACATTTCAACATGTATATAGTTCAGGTTGACCTCCTGAAGCCTAAATGAGCATTAATTTGACTACACAACTCATTCCTATGAAGGTACATTCAAAGTCACAAAACGTGCTCAACTAGGCCTGAAAGTGCATTTAAAGCAATAAAAACTCAAAATGAGTGTCACGCCTAAACCAAAGGACTTATGCACACATTTCAACATGTATTTAGTTCAGGTTGACCTCCTGAAGCCTAAATGAGTATAATTTGACTACCCAACTTATTCCTATGAAGATACATTCAAAGTAAAAAAACGGGCTCAACTCGGACTGAAAGTGCATTTAAAGCAATAAAAACTGAAAATGAGTGTCACGCCTAAACCAAAGGACTTATGCACACATTTCAACATGTATTTAGTTCAGGTTGACATTCTGAAGCCTAAATGAGCATTAATTTGACTACACAACTTATTCCTATGAAGATACATTCAAAGTAAAAAAATGGCTCAACTCGGACTGAAAGTGCATTTAAAGCAATAAAAACTGAAAATGAGTGTCACGCCTAAACCAAAGGACTTATGCACACATTTCAACATGTATTTAGTTCAGGTTGACCTCCTGAACCCTAAATGAGCATTAATTTGACTACACAACTCATTCCTATGAAGGTACATTAAAAGTCACAAAACGTGCTCAACTAGGCCTGAAAGTGCATTTAAAGCAATAAAAACTCAAAATGAGTGTCACGCCTAAACCAAAGGACTTATGCACACATTTCAACATGTATTGAGTTCATGTTGACATTCTGAAGCCTAAATGAGCATTAATTTGACTACACAACTTATTCCTATGAAGATACATTCAAAGTAAAAAAACGGCTCAACTCGGACTGAAAGTGCATTTAAAGCAATAATAACTGAAAATGAGTGTCACGCCTAAACCAAAGGACTTATGCACACATTTCAACATGTATATAGTTCAGGTTGACCTCCTGAAGCCTAAATGAGCATTAATTTGACTACACAACTCATTCCTATGAAGGTACATTCAAAGTCACAAAACGTGCTCAACTAGGCCTGAAAGTGCATTTAAAGCAATAAAAACTCAAAATGAGTGTCACGCCTAAACCAAAGGACTTATGCACACATTTCAACATGTATTTAGTTCAGGTTGACCTCCTGAAGCCTAAATGAGTATAATTTGACTACACAACTTATTCCTATGAAGATACATTCAAAGTAAAAAAACGGGCTCAACTCGGACTGAAAGTGCATTTAAAGCAATAAAAACTGAAAATGAGTGTCACGCCTAAACCAAAGGACTTATGCACACATTTCAACATGTATTTAGTTCAGGTTGACATTCTGAAGCCTAAATGAGCATTAATTTGACTACACAACTTATTCCTATGAAGATACATTCAAAGTAAAAAAATGGCTCAACTCGGACTGAAAGTGCATTTAAAGCAATAAAAACTGAAAATGATTGTCACGCCTAAACCAAAGGACTTATGCACACATTTCAACATGTATTTAGTTCAGGTTGACCTCCTGAACCCTAAATGAGCATTAATTTGACTACACAACTCATTCCTATGAAGGTACATTAAAAGTCACAAAACGTGCTCAACTAGGCCTGAAAGTGCATTTAAAGCAATAAAAACTCAAAATGAGTTTCACGCCTAAATCAAAGGACTTATGCACACATTTCAACATGTATTTAGTTTAGGTTGACCTCCTGAAGCCTAAATGAGCATTAATTTGATCACACAACTCATTCCCATGAAGATACATTCAAAGTCAGCAAGTGCCCTGCTCTGTCTGAAAATGCATTTGAATCAATAAAAACTAAAATTGAGTGTCATGCCTAAACCAAAGGACGTCTGCACACATTTCAACGTCTAAAGTGTTGTTTCCGATGCCTGCTAGTGTATGTGTGCGTGCGTGTGTGAGAGTGTGTAAGTGTGTGCGTGTGTTTGTGTGTGTTTGTGTGGGTGCGTGCGTGTGTGTGTTGTGCGCACCCCCCCCCCCCCCAAAAAGTACTGTATTCGGATAAAAATGACGAATTACTCAGAGGTTTTAACTTTTGCTTGCACTTGATTTGTTCTGACACCGACGACGTCCACCAATGACAGCCCGAGTGGATCGAGCCCACGTGGTGTGAGAGCAGGGGGAGGTGAAAAGATGCAAAGCCTAGGTGATTGGCTGTGCATCTTTCAGTCTTCCACGTGGGTTAGTCTTTGATCTTCAATCAGTGTCCAAATGTTGTTTACATGCGTAGCGTGTGCGGATGTGTGTGCCTCTCATGAGTTTGTGTGTGTGTTTGCGCGCGCGTGATCGTGTGCCCATACATGTGTGAGTGTTTCTTTGATCTAAATCATCGTTGGTGTGTTGTTTCCGATACGTGCTCGTCTGTGCGTACGTTTGTGTGAGTGTGTGTGCGTGCGTTTGTGTGTGTGCTTGCTGCGTGCTGGCGCGCTCGGAAGCGTGTGTGTCACAGAGAAAGAGAGGGAGCGGGATCGCTGGCCTGTATGTACTCTATGTGAAACACACAGGACATTTGTAATTTCGTCCCTTTCACATTTTTTGGCTTTTTTAAAAATAAAACTTATTTCATCAATGGTTCATAATGAGTGTCACGCCTAGACCAAATGACTTATGTACACATTTCAACATTTATTTAGTTCAGGTTGACCTCCTGAAGCCTAAATGAGCATTAATTTGACAACACAACTCATTCCTATGAAGGTACATTCAAAGTCACAAAACGTGCTCAACTAGGCCTGAAAGTGCATTTAAAGCAATAAAAAACTCAAAAATGAGTGTCACGCCTAAACCAAAGGACTTATGCACACATTTCAACATGTATTTAGTTCAGGTTGACCTCCTGAAGCCTAAATCACCATTAATTTGACTACACAACTTATTCCTATGAAGATACATTCAAAGTAAAAAAACGGGCTCAACTCGGACTGAAAGTGCATTTAAAGCAATAAAAACTGAAAATGAGTGTCACGCCTAAACCAAAGGACTTATGCACACATTTCAACATGTATTTAGTTCAGGTTGACGTCCTGAAGCCTAAATGGGCATTAATTTGACTACACAACTTATTCCTATGAAGATACATTCAAATAAAAAAACGTGCTCTACTCGGCCTGAAAATGCATTTAAAGCAATAAAAACTCAAAATGAGTGTCACACCTAAACCAAAGGATTTATGCACACATTTCAACATGTATTTTGTTCAGGTTGACCTCCTGAAGCCTAAATGAGCATTTATTTGACTACACAACTCATTCCTATGAAGGTACATTCAAAGTCACAAAACGTGCTCAACTAGGCCTGAAAGTGCATTTAAAGCAATAAAAACTCAAAATGAGTGTCACGCCTAAACCAAAGGACTTATGCACACATTTCAACATGTATTTAGTTCAGGTTGACCTCCTGAAGCCTAAACCACCATTAATTTGACTACACAACTTATTCCTATGAAGATACATTCAAAGTAAAAAAACGGGCTCAACTCGGACTGAAAGTGCATTTAAAGCAATAAAAACTGAAAATGAGTGTCACGCCTAAACCAAAGGACTTATGCACACATTTCAAGATGTATTTAGTTCAGGTTGACGTCCTGAAGCCTAAATGAGCATTAATTTGACTACACAACTTATTCCTATGAAGATACATTCAAAGTAAAAAAACGTGCTCTACTCGGCCTGAAAATGCATTTAAAGCAATAAAAACTCAAAATGAGTGTCACGCCTAAACCAAAGGCCTTATGCACACATTTCAACATGTATTTAGTTCAGGTTGACCTCCTGAAGACTAAATGAGCATTTATTTGACTACACAACTCATTCCTATGAAGGTACATTCAAAGTCACAAAACGTGCTCAACTCGGACTGAAAGTGCATTTAAAGCAATAAAAACTGAAAATGTGTGTCACGCCTAAACCAAAGGACTTATGCACACATTTCAACATGTATTTAGTTCAGGTTGACCTCCTGAAGCCTAAATGAGCATTAATTTGACTACACAACTCATTCCTATGAAGGTACATTCAAAGTCACAAAACGTGCTCAACTAGGCCTGAAAGTGCATTTAAAGCAATAAAAACTGAAAATGTGTGTCACGCCTAAACCAAAGGACTTATGCACACATTTCAACATGTATTTAGTTCAGGTTGACCTCCTGAAGCCTAAATGAGCATTAATTTGACTACACAACTCATTCCTATGAAGGTACATTCAAAGTCACAAAACGTGCTCAACTAGGCCTGAAAGTGCATTTAAAGCAATAAAAACTCAAAATGAGTGTCACGCCTAAACCAAAGGACTTATGCACACATTTCAACATGTATTTAGTTCAGGTTGACCTCCTGAAGCCTAAATCACCATTAATTTGACTACACAACTTATTCCTATGAAGAAACATTCAAAGTAAAAAAACGGGCTCAACTCGGACTGAAAGTGCATTTAAAGCAATAAAAACTGAAAATGAGTGTCACGCCTAAACCAAAGGACTTATGCACACATTTCAACATGTATTTAGTTCAGGTTGACGTCCTGAAGCCTAAATGAGCATTAATTTGACTACACAACTTATTCCTATGAAGATACATTCAAAGTAAAAAAACGGGCTCAACTCGGACTGAAAGTGCATTTAAAGCAATAAAAACTGAAAATGAGTGTCACGCCTAAACCAAAGGACTTATGCACACATTTCAACATGTATTTAGTTCAGGTTGACGTCCTGAAGCCTAAATGAGCATTAATTTGACTACACAACTTATTCCTATGAAGATACATTCAAAGTAAAAAAACGTGCTCTACTCGGCCTGAAAATGCATTTAAAGCAATAAAAACTCAAAATGAGTGTCACACCTAAACCAAAGGATTTATGCACACATTTCAACATGTATTTTGTTCAGGTTGACCTCCTGAAGCCTAAATGAGCATTTATTTGACTACACAACTCATTCCTATGAAGGTACATTCAAAGTCACAAAACGTGCTCAACTAGGCCTGAAAGTGCATTTAAAGCAATGAAAACTCAAAATGAGTGTCACGCCTAAACCAAAGGACTTATGCACACATTTCAACATGTATTTAGTTCAGGTTGACCTCCTGAAGCCTAAATCACCATTAATTTGACTACACAACTTATTCCTATGAAGATACATTCAAAGTAAAAAAACGGGCTCAACTCGGACTGAAAGTGCATTTAAAGCAATAAAAACTGAAAATGAGTGTCACGCCTAAACCAAAGGACTTATGCACACATTTCAAGATGTATTTAGTTCAGGTTGACGTCCTGAAGCCTAAATGAGCATTAATTTGACTACACAACTCATTCCTATGAAGGTACATTCAAAGTCACAAAACGTGCTCAACTAGGCCTGAAAGTGCATTTAAAGCAATAAAAACTCAAAATGAGTGTCACGCCTAAACCAAAGGACTTATGCACACATTTCAACATGTATTTAGTTCAGGTTGACATTCTGAAGCCTAAATGAGCATTAATTTGACTACACAACTTATTCCTATGAAGATACATTCAAAGTAAAAAAACGGCTCAACTCGGACTGAAAGTGCATTTAAAGCAATAATAACTGAAAATGAGTGTCACGCCTAAACCAAAGGACTTATGCACACATTTCAACACGTATATAGTTCAGGTTGACCTCCTGAAGCCTAAATGAGCATTAATTTGACTACACAACTCATTCCTATGAAGGTACATTCAAAGTCACAAAACGTGCTCAACTAGGCCTGAAAGTGCATTTAAAGCAATAAAAACTCAAAATGAGTGTCACGCCTAAACCAAAGGACTTATGCACACATTTCAACATGTATTTAGTTCAGGTTGACCTCCTGAAGCCTAAATGAGTACAATTTGACTATACAACTTATTCCTATGAAGATACATTCAAAGTAAAAAAACGGGCTCAACTCGGACTGAAAGTGCATTTAAAGCAATAAAAACTGAAAATGAGTGTCACGCCTAAACCAAAGGACTTATGCACACATTTCAACATGTATTTAGTTCAGGTTGACATTCTGAAGCCTAAATGAGCATTAATTTGACTACACAACTTATTCCTATGAAGATACATTCAAAGTAAAAAAATGGCTCAACTCGGACTGAAAGTGCATTTAAAGCAATAAAAACTGAAAATGAGTGTCACGCCTAAACCAAAGGACTTATGCACACATTTCAACATGTATTTAGTTCAGGTTGACCTCCTGAAGCCTAAATGAGCATTAATTTGACTACACAACTCATTCCTATGAAGGTACATTAAAAGTCACAAAACGTGCTCAACTAGGCCTGAAAGTGCATTTAAAGCAATAAAAACTCAAAATGAGTTTCACGCCTAAATCAAAGGACTTATGCACACATTTCAACATGTATTTAGTTTAGGTTGACCTCCTGAAGCCTAAATGAGCATTAATTTGATCACACAACTCATTCCCATGAAGATACATTCAAAGTCAGCAAGTGCCCTGCTCTGTCTGAAAATGCATTTGAATCAATAAAAACTAAAATTGAGTGTCATGCCTAAACCAAAGGACGTCTGCACACATTTCAACGTCTAAAGTGTTGTTTCCGATGCCTGCTAGTGTATGTGTGCGTGCGTGTGTGAGAGTGTGTAAGTGTGTGCGTGTGTTTGTGTGTGTTTGTGTGGGTGCGTGCGTGTGTGTGTTGTGCGCACCCCCCCCCCCAAAAAGTACTGTATTCGGATAAAAATGACAAATTACTCAGAGGTTTTAACTTTTGCTTGCACTTGATTTGTTCTGACACCGACGACGTCCACCAATGACAGCCCGAGTGGATCGAGCCCACGTGGTGTGAGAGCAGGGGGAGGTGAAAAGATGCAAAGCCTAGGTGATTGGCTGTGCATCTTTCAGTCTTCCACGTGGGTTAGTCTTTGATCTTCAATCAGTGTCCAAATGTTGTTTACATGCGTAGCGTGTGCGGATGTGTGTGCCTCTCATGAGTTTGTGTGTGTGTTTGCGCGCGCGTGATCGTGTGCCCATACATGTGTGAGTGTTTCTTTGATCTAAATCATCGTTGGTGTGTTGTTTACGATACGTGCTCGTCTGTGCGTACGTTTGTGTGAGTGTGTGTGCGTGCGTTTGTGTGTGTGCTTGCTGCGTGCTGGCGCGCTCGGAAGCGTGTGTGTCACAGAGAAAGAGAGGGAGCGGGATCGCTGGCCTGTATGTACTCTATGTGAAACACACAGGACATTTGTAATTTCGTCCCTTTCACATTTTTTGGCTTTTTTAAAAATAAAACTTATTTCATCAATGGTTCATAATGAGTGTCACGCCTAGACCAAATGACTTATGCACACATTTCAACATTTATTTAGTTCAGGTTGACCTCCTGAAGCCTAAATGAGCATTAATTTGACAACACAACTCATTCCTATGAAGGTACATTCAAAGTAAAAAAACGTGCTCAACTAGGCCTGAAAGTGCATTTAAAGCAATAAAAACTCAAAATGAGAGTCACGCCTAAACCAAAGGACTTATGCACACATTTCAACATGTATTTAGTTCAGGTTGACCTCCTGAAGCCTAAATCACCATTAATTTGATCACACAACTCATTCCTATGAAGACACATTCAAACTCAGAAACGTGCTCTACTCGGCCTGAAAGTGCATTTAAAGCAATAAAAACTGAAAATGTGTGTCACGCCTAAACCAAAGGACTTATGCACACATTTCAACATGTATTTAGTTCAGGTTGACCTCCTGAAGCCTAAATGAGCATTAATTTGACTACACAACTCATTCCTATGAAGGTACATTCAAAGTCACAAAACGTGCTCAACTAGGCCTGAAAGTGCATTTAAAGCAATAAAAACTCAAAATGAGTGTCACGCCTAAACCAAAGGACTTATGCACACATTTCAACATGTATTTAGTTCAGGTTGACCTCCTGAAGCCTAAATCACCATTAATTTGACTACACAACTTATTCCTATGAAGAAACATTCAAAGTAAAAAAACGGGCTCAACTCGGACTGAAAGTGCATTTAAAGCAATAAAAACTGAAAATGAGTGTCACGCCTAAACCAAAGGACTTATGCACACATTTCAACATGTATTTAGTTCAGGTTGACGTCCTGAAGCCTAAATGAGCATTAATTTGACTACACAACTTATTCCTATGAAGATACATTCAAAGTAAAAAAACGGGCTCAACTCGGACTGAAAGTGCATTTAAAGCAATAAAAACTGAAAATGAGTGTCACGCCTAAACCAAAGGACTTATGCACACATTTCAACATGTATTTAGTTCAGGTTGACGTCCTGAAGCCTAAATGAGCATTAATTTGACTACACAACTTATTCCTATGAAGATACATTCAAAGTAAAAAAACGTGCTCTACTCGGCCTGAAAATGCATTTAAAGCAATAAAAACTCAAAATGAGTGTCACACCTAAACCAAAGGATTTATGCACACATTTCAACATGTATTTTGTTCAGGTTGACCTCCTGAAGCCTAAATGAGCATTTATTTGACTACACAACTCATTCCTATGAAGGTACATTCAAAGTCACAAAACGTGCTCAACTAGGCCTGAAAGTGCATTTAAAGCAATGAAAACTCAAAATGAGTGTCACGCCTAAACCAAAGGACTTATGCACACATTTCAACATGTATTTAGTTCAGGTTGACCTCTTGAAGCCTAAATCACCATTAATTTGACTACACAACTTATTCCTATGAAGATACATTCAAAGTAAAAAAACGGGCTCAACTCGGACTGAAAGTGCATTTAAAGCAATAAAAACTGAAAATGAGTGTCACGCCTAAACCAAAGGACTTATGCACACATTTCAAGATGTATTTAGTTCAGGTTGACGTCCTGAAGCCTAAATGAGCATTAATTTGACTACACAACTCATTCCTATGAAGGTACATTCAAAGTCACAAAACGTGCTCAACTAGGCCTGAAAGTGCATTTAAAGCAATAAAAACTCAAAATGAGTGTCACGCCTAAACCAAAGGACTTATGCACACATTTCAACATGTATTTAGTTCAGGTTGACATTCTGAAGCCTAAATGAGCATTAATTTGACTACACAACTTATTCCTATGAAGATACATTCAAAGTAAAAAAACGGCTCAACTCGGACTGAAAGTGCATTTAAAGCAATAATAACTGAAAATGAGTGTCACGCCTAAACCAAAGGACTTATGCACACATTTCAACACGTATATAGTTCAGGTTGACCTCCTGAAGCCTAAATGAGCATTAATTTGACTACACAACTCATTCCTATGAAGGTACATTCAAAGTCACAAAACGTGCTCAACTAGGCCTGAAAGTGCATTTAAAGCAATAAAAACTCAAAATGAGTGTCACGCCTAAACCAAAGGACTTATGCACACATTTCAACATGTATTTAGTTCAGGTTGACCTCCTGAAGCCTAAATGAGTACAATTTGACTATACAACTTATTCCTATGAAGATACATTCAAAGTAAAAAAACGGGCTCAACTCGGACTGAAAGTGCATTTAAAGCAATAAAAACTGAAAATGAGTGTCACGCCTAAACCAAAGGACTTATGCACACATTTCAACATGTATTTAGTTCAGGTTGACATTCTGAAGCCTAAATGAGCATTAATTTGACTACACAACTTATTCCTATGAAGATACATTCAAAGTAAAAAAACGGGCTCAACTCGGACTGAAAGTGCATTTAAAGCAATAAAAACTGAAAATGAGTGTCACGCCTAAACCAAAGGACTTATGCACACATTTCAACATGTATTTAGTTCAGGTTGACCTCCTGAAGCCTAAATGAGCATTAATTTGACTACACAACTCATTCCTATGAAGGTACATTAAAAGTCACAAAACGTGCTCAACTAGGCCTGAAAGTGCATTTAAAGCAATAAAAACTCAAAATGAGTTTCACGCCTAAATCAAAGGACTTATGCACACATTTCAACATGTATTTAGTTTAGGTTGACCTCCTGAAGCCTAAATGAGCATTAATTTGATCACACAACTCATTCCCATGAAGATACATTCAAAGTCAGCAAGTGCCCTGCTCTGTCTGAAAATGCATTTGAATCAATAAAAACTAAAATTGAGTGTCATGCCTAAACCAAAGGACGTCTGCACACATTTCAACGTCTAAAGTGTTGTTTCCGATGCCTGCTAGTGTATGTGTGCGTGCGTGTGTGAGAGTGTGTAAGTGTGTGCGTGTGTTTGTGTGTGTTTGTGTGGGTGCGTGCGTGTGTGTGTTGTGCGCACCCCCCCCCCCAAAAAGTACTGTATTCGGATAAAAATGACAAATTACTCAGAGGTTTTAACTTTTGCTTGCACTTGATTTGTTCTGACACCGACGACGTCCACCAATGACAGCCCGAGTGGATCGAGCCCACGTGGTGTGAGAGCAGGGGGAGGTGAAAAGATGCAAAGCCTAGGTGATTGGCTGTGCATCTTTCAGTCTTCCACGTGGGTTAGTCTTTGATCTTCAATCAGTGTCCAAATGTTGTTTACATGCGTAGCGTGTGCGGATGTGTGTGCCTCTCATGAGTTTGTGTGTGTGTTTGCGCGCGCGTGATCGTGTGCCCATACATGTGTGAGTGTTTCTTTGATCTAAATCATCGTTGGTGTGTTGTTTACGATACGTGCTCGTCTGTGCGTACGTTTGTGTGAGTGTGTGTGCGTGCGTTTGTGTGTGTGCTTGCTGCGTGCTGGCGCGCTCGGAAGCGTGTGTGTCACAGAGAAAGAGAGGGAGCGGGATCGCTGGCCTGTATGTACTCTATGTGAAACACACAGGACATTTGTAATTTCGTCCCTTTCACATTTTTTGGCTTTTTTAAAAATAAAACTTATTTCATCAATGGTTCATAATGAGTGTCACGCCTAGACCAAATGACTTATGCACACATTTCAACATTTATTTAGTTCAGGTTGACCTCCTGAAGCCTAAATGAGCATTAATTTGACAACACAACTCATTCCTATGAAGGTACATTCAAAGTAAAAAAACGTGCTCAACTAGGCCTGAAAGTGCATTTAAAGCAATAAAAACTCAAAATGAGAGTCACGCCTAAACCAAAGGACTTATGCACACATTTCAACATGTATTTAGTTCAGGTTGACCTCCTGAAGCCTAAATCACCATTAATTTGATCACACAACTCATTCCTATGAAGACACATTCAAACTCAGAAACGTGCTCTACTCGGCCTGAAAGTGCATTTAAAGCAATAAAAACTGAAAATGTGTGTCACGCCTAAACCAAAGGACTTATGCACACATTTCAACATGTATTTAGTTCAGGTTGACCTCCTGAAGCCTAAATGAGCATTAATTTGACTACACAACTCATTCCTATGAAGGTACATTCAAAGTCACAAAACGTGCTCAACTAGGCCTGAAAGTGCATTTAAAGCAATAAAAACTCAAAATGAGTGTCACGCCTAAACCAAAGGACTTATGCACACATTTCAACATGTATTTAGTTCAGGTTGACCTCCTGAAGCCTAAATCACCATTAATTTGACTACACAACTTATTCCTATGAAGAAACATTCAAAGTAAAAAAACGGGCTCAACTCGGACTGAAAGTGCATTTAAAGCAATAAAAACTGAAAATGAGTGTCACGCCTAAACCAAAGGACTTATGCACACATTTCAACATGTATTTAGTTCAGGTTGACGTCCTGAAGCCTAAATGAGCATTAATTTGACTACACAACTTATTCCTATGAAGATACATTCAAAGTAAAAAAACGGGCTCA
This sequence comes from Hippocampus zosterae, assembly GCF_025434085.1. Lineage (NCBI taxonomy): Eukaryota > Metazoa > Chordata > Actinopteri > Syngnathiformes > Syngnathidae > Hippocampus > Hippocampus zosterae. Next base: position 1,757,767 of record NC_067460.1, read on the forward strand.
ACTCGGACTGAAAGTGCATTTAAAGCAATAAAAACTGAAAATGAGTGTCACGCCTAAACCAAAGGACTTATGCACACATTTCAACATGTATTTAGTTCAGGTTGACGTCCTGAAGCCTAAATGAGCATTAATTTGACTACACAACTTATTCCTATGAAGATACATTCAAAGTAAAACAACGTGCTCTACTCGGCCTGAAAATGCATTTAAAGCAATAAAAACTCAAAATGAGTGTCACACCTAAACCAAAGGATTTATGCACACATTTCAACTTGTATTTTGTTCAGGTTGACCTCCTGAAGCCTAAATGAGCATTTATTTGACTACACAACTCATTCCTATGAAGGTACATTCAAAGTCACAAAACGTGCTCAACTAGGCCTGAAAGTGCATTTAAAGCAATAAAAACTCCAAATGAGTGTCACGCCTAAACCAAAGGACTTATGCACACATTTCAACATGTATTTAGTTCAGGTTGACCTCCTGAAGCCGAAATCACCATTAATTTGACTACACAACTTATTCCTATGAAGATACATTCAAAGTAAAAAAACGGCTCAACTCGGACTGAAAGTGCATTTAAAGCAATAATAACTGAAAATGAGTGTCACGCCTAAACCAAAGGACTTATGCACACATTTCAAGATGTATTTAGTTCAGGTTGACGTCCTGAAGCCTAAATGAGCATTAATTTGACTACACAACTCATTCCTATGAAGGTACATTCAAAGTCACAAAACGTGCTCAACTAGGCCTGAAAGTGCATTTAAAGCAATAAAAACTCAAAATGAGTGTCACGCCTAAACCAAAGGACTTATGCACACATTTCAACATGTATTTAGTTCAGGTTGACATTCTGAAGCCTAAATGAGCATTAATTTGACTACACAACTTATTCCTATGAAGATACATTCAAAGTAAAAAAACGGCTCAACTCGGACTGAAAGTGCATTTAAAGCAATAATAACTGAAAATGAGTGTCACGCCTAAACCAAAGGACTTATGCACACATTTCAACATGTATATAGTTCAGGTTGACCTCCTGAAGCCTAAATGAGTATAATTTGACTACACAACTTATTCCTATGAAGATACATTCAAAGTAAAAAAACGGGCTCAACTCGGACTGAAAGTGCATTTAAAGCAATAAAAACTGAAAATGAGTGTCACGCCTAAACCAAAGGACTTATGCACACATTTCAACATGTATTTAGTTCAGGTTGACATTCTGAAGCCTAAATGAGCATTAATTTGACTACACAACTTATTCCTATGAAGATACATTCAAAGTAAAAAAATGGCTCAACTCGGACTGAAAGTGCATTTAAAGCAATAAAAACTGAAAATGAGTGTCACGCCTAAACCAAAGGACTTATGCACACATTTCAACATGTATTTAGTTCAGGTTGACCTCCTGAACCCTAAATGAGCATTAATTTGACTACACAACTCATTCCTATGAAGGTACATTAAAAGTCACAAAACGTGCTCAACTAGGCCTGAAAGTGCATTTAAAGCAATAAAAACTCAAAATGAGTTTCACGCCTAAACCAAAGGACTTATGCACACATTTCAACATGTATTTAGTTCAGGTTGACCTCCTGAAGACTAAATGAGCATTTATTTGACTACACAACTCATTCCTATGAAGGTACATTCAAAGTCACAAAACGTGCTCAACTCGGACTGAAAGTGCATTTAAAGCAATAAAAACTGAAAATGTGTGTCACGCCTAAACCAAAGGACTTATGCACACATTTCAACATGTATTTAGTTCAGGTTGACCTCCTGAAGCCTAAATGAGCATTAATTTGACTACACAACTCATTCCTATGAAGGTACATTCAAAGTCACAAAACGTGCTCAACTAGGCCTGAAAGTGCATTTAAAGCAATAAAAACTCAAAATGAGTGTCACGCCTAAACCAAAGGACTTATGCACACATTTCAACATGTATTTAGTTCAGGTTGACCTCCTGAAGCCTAAATCACCATTAATTTGACTACACAACTTATTCCTATGAAGAAACATTCAAAGTAAAAAAACGGGCTCAACTCGGACTGAAAGTGCATTTAAAGCAATAAAAACTGAAAATGAGTGTCACGCCTAAACCAAAGGACTTATGCACACATTTCAACATGTATTTAGTTCAGGTTGACGTCCTGAAGCCTAAATGAGCATTAATTTGACTACACAACTTATTCCTATGAAGATACATTCAAAGTAAAAAAACGGGCTCAACTCGGACTGAAAGTGCATTTAAAGCAATAAAAACTGAAAATGAGTGTCACGCCTAAACCAAAGGACTTATGCACACATTTCAACATGTATTTAGTTCAGGTTGACGTCCTGAAGCCTAAATGAGCATTAATTTGACTACACAACTTATTCCTATGAAGATACATTCAAAGTAAAAAAACGTGCTCCACTCGGCCTGAAAATGCATTAAAGCAATAAAAACTCAAAATGAGTGTCACACCTAAACCAAAGGATTTATGCACACATTTCAACATGTATTTTGTTCAGGTTGACCTCCTGAAGCCTAAATGAGCATTTATTTGACTACACAACTCATTCCTATGAAGGTACATTCAAAGTCACAAAACGTGCTCAACTAGGCCTGAAAGTGCATTTAAAGCAATAAAAACTCAAAATGAGTGTCACGCCTAAACCAAAGGACTTATGCACACATTTCAACATGTATTTAGTTCAGGTTGACCTCCTGAAGCCTAAATCACCATTAATTTGACTACACAACTTATTCCTATGAAGATACATTCAAAGTAAAAAAACGGGCTCAACTCGGACTGAAAGTGCATTTAAAGCAATAAAAACTGAAAATGAGTGTCACGCCTAAACCAAAGGACTTATGCACACATTTCAAGATGTATTTAGTTCAGGTTGACGTCCTGAAGCCTAAATGAGCATTAATTTGACGACACAACTTATTCCTATGAAGATACATTCAAAGTAAAAAAACGTGCTCTTCTCGGCCTGAAAATGCATTTAAAGCAATAAAAACTCAAAATGAGTGTCACGCCTAAACCAAAGGCCTTATGCACACATTTCAACATGTATTTAGTTCAGGTTGACCTCCTGAAGACTAAATGAGCATTTATTTGACTACACAACTCATTCCTATGAAGGTACATTCAAAGTCACAAAACGTGCTCAACTCGGACTGAAAGTGCATTTAAAGCAATAAAAACTGAAAATGTGTGTCACGCCTAAACCAAAGGACTTATGCACACATTTCAACATGTATTTAGTTCAGGTTGACCTCCTGAAGCCTAAATGAGCATTAATTTGACTACACAACTCATTCCTATTAAGGTACATTCAAAGTCACAAAACGTGCTCAACTAGGCCTGAAAGTGCATTTAAAGCAATAAAAACTGAAAATGTGTGTCACGCCTAAACCAAAGGACTTATGCACACATTTCAACATGTATTTAGTTCAGGTTGACCTCCTGAAGCCTAAATGAGCATTAATTTGACTACACAACTCATTCCTATGAAGGTACATTCAAAGTCACAAAACGTGCTCAACTAGGCCTGAAAGTGCATTTCAAGCAATAAAAACTCAAAATGAGTGTCACGCCTAAACCAAAGGACTTATGCACACATTTCAACATGTATTTAGTTCATGTTGACCTCCTGAAGCCTAAATCACCATTAATTTGACTACACAACTTATTCCTATGAAGAAACATTCAAAGTAAAAAAACGGGCTCAACTCGGACTGAAAGTGCATTTAAAGCAATAAAAACTGAAAATGAGTGTCACGCCTAAACCAAAGGACTTATGCACACATTTCAACATGTATTTAGTTCAGGTTGACGTCCTGAAGCCTAAATGAGCATTAATTTGACTACACAACTTATTCCTATGAAGATACATTCAAAGTAAAAAAACGGGCTCAACTCGGACTGAAAGTGCATTTAAAGCAATAAAAACTGAAAATGAGTGTCACGCCTAAACCAAAGGACTTATGCACACATTTCAACATATATTTAGTTCAGGTTGACGTCCTGAAGCCTAAATGAGCATTAATTTGACTACACAACTTATTCCTATGAAGATACATTCAAAGTAAAAAAACGGGCTCAACTCGGACTGAAAGTGCATTTAAAGCAATAAAAACTGAAAATGAGTGTCACGCCTAAACCAAAGGACTTATGCACACATTTCAAGATGTATTTAGTTCAGGTTGACGTCCTGAAGCCTAAATGAGCATTAATTTGACTACACAACTTATTCCTATGAAGATACATTCAAAGTAAAAAAACGTGCTCTACTCGGCCTGAAAATGCATTTAAAGCAATAAAAACTCAAAATGAGTGTCACACCTAAACCAAAGGATTTATGCACACATTTCAACATGTATTTTGTTCAGGTTGACCTCCTGAAGCCTAAATCACCATTAATTTGACTACACAACTTATTCCTATGAAGAAACATTCAAAGTAAAAAAACGGGCTCAACTCGGACTGAAAGTGCATTTAAAGCAATAAAAACTGAAAATGAGTGTCACGCCTAAACCAAAGGACTTATGCACACATTTCAACACGTATTTAGTTCAGGTTGACGTCCTGAAGCCTAAATGAGCAATAATTTGACTACACAACTTATTCCTATGAAGATACATTCAAAGTAAAAAAACGGGCTCAACTCGGACTGAAAGTGCATTTAAAGCAATAAAAACTGAAAATGAGTGTCACGCCTAAACCAAAGGACTTATGCACACATTTCAACATATATTTAGTTCAGGTTGACGTCCTGAAGCCTAAATGAGCATTAATTTGACTACACAACTTATTCCTATGAAGATACATTCAAAGTAAAAAAACGGGCTCAACTCGGACTGAAAGTGCATTTAAAGCAATAAAAACTCAAAATGAGTGTCACGCCTAAACCAAAGGACTTATGCACACATTTCAAGATGTATTTAGTTCAGGTTGACGTCCTGAAGCCTAAATGAGCATTAATTTGACTACACAACTTATTCCTATGAAGATACATTCAAAGTAAAAAAACGTGCTCTACTCGGCCTGAAAATGCATTTAAAGCAATAAAAACTGAAAATGAGTGTCACGCCTAAACCAAAGGCCTTATGCACACATTTCAACATGTATTTAGTTCAGGTTGACCTCCTGAAGCCTAAATGAGCATTAATTTGACTACACAACTCATTCCTATGAAGGAACATTCAAAGTAAAAAAACGGGCTCAACTCGGACTGAAAGTGCATTTAAAGCAATAAAAACTGAAAATGAGTGTCACGCCAAAACCAAAGGACTTATGCACACATTTCAACATGTATTTAGTTCAGGTTGACCTCCTGAAGCCTAAATGAGCATTTATTTGACTACACAAGTCATTCCTATGAAGGTACATTCAAAGTCACAAAACGTGCTCAACTAGGCCTGAAAGTGCATTTAAAGCAATAAAAACTCAAAATGAGTGTCACACCTAAACCAAAGGATTTATGCACACATTTCAACATGTATTTTGTTCAGGTTGACCTCCTGAAGCCTAAATGAGCATTTATTTGACTACACAACTCATTCCTATGAAGGTACATTCAAAGTCACAAAACGTGCTCAACTAGGCCTGAAAGTGCATTTAAAGCAATAAAAACTCAAAATGAGTGTCACGCCTAAACCAAAGGACTTATGCACACATTTCAACATGTATTTAGTTCAGGTTGACCTCCTGAAGCCTAAATCACCATTAATTTGATCACACAACTCATTCCTATGAAGACACATTCAAACTCAGAAACGTGCTCTACTCGGCCTGAAAATGCATTTAAAGCAATAAAATCTGAAAATGAGTGTCACGCCAAAACCAAAGCACTTATGCACACATTTCAACATGTATTTAGTTCAGGTTGACCTCCTGAAGACTAAATGAGCATTTATTTGACTACACAACTCATTCCTATGAAGGTACATTCAAAGTCACAAAACGTGCTCAACTCGGACTGAAAGTGCATTTAAAGCAATAAAAACTGAAAATGTGTGTCACGCCTAAACCAAAGGACTTATGCACACATTTCAACATGTATTTAGTTCAGGTTGACCTCCTGAAGCCTAAATGAGCATTAATTTGACTACACAACTCATTCCTATGAAGATACATTCAAAGTCACAAAACGTGCTCAACTAGGCCTGAAAGTGCATTTAAAGCAATAATAACTGAAAATGAGTGTCACGCCTAAACCAAAGGACTTATGCACACATTTCAACATGTATATAGTTCAGGTTGACCTCCTGAAGCCTAAATGAGCATTAATTTGACTACACAACTCATTCCTATGAAGGTACATTCAAAGTCACAAAACGTGCTCAACTAGGCCTGAAAGTGCATTTAAAGCAATAAAAACTCAAAATGAGTGTCACGCCTAAACCAAAGGACTTATGCACACATTTCAACATGTATTTAGTTCAGGTTGACCTCCTGAAGCCTAAATGAGTATAATTTGACTACCCAACTTATTCCTATGAAGATACATTCAAAGTAAAAAAACGGGCTCAACTCGGACTGAAAGTGCATTTAAAGCAATAAAAACTGAAAATGAGTGTCACGCCTAAACCAAAGGACTTATGCACACATTTCAACATGTATTTAGTTCAGGTTGACATTCTGAAGCCTAAATGAGCATTAATTTGACTACACAACTTATTCCTATGAAGATACATTCAAAGTAAAAAAAATGGCTCAACTCGGACTGAAAGTGCATTTAAAGCAATAAAAACTGAAAATGAGTGTCACGCCTAAACCAAAGGACTTATGCACACATTTCAACATGTATTTAGTTCAGGTTGACCTCCTGAACCCTAAATGAGCATTAATTTGACTACACAACTCATTCCTATGAAGGTACATTAAAAGTCACAAAACGTGCTCAACTAAGCCTGAAAGTGCATTTAAAGCAATAAAAACTCAAAATGAGTGTCACGCCTAAACCAAAGGACTTATGCACACATTTCAACATGTATTTAGTTCAGGTTGACATTCTGAAGCCTAAATGAGCATTAATTTGACTACACAACTTATTCCTATGAAGATACATTCAAAGTAAAAAAACGGCTCAACTCGGACTGAAAGTGCATTTAAAGCAATAATAACTGAAAATGAGTGTCACGCCTAAACCAAAGGACTTATGCACACATTTCAACATGTATATAGTTCAGGTTGACCTCCTGAAGCCTAAATGAGCATTAATTTGACTACACAACTCATTCCTATGAAGGTACATTCAAAGTCACAAAACGTGCTCAACTAGGCCTGAAAGTGCATTTAAAGCAATAAAAACTCAAAATGAGTGTCACGCCTAAACCAAAGGACTTATGCACACATTTCAACATGTATTTAGTTCAGGTTGACCTCCTGAAGCCTAAATGAGTATAATTTGACTACACAACTTATTCCTATGAAGATACATTCAAAGTAAAAAAACGGGCTCAACTCGGACTGAAAGTGCATTTAAAGCAATAAAAACTGAAAATGAGTGTCACGCCTAAACCAAAGGACTTATGCACACATTTCAACATGTATTTAGTTCAGGTTGACATTCTGAAGCCTAAATGAGCATTAATTTGACTACACAACTTATTCCTATGAAGATACATTCAAAGTAAAAAAATGGCTCAACTCGGACTGAAAGTGCATTTAAAGCAATAAAAACTGAAAATGAGTGTCACGCCTAAACCAAAGGACTTATGCACACATTTCAACATGTATTTAGTTCAGGTTGACCTCCTGAACCCTAAATGAGCATTAATTTGACTACACAACTCATTCCTATGAAGGTACATTAAAAGTCACAAAACGTGCTCAACTAGGCCTGAAAGTGCATTTAAAGCAATAAAAACTCAAAATGAGTTTCACGCCTAAATCAAAGGACTTATGCACACATTTCAACATGTATTTAGTTTAGGTTGACCTCCTGAAGCCTAAATGAGCATTAATTTGATCACACAACTCATTCCCATGAAGATACATTCAAAGTCAGCAAGTGCCCTGCTCTGTCTGAAAATGCATTTGAATCAATAAAAACTAAAATTGAGTGTCATGCCTAAACCAAAGGACGTCTGCACACATTTCAACGTCTAAAGTGTTGTTTCCGATGCCTGCTAGTGTATGTGTGCGTGCGTGTGTGAGAGTGTGTAAGTGTGTGCGTGTGTTTGTGTGTGTTTGTGTGGGTGCGTGCGTGTGTGTGTTGTGCGCACCCCCCCCCCCCCCCAAAAAGTACTGTATTCGGATAAAAATGACGAATTACTCAGAGGTTTTAACTTTTGCTTGCACTTGATTTGTTCTGACACCGACGACGTCCACCAATGACAGCCCGAGTGGATCGAGCCCACGTGGTGTGAGAGCAGGGGGAGGTGAAAAGATGCAAAGCCTAGGTGATTGGCTGTGCATCTTTCAGTCTTCCACGTGGGTTAGTCTTTGATCTTCAATCAGTGTCCAAATGTTGTTTACATGCGTAGCGTGTGCGGATGTGTGTGCCTCTCATGAGTTTGTGTGTGTGTTTGCGCGCGCGTGATCGTGTGCCCATACATGTGTGAGTGTTTCTTTGATCTAAATCATCGTTGGTGTGTTGTTTACGATACGTGCTCGTCTGTGCGTACGTTTGTGTGAGTGTGTGTGCGTGCGTTTGTGTGTGTGCTTGCTGCGTGCTGGCGCGCTCGGAAGCGTGTGTGTCACAGAGAAAGAGAGGGAGCGGGATCGCTGGCCTGTATGTACTCTATGTGAAACACACAGGACATTTGTAATTTCGTCCCTTTCACATTTTTTGGCTTTTTAAAAATAAAACTTATTTCATCAATGGTTCATAATGAGTGTCACGCCTAGACCAAATGACTTATGTACACATTTCAACATTTATTTAGTTCAGGTTGACCTCCTGAAGCCTAAATGAGCATTAATTTGACAACACAACTCATTCCTATGAAGGTACATTCAAAGTCACAAAACGTGCTCAACTAGGCCTGAAAGTGCATTTAAAGCAATAAAAAACTCAAAAATGAGTGTCACGCCTAAACCAAAGGACTTATGCACACATTTCAACATGTATTTAGTTCAGGTTGACCTCCTGAAGCCTAAATCACCATTAATTTGACTACACAACTTATTCCTATGAAGATACATTCAAAGTAAAAAAACGGGCTCAACTCGGACTGAAAGTGCATTTAAAGCAATAAAAACTGAAAATGAGTGTCACGCCTAAACCAAAGGACTTATGCACACATTTCAACATGTATTTAGTTCAGGTTGACGTCCTGAAGCCTAAATGGGCATTAATTTGACTACACAACTTATTCCTATGAAGATACATTCAAAGTAAAAAAACGTGCTCTACTCGGCCTGAAAATGCATTTAAAGCAATAAAAACTCAAAATGAGTGTCACACCTAAACCAAAGGATTTATGCACACATTTCAACATGTATTTTGTTCAGGTTGACCTCCTGAAGCCTAAATGAGCATTTATTTGACTACACAACTCATTCCTATGAAGGTACATTCAAAGTCACAAAACGTGCTCAACTAGGCCTGAAAGTGCATTTAAAGCAATAAAAACTCAAAATGAGTGTCACGCCTAAACCAAAGGACTTATGCACACATTTCAACATGTATTTAGTTCAGGTTGACCTCCTGAAGCCTAAACCACCATTAATTTGACTACACAACTTATTCCTATGAAGATACATTCAAAGTAAAAAAACGGGCTCAACTCGGACTGAAAGTGCATTTAAAGCAATAAAAACTGAAAATGAGTGTCACGCCTAAACCAAAGGACTTATGCACACATTTCAAGATGTATTTAGTTCAGGTTGACGTCCTGAAGCCTAAATGAGCATTAATTTGACTACACAACTTATTCCTATGAAGATACATTCAAAGTAAAAAAACGTGCTCAACTAGGCCTGAAAGTGCATTTAAAGCAATAAAAACTGAAAATGTGTGTCACGCCTAAACCAAAGGACTTATGCACACATTTCAACATGTATTTAGTTCAGGTTGACCTCCTGAAGCCTAAATGAGCATTAATTTGACTACACAACTCATTCCTATGAAGGTACATTCAAAGTCACAAAACGTGCTCAACTAGGCCTGAAAGTGCATTTAAAGCAATAAAAACTCAAAATGAGTGTCACGCCTAAACCAAAGGACTTATGCACACATTTCAACATGTATTTAGTTCAGGTTGACCTCCTGAAGCCTAAATCGCCATTAATTTGACTACACAACTTATTCCTATGAAGAAACATTCAAAGTAAAAAAACGGGCTCAACTCGGACTGAAAGTGCATTTAAAGCAATAAAAACTGAAAATGAGTGTCACGCCTAAACCAAAGGACTTATGCACACATTTCAACATGTATTTAGTTCAGGTTGACGTCCTGAAGCCTAAATGAGCATTAATTTGACTACACAACTTATTCCTATGAAGATACATTCAAAGTAAAAAAACGGGCTCAACTCGGACTGAAAGTGCATTTAAAGCAATAAAAACTGAAAATGAGTGTCACGCCTAAACCAAAGGACTTATGCACACATTTCAACATGTATTTAGTTCAGGTTGACGTCCTGAAGCCTAAATGAGCATTAATTTGACTACACAACTTATTCCTATGAAGATACATTCAAAGTAAAAAAACGTGCTCTACTCGGCCTGAAAATGCATTTAAAGCAATAAAAACTCAAAATGAGTGTCACACCTAAACCAAAGGATTTATGCACACATTTCAACATGTATTTTGTTCAGGTTGACCTCCTGAAGCCTAAATGAGCATTTATTTGACTACACAACTCATTCCTATGAAGGTACATTCAAAGTCACAAAACGTGCTCAACTAGGCCTGAAAGTGCATTTAAAGCAATGAAAACTCAAAATGAGTGTCACGCCTAAACCAAAGGACTTATGCACACATTTCAACATGTATTTAGTTCAGGTTGACCTCCTGAAGCCTAAATCACCATTAATTTGACTACACAACTTATTCCTATGAAGATACATTCAAAGTAAAAAAACGGGCTCAACTCGGACTGAAAGTGCATTTAAAGCAATAAAAACTGAAAATGAGTGTCACGCCTAAACCAAAGGACTTATGCACACATTTCAAGATGTATTTAGTTCAGGTTGACGCCCTGAAGCCTAAATGAGCATTAATTTGACTACACAACTCATTCCTATGAAGGTACATTCAAAGTCACAAAACGTGCTCAACTAGGCCTGAAAGTGCATTTAAAGCAATAAAAACTCAAAATGAGTGTCACGCCTAAACCAAAGGACTTATGCACACATTTCAACATGTATTTAGTTCAGGTTGACATTCTGAAGCCTAAATGAGCATTAATTTGACTACACAACTTATTCCTATGAAGATACATTCAAAGTAAAAAAACGGCTCAACTAGGCCTGAAAGTGCATTTAAAGCAATAAAAACTCAAAATGAGTGTCACGCCTAAACCAAAGGACTTATGCACACATTTCAACATGTATTTAGTTCAGGTTGACCTCCTGAAGCCTAAATGAGTACAATTTGACTATACAACTTATTCCTATGAAGATACATTCAAAGTAAAAAAACGGGCTCAACTCGGACTGAAAGTGCATTTAAAGCAATAAAAACTGAAAATGAGTGTCACGCCTAAACCAAAGGACTTATGCACACATTTCAACATGTATTTAGTTCAGGTTGACGTCCTGAAGCCTAAATGGGCATTAATTTGACTACACAACTTATTCCTATGAAGATACATTCAAAGTAAAAAAACGTGCTCTACTCGGCCTGAAAATGCATTTAAAGCAATAAAAACTCAAAATGAGTGTCACACCTAAACCAAAGGATTTATGCACACATTTCAACATGTATTTTGTTCAGGTTGACCTCCTGAAGCCTAAATGAGCATTTATTTGACTACACAACTCATTCCTATGAAGGTACATTCAAAGTCACAAAACGTGCTCAACTAGGCCTGAAAGTGCATTTAAAGCAATAAAAACTCAAAATGAGTGTCACGCCTAAACCAAAGGACTTATGCACACATTTCAACATGTATTTAGTTCAGGTTGACCTCCTGAAGCCTAAACCACCATTAATTTGACTACACAACTTATTCCTATGAAGATACATTCAAAGTAAAAAAACGGGCTCAACTCGGACTGAAAGTGCATTTAAAGCAATAAAAACTGAAAATGAGTGTCACGCCTAAACCAAAGGACTTATGCACACATTTCAAGATGTATTTAGTTCAGGTTGACGTCCTGAAGCCTAAATGAGCATTAATTTGACTACACAACTTATTCCTATGAAGATACATTCAAAGTAAAAAAACGTGCTCTACTCGGCCTGAAAATGCATTTAAAGCAATAAAAACTCAAAATGAGTGTCACGCCTAAACCAAAGGCCTTATGCACACATTTCAACATGTATTTAGTTCAGGTTGACCTCCTGAAGACTAAATGAGCATTTATTTGACTACACAACTCATTCCTATGAAGGTACATTCAAAGTCACAAAACGTGCTCAACTCGGACTGAAAGTGCATTTAAAGCAATAAAAACTGAAAATGTGTGTCACGCCTAAACCAAAGGACTTATGCACACATTTCAACATGTATTTAGTTCAGGTTGACCTCCTGAAGCCTAAATGAGCATTAATTTGACTACACAACTCATTCCTATGAAGGTACATTCAAAGTCACAAAACGTGCTCAACTAGGCCTGAAAGTGCATTTAAAGCAATAAAAACTGAAAATGTGTGTCACGCCTAAACCAAAGGACTTATGCACACATTTCAACATGTATTTAGTTCAGGTTGACCTCCTGAAGCCTAAATGAGCATTAATTTGACTACACAACTCATTCCTATGAAGGTACATTCAAAGTCACAAAACGTGCTCAACTAGGCCTGAAAGTGCATTTAAAGCAATAAAAACTCAAAATGAGTGTCACGCCTAAACCAAAGGACTTATGCACACATTTCAACATGTATTTAGTTCAGGTTGACCTCCTGAAGCCTAAATCACCATTAATTTGACTACACAACTTATTCCTATGAAGAAACATTCAAAGTAAAAAAACGGGCTCAACTCGGACTGAAAGTGCATTTAAAGCAATAAAAACTGAAAATGAGTGTCACGCCTAAACCAAAGGACTTATGCACACATTTCAACATGTATTTAGTTCAGGTTGACGTCCTGAAGCCTAAATGAGCATTAATTTGACTACACAACTTATTCCTATGAAGATACATTCAAAGTAAAAAAACGGGCTCAACTCGGACTGAAAGTGCATTTAAAGCAATAATAACTGAAAATGAGTGTCACGCCTAAACCAAAGGACTTATGCACACATTTCAACATGTATTTAGTTCAGGTTGACGTCCTGAAGCCTAAATGAGCATTAATTTGACTACACAACTTATTCCTATGAAGATACATTCAAAGTAAAAAAACGTGCTCTACTCGGCCTGAAAATGCATTTAAAGCAATAAAAACTCAAAATGAGTGTCACACCTAAACCAAAGGATTTATGCACACATTTCAACATGTATTTTGTTCAGGTTGACCTCCTGAAGCCTAAATGAGCATTTATTTGACTACACAACTCATTCCTATGAAGGTACATTCAAAGTCACAAAACGTGCTCAACTAGGCCTGAAAGTGCATTTAAAGCAATGAAAACTCAAAATGAGTGTCACGCCTAAACCAAAGGACTTATGCACACATTTCAACATGTATTTAGTTCAGGTTGACCTCCTGAAGCCTAAATCACCATTAATTTGACTACACAACTTATTCCTATGAAGATACATTCAAAGTAAAAAAACGGGCTCAACTCGGACTGAAAGTGCATTTAAAGCAATAAAAACTGAAAATGAGTGTCACGCCTAAACCAAAGGACTTATGCACACATTTCAAGATGTATTTAGTTCAGGTTGACGTCCTGAAGCCTAAATGAGCATTAATTTGACTACACAACTCATTCCTATGAAGGTACATTCAAAGTCACAAAACGTGCTCAACTAGGCCTGAAAGTGCATTTAAAGCAATAAAAACTCAAAATGAGTGTCACGCCTAAACCAAAGGACTTATGCACACATTTCAACATGTATTTAGTTCAGGTTGACATTCTGAAGCCTAAATGAGCATTAATTTGACTACACAACTTATTCCTATGAAGATACATTCAAAGTAAAAAAACGGCTCAACTCGGACTGAAAGTGCATTTAAAGCAATAATAACTGAAAATGAGTGTCACGCCTAAACCAAAGGACTTATGCACCCATTTCAACACGTATATAGTTCAGGTTGACCTCCTGAAGCCTAAATGAGCATTAATTTGACTACACAACTCATTCCTATGAAGGTACATTCAAAGTCACAAAACGTGCTCAACTAGGCCTGAAAGTGCATTTAAAGCAATAAAAACTCAAAATGAGTGTCACGCCTAAACCAAAGGACTTATGCACACATTTCAACATGTATTTAGTTCAGGTTGACCTCCTGAAGCCTAAATGAGTACAATTTGACTATACAACTTATTCCTATGAAGATACATTCAAAGTAAAAAAACGGGCTCAACTCGGACTGAAAGTGCATTTAAAGCAATAAAAACTGAAAATGAGTGTCACGCCTAAACCAAAGGACTTATGCACACATTTCAACATGTATTTAGTTCAGGTTGACATTCTGAAGCCTAAATGAGCATTAATTTGACTACACAACTTATTCCTATGAAGATACATTCAAAGTAAAAAAATGGCTCAACTCGGACTGAAAGTGCATTTAAAGCAATAAAAACTGAAAATGAGTGTCACGCCTAAACCAAAGGACTTATGCACACATTTCAACATGTATTTAGTTCAGGTTGACCTCCTGAAGCCTAAATGAGCATTAATTTGACTACACAACTCATTCCTATGAAGGTACATTAAAAGTCACAAAACGTGCTCAACTAGGCCTGAAAGTGCATTTAAAGCAATAAAAACTCAAAATGAGTTTCACGCCTAAATCAAAGGACTTATGCACACATTTCAACATGTATTTAGTTTAGGTTGACCTCCTGAAGCCTAAATGAGCATTAATTTGATCACACAACTCATTCCCATGAAGATACATTCAAAGTCAGCAAGTGCCCTGCTCTGTCTGAAAATGCATTTGAATCAATAAAAACTAAAATTGAGTGTCATGCCTAAACCAAAGGACGTCTGCACACATTTCAACGTCTAAAGTGTTGTTTCCGATGCCTGCTAGTGTATGTGTGCGTGCGTGTGTGAGAGTGTGTAAGTGTGTGCGTGTGTTTGTGTGTGTTTGTGTGGGTGCGTGCGTGTGTGTGTTGTGCGCACCCCCCCCCCCCAAAAAGTACTGTATTCGGATAAAAATGACAAATTACTCAGAGGTTTTAACTTTTGCTTGCACTTGATTTGTTCTGACACCGACGACGTCCACCAATGACAGCCCGAGTGGATCGAGCCCACGTGGTGTGAGAGCAGGGGGAGGTGAAAAGATGCAAAGCCTAGGTGATTGGCTGTGCATCTTTCAGTCTTCCACGTGGGTTAGTCTTTGATCTTCAATCAGTGTCCAAATGTTGTTTACATGCGTAGCGTGTGCGGATGTGTGTGCCTCTCATGAGTTTGTGTGTGTGTTTGCGCGCGCGTGATCGTGTGCCCATACATGTGTGAGTGTTTCTTTGATCTAAATCATCGTTGGTGTGTTGTTTACGATACGTGCTCGTCTGTGCGTACGTTTGTGTGAGTGTGTGTGCGTGCGTTTGTGTGTGTGCTTGCTGCGTGCTGGCGCGCTCGGAAGCGTGTGTGTCACAGAGAAAGAGAGGGAGCGGGATCGCTGGCCTGTATGTACTCTATGTGAAACACACAGGACATTTGTAATTTCGTCCCTTTCACATTTTTTGGCTTTTTTAAAAATAAAACTTATTTCATCAATGGTTCATAATGAGTGTCACGCCTAGACCAAATGACTTATGCACACATTTCAACATTTATTTAGTTCAGGTTGACCTCCTGAAGCCTAAATGAGCATTAATTTGACAACACAACTCATTCCTATGAAGGTACATTCAAAGTAAAAAAACGTGCTCAACTAGGCCTGAAAGTGCATTTAAAGCAATAAAAACTCAAAATGAGAGTCACGCCTAAACCAAAGGACTTATGCACACATTTCAACATGTATTTAGTTCAGGTTGACCTCCTGAAGCCTAAATCACCATTAATTTGATCACACAACTCATTCCTATGAAGACACATTCAAACTCAGAAACGTGCTCTACTCGGCCTGAAAGTGCATTTAAAGCAATAAAAACTGAAAATGTGTGTCACGCCTAAACCAAAGGACTTATGCACACATTTCAACATGTATTTAGTTCAGGTTGACCTCCTGAAGCCTAAATGAGCATTAATTTGACTACACAACTCATTCCTATGAAGGTACATTCAAAGTCACAAAACGTGCTCAACTAGGCCTGAAAGTGCATTTAAAGCAATAAAAACTGAAAATGAGTGTCACGCCTAAACCAAAGGACTTATGCACACATTTCAACATGTATTTAGTTCAGGTTGACGTCCTGAAGCCTAAATGAGCATTAATTTGACTACACAACTTATTCCTATGAAGATACATTCAAAGTAAAAAAACGGGCTCAACTCGGACTGAAAGTGCATTTAAAGCAATAAAAACTGAAAATGAGTGTCACGCCTAAACCAAAGGACTTATGCACATATTTCAACATGTATTTAGTTCAGGTTGACGTCCTGAAGCCTAAATGAGCATTAATTTGACTACACAACTTATTCCTATGAAGATACATTCAAAGTAAAAAAACGTGCTCTACTCGGCCTGAAAATGCATTTAAAGCAATAAAAACTCAAAATGAGTGTCACACCTAAACCAAAGGATTTATGCACACATTTCAACATGTATTTTGTTCAGGTTGACCTCCTGAAGCCTAAATGAGCATTTATTTGACTACACAACTCATTCCTATGAAGGTACATTCAAAGTCACAAAACGTGCTCAACTAGGCCTGAAAGTGCATTTAAAGCAATGAAAACTCAAAATGAGTGTCACGCCTAAACCAAAGGACTTATGCACACATTTCAACATGTATTTAGTTCAGGTTGACCTCCTGAAGCCTAAATCACCATTAATTTGACTACACAACTTATTCCTATGAAGATACATTCAAAGTAAAAAAACGGGCTCAACTCGGACTGAAAGTGCATTTAAAGCAATAAAAACTGAAAATGAGTGTCACGCCTAAACCAAAGGACTTATGCACACATTTCAAGATGTATTTAGTTCAGGTTGACGTCCTGAAGCCTAAATGAGCATTAATTTGACTACACAACTCATTCCTATGAAGGTACATTCAAAGTCACAAAACGTGCTCAACTAGGCCTGAAAGTGCATTTAAAGCAATAAAAACTCAAAATGAGTGTCACGCCTAAACCAAAGGACTTATGCACACATTTCAACATGTATTTAGTTCAGGTTGACATTCTGAAGCCTAAATGAGCATTAATTTGACTACACAACTTATTCCTATGAAGATACATTCAAAGTAAAAAAACGGCTCAACTCGGACTGAAAGTGCATTTAAAGCAATAATAACTGAAAATGAGTGTCACGCCTAAACCAAAGGACTTATGCACACATTTCAACACGTATATAGTTCAGGTTGACCTCCTGAAGCCTAAATGAGCATTAATTTGACTACACAACTCATTCCTATGAAGGTACATTCAAAGTCACAAAACGTGCTCAACTAGGCCTGAAAGTGCATTTAAAGCAATAAAAACTCAAAATGAGTGTCACGCCTAAACCAAAGGACTTATGCACACATTTCAACATGTATTTAGTTCAGGTTGACCTCCTGAAGCCTAAATGAGTACAATTTGACTATACAACTTATTCCTATGAAGATACATTCAAAGTAAAAAAACGGGCTCAACTCGGACTGAAAGTGCATTTAAAGCAATAAAAACTGAAAATGAGTGTCACGCCTAAACCAAAGGACTTATGCACACATTTCAACATGTATTTAGTTCAGGTTGACATTCTGAAGCCTAAATGAGCATTAATTTGACTACACAACTTATTCCTATGAAGATACATTCAAAGTAAAAAAATGGCTCAACTCGGACTGAAAGTGCATTTAAAGCAATAAAAACTGAAAATGAGTGTCACGCCTAAACCAAAGGACTTATGCACACATTTCAACATGTATTTAGTTCAGGTTGACCTCCTGAAGCCTAAATGAGCATTAATTTGACTACACAACTCATTCCTATGAAGGTACATTAAAAGTCACAAAACGTGCTCAACTAGGCCTGAAAGTGCATTTAAAGCAATAAAAACTCAAAATGAGTTTCACGCCTAAATCAAAGGACTTATGCACACATTTCAACATGTATTTAGTTTAGGTTGACCTCCTGAAGCCTAAATGAGCATTAATTTGATCACACAACTCATTCCCATGAAGATACATTCAAAGTCAGCAAGTGCCCTGCTCTGTCTGAAAATGCATTTGAATCAATAAAAACTAAAATTGAGTGTCATGCCTAAACCAAAGGACGTCTGCACACATTTCAACGTCTAAAGTGTTGTTTCCGATGCCTGCTAGTGTATGTGTGCGTGCGTGTGTGAGAGTGTGTAAGTGTGTGCGTGTGTTTGTGTGTGTTTGTGTGGGTGCGTGCGTGTGTGTGTTGTGCGCACCCCCCCCCCCCAAAAAGTACTGTATTCGGATAAAAATGACAAATTACTCAGAGGTTTTAACTTTTGCTTGCACTTGATTTGTTCTGACACCGACGACGTCCACCAATGACAGCCCGAGTGGATCGAGCCCACGTGGTGTGAGAGCAGGGGGAGGTGAAAAGATGCAAAACCTAGGTGATTGGCTGTGCATCTTTCAGTCTTCCACGTGGGTTAGTCTTTGATCTTCAATCAGTGTCCAAATGTTGTTTACATGCGTAGCGTGTGCGGATGTGTGTGCCTCTCATGAGTTTGTGTGTGTGTTTGCGCGCGCGTGATCGTGTGCCCATACATGTGTGAGTGTTTCTTTGATCTAAATCATCGTTGGTGTGTTGTTTACGATACGTGCTCGTCTGTGCGTACGTTTGTGTGAGTGTGTGTGCGTGCGTTTGTGTGTGTGCTTGCTGCGTGCTGGCGCGCTCGGAAGCGTGTGTGTCACAGAGAAAGAGAGGGAGCGGGATCGCTGGCCTGTATGTACTCTATGTGAAACACACAGGACATTTGTAATTTCGTCCCTTTCACATTTTTTGGCTTTTTTAAAAATAAAACTTATTTCATCAATGGTTCATAATGAGTGTCACGCCTAGACCAAATGACTTATGCACACATTTCAACATTTATTTAGTTCAGGTTGACCTCCTGAAGCCTAAATGAGCATTAATTTGACAACACAACTCATTCCTATGAAGGTACATTCAAAGTAAAAAAACGTGCTCAACTAGGCCTGAAAGTGCATTTAAAGCAATAAAAACTCAAAATGAGAGTCACGCCTAAACCAAAGGACTTATGCACACATTTCAACATGTATTTAGTTCAGGTTGACCTCCTGAAGCCTAAATCACCATTAATTTGATCACACAACTCATTCCTATGAAGACACATTCAAACTCAGAAACGTGCTCTACTCGGCCTGAAAGTGCATTTAAAGCAATAAAAACTGAAAATGTGTGTCACGCCTAAACCAAAGGACTTATGCACACATTTCAACATGTATTTAGTTCAGGTTGACCTCCTGAAGCCTAAATGAGCATTAATTTGACTACACAACTCATTCCTATGAAGGTACATTCAAAGTCACAAAACGTGCTCAACTAGGCCTGAAAGTGCATTTAAAGCAATAAAAACTCAAAATGAGTGTCACGCCTAAACCAAAGGACTTATGCACACATTTCAACATGTATTTAGTTCAGGTTGACCTCCTGAAGCCTAAATCACCATTAATTTGACTACACAACTTATTCCTATGAAGAAACATTCAAAGTAAAAAAACGGGCTCAACTCGGACTGAAAGTGCATTTAAAGCAATAAAAACTGAAAATGAGTGTCACGCCTAAACCAAAGGACTTATGCACACATTTCAACATGTATTTAGTTCAGGTTGACGTCCTGAAGCCTAAATGAGCATTAATTTGACTACACAACTTATTCCTATGAAGATACATTCAAAGTAAAAAAACGGGCTCAACTCGGACTGAAAGTGCATTTAAAGCAATAAAAACTGAAAATGAGTGTCACGCCTAAACCAAAGGACTTATGCACACATTTCAACATGTATTTAGTTCAGGTTGACGTCCTGAAGCCTAAATGAGCATTAATTTGACTACACAACTTATTCCTATGAAGATACATTCAAAGTAAAACAACGTGCTCTACTCGGCCTGAAAATGCATTTAAAGCAATAAAAACTCAAAATGAGTGTCACACCTAAACCAAAGGATTTATGCACACATTTCAACTTGTATTTTGTTCAGGTTGACCTCCTGAAGCCTAAATGAGCATTTATTTGACTACACAACTCATTCCTATGAAGGTACATTCAAAGTCACAAAACGTGCTCAACTAGGCCTGAAAGTGCATTTAAAGCAATAAAAACTCAAAATGAGTGTCACGCCTAAACCAAAGGACTTATGCACACATTTCAACATGTATTTAGTTCAGGTTGACCTCCTGAAGCCGAAATCACCATTAATTTGACTACACAACTTATTCCTATGAAGATACATTCAAAGTAATAAAACGGGCTCAACTCGGACTGAAAGTGCATTTAAAGCAATAAAAACTGAAAATGAGTGTCACGCCTAAACCAAAGGACTTATGCACACATTTCAAGATGTATTTAGTTCAGGTTGACGTCCTGAAGCCTAAATGAGCATTAATTTGACTACACAACTCATTCCTATGAAGGTACATTCAAAGTCACAAAACGTGCTCAACTAGGCCTGAAAGTGCATTTAAAGCAATAAAAACTCAAAATGAGTGTCACGCCTAAACCAAAGGACTTATGCACACATTTCAACATGTATTTAGTTCAGGTTGACATTCTGAAGCCTAAATGAGCATTAATTTGACTACACAACTTATTCCTATGAAGATACATTCAAAGTAAAAAAACGGCTCAACTCGGACTGAAAGTGCATTTAAAGCAATAATAACTGAAAATGAGTGTCACGCCTAAACCAAAGGACTTATGCACACATTTCAACATGTATATAGTTCAGGTTGACCTCCTGAAGCCTAAATGAGTATAATTTGACTACACAACTTATTCCTATGAAGATACATTCAAAGTAAAAAAACGGGCTCAACTCGGACTGAAAGTGCATTTAAAGCAATAAAAACTGAAAATGAGTGTCACGCCTAAACCAAAGGACTTATGCACACATTTCAACATGTATTTAGTTCAGGTTGACATTCTGAAGCCTAAATGAGCATTAATTTGACTACACAACTTATTCCTATGAAGATACATTCAAAGTAAAAAAATGGCTCAACTCGGACTGAAAGTGCATTTAAAGCAATAAAAACTGAAAATGAGTGTCACGCCTAAACCAAAGGACTTATGCACACATTTCAACATGTATTTAGTTCAGGTTGACCTCCTGAACCCTAAATGAGCATTAATTTGACTACACAACTCATTCCTATGAAGGTACATTAAAAGTCACAAAACGTGCTCAACTAGGCCTGAAAGTGCATTTAAAGCAATAAAAACTCAAAATGAGTTTCACGCCTAAATCAAAGGACTTATGCACACATTTCAACATGTATTTAGTTTAGGTTGACCTCCTGAAGCCTAAATGAGCATTAATTTGATCACACAACTCATTCCCATGAAGATACATTCAAAGTCAGCAAGTGCCCTGCTCTGTCTGAAAATGCATTTGAATCAATAAAAACTAAAATTGAGTGTCATGCCTAAACCAAAGGACGTCTGCACACATTTCAACGTCTAAAGTGTTGTTTCCGATGCCTGCTAGTGTATGTGTGCGTGCGTGTGTGAGAGTGTGTAAGTGTGTGCGTGTGTTTGTGTGTGTTTGTGTGGGTGCGTGCGTGTGTGTGTTGTGCGCACCCCCCCTCCCCCAAAAAGTACTGTATTCGGATAAAAATGACGAATTACTCAGAGGTTTTAACTTTTGCTTGCACTTGATTTGTTCTGACACCGACGACGTCCACCAATGACAGCCCGAGTGGATCGAGCCCACGTGGTGTGAGAGCAGGGGGAGGTGAAAAGATGCAAAGCCTAGGTGATTGGCTGTGCATCTTTCAGTCTTCCACGTGGGTTAGTCTTTGATCTTCAATCAGTGTCCAAATGTTGTTTACATGCGTAGCGTGTGCGGATGTGTGTGCCTCTCATGAGTTTGTGTGTGTGTTTGCGCGCGTGATCGTGTGCCCATACATGTGTGAGTGTTTCTTTGATCTAAATCATCGTTGGTGTGTTGTTTACGATACGTGCTCGTCTGTGCGTACGTTTGTGTGAGTGTGTGTGCGTGCGTTTGTGTGTGTGCTTGCTGCGTGCTGGCGCGCTCGGAAGCGTGTGTGTCACAGAGAAAGAGAGGGAGCGGGATCGCTGGCCTGTATGTACTCTATGTGAAACACACAGGACATTTGTAATTTCGTCCCTTTCACATTTTTTGGCTTTTTTAAAAATAAAACTTATTTCATCAATGGTTCATAATGAGTGTCACGCCTAGACCAAATGACTTATGCACACATTTCAACATTTATTTAGTTCAGGTTGACCTCCTGAAGCCTAAATGAGCATTAATTTGACAACACAACTCATTCCTATGAAGGTACATTCAAAGTCACAAAACGTGCTCAACTAGGCCTGAAAGTGCATTTAAAGCAATAAAAAACTCAAAAATGAGTGTCACGCCTAAACCAAAGGACTTATGCACACATTTCAACATGTATTTAGTTCAGGTTGACCTCCTGAGGCCTAAATCACCATTAATTTGACTACACAACTTATTCCTATGAAGATACATTCAAAGTAAAAAAACGGGCTCAACTCGGACTGAAAGTGCATTTAAAGCAATAAAAACTGAAAATGAGTGTCACGCCTAAACCAAAGGACTTATGCACACATTTCAACATGTATTTAGTTCAGGTTGACGTCCTGAAGCCTAAATGGGCATTAATTTGACTACACAACTTATTCCTATGAAGATACATTCAAAGTAAAAAAACGTGCTCTACTCGGCCTGAAAATGCATTTAAAGCAATAAAAACTCAAAATGAGTGTCACACCTAAACCAAAGGATTTATGCACACATTTCAACATGTATTTTGTTCAGGTTGACCTCCTGAAGCCTAAATGAGCATTTATTTGACTACACAACTCATTCCTATGAAGGTACATTCAAAGTCACAAAACGTGCTCAACTAGGCCTGAAAGTGCATTTAAAGCAATAAAAACTCAAAATGAGTGTCACGCCTAAACCAAAGGACTTATGCACACATTTCAACATGTATTTAGTTCAGGTTGACCTCCTGAAGCCTAAACCACCATTAATTTGACTACACAACTTATTCCTATGAAGATACATTCAAAGTAAAAAAACGGGCTCAATTCGGACTGAAAGTGCATTTAAAGCAATAAAAACTGAAAATGAGTGTCACGCCTAAACCAAAGGACTTATGCACACATTTCAAGATGTATTTAGTTCAGGTTGACGTCCTGAAGCCTAAATGAGCATTAATTTGACTACACAACTTATTCCTATGAAGATACATTCAAAGTAAAAAAACGTGCTCTACTCGGCCTGAAAATGCATTTAAAGCAATAAAAACTCAAAATGAGTGTCACGCCTAAACCAAAGGCCTTATGCACACATTTCAACATGTATTTAGTTCAGGTTGACCTCCTGAAGACTAAATGAGCATTTATTTGACTACACAACTCATTCCTATGAAGGTACATTCAAAGTCACAAAACGTGCTCAACTCGGACTGAAAGTGCATTTAAAGCAATAAAAACTGAAAATGTGTGTCACGCCTAAACCAAAGGACTTATGCACACATTTCAACATGTATTTAGTTCAGGTTGACCTCCTGAAGCCTAAATGAGCATTAATTTGACTACACAACTCATTCCTATGAAGGTACATTCAAAGTCACAAAACGTGCTCAACTAGGCCTGAAAGTGCATTTAAAGCAATAAAAACTGAAAATGTGTGTCACGCCTAAACCAAAGGACTTATGCACACATTTCAACATGTATTTAGTTCAGGTTGACCTCCTGAAGCCTAAATGAGCATTAATTTGACTAAACAACTCATTCCTATGAAGGTACATTCAAAGTCACAAAACGTGCTCAACTAGGCCTGAAAGTGCATTTAAAGCAATAAAAACTCAAAATGAGTGTCACGCCTAAACCAAAGGACTTATGCACACATTTCAACATGTATTTAGTTCAGGTTGACCTCCTGAAGCCTAAATCACCATTAATTTGATCACACAACTCATTCCTATGAAGACACATTCAAACTCAGAAACGTGCTCTACTCGGCCTGAAAATGCATTTAAAGCAATAAAATCTGAAAATGAGTGTCACGCCAAAACCAAAGGACTTATGCACACATTTCAACATGTATTTAGTTCAGGTTGACCTCCTGAAGACTAAATGAGCATTTATTTGACTACACAACTCATTCCTATGAAGGTACATTCAAAGTCACAAAACGTGCTCAACTCGGACTGAAAGTGCATTTAAAGCAATAAAAACTGAAAATGTGTGTCACGCCTAAACCAAAGGACTTATGCACACATTTCAACATGTATTTAGTTCAGGTTGACCTCCTGAAGCCTAAATGAGCATTAATTTGACTACACAACTCATTCCTATGAAGGTACATTCAAAGTCACAAAACGTGCTCAACTAGGCCTGAAAGTGCATTTAAAGCAATAAAAACTCAAAATGAGTGTCACGCCTAAACCAAAGGACTTATGCACACATTTCAACATGTATTTAGTTCAGGTTGACCTCCTGAAGCCTAAATCACCATTAATTTGACTACACAACTTATTCCTATGAAGAAACATTCAAAGTAAAAAAAACGGGCTCAACTCGGACTGAAAGTGCATTTAAAGCAATAAAAACTGAAAATGAGTGTCACGCCTAAACCAAAGGACTTATGCACACATTTCAACATGTATTTAGTTCAGGTTGACGTCCTGAAGCCTAAATGAGCATTAATTTGACTACACAACTTATTCCTATGAAGATACATTCAAAGTAAAAAAACGTGCTCTACTCGGCCTGAAAATGCATTTAAAGCAATAAAAACTCAAAATGAGTGTCGCGCCTAAACCAAAGGCCTTACGCACACATTTCAACATGTATTTAGTTCAGGTTGACCTCCTGAAGCCTAAATGAGCATTAATTTGACTACACAACTCATTCCTATGAAGGTACATTCAAAGTCACAAAACGTGCTCAACTAGGCCTGAAAGTGCATTTAAAGCAATAAAAACTCAAAATGAGTGTCACGCCTAAACCAAAGGACTTATGCACACATTTCAACATGTATTTAGTTCAGGTTGACATTCTGAAGCCTAAATGAGCATTAATTTGACTACACAACTTATTCCTATGAAGATACATTCAAAGTAAAAAAACGGCTCAACTCGGACTGAAAGTGCATTTAAAGCAATAATAACTGAAAATGAGTGTCACGCCTAAACCAAAGGACTTATGCACACATTTCAACATGTATATAGTTCAGGTTGACCTCCTGAAGCCTAAATGAGCATTAATTTGACTACACAACTCATTCCTATGAAGGTACATTCAAAGTCACAAAACGTGCTCAACTAGGCCTGAAAGTGCATTTAAAGCAATAAAAACTCAAAATGAGTGTCACGCCTAAACCAAAGGACTTATGCACACATTTCAACATGTATTTAGTTCAGGTTGACCTCCTGAAGCCTAAATGAGTATAATTTGACTACACAACTTATTCCTATGAAGATACATTCAAAGTAAAAAAACGGGCTCAACTCGGACTGAAAGTGCATTTAAAGCAATAAAAACTGAAAATGAGTGTCACGCCTAAACCAAAGGACTTATGCACACATTTCAACATGTATTTAGTTCAGGTTGACATTCTGAAGCCTAAATGAGCATTAATTTGACTACACAACTTATTCCTATGAAGATACATTCAAAGTAAAAAAATGGCTCAACTCGGACTGAAAGTGCATTTAAAGCAATAAAAACTGAAAATGAGTGTCACGCCTAAACCAAAGGACTTATGCACA
This sequence comes from Hippocampus zosterae, assembly GCF_025434085.1. Classification (NCBI taxonomy): domain Eukaryota; kingdom Metazoa; phylum Chordata; class Actinopteri; order Syngnathiformes; family Syngnathidae; genus Hippocampus; species Hippocampus zosterae. Next base: position 1,784,094 of record NC_067460.1, read on the forward strand.
CATTTCAACATGTATTTAGTTCAGGTTGACCTCCTGAACCCTAAATGAGCATTAATTTGACTACACAACTCATTCCTATGAAGGTACATTAAAAGTCACAAAACGTGCTCAACTAGGCCTGAAAGTGCATTTAAAGCAATAAAAACTCAAAATGAGTGTCACGCCTAAACCAAAGGACTTATGCACACATTTCAACATGTATTTAGTTCAGGTTGACATTCTGAAGCCTAAATGAGCATTAATTTGACTACACAACTTATTCCTATGAAGATACATTCAAAGTAAAAAAACGGCTCAACTCGGACTGAAAGTGCATTTAAAGCAATAATAACTGAAAATGAGTGTCACGCCTAAACCAAAGGACTTATGCACACATTTCAACATGTATATAGTTCAGGTTGACCTCCTGAAGCCTAAATGAGCATTAATTTGACTACACAACTCATTCCTATGAAGGTACATTCAAAGTCACAAAACGTGCTCAACTAGGCCTGAAAGTGCATTTAAAGCAATAAAAACTCAAAATGAGTGTCACGCCTAAACCAAAGGACTTATGCACACATTTCAACATGTATTTAGTTCAGGTTGACCTCCTGAAGCCTAAATCACCATTAATTTGACTACACAACTTATTCCTATGAAGAAACATTCAAAGTAAAAAAACGGGCTCAACTCGGACTGAAAGTGCATTTAAAGCAATAAAAACTGAAAATGAGTGTCACGCCTAAACCAAAGGACTTATGCACACATTTCAACATGTATTTAGTTCAGGTTGACGTCCTGAAGCCTAAATGAGCATTAATTTGACTACACAACTTATTCCTATGAAGATACATTCAAAGTAAAAAAACGGGCTCAACTCGGACTGAAAGTGCATTTAAAGCAATAAAAACTGAAAATGAGTGTCACGCCTAAACCAAAGGACTTATGCACACATTTCAACATGTATTTAGTTCAGGTTGACGTCCTGAAGCCTAAATGAGCATTAATTTGACTACACAACTTATTCCTATGAAGATACATTCAAAAGTAAAACAACGTGCTCTACTCGGCCTGAAAATGCATTTAAAGCAATAAAAACTCAAAATGAGTGTCACACCTAAACCAAAGGATTTATGCACACATTTCAACTTGTATTTTGTTCAGGTTGACCTCCTGAAGCCTAAATGAGCATTTATTTGACTACACAACTCATTCCTATGAAGGTACATTCAAAGTCACAAAACGTGCTCAACTAGGCCTGAAAGTGCATTTAAAGCAATAAAAACTCAAAATGAGTGTCACGCCTAAACCAAAGGACTTATGCACACATTTCAACATGTATTTAGTTCAGGTTGACCTCCTGAAGCCTAAATCACCATTAATTTGACTACACAACTTATTCCTATGAAGATACATTCAAAGTAAAAAAACGGGCTCAACTCGGACTGAAAGTGCATTTAAAGCAATAAAAACTGAAAATGAGTGTCACGCCTAAACCAAAGGACTTATGCACACATTTCAAGATGTATTTAGTTCAGGTTGACGTCCTGAAGCCTAAATGAGCATTAATTTGACTACACAACTCATTCCTATGAAGGTACATTCAAAGTCACAAAACGTGCTCAACTAGGCCTGAAAGTGCATTTAAAGCAATAAAAACTCAAAATGAGTGTCACGCCTAAACCAAAGGACTTATGCACACATTTCAACATGTATTTAGTTCAGGTTGACATTCTGAAGCCTAAATGAGCATTAATTTGACTACACAACTTATTCCTATGAAGATACATTCAAAGTAAAAAAACGGCTCAACTCGGACTGAAAGTGCATTTAAAGCAATAATAACTGAAAATGAGTGTCACGCCTAAACCAAAGGACTTATGCACACATTTCAACATGTATATAGTTCAGGTTGACCTCCTGAAGCCTAAATGAGCATTAATTTGACTACACAACTCATTCCTATGAAGGTACATTCAAAGTCACAAAACGTGCTCAACTAGGCCTGAAAGTGCATTTAAAGCAATAAAAACTCAAAATGAGTGTCACGCCTAAACCAAAGGACTTATGCACACATTTCAACATGTATTTAGTTCAGGTTGACCTCCTGAAGCCTAAATGAGTATAATTTGACTACACAACTTATTCCTATGAAGATACATTCAAAGTAAAAAAACGGGCTCAACTCGGACTGAAAGTGCATTTAAAGCAATAAAAACTGAAAATGAGTGTCACGCCTAAACCAAAGGACTTATGCACACATTTCAACATGTATTTAGTTCAGGTTGACATTCTGAAGCCTAAATGAGCATTAATTTGACTACACAACTTATTCCTATGAAGATACATTCAAAGTAAAAAAATGGCTCAACTCGGACTGAAAGTGCATTTAAAGCAATAAAAACTGAAAATGAGTGTCACGCCTAAACCAAAGGACTTATGCACACATTTCAACATGTATTTAGTTCAGGTTGACCTCCTGAACCCTAAATGAGCATTAATTTGACTACACAACTCATTCCTATGAAGGTACATTAAAAGTCACAAAACGTGCTCAACTAGGCCTGAAAGTGCATTTAAAGCAATAAAAACTCAAAATGAGTTTCACGCCTAAATCAAAGGACTTATGCACACATTTCAACATGTATTTAGTTTAGGTTGACCTCCTGAAGCCTAAATGAGCATTAATTTGATCACACAACTCATTCCCATGAAGATACATTCAAAGTCAGCAAGTGCCCTGCTCTGTCTGAAAATGCATTTGAATCAATAAAAACTAAAATTGAGTGTCATGCCTAAACCAAAGGACGTCTGCACACATTTCAACGTCTAAAGTGTTGTTTCCGATGCCTGCTAGTGTATGTGTGCGTGCGTGTGTGAGAGTGTGTAAGTGTGTGCGTGTGTTTGTGTGTGTTTGTGTGGGTGCGTGCGTGTGTGTGTTGTGCGCACCCCCCCCCCCCCCAAAAAGTACTGTATTCGGATAAAAATGACAAATTACTCAGAGGTTTTAACTTTTGCTTGCACTTGATTTGTTCTGACACCTACGACGTCCACCAATGACAGCCCGAGTGGATCGAGCCCACGTGGTGTGAGAGCAGGGGGAGGTGAAAAGATGCAAAGCCTAGGTGATTGGCTGTGCATCTTTCAGTCTTCCACGTGGGTTAGTCTTTGATCTTCAATCAGTGTCCAAATGTTGTTTACATGCGTAGCGTGTGCGGATGTGTGTGCCTCTCATGAGTTTGTGTGTGTGTTTGCGCGCGCGTGATCGTGTGCCCATACATGTGTGAGTGTTTCTTTGATCTAAATCATCGTTGGTGTGTTGTTTACGATACGTGCTCGTCTGTGCGTACGTTTGTGTGAGTGTGTGTGCGTGCGTTTGTGTGTGTGCTTGCTGCGTGCTGGCGCGCTCGGAAGCGTGTGTGTCACAGAGAAAGAGAGGGAGCGGGATCGCTGGCCTGTATGTACTCTATGTGAAACACACAGGACATTTGTAATTTCGTCCCTTTCACATTTTTTGGCTTTTTTAAAAATAAAACTTATTTCATCAATGGTTCATAATGAGTGTCACGCCTAGACCAAATGACTTATGCACACATTTCAACATTTATTTAGTTCAGGTTGACCTCCTGAAGCCTAAATGAGCATTAATTTGACAACACAACTCATTCCTATGAAGGTACTTTCAAAGTCACAAAACGTGCTCAACTAGGCCTGAAAGTGCATTTAAAGCAATAAAAAACTCAAAAATGAGTGTCACGCCTAAACCAAAGGACTTATGCACACATTTCAACATGTATTTAGTTCAGGTTGACCTCCTGAAGCCTAAATCACCATTAATTTGACTACACAACTTATTCCTATGAAGATACATTCAAAGTAAAAAAACGGGCTCAACTCGGACTGAAAGTGCATTTAAAGCAATAAAAACTGAAAATGAGTGTCACGCCTAAACCAAAGGACTTATGCACACATTTCAACATGTATTTAGTTCAGGTTGACGTCCTGAAGCCTAAATGGGCATTAATTTGACTACACAACTTATTCCTATGAAGATACATTCAAAGTAAAAAAACGTGCTCTACTCGGCCTGAAAATGCATTTAAAGCAATAAAAACTCAAAATGAGTGTCACACCTAAACCAAAGGATTTATGCACACATTTCAACATGTATTTTGTTCTGGTTGACCTCCTGAAGCCTAAATGAGCATTTATTTGACTACACAACTCATTCCTATGAAGGTACATTCAAAGTCACAAAACGTGCTCAACTAGGCCTGAAAGTGCATTTAAAGCAATAAAAACTCAAAATGAGTGTCACGCCTAAACCAAAGGACTTATGCACACATTTCAACATGTATTTAGTTCAGGTTGACCTCCTGAAGCCTAAACCACCATTAATTTGACTACACAACTTATTCCTATGAAGATACATTCAAAGTAAAAAAACGGGCTCAACTCGGACTGAAAGTGCATTTAAAGCAATAAAAACTGAAAATGAGTGTCACGCCTAAACCAAAGGACTTATGCACACATTTCAAGATGTATTTAGTTCAGGTTGACGTCCTGAAGCCTAAATGAGCATTAATTTGACTACACAACTTATTCCTATGAAGATACATTCAAAGTAAAAAAACGTGCTCTACTCGGCCTGAAAATGCATTTAAAGCAATAAAAACTCAAAATGAGTGTCACGCCTAAACCAAAGGCCTTATGCACACATTTCAACATGTATTTAGTTCAGGTTGACCTCCTGAAGACTAAATGAGCATTTATTTGACTACACAACTCATTCCTATGAAGGTACATTCAAAGTCACAAAACGTGCTCAACTCGGACTGAAAGTGCATTTAAAGCAATAAAAACTGAAAATGTGTGTCACGCCTAAACCAAAGGACTTATGCACACATTTCAACATGTATTTAGTTCAGGTTGACCTCCTGAAGCCTAAATGAGCATTAATTTGACTACACAACTCATTCCTATGAAGGTACATTCAAAGTCACAAAACGTGCTCAACTAGGCCTGAAAGTGCATTTAAAGCAATAAAAACTGAAAATGTGTGTCACGCCTAAACCAAAGGACTTATGCACACATTTCAACATGTATTTAGTTCAGGTTGACCTCCTGAAGCCTAAATGAGCATTAATTTGACTACACAACTCATTCCTATGAAGGTACATTCAAAGTCACAAAACGTGCTCAACTAGGCCTGAAAGTGCATTTAAAGCAATAAAAACTCAAAATGAGTGTCACGCCTAAACCAAAGGACTTATGCACACATTTCAACATGTATTTAGTTCAGGTTGACCTCCTGAAGCCTAAATCACCATTAATTTGACTACACAACTTATTCCTATGAAGAAACATTCAAAAAAAAAAACGGGCTCAACTCGGACTGAAAGTGCATTTAAAGCAATAAAAACTGAAAATGAGTGTCACGCCTAAACCAAAGGACTTATGCACACATTTCAACATGTATTTAGTTCAGGTTGACGTCCTGAAGCCTAAATGAGCATTAATTTGACTACACAACTTATTCCTATGAAGATACATTCAAAGTAAAAAAACGGGCTCAACTCGGACTGAAAGTGCATTTAAAGCAATAAAAACTGAAAATGAGTGTCACGCCTAAACCAAAGGACTTATGCACACATTTCAACATGTATTTAGTTCAGGTTGACGTCCTGAAGCCTAAATGAGCATTAATTTGACTACACAACTTATTCCTATGAAGATACATTCAAAGTAAAAAAACGTGCTTTACTCGGCCTGAAAATGCATTTAAAGCAATAAAAACTCAAAATGAGTGTCACACCTAAACCAAAGGATTTATGCACACATTTCAACATGTATTTTGTTCAGGTTGACCTCCTGAAGCCTAAATGAGCATTTATTTGACTACACAACTCATTCCTATGAAGGTACATTCAAAGTCACAAAACGTGCTCATCTAGGCCTGAAAGTGCATTTAAAGCAATGAAAACTCAAAATGAGTGTCACGCCTAAACCAAAGGACTTATGCACACATTTCAACATGTATTTAGTTCAGGTTGACCTCCTGAAGCCTAAATCACCATTATTTTGACTACACAACTTATTCCTATGAAGATACATTCAAAGTAAAAAAACGGGCTCAACTCGGACTGAAAGTGCATTTAAAGCAATAAAAACTGAAAATGAGTGTCACGCCTAAACCAAAGGACTTATGCACACATGTCAAGATGTATTTAGTTCAGGTTGACGTCCTGAAGCCTAAATGAGCATTAATTTGACTACACAACTCATTCCTATGAAGGTACATTCAAAGTCACAAAACGTGCTCAACTAGGCCTGAAAGTGCATTTAAAGCAATAAAAACTCAAAATGAGTGTCACGCCTAAACCAAAGGACTTATGCACACATTTCAACATGTATTTAGTTCAGGTTGACATTCTGAAGCCTAAATGAGCATTAATTTGACTACACAACTTATTCCTATGAAGATACATTCAAAGTAAAAAAACGGCTCAACTCGGACTGAAAGTGCATTTAAAGCAATAATAACTGAAAATGAGTGTCACGCCTAAACCAAAGGACTTATGCACACATTTCAACACGTATATAGTTCAGGTTGACCTCCTGAAGCCTAAATGAGCATTAATTTGACTACACAACTCATTCCTATGAAGGTACATTCAAAGTCACAAAACGTGCTCAACTAGGCCTGAAAGTGCATTTAAAGCAATAAAAACTCAAAATGAGTGTCACGCCTAAACCAAAGGACTTATGCACATATTTCAACATGTATTTAGTTCAGGTTGACCTCCTGAAGCCTAAATGAGTACAATTTGACTATACAACTTATTCCTATGAAGATACATTCAAAGTAAAAAAATGGCTCAACTCGGACTGAAAGTGCATTTAAAGCAATAAAAACTGAAAATGAGTGTCACGCCTAAACCAAAGGACTTATGCACACATTTCAACATGTATTTAGTTCAGGTTGACCTCCTGAAGCCTAAATGAGCATTAATTTGACTACACAACTCATTCCTATGAAGGTACATTAAAAGTCACAAAACGTGCTCAACTAGGCCTGAAAGTGCATTTAAAGCAATAAAAACTCAAAATGAGTTTCACGCCTAAATCAAAGGACTTATGCACACATTTCAACATGTATTTAGTTTAGGTTGACCTCCTGAAGCCTAAATGAGCATTAATTTGATCACACAACTCATTCCCATGAAGATACATTCAAAGTCAGCAAGTGCCCTGCTCTGTCTGAAAATGCATTTGAATCAATAAAAACTAAAATTGAGTGTCATGCCTAAACCAAAGGACGTCTGCACACATTTCAACGTCTAAAGTGTTGTTTCCGATGCCTGCTAGTGTATGTGTGCGTGCGTGTGTGAGAGTGTGTAAGTGTGTGCGTGTGTTTGTGTGTGTTTGTGTGGGTGCGTGCGTGTGTGTGTTGTGCGCACCCCCCCCCCCCCCAAAAAGTACTGTATTCGGATAAAAATGACAAATTACTCAGAGGTTTTAACTTTTGCTTGCACTTGATTTGTTCTGACACCTACGACGTCCACCAATGACAGCCCGAGTGGATCGAGCCCACGTGGTGTGAGAGCAGGGGGAGGTGAAAAGATGCAAAGCCTAGGTGATTGGCTGTGCATCTTTCAGTCTTCCACGTGGGTTAGTCTTTGATCTTCAATCAGTGTCCAAATGTTGTTTACATGCGTAGCGTGTGCGGATGTGTGTGCCTCTCATGAGTTTGTGTGTGTGTTTGCGCGCGCGTGATCGTGTGCCCATACATGTGTGAGTGTTTCTTTGATCTAAATCATCGTTGGTGTGTTGTTTACGATACGTGCCCGTCTGTGCGTACGTTTGTGTGAGTGTGTGTGCGTGCGTTTGTGTGTGTGCTTGCTGCGTGCTGGCGCGCTCGGAAGCGTGTGTGTCACAGAGAAAGAGAGGGAGCGGGATCGCTGGCCTGTATGTACTCTATGTGAAACACACAGGACATTTGTAATTTCGTCCCTTTCACATTTTTTGGCTTTTTTAAAAATAAAACTTATTTCATCAATGGTTCATAATGAGTGTCACGCCTAGACCAAATGACTTATGCACACATTTCAACATTTATTTAGTTCAGGTTGACCTCCTGAAGCCTAAATGAGCATTAATTTGACAACACAACTCATTCCTATGAAGGTACATTCAAAGTAAAAAAACGTGCTCAACTAGGCCTGAAAGTGCATTTAAAGCAATAAAAACTCAAAATGAGAGTCACGCCTAAACCAAAGGACTTATGCACAAATTTCAACATGTATTTAGTTCAGGTTGACCTCCTGAAGCCTAAATCACCATTAATTTGATCACACAACTCATTCCTATGAAGACACATTCAAACTCAGAAACGTGCTCTACTCGGCCTGAAAGTGCATTTAAAGCAATAAAAACTGAAAATGTGTGTCACGCCTAAACCAAAGGACTTATGCACACATTTCAACATGTATTTAGTTCAGGTTGACCTCCTGAAGCCTAAATGAGCATTAATTTGACTACACAACTCATTCCTATGAAGGTACATTCAAAGTCACAAAACGTGCTCAACTAGGCCTGAAAGTGCATTTAAAGCAATAAAAACTCAAAATGAGTGTCACGCCTAAACCAAAGGACTTATGCACACATTTCAACATGTATTTAGTTCAGGTTGACCTCCTGAAGCCTAAATCACCATTAATTTGACTACACAACTTATTCCTATGAAGAAACATTCAAAGTAAAAAAACGGGCTCAACTCGGACTGAAAGTGCATTTAAAGCAATAAAAACTGAAAATGAGTGTCACGCCTAAACCAAAGGACTTATGCACACATTTCAACATGTATTTAGTTCAGGTTGACGTCCTGAAGCCTAAATGAGCATTAATTTGACTACACAACTTATTCCTATGAAGATACATTCAAAGTAAAAAAACGGGCTCAACTCGGACTGAAAGTGCATTTAAAGCAATAAAAACTGAAAATGAGTGTCACGCCTAAACCAAAGGACTTATGCACACATTTCAACATGTATTTAGTTCAGGTTGACGTCCTGAAGCCTAAATGAGCATTAATTTGACTACACAACTTATTCCTATGAAGATACATTCAAAGTAAAACAACGTGCTCTACTCGGCCTGAAAATGCATTTAAAGCAATAAAAACTCAAAATGAGTGTCACACCTAAACCAAAGGATTTATGCACACATTTCAACATGTATTTTGTTCAGGTTGACCTCCTGAAGCCTAAATGAGCATTTATTTGACTACACAACTCATTCCTATGAAGGTACATTCAAAGTCACAAAACGTGCTCAACTAGGCCTGAAAGTGCATTTAAAGCAATAAAAACTCAAAATGAGTGTCACGCCTAAACCAAAGGACTTATGCACACATTTCAACATGTATTTAGTTCAGGTTGACCTCCTGAAGCCTAAATCACCATTAATTTGACTACACAACTTATTCCTATGAAGATACATTCAAAGTAAAAAAACGGGCTCAACTCGGACTGAAAGTGCATTTAAAGCAATAAAAACTGAAAATGAGTGTCACGCCTAAACCAAAGGACCTATGCACACATTTCAATATGTATTTAGTTCAGGTTGACGTCCTGAAGCCTAAATGAGCATTAATTTGACTACACAACTCATTCCTATGAAGGTACATTCAAAGTCACAAAACGTGCTCAACTAGGCCTGAAAGTGCATTTAAAGCAATAAAAACTCAAAATGAGTGTCACGCCTAAACCAAAGGACTTATGCACACATTTCAACATGTATTTAGTTCAGGTTGACATTCTGAAGCCTAAATGAGCATTAATTTGACTACACAACTTATTCCTATGAAGATACATTCAAAGTAAAAAAACGGCTCAACTCGGACTGAAAGTGCATTTAAAGCAATAATAACTGAAAATGAGTGTCACGCCTAAACCAAAGGACTTATGCACACATTTCAACATGTATTTAGTTCAGGTTGACATTCTGAAGCCTAAATGAGCATTAATTTGACTACACAACTTATTCCTATGAAGATACATTCAAAGTAAAAAAATGGCTCAACTCGGACTGAAAGTGCATTTAAAGCAATAAAAACTGAAAATGAGTGTCACGCCTAAACCAAAGGACTTATGCACACATTTCAACATGTATTTAGTTCAGGTTGACCTCCTGAACCCTAAATGAGCATTAATTTGACTACACAACTCATTCCTATGAAGGTACATTAAAAGTCACAAAACGTGCTCAACTAGGCCTGAAAGTGCATTTAAAGCAATAAAAACTCAAAATGAGTTTCACGCCTAAATCAAAGGACTTATGCACACATTTCAACATGTATTTAGTTTAGGTTGACCTCCTGAAGCCTAAATGAGCATTAATTTGATCACACAACTCATTCCCATGAAGATACATTCAAAGTCAGCAAGTGCCCTGCTCTGTCTGAAAATGCATTTGAATCAATAAAAACTAAAATTGAGTGTCATGCCTAAACCAAAGGACGTCTGCACACATTTCAACGTCTAAAGTGTTGTTTCCGATGCCTGCTAGTGTATGTGTGCGTGCGTGTGTGAGAGTGTGTAAGTGTGTGCGTGTGTTTGTGTGTGTTTGTGTGGGTGCGTGCGTGTGTGTGTTGTGCGCACCCCCCCTCCCCCAAAAAGTACTGTATTCGGATAAAAATGACGAATTACTCAGAGGTTTTAACTTTTGCTTGCACTTGATTTGTTCTGACACCGACGACGTCCACCAATGACAGCCCGAGTGGATCGAGCCCACGTGGTGTGAGAGCAGGGGGAGGTGAAAAGATGCAAAGCCTAGGTGATTGGCTGTGCATCTTTCAGTCTTCCACGTGGGTTAGTCTTTGATCTTCAATCAGTGTCCAAATGTTGTTTACATGCGTAGCGTGTGCGGATGTGTGTGCCTCTCATGAGTTTGTGTGTGTGTTTGCGCGCGTGATCGTGTGCCCATACATGTGTGAGTGTTTCTTTGATCTAAATCATCGTTGGTGTGTTGTTTACGATACGTGCTCGTCTGTGCGTACGTTTGTGTGAGTGTGTGTGCGTGCGTTTGTGTGTGTGCTTGCTGCGTGCTGGCGCGCTCGGAAGCGTGTGTGTCACAGAGAAAGAGAGGGAGCGGGATCGCTGGCCTGTATTTACTCTATGTGAAACACACAGGACATTTGTAATTTCGTCCCTTTCACATTTTTTGGCTTTTTTAAAAATAAAACTTATTTCATCAATGGTTCATAATGAGTGTCACGCCTAGACCAAATGACTTATGCACACATTTCAACATTTATTTAGTTCAGGTTGACCTCCTGAAGCCTAAATGAGCATTAATTTGACAACACAACTCATTCCTATGAAGGTACATTCAAAGTCACAAAACGTGCTCAACTAGGCCTGAAAGTGCATTTAAAGCAATAAAAAACTCAAAAATGAGTGTCACGCCTAAACCAAAGGACTTATGCACACATTTCAACATGTATTTAGTTCAGGTTGACCTCCTGAAGCCTAAATCACCATTAATTTGACTACACAACTTATTCCTATGAAGATACATTCAAAGTAAAAAAACGGGCTCAACTCGGACTGAAAGTGCATTTAAAGCAATAAAAACTGAAAATGAGTGTCACGCCTAAACCAAAGGACTTATGCACACATTTCAACATGTATTTAGTTCAGGTTGACGTCCTGAAGCCTAAATGGGCATTAATTTGACTACACAACTTATTCCTATGAAGATACATTCAAAGTAAAAAAACGTGCTCTACTCGGCCTGAAAATGCATTTAAAGCAATAAAAACTCAAAATGAGTGTCACACCTAAACCAAAGGATTTATGCACACATTTCAACATGTATTTTGTTCAGGTTGACCTCCTGAAGCCTAAATGAGCATTTATTTGACTACACAACTCATTCCTATGAAGGTACATTCAAAGTCACAAAACGTGCTCAACTAGGCCTGAAAGTGCATTTAAAGCAATAAAAACTCAAAATGAGTGTCACGCCTAAACCAAAGGACTTATGCACACATTTCAACATGTATTTAGTTCAGGTTGACCTCCTGAAGCCTAAACCACCATTAATTTGACTACACAACTTATTCCTATGAAGATACATTCAAAGTAAAAAAACGGGCTCAACTCGGACTGAAAGTGCATTTAAAGCAATAAAAACTGAAAATGAGTGTCACGCCTAAACCAAAGGACTTATGCACACATTTCAAGATGTATTTAGTTCAGGTTGACGTCCTGAAGCCTAAATGAGCATTAATTTGACTACACAACTTATTCCTATGAAGATACATTCAAAGTAAAAAAACGTGCTCTACTCGGCCTGAAAATGCATTTAAAGCAATAAAAACTCAAAATGAGTGTCACGCCTAAACCAAAGGCCTTATGCACACATTTCAACATGTATTTAGTTCAGGCTGACCTCCTGAAGACTAAATGAGCATTTATTTGACTACACAACTCATTCCTATGAAGGTACATTCAAAGTCACAAAACGTGCTCAACTCGGACTGAAAGTGCATTTAAAGCAATAAAAACTGAAAATGTGTGTCACGCCTAAACCAAAGGACTTATGCACACATTTCAACATGTATTTAGTTCAGGTTGACCTCCTGAAGCCTAAATGAGCATTAATTTGACTACACAACTCATTCCTATGAAGGTACATTCAAAGTCACAAAACGTGCTCAACTAGGCCTGAAAGTGCATTTAAAGCAATAAAAACTGAAAATGTGTGTCACGCCTAAACCAAAGGACTTATGCACACATTTCAACATGTATTTAGTTCAGGTTGACCTCCTGAAGCCTAAATGAGCATTAATTTGACTACACAACTCATTCCTATGAAGGTACATTCAAAGTCACAAAACGTGCTCAACTAGGCCTGAAAGTGCATTTAAAGCAATAAAAACTCAAAATGAGTGTCACGCCTAAACCAAAGGACTTATGCACACATTTCAACATGTATTTAGTTCAGGTTGACCTCCTGAAGCCTAAATCACCATTAATTTGATCACACAACTCATTCCTATGAAGACACATTCAAACTCAGAAACGTGCTCTACTCGGCCTGAAAATGCATTTAAAGCAATAAAATCTGAAAATGAGTGTCACGCCAAAACCAAAGGACTTATGCACACATTTCAACATGTATTTAGTTCAGGTTGACCTCCTGAAGACTAAATGAGCATTTATTTGACTACACAACTCATTCCTATGAAGGTACATTCAAAGTCACAAAACGTGCTCAACTCGGACTGAAAGTGCATTTAAAGCAATAAAAACTGAAAATGTGTGTCACGCCTAAACCAAAGGACTTATGCACACATTTCAACATGTATTTAGTTCAGGTTGACCTCCTGAAGCCTAAATGAGCATTAATTTGACTACACAACTCATTCCTATGAAGGTACATTCAAAGTCACAAAACGTGCTCAACTAGGCCTGAAAGTGCATTTAAAGCAATAAAAACTCAAAATGAGTGTCACGCCTAAACCAAAGGACTTATGCACACATTTCAACATGTATTTAGTTCAGGTTGACCTCCTGAAGCCTAAATCACCATTAATTTGACTACACAACTTATTCCTATGAAGAAACATTCAAAGTAAAAAAAACGGGCTCAACTCGGACTGAAAGTGCATTTAAAGCAATAAAAACTGAAAATGAGTGTCACGCCTAAACCAAAGGACTTATGCACACATTTCAACATGTATTTAGTTCAGGTTGACGTCCTGAAGCCTAAATGAGCATTAATTTGACTACACAACTTATTCCTATGAAGATACATTCAAAGTAAAAAAACGTGCTCTACTCGGCCTGAAAATGCATTTAAAGCAATAAAAACTCAAAATGAGTGTCGCGCCTAAACCAAAGGCCTTACGCACACATTTCAACATGTATTTAGTTCAGGTTGACCTCCTGAAGCCTAAATGAGCATTAATTTGACTACACAACTCATTCCTATGAAGGTACATTCAAAGTCACAAAACGTGCTCAACTAGGCCTGAAAGTGCATTTAAAGCAATAAAAACTCAAAATGAGTGTCACGCCTAAACCAAAGGACTTATGCACACATTTCAACATGTATTTAGTTCAGGTTGACATTCTGAAGCCTAAATGAGCATTAATTTGACTACACAACTTATTCCTATGAAGATACATTCAAAGTAAAAAAACGGCTCAACTCGGACTGAAAGTGCATTTAAAGCAATAATAACTGAAAATGAGTGTCACGCCTAAACCAAAGGACTTATGCACACATTTCAACATGTATATAGTTCAGGTTGACCTCCTGAAGCCTAAATGAGCATTAATTTGACTACACAACTCATTCCTATGAAGGTACATTCAAAGTCACAAAACGTGCTCAACTAGGCCTGAAAGTGCATTTAAAGCAATAAAAACTCAAAATGAGTGTCACGCCTAAACCAAAGGACTTATGCACACATTTCAACATGTATTTAGTTCAGGTTGACCTCCTGAAGCCTAAATGAGTATAATTTGACTACACAACTTATTCCTATGAAGATACATTCAAAGTAAAAAAACGGGCTCAACTCGGACTGAAAGTGCATTTAAAGCAATAAAAACTGAAAATGAGTGTCACGCCTAAACCAAAGGACTTATGCACACATTTCAACATGTATTTAGTTCAGGTTGACATTCTGAAGCCTAAATGAGCATTAATTTGACTACACAACTTATTCCTATGAAGATACATTCAAAGTAAAAAAATGGCTCAACTCGGACTGAAAGTGCATTTAAAGCAATAAAAACTGAAAATGAGTGTCACGCCTAAACCAAAGGACTTATGCACACATTTCAACATGTATTTAGTTCAGGTTGACCTCCTGAACCCTAAATGAGCATTAATTTGACTACACAACTCATTCCTATGAATGTACATTAAAAGTCACAAAACGTGCTCAACTAGGCCTGAAAGTGCATTTAAAGCAATAAAAACTCAAAATGAGTGTCACGCCTAAACCAAAGGACTTATGCACACATTTCAACATGTATTTAGTTCAGGTTGACATTCTGAAGCCTAAATGAGCATTAATTTGACTACACAACTTATTCCTATGAAGATACATTCAAAGTAAAAAAACGGCTCAACTCGGACTGAAAGTGCATTTAAAGCAATAATAACTGAAAATGAGTGTCACGCCTAAACCAAAGGACTTATGCACACATTTCAACATGTATATAGTTCAGGTTGACCTCCTGAAGCCTAAATGAGCATTAATTTGACTACACAACTCATTCCTATGAAGGTACATTCAAAGTCACAAAACGTGCTCAACTAGGCCTGAAAGTGCATTTAAAGCAATAAAAACTCAAAATGAGTGTCACGCCTAAACCAAAGGACTTATGCACACATTTCAACATGTATTTAGTTCAGGTTGACCTCCTGAAGCCTAAATCACCATTAATTTGACTACACAACTTATTCCTATGAAGAAACATTCAAAGTAAAAAAACGGGCTCAACTCGGACTGAAAGTGCATTTAAAGCAATAAAAACTGAAAATGAGTGTCACGCCTAAACCAAAGGACTTATGCACACATTTCAACATGTATTTAGTTCAGGTTGACGTCCTGAAGCCTAAATGAGCATTAATTTGACTACACAACTTATTCCTATGAAGATACATTCAAAGTAAAAAAACGGGCTCAACTCGGACTGAAAGTGCATTTAAAGCAATAAAAACTGAAAATGAGTGTCACGCCTAAACCAAAGGACTTATGCACACATTTCAACATGTATTTAGTTCAGGTTGACGTCCTGAAGCCTAAATGAGCATTAATTTGACTACACAACTTATTCCTATGAAGATACATTCAAAGTAAAACAACGTGCTCTACTCGGCCTGAAAATGCATTTAAAGCAATAAAAACTCAAAATGAGTGTCACACCTAAACCAAAGGATTTATGCACACATTTCAACTTGTATTTTGTTCAGGTTGACCTCCTGAAGCCTAAATGAGCATTTATTTGACTACACAACTCATTCCTATGAAGGTACATTCAAAGTCACAAAACGTGCTCAACTAGGCCTGAAAGTGCATTTAAAGCAATAAAAACTCAAAATGAGTGTCACGCCTAAACCAAAGGACTTATGCACACATTTCAACATTTATTTAGTTCAGGTTGACCTCCTGAAGCCTAAATCACCATTAATTTGACTACACAACTTATTCCTATGAAGATACATTCAAAGTAAAAAAACGGGCTCAACTCGGACTGAAAGTGCATTTAAAGCAATAAAAACTGAAAATGAGTGTCACGCCTAAACCAAAGGACTTATGCACACATTTCAAGATGTATTTAGTTCAGGTTGACGTCCTGAAGCCTAAATGAGCATTAATTTGACTACACAACTCATTCCTATGAAGGTACATTCAAAGTCACAAAACGTGCTCAACTAGGCCTGAAAGTGCATTTAAAGCAATAAAAACTCAAAATGAGTGTCACGCCTAAACCAAAGGACTTATGCACACATTTCAACATGTATTTAGTTCAGGTTGACATTCTGAAGCCTAAATGAGCATTAATTTGACTACACAACTTATTCCTATGAAGATACATTCAAAGTAAAAAAACGGCTCAACTCGGACTGAAAGTGCATTTAAAGCAATAATAACTGAAAATGAGTGTCACGCCTAAACCAAAGGACTTATGCACACATTTCAACATGTATATAGTTCAGGTTGACCTCCTGAAGCCTAAATGAGCATTAATTTGACTACACAACTCATTCCTATGAAGGTACATTCAAAGTCACAAAACGTGCTCAACTAGGCCTGAAAGTGCATTTAAAGCAATAAAAACTCAAAATGAGTGTCACGCCTAAACCAAAGGACTTATGCACACATTTCAACATGTATTTAGTTCAGGTTGACCTCCTGAAGCCTAAATGAGTATAATTTGACTACACAACTTATTCCTATGAAGATACATTCAAAGTAAAAAAACGGGCTCAACTCGGACTGAAAGTGCATTTAAAGCAATAAAAACTGAAAATGAGTGTCACGCCTAAACCAAAGGACTTATGCACACATTTCAACATGTATTTAGTTCAGGTTGACATTCTGAAGCCTAAATGAGCATTAATTTGACTACACAACTTATTCCTATGAAGATACATTCAAAGTAAAAAAATGGCTCAACTCGGACTGAAAGTGCATTTAAAGCAATAAAAACTGAAAATGAGTGTCACGCCTAAACCAAAGGACTTATGCACACATTTCAACATGTATTTAGTTCAGGTTGACCTCCTGAACCCTAAATGAGCATTAATTTGACTACACAACTCATTCCTATGAAGGTACATTAAAAGTCACAAAACGTGCTCAACTAGGCCTGAAAGTGCATTTAAAGCAATAAAAACTCAAAATGAGTTTCACGCCTAAATCAAAGGACTTATGCACACATTTCAACATGTATTTAGTTTAGGTTGACCTCCTGAAGCCTAAATGAGCATTAATTTGATCACACAACTCATTCCCATGAAGATACATTCAAAGTCAGCAAGTGCCCTGCTCTGTCTGAAAATGCATTTGAATCAATAAAAACTAAAATTGAGTGTCATGCCTAAACCAAAGGACGTCTGCACACATTTCAACGTCTAAAGTGTTGTTTCCGATGCCTGCTAGTGTATGTGTGCGTGCGTGTGTGAGAGTGTGTAAGTGTGTGCGTGTGTTTGTGTGTGTTTGTGTGGGTGCGTGCGTGTGTGTGTTGTGCGCACCCCCCCCCCCCCCAAAAAAGTACTGTATTCGGATAAAAATGACGAATTACTCAGAGGTTTTAACTTTTGCTTGCACTTGATTTGTTCTGACACCGACGACGTCCACCAATGACAGCCCGAGTGGATCGAGCCCACGTGGTGTGAGAGCAGGGGGAGGTGAAAAGATGCAAAGCCTAGGTGATTGGCTGTGCATCTTTCAGTCTTCCACGTGGGTTAGTCTTTGATCTTCAATCAGTGTCCAAATGTTGTTTACATGCGTAGCGTGTGCGGATGTGTGTGCCTCTCATGAGTTTGTGTGTGTGTTTGCGCGCGCGTGATCGTGTGCCCATACATGTGTGAGTGTTTCTTTGATCTAAATCATCGTTGGTGTGTTGTTTACGATACGTGCTCGTCTGTGCGTACGTTTTAGTGAGTGTGTGTGCGTGCGTTTGTGTGTGTGCTTGCTGCGTGCTGGCGCGCTCGGAAGCGTGTGTGTCACAGAGAAAGAGAGGGAGCGGGATCGCTGGCCTGTATGTACTCTATGTGAAACACACAGGACATTTGTAATTTCGTCCCTTTCACATTTTTTGGCTTTTTTAAAAATAAAACTTATTTCATCAATGGTTCATAATGAGTGTCACGCCTAGACCAAATGACTTATGCACACATTTCAACATTTATTTAGTTCAGGTTGACCTCCTGAAGCCTAAATGAGCATTAATTTGACAACACAACTCATTCCTATGAAGGTACATTCAAAGTCACAAAACATGCTCAACTAGGCCTGAAAGTGCATTTAAAGCAATAAAAAAC
The DNA here is from genome assembly GCF_025434085.1 of Hippocampus zosterae. Taxonomy (NCBI): domain Eukaryota; kingdom Metazoa; phylum Chordata; class Actinopteri; order Syngnathiformes; family Syngnathidae; genus Hippocampus; species Hippocampus zosterae. The sequence goes on from NC_067460.1 coordinate 1,802,652, forward strand.
TCAAAAATGAGTGTCACGCCTAAACCAAAGGACTTATGCACACATTTCAACATGTATTTAGTTCAGGTTGACCTCCTGAAGCCTAAATCACCATTAATTTGACTACACAACTTATTCCTATGAAGATACATTCAAAGTAAAAAAACGGGCTCAACTCGGACTGAAAGTGCATTTAAAGCAATAAAAACTGAAAATGAGTGTCACGCCTAAACCAAAGGACTTATGCACACATTTCAACATGTATTTAGTTCAGGTTGACGTCCTGAAGCCTAAATGGGCATTAATTTGACTACACAACTTATTCCTATGAAGATACATTCAAAGTAAAAAAACGTGCTCTACTCGGCCTGAAAATGCATTTAAAGCAATAAAAACTCAAAATGAGTGTCACACCTAAACCAAAGGATTTATGCACACATTTCAACGTGTATTTTGTTCAGGTTGACCTCCTGAAGCCTAAATGAGCATTTATTTGACTACACAACTCATTCCTATGAAGGTACATTCAAAGTCACAAAACGTGCTCAACTAGGCCTGAAAGTGCATTTAAAGCAATAAAAACTCAAAATGAGTGTCACGCCTAAACCAAAGGACTTATGCACACATTTCAACATGTATTTAGTTCAGGTTGACCTCCTGAAGCCTAAATCACCATTAATTTGACTACACAACTTATTCCTATGAAGATACATTCAAAGTAAAAAAACGGGCTCAACTCGGACTGAAAGTGCATTTAAAGCAATAAAAACTGAAAATGAGTGTCACGCCTAAACCAAAGGACTTATGCACACATTTCAAGATGTATTTAGTTCAGGTTGACGTCCTGAAGCCTAAATGAGCATTAATTTGACTACACAACTTATTCCTATGAAGATACATTCAAAGTAAAAAAACGTGCTCTACTCGGCCTGAAAATGCATTTAAAGCAATAAAAACTCAAAATGAGTGTCACGCCTAAACCAAAGGCCTTATGCACACATTTCAACATGTATTTAGTTCAGGTTGACCTCCTGAAGACTAAATGAGCATTTATTTGACTACACAACTCATTCCTATGAAGGTACATTCAAAGTCACAAAACGTGCTCAACTCGGACTGAAAGTGCATTTAAAGCAATAAAAACTGAAAATGTGTGTCACGCCTAAACCAAAGGACTTATGCACACATTTCAACATGTATTTAGTTCAGGTTGACCTCCTGAAGCCTAAATGAGCATTAATTTGACTACACAACTCATTCCTATGAAGGTACATTCAAAGTCACAAAACGTGCTCAACTAGGCCTGAAAGTGCATTTAAAGAAATAAAAACTGAAAATGTGTGTCACGCCTAAACCAAAGGACTTATGCACACATTTCAACATGTATTTAGTTCAGGTTGACCTCCTGAAGCCTAAATGAGCATTAATTTGACTACACAACTCATTCCTATGAAGGTACATTCAAAGTCACAAAACGTGCTCAACTAGGCCTGAAAGTGCATTTAAAGCAATAAAAACTCAAAATGAGTGTCACGCCTAAACCAAAGGACTTATGCACACATTTCAACATGTATTTAGTTCAGGTTGACCTCCTGAAGCCTAAATCACCATTAATTTGACTACACAACTTATTCCTATGAAGAAACATTCAAAGTAAAAAAAGGGGCTCAACTCGGACTGAAAGTGCATTTAAAGCAATAAAAACTGAAAATGAGTGTCACGCCTAAACCACAGGACTTATGCACACATTTCAACATGTATTTAGTTCAGGTTGACGTCCTGAAGCCTAAATGAGCATTAATTTGACTACACAACTTATTCCTATGAAGATACATTCAAAGTAAAAAAACGGGCTCAACTCGGACTGAAAGTGCATTTAAAGCAATAAAAACTGAAAATGAGTGTCACGCCTAAACCAAAGGACTTATGCACACATTTCAACATGTATTTAGTTCAGGTTGATGTCCTGAAGCCTAAATGAGCATTAATTTGACTACACAACTTATTCCTATGAAGATACATTCAAAGTAAAAAAACGTGCTCTACTCGGCCTGAAAATGCATTTAAAGCAATAAAAACTCAAAATGAGTGTCACACCTAAACCAAAGGATTTATGCACACATTTCAACATGTATTTTGTTCAGGTTGGCCTCCTGAAGCCTAAATGAGCATTTATTTGACTACACAACTCATTCCTATGAAGGTACATTCAAAGTCACAAAACGTGCTCAACTAGGCCTGAAAGTGCATTTAAAGCAATAAAAACTCAAAATGAGTGTCACGCCTAAACCAAAGGACTTATGCACACATTTCAACATGTATTTAGTTCAGGTTGACCTCCTGAAGCCTAAATCACCATTAATTTGACTACACAACTTATTCCTATGAAGATACATTCAAAGTAAAAAAACGGGCTCAACTCCGACTGAAAGTGCATTTAAAGCAATAAAAACTGAAAATGAGTGTCACGCCTAAACCAAAGGACTTATGCACACATTTCAAGATGTATTTAGTTCAGGTTGACGTCCTGAAGCCTAAATGAGCATTAATTTGACTACACAACTTATTCCTATGAAGATACATTCAAAGTAAAAAAACGTGCTCTACTCGGCCTGAAAATGCATTTAAAGCAATAAAAACTCAAAATGAGTGTCACGCCTAAACCAAAGGCCTTATGCACACATTTCAACATGTATTTAGTTCAGGTTGACCTCCTGAAGCCTAAATGAGCATTAATTTGACTACACAACTCATTCCTATGAAGGAACATTCAAAGTAAAAAAACGGGCTCAACTCGGACTGAAAGTGCATTTAAAGCAATAAAAACTGAAAATGAGTGTCACGCCAAAACCAAAGGACTTATGCACACATTTCAACATGTATTTAGTTCAGGTTGACCTCCTGAAGCCTAAATGAGCATTTATTTGACTACACAACTCATTCCTATGAAGGTACATTCAAAGTCACAAAACGTGCTCAACTAGGCCTGAAAGTGCATTTAAAGCAATAAAAACTCAAAATGAGTGTCACGCCTAAACCAAAGGACTTATGCACACATTTCAACATGTATTTAGTTCAGGTTGACCTCCTGAAGCCTAAATGAGTATAATTTGACTACACAACTTATTCCTATGAAGATACATTCAAAGTAAAAAAACGGGCTCAACTCGGACTGAAAGTGCATTTAAAGCAATAAAAACTGAAAATGAGTGTCACGCCTAAACCAAAGGACTTATGCACACATTTCAACATGTATTTAGTTCAGGTTGACATTCTGAAGCCTAAATGAGCATTAATTTGACTACACAACTTATTCCTATGAAGATACATTCAAAGTAAAAAAATGGCTCAACTCGGACTGAAAGTGCATTTAAAGCAATAAAAACTGAAAATGAGTGTCACGCCTAAACCAAAGGACTTATGCACACATTTCAACATGTATTTAGTTCAGGTTGACCTCCTGAACCCTAAATGAGCATTAATTTGACTACACAACTCATTCCTATGAAGGTACATTAAAAGTCACAAAACGTGCTCAACTAGGCCTGAAAGTGCATTTAAAGCAATAAAAACTCAAAATGAGTTTCACGCCTAAATCAAAGGACTTATGCACACATTTCAACATGTATTTAGTTTAGGTTGACCTCCTGAAGCCTAAATGAGCATTAATTTGATCACACAACTCATTCCCATGAAGATACATTCAAAGTCAGCAAGTGCCCTGCTCTGTCTGAAAATGCATTTGAATCAATAAAAACTAAAATTGAGTGTCATGCCTAAACCAAAGGACGTCTGCACACATTTCAACGTCTAAAGTGTTGTTTCCGATGCCTGCTAGTGTATGTGTGCGTGCGTGTGTGAGAGTGTGTAAGTGTGTGCGTGTGTTTGTGTGTGTTTGTGTGGGTGCGTGCGTGTGTGTTGTGCGCACCCCCCCCCCCAAAAAAGTACTGTATTCGGATAAAAATGACGAATTACTCAGAGGTTTTAACTTTTGCTTGCACTTGATTTGTTCTGACACCGACGACGTCCACCAATGACAGCCCGAGTGGATCGAGCCCACGTGGTGTGAGAGCAGGGGGAGGTGAAAAGATGCAAAGCCTAGGTGATTGGCTGTGCATCTTTCAGTCTTCCACGTGGGTTAGTCTTTGATCTTCAATCAGTGTCCAAATGTTGTTTACATGCGTAGCGTGTGCGGATGTGTGTGCCTCTCATGAGTTTGTGTGTGTGTTTGTGCGCGCGTGATCGTGTGCCCATACATGTGTGAGTGTTTCTTTGATCTAAATCATCGTTGGTGTGTTGTTTACGATACGTGCTCGTCTGTGCGTACGTTTTAGTGAGTGTGTGTGCGTGCGTTTGTGTGTGTGCTTGCTGCGTGCTGGCGCGCTCGGAAGCGTGTGTGTCACAGAGAAAGAGAGGGAGCGGGATCGCTGGCCTGTATGTACTCTATGTGAAACACACAGGACATTTGTAATTTCGTCCCTTTCACATTTTTTGGCTTTTTTAAAAATAAAACTTATTTCATCAATGGTTCATAATGAGTGTCACGCCTAGACCAAATGACTTATGCACACATTTCAACATTTATTTAGTTCAGGTTGACCTCCTGAAGCCTAAATGAGCATTAATTTGACAACACAACTCATTCCTATGAAGGTACATTCAAAGTCACAAAACATGCTCAACTAGGCCTGAAAGTGCATTTAAAGCAATAAAAAACTCAAAAATGAGTGTCACGCCTAAACCAAAGGACTTATGCACACATTTCAAGATGTATTTAGTTCAGGTTGACGTCCTGAAGCCTAAATGAGCATTAATTTGACTACACAACTTATTCCTATGAAGATACATTCAAAGTAAAAAAACGTGCTCTACTCGGCCTGAAAATGCATTTAAAGCAATAAAAACTCAAAATGAGTGTCACGCCTAAACCAAAGGCCTTATGCACACATTTCAACATGTATTTAGTTCAGGTTGACCTCCTGAAGACTAAATGAGCATTTATTTGACTACACAACTCATTCCTATGAAGGTACATTCAAAGTCACAAAACGTGCTCAACTCGGACTGAAAGTGCATTTAAAGCAATAAAAACTGAAAATGTGTGTCACGCCTAAACCAAAGGACTTATGCACACATTTCAACATGTATTTAGTTCAGGTTGACCTCCTGAAGCCTAAATGAGCATTAATTTGACTACACAACTCATTCCTATGAAGGTACATTCAAAGTCACAAAACGTGCTCAACTAGGCCTGAAAGTGCATTTAAAGAAATAAAAACTGAAAATGTGTGTCACGCCTAAACCAAAGGACTTATGCACACATTTCAACATGTATTTAGTTCAGGTTGACCTCCTGAAGCCTAAATGAGCATTAATTTGACTACACAACTCATTCCTATGAAGGTACATTCAAAGTCACAAAACGTGCTCAACTAGGCCTGAAAGTGCATTTAAAGCAATAAAAACTCAAAATGAGTGTCACGCCTAAACCAAAGGACTTATGCACACATTTCAACATGTATTTAGTTCAGGTTGACCTCCTGAAGCCTAAATCACCATTAATTTGACTACACAACTTATTCCTATGAAGAAACATTCAAAGTAAAAAAAGGGGCTCAACTCGGACTGAAAGTGCATTTAAAGCAATAAAAACTGAAAATGAGTGTCACGCCTAAACCACAGGACTTATGCACACATTTCAACATGTATTTAGTTCAGGTTGACGTCCTGAAGCCTAAATGAGCATTAATTTGACTACACAACTTATTCCTATGAAGATACATTCAAAGTAAAAAAACGGGCTCAACTCGGACTGAAAGTGCATTTAAAGCAATAAAAACTGAAAATGAGTGTCACGCCTAAACCAAAGGACTTATGCACACATTTCAACATGTATTTAGTTCAGGTTGATGTCCTGAAGCCTAAATGAGCATTAATTTGACTACACAACTTATTCCTATGAAGATACATTCAAAGTAAAAAAACGTGCTCTACTCGGCCTGAAAATGCATTTAAAGCAATAAAAACTCAAAATGAGTGTCACACCTAAACCAAAGGATTTATGCACACATTTCAACATGTATTTTGTTCAGGTTGGCCTCCTGAAGCCTAAATGAGCATTTATTTGACTACACAACTCATTCCTATGAAGGTACATTCAAAGTCACAAAACGTGCTCAACTAGGCCTGAAAGTGCATTTAAAGCAATAAAAACTCAAAATGAGTGTCACGCCTAAACCAAAGGACTTATGCACACATTTCAACATGTATTTAGTTCAGGTTGACCTCCTGAAGCCTAAATCACCATTAATTTGACTACACAACTTATTCCTATGAAGATACATTCAAAGTAAAAAAACGGGCTCAACTCCGACTGAAAGTGCATTTAAAGCAATAAAAACTGAAAATGAGTGTCACGCCTAAACCAAAGGACTTATGCACACATTTCAAGATGTATTTAGTTCAGGTTGACGTCCTGAAGCCTAAATGAGCATTAATTTGACTACACAACTTATTCCTATGAAGATACATTCAAAGTAAAAAAACGTGCTCTACTCGGCCTGAAAATGCATTTAAAGCAATAAAAACTCAAAATGAGTGTCACGCCTAAACCAAAGGCCTTATGCACACATTTCAACATGTATTTAGTTCAGGTTGACCTCCTGAAGCCTAAATGAGCATTAATTTGACTACACAACTCATTCCTATGAAGGAACATTCAAAGTAAAAAAACGGGCTCAACTCGGACTGAAAGTGCATTTAAAGCAATAAAAACTGAAAATGAGTGTCACGCCAAAACCAAAGGACTTATGCACACATTTCAACATGTATTTAGTTCAGGTTGACCTCCTGAAGCCTAAATGAGCATTTATTTGACTACACAACTCATTCCTATGAAGGTACATTCAAAGTCACAAAACGTGCTCAACTAGGCCTGAAAGTGCATTTAAAGCAATAAAAACTCAAAATGAGTGTCACGCCTAAACCAAAGGACTTATGCACACATTTCAACATGTATTTAGTTCAGGTTGACCTCCTGAAGCCTAAATGAGTATAATTTGACTACACAACTTATTCCTATGAAGATACATTCAAAGTAAAAAAACGGGCTCAACTCGGACTGAAAGTGCATTTAAAGCAATAAAAACTGAAAATGAGTGTCACGCCTAAACCAAAGGACTTATGCACACATTTCAACATGTATTTAGTTCAGGTTGACATTCTGAAGCCTAAATGAGCATTAATTTGACTACACAACTTATTCCTATGAAGATACATTCAAAGTAAAAAAATGGCTCAACTCGGACTGAAAGTGCATTTAAAGCAATAAAAACTGAAAATGAGTGTCACGCCTAAACCAAAGGACTTATGCACACATTTCAACATGTATTTAGTTCAGGTTGACCTCCTGAACCCTAAATGAGCATTAATTTGACTACACAACTCATTCCTATGAAGGTACATTAAAAGTCACAAAACGTGCTCAACTAGGCCTGAAAGTGCATTTAAAGCAATAAAAACTCAAAATGAGTTTCACGCCTAAATCAAAGGACTTATGCACACATTTCAACATGTATTTAGTTTAGGTTGACCTCCTGAAGCCTAAATGAGCATTAATTTGATCACACAACTCATTCCCATGAAGATACATTCAAAGTCAGCAAGTGCCCTGCTCTGTCTGAAAATGCATTTGAATCAATAAAAACTAAAATTGAGTGTCATGCCTAAACCAAAGGACGTCTGCACACATTTCAACGTCTAAAGTGTTGTTTCCGATGCCTGCTAGTGTATGTGTGCGTGCGTGTGTGAGAGTGTGTAAGTGTGTGCGTGTGTTTGTGTGTGTTTGTGTGGGTGCGTGCGTGTGTGTTGTGCGCACCCCCCCCCCCAAAAAAAGTACTGTATTCGGATAAAAATGACGAATTACTCAGAGGTTTTAACTTTTGCTTGCACTTGATTTGTTCTGACACCGACGACGTCCACCAATGACAGCCCGAGTGGATCGAGCCCACGTGGTGTGAGAGCAGGGGGAGGTGAAAAGATGCAAAGCCTAGGTGATTGGCTGTGCATCTTTCAGTCTTCCACGTGGGTTAGTCTTTGATCTTCAATCAGTGTCCAAATGTTGTTTACATGCGTAGCGTGTGCGGATGTGTGTGCCTCTCATGAGTTTGTGTGTGTGTTTGTGCGCGCGTGATCGTGTGCCCATACATGTGTGAGTGTTTCTTTGATCTAAATCATCGTTGGTGTGTTGTTTACGATACGTGCTCGTCTGTGCGTACGTTTTAGTGAGTGTGTGTGCGTGCGTTTGTGTGTGTGCTTGCTGCGTGCTGGCGCGCTCGGAAGCGTGTGTGTCACAGAGAAAGAGAGGGAGCGGGATCGCTGGCCTGTATGTACTCTATGTGAAACACACAGGACATTTGTAATTTCGTCCCTTTCACATTTTTTGGCTTTTTTAAAAATAAAACTTATTTCATCAATGGTTCATAATGAGTGTCACGCCTAGACCAAATGACTTATGCACACATTTCAACATTTATTTAGTTCAGGTTGACCTCCTGAAGCCTAAATGAGCATTAATTTGACAACACAACTCATTCCTATGAAGGTACATTCAAAGTCACAAAACATGCTCAACTAGGCCTGAAAGTGCATTTAAAGCAATAAAAAACTCAAAAATGAGTGTCACGCCTAAACCAAAGGACTTATGCACACATTTCAACATGTATTTAGTTCAGGTTGACCTCCTGAAGCCTAAATCACCATTAATTTGACTACACAACTTATTCCTATGAAGATACATTCAAAGTAAAAAAACGGGCTCAACTCGGACTGAAAGTGCATTTAAAGCAATAAAAACTGAAAATGAGTGTCACGCCTAAACCAAAGGACTTATGCACACATTTCAACATGTATTTAGTTCAGGTTGACGTCCTGAAGCCTAAATGGGCATTAATTTGACTACACAACTTATTCCTATGAAGATACATTCAAAGTAAAAAAACGTGCTCTACTCGGCCTGAAAATGCATTTAAAGCAATAAAAACTCAAAATGAGTGTCACACCTAAACCAAAGGATTTATGCACACATTTCAACGTGTATTTTGTTCAGGTTGACCTCCTGAAGCCTAAATGAGCATTTATTTGACTACACAACTCATTCCTATGAAGGTACATTCAAAGTCACAAAACGTGCTCAACTCGGACTGAAAGTGCATTTAAAGCAATAAAAACTGAAAATGTGTGTCACGCCTAAACCAAAGGACTTATGCACACATTTCAACATGTATTTAGTTCAGGTTGACCCCCTGAAGCCTAAATGAGCATTAATTTGACTACACAACTCATTCCTATGAAGGTACATTCAAAGTCACAAAACGTGCTCAACTAGGCCTGAAAGTGCATTTAAAGAAATAAAAACTGAAAATGTGTGTCACGCCTAAACCAAAGGACTTATGCACACATTTCAACATGTATTTAGTTCAGGTTGACCTCCTGAAGCCTAAATGAGCATTAATTTGACTACACAACTCATTCCTATGAAGGTACATTCAAAGTCACAAAACGTGCTCAACTAGGCCTGAAAGTGCATTTAAAGCAATAAAAACTCAAAATGAGTGTCACGCCTAAACCAAAGGACTTATGCACACATTTCAACATGTATTTAGTTCAGGTTGACCTCCTGAAGCCTAAATCACCATTAATTTGACTACACAACTTATTCCTATGAAGAAACATTCAAAGTAAAAAAAGGGGCTCAACTCGGACTGAAAGTGCATTTAAAGCAATAAAAACTGAAAATGAGTGTCACGCCTAAACCACAGGACTTATGCACACATTTCAACATGTATTTAGTTCAGGTTGACGTCCTGAAGCCTAAATGAGCATTAATTTGACTACACAACTTATTCCTATGAAGATACATTCAAAGTAAAAAAACGGGCTCAACTCGGACTGAAAGTGCATTTAAAGCAATAAAAACTGAAAATGAGTGTCACGCCTAAACCAAAGGACTTATGCACACATTTCAACATGTATTTTGTTCAGGTTGACCTCCTGAAGCCTAAATGAGCATTTATTTGACTACACAACTCATTCCTATGAAGGTACATTCAAAGTCACAAAACGTGCTCAACTAGGCCTGAAAGTGCCTTTAAAGCAATAAAAACTCAAAATGAGTGTCACGCCTAAACCAAAGGACTTATGCACACATTTCAACATGTATTTAGTTCAGGTTGACCTCCTGAAGCCTAAATCACCATTAATTTGACTACACAACTTATTCCTATGAAGATACATTCAAAGTAAAAAAACGGGCTCAACTCCGACTGAAAGTGCATTTAAAGCAATAAAAACTGAAAATGAGTGTCACGCCTAAACCAAAGGACTTATGCACACATTTCAAGATGTATTTAGTTCAGGTTGACGTCCTGAAGCCTAAATGAGCATTAATTTGACTACACAACTTATTCCTATGAAGATACATTCAAAGTAAAAAAACGTGCTCTACTCGGCCTGAAAATGCATTTAAAGCAATAAAAACTCAAAATGAGTGTCACGCCTAAACCAAAGGCCTTATGCACACATTTCAACATGTATTTAGTTCAGGTTGACGTCCTGAAGCCTAAATGAGCATTAATTTGACTACACAACTTATTCCTATGAAGATACATTCAAAGTAAAAAAACGTGCTCTACTCGGCCTGAAAATGCATTTAAAGCAATAAAAACTCAAAATGAGTGTCACACCTAAACCAAAGGATTTATGCACACATTTCAACATGTATTTTGTTCAGGTTGACCTCCTGAAGCCTAAATGAGCATTTATTTGACTACACAACTCATTCCTATGAAGGTACATTCAAAGTCACAAAACGTGCTCAACTAGGCCTGAAAGTGCCTTTAAAGCAATAAAAACTCAAAATGAGTGTCACGCCTAAACCAAAGGACTTATGCACACATTTCAACATGTATTTAGTTCAGGTTGACCTCCTGAAGCCTAAATCACCATTAATTTGACTACACAACTTATTCCTATGAAGATACATTCAAAGTAAAAAAACGGGCTCAACTCCGACTGAAAGTGCATTTAAAGCAATAAAAACTGAAAATGAGTGTCACGCCTAAACCAAAGGACTTATGCACACATTTCAAGATGTATTTAGTTCAGGTTGACGTCCTGAAGCCTAAATGAGCATTAATTTGACTACACAACTTATTCCTATGAAGATACATTCAAAGTAAAAAAACGTGCTCTACTCGGCCTGAAAATGCATTTAAAGCAATAAAAACTCAAAATGAGTGTCACGCCTAAACCAAAGGCCTTATGCACACATTTCAACATGTATTTAGTTCAGGTTGACGTCCTGAAGCCTAAATGAGCATTAATTTGACTACACAACTTATTCCTATGAAGATACATTCAAAGTAAAAAAACGTGCTCTACTCGGCCTGAAAATGCATTTAAAGCAATAAAAACTCAAAATGAGTGTCACACCTAAACCAAAGGATTTATGCACACATTTCAACATGTATTTTGTTCAGGTTGACCTCCTGAAGCCTAAATGAGCATTTATTTGACTACACAACTCATTCCTATGAAGGTACATTCAAAGTCACAAAACGTGCTCAACTAGGCCTGAAAGTGCCTTTAAAGCAATAAAAACTCAAAATGAGTGTCACGCCTAAACCAAAGGACTTATGCACACATTTCAACATGTATTTAGTTCAGGTTGACCTCCTGAAGCCTAAATCACCATTAATTTGACTACACAACTTATTCCTATGAAGATACATTCAAAGTAAAAAAACGGGCTCAACTCCGACTGAAAGTGCATTTAAAGCAATAAAAACTGAAAATGAGTGTCACGCCTAAACCAAAGGACTTATGCACACATTTCAAGATGTATTTAGTTCAGGTTGACGTCCTGAAGCCTAAATGAGCATTAATTTGACTACACAACTTATTCCTATGAAGATACATTCAAAGTAAAAAAACGTGCTCTACTCGGCATGAAAATGCATTTAAAGCAATAAAAACTCAAAATGAGTGTCACGCCTAAACCAAAGGCCTTATGCACACATTTCAACATGTATTTAGTTCAGGTTGACCTCCTGAAGCCTAAATGAGCATTAATTTGACTACACAACTCATTCCTATGAAGGAACATTCAAAGTAAAAAAACGGGCTCAACTCGGACTGAAAGTGCATTTAAAGCAATAAAAACTGAAAATGAGTGTCACGCCAAAACCAAAGGACTTATGCACACATTTCAACATGTATTTAGTTCAGGTTGACCTCCTGAAGCCTAAATGAGCATTTATTTGACTACACAAGTCATTCCTATGAAGGTACATTCAAAGTCACAAAACGTGCTCAACTAGGCCTGAAAGTGCATTTAAAGCAATAAAAACTCAAAATGAGTGTCACACCTAAACCAAAGGATTTATGCACACATTTCAACATGTATTTTGTTCAGGTTGACCTCCTGAAGCCTAAATGAGCATTTATTTGACTACACAACTCATTCCTATGAAGGTACATTCAAAGTCACAAAACGTGCTCAACTAGGCCTGAAAGTGCATTTAAAGCAATAAAAACTCAAAATGAGTGTCACGCCTAAACCAAAGGACTTATGCACACATTTCAACATGTATTTAGTTCAGGTTGACCTCCTGAAGCCTAAATCACCATTAATTTGATCACACAACTCATTCCTATGAAGACACATTCAAACTCAGAAACGTGCTCTACTCGGCCTGAAAATGCATTTAAAGCAATAAAAACTGAAAATGAGTGTCACGCCAAAACCAAAGGACTTATGCACACATTTCAACATGTATTTAGTTCAGGTTGACCTCCTGAAGACTAAATGAGCATTTATTTGACTACACAACTCATTCCTATGAAGGTACATTCAAAGTCACAAAACGTGCTCAACTCGGACTGAAAGTGCATTTAAAGCAATAAAAACTGAAAATGTGTGTCACGCCTAAACCAAAGGACTTATGCACACATTTCAACATGTATTTAGTTCAGGTTGACCTCCTGAAGCCTAAATGAGCATTAATTTGACTACACAACTCATTCCTATGAAGGTACATTCAAAGTCACAAAACGTGCTCAACTAGGCCTGAAAGTGCATTTAAAGCAATAAAAACTCAAAATGAGTGTCACGCCTAAACCAAAGGACTTATGCACACATTTCAACATGTATTTAGTTCAGGTTGACCTCCTGAAGCCTAAATCACCATTAATTTGACTACACAACTTATTCCTATGAAGAAACATTCAAAGTAAAAAAACGGGCTCAACTCGGACTGAAAGTGCATTTAAAGCAATAAAAACTGAAAATGAGTGTCACGCCTAAACCAAAGGACTTATGCACACATTTCAACATGTATTTAGTTCAGGTTGACGTCCTGAAGCCTAAATGAACATTAATTTGACTACACAACTTATTCCTATGAAGATACATTCAAAGTAAAAAAACGTGCTCTACTCGGCCTGAAAATGCATTTAAAGCAATAAAAACTCAAAATGAGTGTCGCGCCTAAACCAAAGGCCTTACGCACACATTTCAACATGTATTTAGTTCAGGTTGACCTCCTGAAGCCTAAATGAGCATTAATTTGACTACACAACTCATTCCTATGAAGGTACATTCAAAGTCACAAAACGTGCTCAACTAGGCCTGAAAGTGCATTTAAAGCAATAAAAACTCAAAATGAGTGTCACGCCTAAACCAAAGGACTTATGCACACATTTCAACATGTATTTAGTTCAGGTTGACATTCTGAAGCCTAAATGAGCATTAATTTGACTACACAACTTATTCCTATGAAGATACATTCAAAGTAAAAAAACGGCTCAACTCGGACTGAAAGTGCATTTAAAGCAATAATAACTGAAAATGAGTGTCACGCCTAAACCAAAGGACTTATGCACACATTTCAACATGTATATAGTTCAGGTTGACCTCCTGAAGCCTAAATGAGCATTAATTTGACTACACAACTCATTCCTATGAAGGTACATTCAAAGTCACAAAACGTGCTCAACTAGGCCTGAAAGTGCATTTAAAGCAATAAAAACTCAAAATGAGTGTCACGCCTAAACCAAAGGACTTATGCACACATTTCAACATGTATTTAGTTCAGGTTGACCTCCTGAAGCCTAAATGAGTATAATTTGACTACACAACTTATTCCTATGAAGATACATTCAAAGTAAAAAAACGGGCTCAACTCGGACTGAAAGTGCATTTAAAGCAATAAAAACTGAAAATGAGTGTCACGCCTAAACCAAAGGACTTATGCACACATTTCAACATGTATTTAGTTCAGGTTGACATTCTGAAGCCTAAATGAGCATTAATTTGACTACACAACTTATTCCTATGAAGATACATTCAAAGTAAAAAAATGGCTCAACTCGGACTGAAAGTGCATTTAAAGCAATAAAAACTGAAAATGAGTGTCACGCCTAAACCAAAGGACTTATGCACACATTTCAACATGTATTTAGTTCAGGTTGACCTCCTGAACCCTAAATGAGCATTAATTTGACTACACAACTCATTCCTATGAAGGTACATTAAAAGTCACAAAACGTGCTCAACTAGGCCTGAAAGTGCATTTAAAGCAATAAAAACTCAAAATGAGTTTCACGCCTAAATCAAAGGACTTATGCACACATTTCAACATGTATTTAGTTTAGGTTGACCTCCTGAAGCCTAAATGAGCATTAATTTGATCACACAACTCATTCCCATGAAGATACATTCAAAGTCAGCAAGTGCCCTGCTCTGTCTGAAAATGCATTTGAATCAATAAAAACTAAAATTGAGTGTCATGCCTAAACCAAAGGACGTCTGCACACATTTCAACGTCTAAAGTGTTGTTTCCGATGCCTGCTAGTGTATGTGTGCGTGCGTGTGTGAGAGTGTGTAAGTGTGTGCGTGTGTTTGTGTGTGTTTGTGTGGGTGCGTGCGTGTGTGTTGTGCGCACCCCCCCCCCCCCCCCCCAAAAGTACTGTATTCGGATAAAAATGACGAATTACTCAGAGGTTTTAACTTTTGCTTGCACTTGATTTGTTCTGACACCGACGACGTCCACCAATGACAGCCCGAGTGGATCGAGCCCACGTGGTGTGAGAGCAGGGGGAGGTGAAAAGATGCAAAGCCTAGGTGATTGGCTGTGCATCTTTCAGTCTTCCACGTGGGTTAGTCTTTGATCTTCAATCAGTGTCCAAATGTTGTTTACATGCGTAGCGTGTGCTGATGTGTGTGCCTCTCATGAGTTTGTGTGTGTGTTTGCGCGCGCGTGATCGTGTGCCCATACATGTGTGAGTGTTTCTTTGATCTAAATCATCGTTGGTGTGTTGTTTACGATACGTGCTCGTCTGTGCGTACGTTTGTGTGAGTGTGTGTGCGTGCGTTTGTGTGTGTGCTTGCTGCGTGCTGGCGCGCTCGGAAGCGTGTGTGTCACAGAGAAAGAGAGGGAGCGGGATCGCTGGCCTGTATGTACTCTATGTGAAACACACAGGACATTTGTAATTTCGTCCCTTTCACATTTTTTGGCTTTTTTAAAAATAAAACTTATTTCATCAATGGTTCATAATGAGTGTCACGCCTAGACCAAATGACTTATGCACACATTTCAACATTTATTTAGTTCAGGTTGACCTCCTGAAGCCTAAATGAGCATTAATTTGACAACACAACTCATTCCTATGAAGGTACATTCAAAGTCACAAAACGTGCTCAACTAGGCCTGAAAGTGCATTTAAAGCAATAAAAAACTCAAAAATGAGTGTCACGCCTAAACCAAAGGACTTATGCACACATTTCAACATGTATTTAGTTCAGGTTGACCTCCTGAAGCCTAAATCACCATTAATTTGACTACACAACTTATTCCTATGAAGATACATTCAAAGTAAAAAAACGGGCTCAACTCGGACTGAAAGTGCATTTAAAGCAATAAAAACTGAAAATGAGTGTCACACCTAAACCAAAGGATTTATGCACACATTTCAACATGTATTTTGTTCAAGTTGACCTCCTGAAGCCTAAATGAGCATTTATTTGACTACACAACTCATTCCTATGAAGGTACATTCAAAGTCACAAAACGTGCTCAACTAGGCCTGAAAGTGCATTTAAAGCAATAAAAACTCAAAATGAGTGTCACGCCTAAACCAAAGGACTTATGCACACATTTCAACATGTATTTAGTTCAGGTTGACCTCCTGAAGCCTAAATCACCATTAATTTGATCACACAACTCATTCCTATGAAGACACATTCAAACTCAGAAACGTGCTCTACTCGGCCTGAAAATGCATTTAAAGCAATAAAAACTGAAAATGAGTGTCACGCCAAAACCAAAGGACTTATGCACACATTTCAACATGTATTTAGTTCAGGTTGACCTCCTGAAGCCTAAATGAGCATTTATTTGACTACACAACTCATTCCTATGAAGGTACATTCAAAGTCACAAAACGTGCTCAACTCGGACTGAAAGTGCATTTAAAGCAATAAAAACTGAAAATGTGTGTCACGCCTAAACCAAAGGACTTATGCACACATTTCAACATGTATTTAGTTCAGGTTGACCTCCTGAAGCCTAAATGAGCATTAATTTGACTACACAACTCATTCCTATGAAGGTACATTCAAAGTCACAAAACGTGCTCAACTAGGCCTGAAAGTGCATTTAAAGCAATAAAAACTCAAAATGAGTGTCACGCCTAAACCAAAGGACTTATGCACACATTTCAACATGTATTTAGTTCAGGTTGACCTCCTGAAGCCTAAATCACCATTAATTTGACTACACAACTTATTCCTATGAAGAAACATTCAAAGTAAAAAAACGGGCTCAACTCGGACTGAAAGTGCATTTAATGCAATAAAAACTGAAAATGAGTGTCACGCCTAAACCAAAGGACTTATGCACACATTTCAACATGTATTTAGTTCAGGTTGACGTCCTGAATCCTAAATGAGCATTAATTTGACTACACAACTTATTCCTATGAAGACACATTCAAACTCAGAAACGTGCTCTACTCGGCCTGAAAATGCATTTAAAGCAATAAAAACTCAAAATGAGTGTCACGCCTAAACCAAAGGACTTATGCACACATTTCAACATGTATTTAGTTCAGGTTGACGTCCTGAAGCCTAAATGAGCATTAATTTGATTACACAACTTATTCCTATGAAGATACATTCAAAGTAAAAAAACGTGCTCTACTCGGCCTGAAAATGCATTTAAAGCAATAAAAACTCAAAATGAGTGTCGCGCCTAAACCAAAGGCCTTACACACACATTTCAATATGTATTTAGTTCAGGTTGACCTCCTGAAGCCTAAATGAGCATTAATTTGACTACACAACTCATTCCTATGAAGGTACATTCAAAGTCACAAAACGTGCTCAACTAGGCCTGAAAGTGCATTTAAAGCAATAAAAACTCAAAATGAGTGTCACGCCTAAACCAAAGGACTTATGCACACATTTCAACATGTATTTAGTTCAGGTTGACATTCTGAAGCCTAAATGAGCATTAATTTGACTACACAACTTATTCCTATGAAGATAAATTCAAAGTAAAAAAACGGCTCAACTCGGACTGAAAGTGCATTTAAAGCAATAATAACTGAAAATGAGTGTCACGCCTAAACCAAAGGACTTATGCACACATTTCAACATGTATTTTGTTCAGGTTGACCTCCTGAAGCCTAAATGAGCATTTATTTGACTACACAACTCATTCCTATGAAGGTACATTCAAAGTCACAAAACGTGCTCAACTAGGCCTGAAAGTGCATTTAAAGCAATAAAAACTCAAAATGAGTGTCACGCCTAAACCAAAGGACTTATGCACACATTTCAACATGTATTTAGTTCAGGTTGACCTCCTGAAGCCTAAATCACCATTAATTTGATCACACAACTCATTCCTATGAAGACACATTCAAACTCAGAAACGTGCTCTACTCGGCCTGAAAATGCATTTAAAGCAATAAAAACTGAAAATGAGTGTCACGCCAAAACCAAAGGACTTATGCACACATTTCAACATGTATTTAGTTCAGGTTGACCTCCTGAAGCCTAAATGAGCATTTATTTGACTACACAACTCATTCCTATGAAGGTACATTCAAAGTCACAAAACGTGCTCAACGAGGCCTGAAAGTGCATTTAAAGCAATAAAAACTCAAAATGAGTGTCACGCCTAAACCAAAGGACTTATGCACACATTTCAACATGTATTTAGTTCAGGTTGACCTCCTGAAGCCTAAATCACCATTAATTTGACTACACAACTTATTCCTATGAAGAAACATTCAAAGTAAAAAAACGGGCTCAACTCGGACTGAAAGTGCATTTAAAGCAATAAAAACTGAAAATGAGTGTCACGCCTAAACCAAAGGACTTATGCACATATTTCAACATGTATTTAGTTCAGGTTGACCTCCTGAACCCTAAATGAGCATTAATTTGACTACACAACTCATTCCTATGAAGGTACATTAAAAGTCACAAAACGTGCTCAACTAGGCCTGAAAGTGCATTTAAAGCAATAAAAACTCAAAATGAGTTTCACGCCTAAATCAAAGGACTTATGCACACATTTCAACATGTATTTAGTTTAGGTTGACCTCCTGAAGCCTAAATGAGCATTAATTTGATCACACAACTCATTCCCATGAAGATACATTCAAAGTCAGCAAGTGCCCTGCTCTGTCTGAAAATGCATTTGAATCAATAAAAACTAAAATTGAGTGTCATGCCTAAACCAAAGGACGTCTGCACACATTTCAACGTCTAAAGTGTTGTTTCCGATGCCTGCTAGTGTATGTGTGCGTGCGTGTGTGAGAGTGTGTAAGTGTGTGCGTGTGTTTGTGTGGGTGCGTGCGTGTGTGTGTTGTGCGCACCCCCCCCCCCCAAAAAAGTACTGTATTCGGATAAAAATGACGAATTACTCAGAGGTTTTAACTTTTGCTTGCACTTGATTTGTTCTGACACCGACGACGTCCACCAATGACAGCCCGAGTGGATCGAGCCCACGTGGTGTGAGAGCAGGGGGAGGTGAAAAGATGCAAAGCCTAGGTGATTGGCTGTGCATCTTTCAGTCTTCCACGTGGGTTAGTCTTTGATCTTCAATCAGTGTCCAAATGTTGTTTACATGCGTAGCGTGTGCGGATGTGTGTGCCTCTCATGAGTTTGTGTGTGTGTTTGCGCGCGCGTGATCGTGTGCCCATACATGTGTGAGTGTTTCTTTGATCTAAATCATCGTTGGTGTGTTGTTTACGATACGTGCTCGTCTGTGCGTACGTTTGTGTGAGTGTGTGTGCGTGCGTTTGTGTGTGTGCTTGCTGCGTGCTGGCGCGCTCGGAAGCGTGTGTGTCACAGAGAAAGAGAGGGAGCGGGATCGCTGGCCTGTATGTACTCTATGTGAAACACACAGGACATTTGTAATTTCGTCCCTTTCACATTTTTTGGCTTTTTTAAAAATAAAACTTATTTCATCAATGGTTCATAATGAGTGTCACGCCTAGACCAAATGACTTATGCACACATTTCAACATTTATTTAGTTCAGGTTGACCTCCTGAAGCCTAAATGAGCATTAATTTGACAACACAACTCATTCCTATGAAGGTACATTCAAAGTCACAAAACGTGCTCAACTAGGCCTGAAAGTGCATTTAAAGCAATAAAAAACTCAAAAATGAGTGTCACGCCTAAACCAAAGGACTTATGCACACATTTCAACATGTATTTAGTTCAGGTTGACCTCCTGAAGCCTAAATCACCATTAATTTGACTACACAACTTATTCCTATGAAGATACATTCAAAGTAAAAAAACGGGCTCAACTCGGACTGAAAGTGCATTTAAAGCAATAAAAACTGAAAATGAGTGTCACACCTAAACCAAAGGATTTATGCACACATTTCAACATGTATTTTGTTCAGGTTGACCTCCTGAAGCCTAAATGAGCATTTATTTGACTACACAACTCATTCCTATGAAGGTATATTCAAAGTCACAAAACGTGCTCAACTAGGCCTGAAAGTGCATTTAAAGCAATAAAAACTCAAAATGAGTGTCACGCCTAAACCAAAGGACTTATGCACACATTTCAACATGTATTTAGTTCAGGTTGACCTCCTGAAGCCTAAATCACCATTAATTTGATCACACAACTCATTCCTATGAAGACACATTCAAACTCAGAAACGTGCTCTACTCGGCCTGAAAATGCATTTAAAGCAATAAAAACTGAAAATGAGTGTCACGCCAAAACCAAAGGACTTATGCACACATTTCAACATGTATTTAGTTCAGGTTGACCTCCTGAAGCCTAAATGAGCATTTATTTGACTACACAACTCATTCCTATGAAGGTACATTCAAAGTCACAAAACGTGCTCAACTCGGACTGAAAGTGCATTTAAAGCAATAAAAACTGAAAATGTGTGTCACGCCTAAACCAAAGGACTTATGCACACATTTCAACATGTATTTAGTTCAGGTTGACCTCCTGAAGCCTAAATGAGCATTAATTTGACTACACAACTCATTCCTATGAAGGTACATTCAAAGTCACAAAACGTGCTCAACTAGGCCTGAAAGTGCATTTAAAGCAATAAAAACTCAAAATGAGTGTCACGCCTAAACCAAAGGACTTATGCACACATTTCAACATGTATTTAGTTCAGGTTGACCTCCTGAAGCCTAAATCACCATTAATTTGACTACACAACTTATTCCTATGAAGAAACATTCAAAGTAAAAAAATGGGCTCAACTCGGACTGAAAGTGCATTTAAAGCAATAAAAACTGAAAATGAGTGTCACGCCTAAACCAAAGGACTTATGCACACATTTCAACATGTATTTAGTTCAGGTTGACGTCCTGAAGCCTAAATGAGCATTAATTTGACTACACAACTTATTCCTATGAAGATACATTCAAAGTAAAAAAACGTGCTCTACTCGGCCTGAAAATGCATTTAAAGCAATAAAAACTCAAAATGAGTGTCGCGCCTAAACCAAAGGCCTTACACACACATTTCAACATGTATTTAGTTCAGGTTGACCTCCTGAAGCCTAAATGAGCATTAATTTGACTACACAACTCATTCCTATGAAGGTACATTCAAAGTCACAAAACGTGCTCAACTAGGCCTGAAAGTGCATTTAAAGCAATAAAAACTCAAAATGAGTGTCACGCCTAAACCAAAGGACTTATGCACACATTTCAACATGTATTTAGTTCAGGTTGACATTCTGAAGCCTAAATGAGCATTAATTTGACTACACAACTTATTCCTATGAAGATAAATTCAAAGTAAAAAAACGGCTCAACTCGGACTGAAAGTGCATTTAAAGCAATAATAACTGAAAATGAGTGTCACGCCTAAACCAAAGGACTTATGCACACATTTCAACATGTATTTAGTTCAGGTTGACATTCTGAAGCTTAAATGAGCATTAATTTGACTACAGAACTTATTCCTATGAAGATACATTCAAAGTAAAAAAACGGGCTCAACTCGGACTGAAAGTGCATTTAAAGCAATAAAAACTGAAAATGAGTGTCACGCCTAAACCAAAGGACTTATGCACACATTTCAACATGTATTTAGTTCAGGTTGACGTCCTGAAGCCTAAATGAGCATTAATTTGACTACACAACTTATTCCTATGAAGATACATTCAAAGTAAAAAAACGTGCTCTACTCGGCCTGAAAATGCATTTAAAGCAATAAAAACTCAAAATGAGTGTCGCGCCTAAACCAAAGGCCTTACGCACACATTTCAACATGTATTTAGTTCAGGTTGACCTCCTGAAGCCTAAATGAGCATTAATTTGACTACACAACTCATTCCTATGAAGGTACATTCAAAGTCACAAAACGTGCTCAACTTGGCCTGAAAGTGCATTTAAAGCAATAAAAACTCAAAATGAGTGTCACGCCTAAACCAAAGGACTTATGCACACATTTCTACATGTATTTAGTTCAGGTTGACATTCTGAAGCCTAAATGAGCATTAATTTGACTACACAACTTATTCCTATGAAGATACATTCAAAGTAAAAAAACGGCTCAACTCGGACTGAAAGTGCATTTAAAGCAATAATAACTGAAAATGAGTGTCACGCCTAAACCAAAGGACTTATGCACACATTTCAACATGTATATAGTTCAGGTTGACCTCCTGAAGCCTAAATGAGCATTAATTTGACTACACAACTCATTCCTATGAAGGTACATTCAAAGTCACAAAACGTGCTCAACTAGGCCTGAAAGTGCATTTAAAGCAATAAAAACTCAAAATGAGTGTCACGCCTAAACCAAAGGACTTATGCACACATTTCAACATGTATTTAGTTCAGGTTGACCTCCTGAAGCCTAAATGAGTATAATTTGACTACACAACTTATTCCTATGAAGATACATTCAAAGTAAAAAAACGGGCTCAACTCGGACTGAAAGTGCATTTAAAGCAATAAAAACTGAAAATGAGTGTCACGCCTAAACCAAAGGACTTATGCACACATTTCAACATGTATTTAGTTCAGGTTGACATTCTGAAGCCTAAATGAGCATTAATTTGACTACACAACTTATTCCTATGAAGATACATTCAAAGTAAAAAAACGGCTCAACTCGGACTGAAAGTGCATTTAAAGCAATAAAAACTGAAAATGAGTGTCACGCCTAAACCAAAGGACTTATGCACACATTTCAACATGTATTTAGTTCAGGTTGACATTCTGAAGCCTAAATGAGCATTAATTTGACTACACAACTCATTCCTATGAAGGTACATTAAAAGTCACAAAACGTGCTCAACTAGGCCTGAAAGTGCATTTAAAGCAATAAAAACTCAAAATGAGTTTCACGCCTAAATCAAAGGACTTATGCACACATTTCAACATGTATTTAGTTTAGGTTGACCTCCTGAAGCCTAAATGAGCATTAATTTGATCACACAACTCATTCCCATGAAGATACATTCAAAGTCAGCAAGTGCCCTGCTCTGTCTGAAAATGCATTTGAATCAATAAAAACTAAAATTGAGTGTCATGCCTAAACCAAAGGACGTCTGCACACATTTCAACGTCTAAAGTGTTGTTTCCGATGCCTGCTAGTGTGTGTGTGCGTGCGTGTGTGAGAGTGTGTAAGTGTGTGCGTGTGTTTGTGTGTGTTTGTGTGGGTGCGTGCGTGTGTGTGTTGTGCGCACCCCCCCCCCCCAAAAAGTACTGTATTCGGATAAAAATGACGAATTACTCAGAGGTTTTAACTTTTGCTTGCACTTGATTTGTTCTGACACCGACGACGTCCACCAATGACAGCCCGAGTGGATCTAGCCCACGTGGTGTGAGAGCAGGGGGAGGTGAAAAGATGCAAAGCCTAGGTGATTGGCTGTGCATCTTTCAGTCTTCCACGTGGGTTAGTCTTTGATCTTCAATCAGTGTCCAAATGTTGTTTACATGCGTAGCGTGTGCGGATGTGTGTGCCTCTCATGAGTTTGTGTGTGTGTTTGCGCGCGCGTGATCGTGTGCCCATACATGTGTGAGTGTTTCTTTGATCTAAATCATCGTTGGTGTGTTGTTTACGATACGTGCTCGTCTGTGCGTACGTTTGTGTGAGTGTGTGTGCGTGCGTTTGTGTGTGTGCTTGCTGCGTGCTGGCGCGCTCGGAAGCGTGTGTGTCACAGAGAAAGAGAGGGAGCGGGATCGCTGGCCTGTATGTACTCTATGTGAAACACACAGGACATTTGTAATTTCGTCCCTTTCACATTTTTTGGCTTTTTTAAAAATAAAACTTATTTCATCAATGGTTTATAATGAGTGTCACTGCTAGACCAAATGACTTATGCACACATTTCAACATTTATTTAGTTCAGGTTGACCTCCTGAAGCCTAAATGAGCATTAATTTGACAACACAACTCATTCCTATGAAGGTACATTCAAAGTCACAAAACGTGCTCAACTAGGCCTGAAAGTGCATTTAAAGCAATAAAAAACTCAAAAATGAGTGTCACGCCTAAACCAAAGGACTTATGCACACATTTCAACATGTATTTAGTTCAGGTTGACCTCCTGAAGCCTAAATCACCATTAATTTGACTACACAACTTATTCCTATGAAGATACATTCAAAGTAAAAAAACGGGCTCAACTCGGACTGAAAGTGCATTTAAAGCAATAAAAACTGAAAATGAGTGTCACGCCTAAACCAAAGGACTTATGCACACATTTCAACATGTATTTAGTTCAGGTTGACCTCCTGAAGCCTAAATGAGCATTAATTTGACTACACAACTTATTCCTATGAAGGAACATTCAAAGTAAAAAAACGGGCTCAACTCGGACTGAAAGTGCATTTAAAGCAATAAAAACTGAAAATGAGTGTCACGCCTAAACCAAAGGACTTATGCACACATTTCAACATGTATGTAGTTCAGGTTGACCTCCTGAAGCCTAAGTGAGCATTAATTTGACTACACAACTCATTCCTATGAAGGTACATTCAAAGTCACAAAACGTGCTCAACTAGGCCTGAAAGTGCATTTAAAGCAATAAAAACTCAAAATGAGTGTCACGCCTAAACCAAAGGACTTATGCACACATTTCAACATGTATTTAGTTCAGGTTGACCTCCTGAAGCCTAAATCACCATTAATTTGACTACACAACTTAATCCTATGAAGATACATTCAACGTAAAAAAACGGGCTCAACTCGGACTGAAAGTGCATTTAAAGCAATAAAAACTGAAAATGAGTGTCACGCCTAAACCAAAGGACTTATGCACACATTTCAACATGTATTTAGTTCAGGTTGACGTCCTGAAGCCTAAATGAGCATTAATTTGACTACACAACTTATTCCTATGAAGATACATTCAAAGTAAAAAAATGTGCTCTACTCGGCCTGAAAATGCATTTAAAGCAATAAAAACTCAAAATGAGTGTCACGCCTAAACCAAAGGCCTTATGCACACATTTCAACATGTATTTAGTTCAGGTTGACCTCCTGAAGCCTAAATGAGCATTAATTTGACTACACAACTCATTCCTATGAAGGAACATTCAAAGTAAAAAAACGGGCTCAACTCGGACTGAAAGTGCATTTAAAGCAATAAAAACTGAAAATGAGTGTCACGCCTAAACCAAAGGACTTATGCACACATTTCAACATGTATTTTGTTCAGGTTGACCTCCTGAAGCCTAAATGAGCATTTATTTGACTACACAACTCATTCCTATGAAGGTACATTCAAAGTCACAAAACGTGCTCAACTAGGCCTGAAAGTGCATTTAAAGCAATAAAATCTCAAAATGAGTGTCACGCCTAAACCAAAGGACTTATGCACACATTTCAACATGTATTTAGTTCAGGTTGACATTCTGAAGCCTAAATGAGCATTAATTTGACTACACAACTTATTCCTATGAAGATACATTTAAAGTAAAAAACGGCTCAACTCGGACTGAAAGTGCATTTAAAGCAATAAAAACTGAAAATGAGTGTCACGCCTAAACCAAAGGACTTATGCACACATTTCAACATGTATTTAGTTCAGGTTGACCTCCTGAACCCTAAATGAGCATTAATTTGACTACACAACTCATTCCTATGAAGGTACATTCAAAGTCACAAAACGTGCTCAACTAGGCCTGAAAGTGCATTTAAAGCAATAAAAACTCAAAATGAGTGTCACGCCTAAACCAAAGGACTTATGCACACATTTCAACATGTATTTAGTTCAGGTTGACCTCCTGAAGCCTAAATCACCATTAATTTGACTACACAACTTATTCCTATGAAGATACATTCAAAGTAAAAAAACGGGCTCAACTCGGACTGAAAGTGCATTTAAAGCAATAAAAACTGAAAATGAGTGTCACGCCTAAACCAAAGGACCTATGCACACATTTCAACATGTATTTAGTTCAGGTTGACGTCCTGAAGCCTAAATGAGCATTAATTTGACTACACAACTTATTCCTATGAAGATACATTCAAAGTAAAAAAACGTGCTCTACTCGGCCTGAAAATGCATTTAAAGCAATAAAAACTCAAAATGAGTGTCACGCCTAAACCAAAGGCCTTATGCACACATTTCAACATGTATTTTGTTCAGGTTGACCTCCTGAAGCCTTAATGAGCATTAATTTGACTACACAACTCATTCCTATGAAGGAACATTCAAAGTAAAAAAACGGGCTCAACTCGGACTGAAAGTGCATTTAAAGCAATAAAAACTGAAAATGAGTGTCACGCCAAAACCAAAGGACTTATGCACACATTTCAACATGTATTTAGTTCAGGTTGACCTCCTGAAGCCTAAATGAGCATTTATTTGACTACACAACTCATTCCTATGAAGGTACATTCAAAGTCACAAAACGTGCTCAACTAGGCCTGAAAGTGCATTTAAAGCAATAAAAACTCAAAATGAGTGTCACACCTAAACCAAAGGATTTATGCACACATTTCAACATGTATTTTGTTCAGGTTGACCTCCTGAAGCCTAAATCACCATTAATTTGACTACACAACCTATTCCTATGAAGATACATTCAAAGTAAAAAAACGGGCTCAACTCGGACTGAAAGTGCATTTAAAGCAATAAAAACTGAAAATGAGTGTCACGCCTAAACCAAAGGACTTATGCACACATTTCAACATGTATTTAGTTCAGGTTGACATTCTGAAGCCTAAATGAGCATTAATTTGACTACACAACTTATTCCTATGAAGATACATTTAAAGTAAAAAAACGGCTCAACTCGGACTGAAAGTGCATTTAAAGCAATAAAAACTCAAAATGAGTGTCACGCCAAAACCAAAGGACTTATGCACACATTTCAACATGTATTTAGTTCAGGTTGACCTCCTGAAGCCTAAATGAGCATTAATTTGACAACACAACTCATTCCTATGAAGGTACATTCAAAGTCACAAAACGTGCTCAACTAGGCCTGAAAGTGCATTTAAAGCAATAAAAAACTCAAAAATGAGTGTCACGCCTAAACCAAAGGACTTATGCACACATTTCAACATGTATTTAGTTCAGGTTGACCTCCTGAAGCCTAAATGAGCATTAATTTGACTACACAACTCATTCCTATGAAGGAACATTCAAAGTAAAAAAAACGGGCTCAACTCGGACTGAAAGTGCATTTAAAGCAATAAAAACTGAAAATGAGTGTCACGCCTAAACCAAAGGACTTATGCACACATTTCAACATGTATTTAGTTCAGGTTGACCTCCTGAAGCCTAAATGAGCATTAATTTGACTACACAACTCATTCCTATGAAGGTACATTCAAAGTCACAAAACGTGCTCAACTAGGCCTGAAAGTGCATTTAAAGCAATAAAAACTCAAAATGAGTGTCACGCCTAAACCAAAGGACTTATGCACACATTTCAACATGTATTTAGTTCAGGTTGACATTCTGAAGCCTAAATGAGCATTAATTTGACTACACAACTTATTCCTATGAAGATACATTTAAAGTAAAAAAACGACTCAACTCGGACTGAAAGTGCATTTAAAGCAATAAAAACTGAAAATGAGTGTCACGCCTAAACCAAAGGACTTATGCACACATTTCAACATGTATTTAGTTCAGGTTGACCTCCTGAACCCTAAATGAGCATTAATTTGACTACACAACTCATTCCTATGAAGGTACATTCAAAGTCACAAAACGTGCTCAACTAGGCCTGAAAGTGCATTTAAAGCAATAAAAACTCAAAATGAGTGTCACGCCTAAACCAAAGGCCTTATGCACACATTTCAACATGTATTTAGTTCAAGTTGACCTCCTGAAGCCTAAATGAGCATTAATTTGACTACACAACTCATTCCTATGAAGGAACATTCAAAGTAAAAAAACGGGCTCAACTCGGACTGAAAGTGCATTTAAAGCAATAAAAACTGAAAATGAGTGTCACGCCAAAACCAAAGGACTTATGCACACATTTCAACATGTATTTAGTTCAGGTTGACCTCCTGAAGCCTAAATGAGCATTAATTTGACTACACAACTCATTCCTATGAAGGTACATTCAAAGTCACAAAACGTGCTCAACTAGGCCTGAAAGTGCATTTAAAGCAATAAAAACTCAAAATGAGTGTCACGCCTAAACCAAAGGACTTATGCACACATTTCAACATGTATTTAGTTCAGGTTGACCTCCTGAAGCCTAAATCACCATTAATTTGATCACACAACTCATTCCTATGAAGACACATTCAAACTCAGAAACGTGCTCTACTCGGCCTGAAAATGCATTTAAAGCAATAAAAACTGAAAATGAGTGTCACGCCAAAACCAAAGGACTTATGCACACATTTCAACATGTATTTAGTTCAGGTTGACCTCCTGAAGCCTAAATGAGCATTTATTTGACTACACAACTCATTCCTATGAAGGTACATTCAAAGTCACAAAACGTGCTCAACTCGGACTGAAAGTGCATTTAAAGCAATAAAAACTGAAAATGTGTGTCACGCCTAAACCAAAGGACTTATGCACACATTTCAACATGTATTTAGTTCAGGTTGACCTCCTGAAGCCTAAATGAGCATTAATTTGACTACACAACTCATTCCTATGAAGGTACATTCAAAGTCACAAAACGTGCTCAACTAGGCCTGAAAGTGCATTTAAAGCAATAAAAACTCAAAATGAGTGTCACGCCTAAACCAAAGGACTTATGCACACATTTCAACATGTATTTAGTTCAGGTTGACCTCCTGAAGCCTAAATCACCATTAATTTGACTACACAACTTAATCCTATGAAGATACATTCAAAGTAAAAAAACGGGCTCAACTCGGACTGAAAGTGCATTTAAAGCAATAAAAACTGAAAATGAGTGTCACGCCTAAACCAAAGGACTTATGCACACATTTCAACATGTATTTAGTTCAGGTTGACGTCCTGAAGCCTAAATGAGCATTAATTTGACTACACAACTTATTCCTATGAAGATACATTCAAAGTAAAAAAACGTGCTCTACTCGGCCTGAAAATGCATTTAAAGCAATAAAAACTCAAAATGAGTGTCACGCCTAAACCAAAGGCCTTATGCACACATTTCAACATGTATTTAGTTCAGGTTGACCTTCTGAAGCCTAAATGAGCATTAATTTGACTACACAACTCATTCCTATGAAGGAACATTCAAAGTAAAAAAACGGGCTCAACTCGGACTGAAAGTGCATTTAAAGCAATAACAACTGAAAATGAGTGTCACGCCTAAACCAAAGGACTTATGCACACATTTCAACATGTATTTAGTTCAGGTTGACATCCTGAAGCCTAAATGAGTATAATTTGACTACACAACTCATTCCTATGAAGGTACATTAAAAGTCACAAAACGTGCTCAACTAGGCCTGAAAGTGCATTTAAAGCAATAAAAACTCAAAATGAGTGTCACGCCTAAACCAAAGGACTTATGCACACATTTCAACATGTATTTAGTTCAGGTTGACATTCTGAAGCCTAAATGAGCATTAATTTGACTACACAACTCATTCCTATGAAGGTACATTCAAAGTCACAAAACGTGCTCAACTAGGCCTGAAAGTGCATTTAAAGCAATAAAAACTCAAAATGAGTGTCACGCCTAAACCAAAGGACTTATGCACACATTTCAACATGTATTTAGTTCAGGTTGACATTCTGAAGCCTAAATGAGCATTAATTTGACTACACAACTCATTCCTATGAAGGTACATTCAAAGTCACAAAACGTGCTCAACTAGGCCTGAAAGTGCATTTAAAGCAATAAAAACTCAAAATGAGTGTCACGCCTAAACCAAAGGACTTATGCACACATTTCAACATGTATTTAGTTCAGGTTGACATTCTGAAGCCTAAATGAGCATTAATTTGACTACACAACTTATTCCTATGAAGATACATTTAAAGTAAAAAAACGGCTCAACTCGGACTGAAAGTGCATTTAAAGCAATAAAAACTGAAAATGAGTGTCACGCCTAAACCAAAGGTCTTATGCACACATTTCAACATGTATTTAGTTCAGGTTGACCTCCTGAACCCTAAATGAGCATTAATTTGACTACACAACTCATTCCTATGAAGGTACATTCAAAGTCACAAAACGTGCTCAACTAGGCCTGAAAGTGCATTTAAAGCAATAAAAACTCAAAATGAGTGTCACGCCTAAACCAAAGGACTTATGCACACATTTCAACATGTATTTAGTTCAGGTTGACCTCCTGAAGCCTAAATCACCATTAATTTGACTACACAACTTATTCCTATGAAGATACATTCAAAGTAAAAAAACGGGCTCAACTCGGACTGAAAGTGCATTTAAAGCAATAAAAACTGAAAATGAGTGTCACGCCTAAACCAAAGGACTTATGCACACATTTCAACATGTATTTAGTTCAGGTTGACGTCCTGAAGCCTAAATGAGCATTAATTTGACTACACAACTTATTCCTATGAAGATACATTCAAAGTAAAAAAACGTGCTCTACTCGGCCTGAAAATGCATTTAAAGCAATAAAAACTCAAAATGAGTGTCACGCCTAAACCAAAGGCCTTATGCACACATTTCAACATGTATTTAGTTCAGGTTGACCTCCTGAAGACTAAATGAGCATTTATTTGACTACACAACTCATTCCTATGAAGGTACATTCAAAGTCACAAAACGTGCTCAACTCGGACTGAAAGTGCATTTAAAGCAATAAAAACTGAAAATGTGTGTCACGCCTAAACCAAAGGACTTATGCACACATTTCAACATGTATTTAGTTCAGGTTGACCTCCTGAAGCCTAAATGAGCATTAATTTGACAACACAACTCATTCCTATGAAGGTACATTCAAAGTCACAAAACGTGCTCAACTAGGCCTGAAAGTGCATTTAAAGCAATAAAAAACTCAAAAATGAGTGTCACGCCTAAACCAAAGGACTTATGCACACATTTCAACATGTATTTAGTTCAGGTTGACCTCCTGAAGCCTAAATGAGCATTAATTTGACTACACAACTCATTCCTATGAAGGAACATTCAAAGTAAAAAAAACGGGCTCAACTCGGACTGAAAGTGCATTTAAAGCAATAAAAACTGAAAATGAGTGTCACGCCTAAACCAAAGGACTTATGCACACATTTCAACATGTATTTAGTTCAGGTTGACCTCCTGAAGCCTAAATGAGCATTAATTTGACTACACAACTCATTCCTATGAAGGTACATTCAAAGTCACAAAACGTGCTCAACTAGGCCTGAAAGTGCATTTAAAGCAATAAAAACTCAAAATGAGTGTCACGCCTAAACCAAAGGACTTATGCACACATTTCAACATGTATTTAGTTCAGGTTGACATTCTGAAGCCTAAATGAGCATTAATTTGACTACACAACTTATTCCTATGAAGATACATTTAAAGTAAAAAAACGACTCAACTCGGACTGAAAGTGCATTTAAAGCAATAAAAACTGAAAATGAGTGTCACGCCTAAACCAAAGGACTTATGCACACATTTCAACATGTATTTAGTTCAGGTTGACCTCCTGAACCCTAAATGAGCATTAATTTGACTACACAACTCATTCCTATGAAGGTACATTCAAAGTCACAAAACGTGCTCAACTAGGCCTGAAAGTGCATTTAAAGCAATAAAAACTCAAAATGAGTGTCACGCCTAAACCAAAGGCCTTATGCACACATTTCAACATGTATTTAGTTCAAGTTGACCTCCTGAAGCCTAAATGAGCATTAATTTGACTACACAACTCATTCCTATGAAGGAACATTCAAAGTAAAAAAACGGGCTCAACTCGGACTGAAAGTGCATTTAAAGCAATAAAAACTGAAAATGAGTGTCACGCCAAAACCAAAGGACTTATGCACACATTTCAACATGTATTTAGTTCAGGTTGACCTCCTGAAGCCTAAATGAGCATTAATTTGACTACACAACTCATTCCTATGAAGGTACATTCAAAGTCACAAAACGTGCTCAACTAGGCCTGAAAGTGCATTTAAAGCAATAAAAACTCAAAATGAGTGTCACGCCTAAACCAAAGGACTTATGCACACATTTCAACATGTATTTAGTTCAGGTTGACCTCCTGAAGCCTAAATCACCATTAATTTGATCACACAACTCATTCCTATGAAGACACATTCAAACTCAGAAACGTGCTCTACTCGGCCTGAAAATGCATTTAAAGCAATAAAAACTGAAAATGAGTGTCACGCCAAAACCAAAGGACTTATGCACACATTTCAACATGTATTTAGTTCAGGTTGACCTCCTGAAGCCTAAATGAGCATTTATTTGACTACACAACTCATTCCTATGAAGGTACATTCAAAGTCACAAAACGTGCTCAACTCGGACTGAAAGTGCATTTAAAGCAATAAAAACTGAAAATGTGTGTCACGCCTAAACCAAAGGACTTATGCACACATTTCAACATGTATTTAGTTCAGGTTGACCTCCTGAAGCCTAAATGAGCATTAATTTGACTACACAACTCATTCCTATGAAGGTACATTCAAAGTCACAAAACGTGCTCAACTAGGCCTGAAAGTGCATTTAAAGCAATAAAAACTCAAAATGAGTGTCACGCCTAAACCAAAGGACTTATGCACACATTTCAACATGTATTTAGTTCAGGTTGACCTCCTGAAGCCTAAATCACCATTAATTTGACTACACAACTTAATCCTATGAAGATACATTCAAAGTAAAAAAACGGGCTCAACTCGGACTGAAAGTGCATTTAAAGCAATAAAAACTGAAAATGAGTGTCACGCCTAAACCAAAGGACTTATGCACACATTTCAACATGTATTTAGTTCAGGTTGACGTCCTGAAGCCTAAATGAGCATTAATTTGACTACACAACTTATTCCTATGAAGATACATTCAAAGTAAAAAAACGTGCTCTACTCGGCCTGAAAATGCATTTAAAGCAATAAAAACTCAAAATGAGTGTCACGCCTAAACCAAAGGCCTTATGCACACATTTCAACATGTATTTAGTTCAGGTTGACCTTCTGAAGCCTAAATGAGCATTAATTTGACTACACAACTCATTCCTATGAAGGAACATTCAAAGTAAAAAAACGGGCTCAACTCGGACTGAAAGTGCATTTAAAGCAATAACAACTGAAAATGAGTGTCACGCCTAAACCAAAGGACTTATGCACACATTTCAACATGTATTTAGTTCAGGTTGACATCCTGAAGCCTAAATGAGTATAATTTGACTACACAACTCATTCCTATGAAGGTACATTAAAAGTCACAAAACGTGCTCAACTAGGCCTGAAAGTGCATTTAAAGCAATAAAAACTCAAAATGAGTGTCACGCCTAAACCAAAGGACTTATGCACACATTTCAACATGTATTTAGTTCAGGTTGACATTCTGAAGCCTAAATGAGCATTAATTTGACTACACAACTCATTCCTATGAAGGTACATTCAAAGTCACAAAACGTGCTCAACTAGGCCTGAAAGTGCATTTAAAGCAATAAAAACTCAAAATGAGTGTCACGCCTAAACCAAAGGACTTATGCACACATTTCAACATGTATTTAGTTCAGGTTGACATTCTGAAGCCTAAATGAGCATTAATTTGACTACACAACTTATTCCTATGAAGATACATTTAAAGTAAAAAAACGGCTCAACTCGGACTGAAAGTGCATTTAAAGCAATAAAAACTGAAAATGAGTGTCACGCCTAAACCAAAGGACTTATGCACACATTTCAACATGTATTTAGTTCAGGTTGACCTCCTGAAGCCTAAATGAGCATTTATTTGACTACACAACTCATTCCTATGAAGGTACATTCAAAGTCACAAAACGTGCTCAACTAGGCCTGAAAGTGCATTTAAAGCAATAAAAACTCAAAATGAGTGTCACGCCTAAACCAAAGGACTTATGCACACATTTCAACATGTATTTAGTTCAGGTTGACCTCCTGAAGCCTAAATCACCATTAATTTGACTACACAACTTAATCCTATGAAGATACATTCAAAGTAAAAAAACGGGCTCAACTCGGACTGAAAGTGCATTTAAAGCAATAAAAACTGAAAATGAGTGTCACGCCTAAACCAAAGGACTTATGCACACATTTCAACATGTATTTAGTTCAGGTTGACGTCCTGAAGCCTAAATGAGCATTAATTTGACTACACAACTTATTCCTATGAGATACATTCAAAGTAAAAAAACGTGCTCTACTCGGCCTGAAAATGCATTTAAAGCAATAAAAACTCAAAATGAGTGTCACGCCTAAACCAAAGGCCTTATGCACACATTTCAACATGTATTTAGTTCAGGTTGACCTTCTGAAGCCTAAATGAGCATTAATTTGACTACACAACTCATTCCTATGAAGGAACATTCAAAGTAAAAAAACGGGCTCAACTCGGACTGAAAGTGCATTTAAAGCAATAACAACTGAAAATGAGTGTCACGCCTAAACCAAAGGACTTATGCACACATTTCAACATGTATTTAGTTCAGGTTGACATCCTGAAGCCTAAATGAGTATAATTTGACTACACAACTCATTCCTATGAAGGTACATTAAAAGTCACAAAACGTGCTCAACTAGGCCTGAAAGTGCATTTAAAGCAATAAAAACTCAAAATGAGTGTCACGCCTAAACCAAAGGACTTATGCACACATTTCAACATGTATTTAGTTCAGGTTGACATTCTGAAGCCTAAATGAGCATTAATTTGACTACACAACTCATTCCTATGAAGGTACATTCAAAGTCACAAAACGTGCTCAACTAGGCCTGAAAGTGCATTTAAAGCAATAAAAACTCAAAATGAGTGTCACGCCTAAACCAAAGGACTTATGCACACATTTCAACATGTATTTAGTTCAGGTTGACATTCTGAAGCCTAAATGAGCATTAATTTGACTACACAACTTATTCCTATGAAGATACATTTAAAGTAAAAAAACGGCTCAACTCGGACTGAAAGTGCATTTAAAGCAATAAAAACTGAAAATGAGTGTCACGCCTAAACCAAAGGTCTTATGCACACATTTCAACATGTATTTAGTTCAGGTTGACCTCCTGAACCCTAAATGAGCATTAATTTGACTACACAACTCATTCCTATGAAGGTACATTCAAAGTCACAAAACGTGCTCAACTAGGCCTGAAAGTGCATTTAAAGCAATAAAAACTCAAAATGAGTGTCACGCCTAAACCAAAGGACTTATGCACACATTTCAACATGTATTTAGTTCAGGTTGACCTCCTGAAGCCTAAATCACCATTAATTTGACTACACAACTTATTCCTATGAAGATACATTCAAAGTAAAAAAACGGGCTCAACTCGGACTGAAAGTGCATTTAAAGCAATAAAAACTGAAAATGAGTGTCACGCCTAAACCAAAGGACTTATGCACACATTTCAACATGTATTTAGTTCAGGTTGACGTCCTGAAGCCTAAATGAGCATTAATTTGACTACACAACTTATTCCTATGAAGATACATTCAAAGTAAAAAAACGTGCTCTACTCGGCCTGAAAATGCATTTAAAGCAATAAAAACTCAAAATGAGTGTCACGCCTAAACCAAAGGCCTTATGCACACATTTCAACATGTATTTAGTTCAGGTTGACCTCCTGAAGCCTAAATGAGCATTAATTTGACTACACAACTCATTCCTATGAAGGAACATTCAAAGTAAAAAAACGGGCTCAACTCGGACTGAAAGTGCATTTAAAGCAATAAAAACTGAAAATGAGTGTCACGCCAAAACCAAAGGACTTATGCACACATTTCAACATGTATTTAGTTCAGGTTGACCTCCTGAAGCCTAAATGAGCATTTATTTGACTACACAACTCATTCCTATGAAGGTACATTCAAAGTCACAAAACGTGCTCAACTAGGCCTGAAAGTGCATTTAAAGCAATAAAAACTCAAAATGAGTGTCACACCTAAACCAAAGGATTTATGCACACATTTCAACATGTATTTTGTTCAGGTTGACCTCCTGAAGCCTAAATGAGCATTTATTTGACTACACAACTCATTCCTATGAAGGTACATTCAAAGTCACAAAACGTGCTCAATTAGGCCTGAAAGTGCATTTAAAGCAATAAAAACTCAAAATGAGTGTCACGCCTAAACCAAAGGACTTATGCACACATTTCAACATGTATTTAGTTCAGGTTGACCTCCTGAAGCCTAAATCACCATTAATTTGACTACACAACTTATTCCTATGAAGATACATTCAAAGTAAAAAAACGGGCTCAACTCGGACTGAAAGTGCATTTAAAGCAATAAAAACTGAAAATGAGTGTCACGCCTAAACCAAAGGACTTATGCACACATTTCAAGATGTATTTAGTTCAGGTTGACGTCCTGAAGCCTAAATGAGCATTAATTTGACTACACAACTTATTCCTATGAAGATACATTCAAAGTAAAAAAACGTGCTCTACTCGGCCTGAAAATGCATTTAAAGCAATAAAAACTCAAAATGAGTGTCACGCCTAAAGCAAAGGCCTTATGCACACATTTCAACATGTATTTAGTTCAGGTTGACCTCCTGAAGCCTAAATGAGCATTAATTTGACTACACAACTCATTCCTATGAAGGAACATTCAATAATAATAATAATAATACATCACATTTGTAAGCGCCTTTCACAACACTCAAGGACACTGTACAGCCAAGACCAATAGTAAAACACAGATAAAATAATAAATAAATAAAGAAAGATTTAAGGCGGGTAGGCAAGTCTGAATAGGTGGGTTTTGAGCTGGGTTTTGAATAAGGAAAGAGAGTCAATATTACGAATGTTGGGAGGAAGTGAGTTCCAGAGTTTGGGGGCAGAGCGACTGAAGGCTCTGCACCCCATTGTACTGAGACGGGCAGAGGGTAGAAAAAGGTGGAGGGAGGATGAGGACCTGAGTGAGCGAGAGGGAATGGAGATTTGAAGAAGATCTGACAGATAGGGGGGCGCAAGGTTATGGATGGCTTTGAATGTATAGAGAAGTATTTTGAAGTTGATTCTAAGTTTGACAGGAAGCCAGTGGAGCTGTCGGAGGATGGGGGTGATATGATGGAAGGAGGGGGTTCTCGTGATGATCCGGGCTGCTGAATTCTGAACAAGTTGAAGTTTATGGAGGAATTTTTGATGGACACCGAAGAGGAGTGAGTTGCAGTAGTCAATACGGGAAGTGACGAGACTGTGAACAAGGATAGCGGTGGTGTGCGGAGTGAGTGAGGGACGGAGGCGGTTTATATTGCGAAGGTGGAAATGAGCGGACCGGGTAATGTTATTGATGTGGGAGTGAAAGGATAGTGAACTGTCAAGGATGACACCCAGACTCTTCACCTGGGGGGAAGGAGATATAGTGGCATTATCAATTGTGAGGGAGAAACTGTCGGCTTTGTTTAGAGTGGATTTGGTACCGACGAGTAGGAGTTCAGTTTTATTGCTGTTTAGCTTGAGGAAATTGTGGGTGAACCAAGATTTGATTTCTGAGAGACAGTGAGAGAGGGACGAGGGTGGGAGAGAAGCGTCGGGTTTGCTGGAGAGATAGAGCTGGGTGTCATCCGCAAAGCAGTGAAAGTGCAAGCCAAATTTGCGGAAAATGTTTCCGAGTGGAAGGAGGTAGACAATGAAGAGGAGCGGACCGAGGACAGAACCCTGGGGAACACCAGAAGAAACGGGGAGGGATTGTGAAGTAAAAGAATCAACTTGAATGAACTGAGAGCGGCCAGTGAGATATGAGTGGAACCAATGTAGAGGGGTGTTGGTGATGCCTATGGTAGAGAGTCGATTGAGGAGGATGGGGTGAGAGATTGTGTCGAAGGCTGCACTCAGGTCAAGGAGGATGAGGATGGAGATAAGGCCAGAGTCTGCTGCCATGAGAAGATCGTTTGTGATTTTTATGAGGGCTGTTTCAGTACTGTGACGGGGACGGAAGCCGGACTGGAATTGTTCATAAAGACTATTGTCGGTGAGGTGGGAGTGGATCTGAGAGGCGACAGTTTTCTCCAGAATTTTTGAGATGAAGGGAAGATGGGAAATGGGGCGTAGGTTATTGAAGTCATTGGGATCTGAACCAGTTTTTTTCAGGATTGGTGTGACAGCTGCAGTTTTGAAGAGCACAGGAACAATTCCAGTCGACAGAGAGGAATGGATAATGGCTGAGATGAAGGGAAGCAGAGAGGGTAGGCAGGATTTGACCAGAACTGTGGGGAGGGGATCAAGCTGACAGGAGGAAGTCTTGGATTTAATGATGAGGTCTGAAATTAATGAGAGATGGGGGAGTTCAAAAGAAGAGAACAGTTTGCAAGGGGTGAGAGGTTCAGATGAGGGGAAAGGTACAGAGGAGCCCAGATGCTGGTGGATTCTGTTGATTTTTTCATTGAAAAAGAGGAGAAGTGCATTGCAGGTGTCACGAGAGTAAAAGTGAGGTGGTAGGGAGTCAGGAGGTTGAGTGATTCTGTTCCAAAGGGAAAAGAGAGTCTTAGTATTTCCAGCATTGGAGCAGATGAGTCCGGAGTAGTAATGTGATTTTGCTTGAGAGATGGAATCCTTGTAGAGGGATAGCTGAGCTGCATAGATGTCCTTGTGAGCAGTGAGGCCGGTTTTCCTATAAAGTCTCTCAAGCTGCCGGGTTTGGGATTTCAAGGAACGTAGATGAGGGGTGAACCAAGGGGCAGACCGAGTAAAAAGGACAGAGCGGGACTTGACAGGGGCGAGCGTGTTGAGGATGCTGGTGAGACCAGAGTTGTATTGGAAAACCAAATCATCAGGAGTGGAGTCAATGTCCGGAGTCAGGGTGGTCAGCCATGCAGTGAGAGAGTCAATGTTAATGTCTTTAATATTACGGTAAACAATGGTCCGGGGTGATTTGGCAGTTGAGAGCTGGAGTGTAATGTTGAATGAGATAAGGAAGTGGTCCGTTATTGGAAGTTCGTCAGCAGTACAGTTGGAGGGGGAAATACCAGAGCAGCAGATCAGATCCAGGGTGTGACCTTTAATGTGTGTGGGAAAATCTACAAATTGATCAAAACCAAGACTGTTAATTGAAGAAGTGAAGTCAATGGTGAGAGGAAGAGCAGTGTTGTCCATATGTATATTAAAATCTCCCAGGATTATTACATTTGGTGACAGAGAGGAGAGATGGGTGAGGACGGTAGACACTTCATTTAAAAAGTCGCGGTGGGGTTTGGGGGAGCGGTACACTGTGGCAATAATCGTGGGGATAGGTCCGGATATTTGACAGGCAAGGCATTCAAAGGAGGAAAGTGGCGGGAGAGAAACCGAAAGTACTTTCCACTTCTCGCGGTATACTATCGCGAGACCTCCTCCGCGACCAGAATCGCGGGGCTTGGAAATGTAAACAAATCCCGGGGGAGTGGAATCGTTCAACTGTGAGAAGTCCCCGGGAGTTTGCCAGGTTTCATTCAAGCAGAGAATGTCAAGCTTACGGTCCGTGAGGATATCTTGAATGAGATTACCCTTCCCAGTAAGCGAACGGATGTTAAGTAGCCCGAAGTTGACGGCGGCAGTCTCGCTGCTGCGGGGGCCGTTAGCCGACCTAGCCAAGCCGGCTAACGCACGATAGTCGATGGATCGGCCGGCGTTTCTGGATGGCCGACGGGAGGAAGACCAGAAGGAGACGATGGTGTTGGATCGGTTGAGGCAGAAGCCCCGACGAGACCCACGATGAATATATTTCCGGGAAGGAAAGCGAACGATGTCCGGGAGCCGGTGTAGAGCAGGAGGAGGGCCCAGCCATTGGAAGCGGAGCCGAAGGAGCTCGGCCAACGAGTACTGGAGCAGACCCTTGACAGGTCGATGGAGGAGCGACAGGTTGACAGGTAGGACGCTGAGACGCCGGGACGAAACAGTCGAAGATAGTTGAGAGTGCGAGACAGGCCTGAATGGGGGCTGGGTGGAATGACTGTGAGATGATGATCGTGATTCCATGCGAAACAGTAAAACAGTCGAGCGTAAAAACACCGTAAAACACAAAAGTTTGTGGGAGAGCAGCGGCAGCCAAAAACGCGCCAGCGTTCACTCTACCCGGAAGTCCCAGACATTCAAAGTAAAAAAACGGGCTCAACTCGGACTGAAAGTGCATTTAAAGCAATAAAAACTGAAAATGAGTGTCACGCCAAAACCAAAGGACTTATGCACACATTTCAACATGTATTTAGTTCAGGTTGACCTCCTGAAGCCTAAATGAGCATTTATTTGACTACACAAGTCATTCCTATGAAGGTACATTCAAAGTCACAAAACGTGCTCAACTAGGCCTGAAAGTGCATTTAAAGCAATAAAAACTCAAAATGAGTGTCACACCTAAACCAAAGGACTTATGCACACATTTCAACATGTATTTAGTTCAGGTTGACCTCCTGAAGCCTAAATCACCATTAATTTGATCACACAACTCATTCCTATGAAGACACATTCAAACTCAGAAACGTGCTCTACTCGGCCTGAAAATGCATTTAAAGCAATAAAAACTGAAAATGAGTGTCACGCCAAAACCAAAGGACTTATGCACACATTTCAACATGTATTTAGTTCAGGTTGACCTCCTGAAGCCTAAATGAGCATTTATTTGACTACACAACTCATTCCTATGAAGGTACATTCAAAGTCACAAAACGTGCTCAACTCGGACTGAAAGTGCATTTAAAGCAATAAAAACTGAAAATGTGTGTCACGCCTAAACCAAAGGACTTATGCACACATTTCAACATGTATTTAGTTCAGGTTGACCTCCTGAAGCCTAAATGAGCATTAATTTAACTACACAACTCATTCCTATGAAGGTACATTCAAAGTCACAAAACGTGCTCAACTAAGCCTGAAAGTGCATTTAAAGCAATAAAAACTCAAAATGAGTGTCACGCCTAAACCAAAGGACTTATGCACACATTTCAACATGTATTTAGTTCAGGTTGACCTCCTGAAGCCTAAATCACCATTAATTTGACTACACAACTTATTCCTATGAAAAAACATTCAAAGTCACAAAACAGGCTCAACTCGGACTGAAAGTGCATTTAAAGCAATAAAAACTGAAAATGAGTGTCACGCCTAAACCAAAGGACTTATGCACACATTTCAACATGTATTTAGTTCAGGTTGACGTCCTGAAGCCTAAATGAGCATTAATTTGACTACACAACTTATTCCTATGAAGATACATTCAAAGTAAAAAAACGTGCTCTACTCGGCCTGAAAATGCATTTAAAGCAATAAAAACTCAAAATGAGTGTCGCGCCTAAACCAAAGGCCTTACGCACACATTTCAACATGTATTTAGTTCAGGTTGACCTCCTGAAGCCTAAATGAGCATTAATTTGACTACACAACTCATTCCTATGAAGGTACATTCAAAGTCACAAAACGTGCTCAACTAGGCCTGAAAGTGCATTTAAAGCAATAAAAACTCAAAATGAGTGTCACACCTAAACCAAAGGACTTATGCACACATTTCAACATGTATTTAGTTCAGGTTGACATTCTGAAGCCTAAATGAGCATTAATTTGACTACACAACTTATTCCTATGAAGATACATTCAAAGTAAAAAAACGGCTCAACTCGGACTGAAAGTGCATTTAAAGCAATAATAACTGAAAATGAGTGTCACGCCTAAACCAAAGGACTTATGCACACATTTCAACATGTATATAGTTCAGGTTGACCTCCTGAAGCCTAAATGAGCATTAATTTGACTACACAACTCATTCCTATGAAGGTACATTCAAAGTCACAAAACGTGCTCAACTAGGCCTGAAAGTGCATTTAAAGCAATAAAAACTCAAAATGAGTGTCACGCCTAAACCAAAGGACTTATGCACACATTTCAACATGTATTTAGTTCAGGTTGACCTCCTGAAGCCTAAATGAGTATAATTTGACTACACAACTTATTCCTATGAAGATACATTCAAAGTAAAAAAACGGGCTCAACTCGGACTGAAAGTGCATTTAAAGCAATAAAAACTGAAAATGAGTGTCACGCCTAAACCAAAGGACTTATGCACACATTTCAACATGTATTTAGTTCAGGTTGACATTCTGAAGCCTAAATGAGCATTAATTTGACTACACAACTTATTCCTATGAAGATACATTCAAAGTAAAAAAACGGCTCAACTCGGACTGAAAGTGCATTTAAAGCAATAAAAACTGAAAATGAGTGTCACGCCTAAACCAAAGGACTTATGCACACATTTCAACATGTATTTAGTTCAGGTTGACCTCCTGAACCCTAAATGAGCATTAATTTGACTACACAACTCATTCCTATGAAGGTACATTAAAAGTCACAAAACGTGCTCAACTAGGCCTGAAAGTGCATTTAAAGCAATAAAAACTCAAAATGAGTTTCACGCCTAAATCAAAGGACTTATGCACACATTTCAACATGTATTTAGTTTAGGTTGACCTCCTGAAGCCTAAATGAGCATTAATTTGATCACACAACTCATTCCCATGAAGATACATTCAAAGTCAGCAAGTGCCCTGCTCTGTCTGAAAATGCATTTGAATCAATAAAAACTAAAATTGAGTGTCATGCCTAAACCAAAGGACGTCTGCACACATTTCAACGTCTAAAGTGTTGTTTCCGATGCCTGCTAGTGTATGTGTGCGTGCGTGTGTGAGAGTGTGTAAGTGTGTGCGTGTGTTTGTGTGTGTTTGTGTGGGTGCGTGCGTGTGTGTGTTGTGCGCACCCCCCCCCCCAAAAAAAAGTACTGTATTCGGATAAAAATGACGAATTACTCAGAGGTTTTAACTTTTGCTTGCACTTGATTTGTTCTGACACCGACGACGTCCACCAATGACAGCCCGAGTGGATCGAGCCCACGTGGTGTGAGAGCAGGGGGAGGTGAAAAGATGCAAAGCCTAGGTGATTGGCTGTGCATCTTTCAGTCTTCCACGTGGGTTAGTCTTTGATCTTCAATCAGTGTCCAAATGTTGTTTACATGCGTAGCGTGTGCGGATGTGTGTGCCTCTCATGAGTTTGTGTGTGTGTTTGCGCGCGCGTGATCGTGTGCCCATACATGTGTGAGTGTTTCTTTGATCTAAATCATCGTTGGTGTGTTGTTTACGATACGTGCTCGTCTGTGCGTACGTTTGTGTGAGTGTGTGTGCGTGCGTTTGTGTGTGTGCTTGCTGCGTGCTGGCGCGCTCGGAAGCGTGTTTGTCACAGAGAAAGAGAGGGAGCGGGATCGCTGGCCTGTATGTACTCTATGTGAAACACACAGGACATTTGTAATTTCGTCCCTTTCACATTTTTTGGCTTTTTTAAAAATAAAACTTATTTCATCAATGGTTCATAATGAGTGTCACGCCTAGACCAAATGACTTATGCACACATTTCAACATTTATTTAGTTCAGGTTGACCTCCTGAAGTCTAAATGAGCATTAATTTGACAACACAACTCATTCCTATGAAGGTACATTCAAAGTCACAAAACGTGCTCAACTAGGCCTGAAAGTGCATTTAAAGCAATAAAAAACTCAAAAATGAGTGTCACGCCTAAACCAAAGGACTTATGCACACATTTCAACATGTATTTAGTTC
This sequence comes from Hippocampus zosterae, assembly GCF_025434085.1. Classification (NCBI taxonomy): domain Eukaryota; kingdom Metazoa; phylum Chordata; class Actinopteri; order Syngnathiformes; family Syngnathidae; genus Hippocampus; species Hippocampus zosterae. Next base: position 1,846,308 of record NC_067460.1, read on the forward strand.
AGGTTGACCTCCTGAAGCCTAAATCACCATTAATTTGACTACACAACTTATTCCTATGAAGATACATTCAAAGTAAAAAAACGGGCTCAACTCGGACTGAAAGTGCATTTAAAGCAATAAAAACTGAAAATGAGTGTCACGCCTAAACCAAAGGACTTATGCACACATTTCAACATGTATTTAGTTCAGGTTGACCTCCTGAAGCCTAAATGAGCATTAATTTGACTACACAACTTATTCCTATGAAGGAACATTCAAAGTAAAAAAACGGGCTCAACTCGGACTGAAAGTGCATTTAAAGCAATAAAAACTGAAAATGAGTGTCACGCCTAAACCAAAGGACTTATGCACACATTTCAACATGTATTTAGTTCAGGTTGACGTCCTGAAGCCGAAATGAGCATTAATTTGACTACACAACTTATTCCTATGAAGATACATTCAAAGTAAAAAAACGTGCTCTACTCGGCCTGAAAATGCATTTAAAGCAATAAAAACTCAAAATGAGTGTCACGCCTAAACCAAAGGCCTTATGCACACATTTCAACATGTATTTAGTTCAGGTTGACCTTCTGAAGCCTAAATGAGCATTAATTTGACTACACAACTCATTCCTATGAAGGAACATTCAAAGTAAAAAAACGGGCTCAACTCGGACTGAAAGTGCATTTAAAGCAATAACAACTGAAAATGAGTGTCACGCCTAAACCAAAGGACTTATGCACACATTTCAACATGTATTTAGTTCAGGTTGACATCCTGAAGCCTAAATGAGTATAATTTGACTACACAACTCATTCCTATGAAGGTACATTAAAAGTCACAAAACGTGCTCAACTAGGCCTGAAAGTGCATTTAAAGCAATAAAAACTCAAAATGAGTGTCACGCCTAAACCAAAGGACTTATGCACACATTTCAACATGTATTTAGTTCAGGTTGACATTCTGAAGCCTAAATGAGCATTAATTTGACTACACAACTTATTCCTATGAAGATACATTCAAAGTAAAAAAACGGCTCAACTCGGACTGAAAGTGCATTTAAAGCAATAATAACTGAAAATGAGTGTCACGCCTAAACCAAAGGACTTATGCACACATTTCAACATGTATATAGTTCAGGTTGACCTCCTGAAGCCTAAATGAGCATTAATTTGACTACACAACTCATTCCTATGAAGGTACATTCAGTCACAAAACGTGCTCAACTAGGCCTGAAAGTGCATTTAAAGCAATAAAAACTCAAAATGAGTGTCACGCCTAAACCAAAGGACTTATGCACACATTTCAACATGTATTTAGTTCAGGTTGACCTCCTGAAGCCTAAATGAGTATAATTTGACTACACAACTTATTCCTATGAAGATACATTCAAAGTAAAAAAACGGGCTCAACTCGGACTGAAAGTGCATTTAAAGCAATAAAAACTGAAAATGAGTGTCACGCCTAAACCAAAGGACTTATGCACACATTTCAACATGTATTTAGTTCAGGTTGACATTCTGAAGCCTAAATGAGCATTAATTTGACTACACAACTTATTCCTATGAAGATACATTCAAAGTAAAAAAACGGCTCAACTCGGACTGAAAGTGCATTTAAAGCAATAAAAACTGAAAATGAGTGTCACGCCTAAACCAAAGGACTTATGCACACATTTCAACATGTATTTAGTTCAGGTTGACCTCCTGAACCCTAAATGAGCATTAATTTGACTACACAACTCATTCCTATGAAGGTACATTAAAAGTCACAAAACGTGCTCAACTAGGCCTGAAAGTGCATTTAAAGCAATAAAAACTCAAAATGAGTTTCACGCCTAAATCAAAGGACTTATGCACACATTTCAACATGTATTTAGTTTAGGTTGACCTCCTGAAGCCTAAATGAGCATTAATTTGATCACACAACTCATTCCCATGAAGATACATTCAAAGTCAGCAAGTGCCCTGCTCTGTCTGAAAATGCATTTGAATCAATAAAAACTAAAATTGAGTGTCATGCCTAAACCAAGGACGTCTGCACACATTTCAACGTCTAAAGTGTTGTTTCCGATGCCTGCTAGTGTATGTGTGCGTGCGTGTGTGAGAGTGTGTAAGTGTGTGCGTGTGTTTGTGTGTGTTTGTGTGGGTGCGTGCGTGTGTGTGTTGTGCGCACCCCCCCCCCCCCAAAAGTACTGTATTCGGATAAAAATGACGAATTACTCAGAGGTTTTAACTTTTGCTTGCACTTGATTTGTTCTGACACCGACGACGTCCACCAATGACAGCCCGAGTGGATCGAGCCCACGTGGTGTGAGAGCAGGGGGAGGTGAAAAGATGCAAAGCCTAGGTGATTGGCTGTGCATCTTTCAGTCTTCCACGTGGGTTAGTCTTTGATCTTCAATCAGTGTCCAAATGTTGTTTACATGCGTAGCGTGTGCGGATGTGTGTGCCTCTCATGAGTTTGTGTGTGTGTTTGCGCGCGCGTGATCGTGTGCCCATACATGTGTGAGTGTTTCTTTGATCTAAATCATCGTTGGTGTGTTGTTTACGATACGTGCTCGTCTGTGCGTACGTTTGTGTGAGTGTGTGTGCGTGCGTTTGTGTGTGTGCTTGCTGCGTGCTGGCGCGCTCGGAAGCGTGTGTGTCACAGAGAAAGAGAGGGAGCGGGATCGCTGGCCTGTATGTACTCTATGTGAAACACACAGGACATTTGTAATTTCGTCCCTTTCACATTTTTTGGCTTTTTTAAAAATAAAACTTATTTCATCAATGGTTCATAATGAGTGTCACGCCTAGACCAAATGACTTATGCACACATTTCAACATTTATTTAGTTCAGGTTGACCTCCTGAAGCCTAAATGAGCATTAATTTGACAACACAACTCATTCCTATGAAGGTACATTCAAAGTCACAAAACGTGCTCAACTAGGCCTGAAAGTGCATTTAAAGCAATAAAAAACTCAAAAATGAGTGTCACGCCTAAACCAAAGGACTTATGCACACATTTCAACATGTATTTAGTTCAGGGTGACCTCCTGAAGCCTAAATCACCATTAATTTGACTACACAACTTATTCCTATGAAGATACATTCAAAGTAAAAAAACGGGCTCAACTCGGACTGAAAGTGCATTTAAAGCAATAAAAACTGAAAATGAGTGTCACGCCTAAACCAAAGGACTTATGCACACATTTCAACATGTATTTAGTTCAGGTTGACCTCCTGAAGCCTAAATGAGCATTAATTTGACTACACAACTCATTCCTATGAAGGAAAATTCAAAGTAAAAAAACGGGCTCAACTCGGACTGAAAGTGCATTTAAAGCAATAAAAACTGAAAATGAGTGTCACGCCTAAACCAAAGGACTTATGCACACATTTCAACATGTATGTAGTTCAGGTTGACCTCCTGAAGCCTAAATCACCATTAATTTGACTACACAACTTAATCCTATGAAGATACATTCAACGTTAAAAAACGGGCTCAACTCGGACTGAAAGTGCATTTAAAGCAATAAAAACTGAAAATGAGTGTCACGCCTAAACCAAAGGACTTATGCACACATTTCAACATTTATTTAGTTCAGGTTGACCTCCTGAAGCCTAAATCACCATTAATTTGACTACACAACTTATTCCTATGAAGATACATTCAAAGTAAAAAAACGGGCTCAACTCGGACTGAAAGTGCATTTAAAGCAATAAAAACTGAAAATGAGTGTCACGCCTAAACCAAAGGACTTATGCACACATTTCAACATGTATTTAGTTCAGGTTGACATCCTGAAGCCTAAATGAGCATTAATTTGACTACACAACTTATTCCTATGAAGATACATTCAAAGTAAAAAAACGTGCTCTACTCGGCCTGAAAATGCATTTAAAGCAATAAAAACTCAAAATGAGTGTCACGCCTAAACCAAAGGCCTTATGCACACATTTCAACATGTATTTAGTTCAGGTTGACCTCCTGAAGCCTAAATGAGCATTAATTTGACTACACAACTCATTCCTATGAAGGAACATTCAAAGTAAAAAAACGGGCTCAACTCGGACTGAAAGTGCATTTAAAGCAATAAAAACTGAAAATGAGTGTCACGCCAAAACCAAAGGACTTATGCACACATTTCAACATGTATTTTGTTCAGGTTGACCTCCTGAAGCCTAAATGAGCATTTATTTGACTACACAACTCATTCCTATGAAGGTACATTCAAAGTCACAAAACGTGCTCAACTAGGCCTGAAAGTGCATTTAAAGCAATAAAAACTCAAAATGAGTGTCACACCTAAACCAAAGGATTTATGCACACATTTCAACATGTATTTTGTTCAGGTTGACCTCCTGAAGCCTAAATCACCATTAATTTGACTACACAACTTATTCCTATGAAGATACATTCAAAGTAAAAAAACGGGCTCAACTCGGACTGAAAGTGCATTTAAAGCAATAAAAACTGAAAATGAGTGTCACGCCTAAACCAAAGGACTTATGCACACATTTCAAGATGTATTTAGTTCAGGTTGACGTCCTGAAGCCTAAATGAGCATTAATTTGACTACACAACTTATTCCTATGAAGATACATTCAAAGTAAAAAAACGTGCTCTACTCGGCCTGAAAATGCATTTAAAGCAATAAAAACTCAAAATGAGTGTCACGCCTAAACCAAAGGCCTTATGCACACATTTCAACATGTATTTAGTTCAGGTTGACCTCCTGAAGCCTAAATGAGCATTAATTTGACTACACAACTCATTCCTATGAAGGAACATTCAAAGTAAAAAAACGGGCTCAACTCGGACTGAAAGTGCATTTAAAGCAATAAAAACTGAAAATGAGTGTCACGCCAAAACCAAAGGACTTATGCACACATTTCAACATGTATTTAGTTCAGGTTGACCTCCTGAAGCCTAAATGAGCATTTATTTGACTACACAAGTCATTCCTATGAAGGTACATTCAAAGTCACAAAACGTGCTCAACTAGGCCTGAAAGTGCATTTAAAGCAATAAAAACTCAAAATGAGTGTCACACCTAAACCAAAGGACTTATGCACACATTTCAACATGTATTTAGTTCAGGTTGACCTCCTGAAGCCTAAATCACCATTAATTTGATCACACAACTCATTCCTATGAAGACACATTCAAACTCAGAAACGTGCTCTACTCGGCCTGAAAATGCATTTAAAGCAATAAAAACTGAAAATGAGTGTCACGCCAAAACCAAAGGACTTATGCACACATTTCAACATGTATTTAGTTCAGGTTGACCTCCTGAAGCCTAAATGAGCATTTATTTGACTACACAACTCATTCCTATGAAGGTACATTCAAAGTCACAAAACGTGCTCAACTCGGACTGAAAGTGCATTTAAAGCAATAAAAACTGAAAATGTGTGTCACGCCTAAACCAAAGGACTTATGCACACATTTCAACATGTATTTAGTTCAGGTTGACCTCCTGAAGCCTAAATGAGCATTAATTTGACTACACAACTCATTCCTATGAAGGTACATTCAAAGTCACAAAACGTGCTCAACTAGGCCTGAAAGTGCATTTAAAGCAATAAAAACTCAAAATGAGTGTCACGCCTAAACCAAAGGACTTATGCACACATTTCAACATGTATTTAGTTCAGGTTGACCTCCTGAAGCCTAAATCACCATTAATTTGACTACACAACTTATTCCTATGAAGAAACATTCAAAGTCACAAAACGGGCTCAACTCGGACTGAAAGTGCATTTAAAGCAATAAAAACTGAAAATGAGTGTCACGCCTAAACCAAAGGACTTATGCACACATTTCAACATGTATTTAGTTCAGGTTGACGTCCTGAAGCCTAAATGAGCATTAATTTGACTACACAACTTATTCCTATGAAGATACATTCAAAGTAAAAAAACGTGCTCTACTCGGCCTGAAAATGCATTTAAAGCAATAAAAACTCAAAATGAGTGTCGCGCCTAAACCAAAGGCCTTACGCACACATTTCAACATGTATTTAGTTCAGGTTGACCTCCTGAAGCCTAAATGAGCATTAATTTGACTACACAACTCATTCCTATGAAGGTACATTCAAAGTCACAAAACGTGCTCAACTAGGCCTGAAAGTGCATTTAAAGCAATAAAAACTCAAAATGAGTGTCACGCCTAAACCAAAGGACTTATGCACACATTTCAACATGTATTTAGTTCAGGTTGACATTCTGAAGCCTAAATGAGCATTAATTTGACTACACAACTTATTCCTATGAAGATACATTCAAAGTAAAAAAACGGCTCAACTCGGACTGAAAGTGCATTTAAAGCAATAATAACTGAAAATGAGTGTCACGCCTAAACCAAAGGACTTATGCACACATTTCAACATGTATATAGTTCAGGTTGACCTCCTGAAGCCTAAATGAGCATTAATTTGACTACACAACTCATTCCTATGAAGGTACATTCAAAGTCACAAAACGTGCTCAACTAGGCCTGAAAGTGCATTTAAAGCAATAAAAACTCAAAATGAGTGTCACGCCTAAACCAAAGGACTTATGCACACATTTCAACATGTATTTAGTTCAGGTTGACCTCCTGAAGCCTAAATGAGTATAATTTGACTACACAACTTATTCCTATGAAGATACATTCAAAGTAAAAAAACGGGCTCAACTCGGACTGAAAGTGCATTTAAAGCAATAAAAACTGAAAATGAGTGTCACGCCTAAACCAAAGGACTTATGCACACATTTCAACATGTATTTAGTTCAGGTTGACATTCTGAAGCCTAAATGAGCATTAATTTGACTACACAACTTATTCCTATGAAGATACATTCAAAGTAAAAAAACGGCTCAACTCGGACTGAAAGTGCATTTAAAGCAATAAAAACTGAAAATGAGTGTCACGCCTAAACCAAAGGACTTATGCACACATTTCAACATGTATTTAGTTCAGGTTGACCTCCTGAACCCTAAATGAGCATTAATTTGACTACACAACTCATTCCTATGAAGGTACATTAAAAGTCACAAAACGTGCTCAACTAGGCCTGAAAGTGCATTTAAAGCAATAAAAACTCAAAATGAGTTTCACGCCTAAATCAAAGGACTTATGCACACATTTCAACATGTATTTAGTTTAGGTTGACCTCCTGAAGCCTAAATGAGCATTAATTTGATCACACAACTCATTCCCATGAAGATACATTCAAAGTCAGCAAGTGCCCTGCTCTGTCTGAAAATGCATTTGAATCAATAAAAACTAAAATTGAGTGTCATGCCTAAACCAAAGGACGTCTGCACACATTTCAACGTCTAAAGTGTTGTTTCCGATGCCTGCTAGTGTATGTGTGCGTGCGTGTGTGAGAGTGTGTAAGTGTGTGTTTGTGTGGGTGCGTGCGTGTGTGTGTTGTGCGCACCCCCCCCCCCCAAAAAAGTACTGTATTCGGATAAAAATGACGAATTACTCAGAGGTTTTAACTTTTGCTTGCACTTGATTTGTTCTGACACCGACGACGTCCACCAATGACAGCCCGAGTGGATCGAGCCCACGTGGTGTGAGAGCAGGGGGAGGTGAAAAGATGCAAAGCCTAGGTGATTGGCTGTGCATCTTTCAGTCTTCCACGTGGGTTAGTCTTTGATCTTCAATCAGTGTCCAAATGTTGTTTACATGCGTAGCGTGTGCGGATATGTGTGTGCCTCTCATGAGTTTGTGTGTGTGTTTGCGCGCGCGTGATCGTGTGCCCATACATGTGTGAGCGTTTCTTTGATCTAAATCATCGTTGGTGTGTTGTTTACGATACGTGCTCGTCTGCGCGTACGTTTGTGTGAGTGTGTGTGCGTGCGTTTGTGTGTGTGCTTGCTGCGTGCTGGCGCGCTCGGAAGCGTGTGTGTCACAGAGAAAGAGAGGGAGCGGGATCGCTGGCCTGTATGTACTCTATGTGAAACACACAGGACATTTGTAATTTCGTCCCTTTCACATTTTTTGCTTTTTTAAAAATAAAACTTATTTCATCAATGGTTCATAATGAGTGTCACGCCTAGACCAAATGACTTATGCACACATTTCAACATTTATTTAGTTCAGGTTGACCTCCTGAAGCCTAAATGAGCATTAATTTGACAACACAACTCATTCCTATGAAGGTACATTCAAAGTCACAAAACGTGCTCAACTAGGCCTGAAAGTGCATTTAAAGCAATAAAAAACTCAAAAATGAGTGTCACGCCTAAACCAAAGGACTTATGCACACATTTCAACATGTATTTAGTTCAGGTTGACCTCCTGAAGCCTAAATCACCATTAATTTGACTACACAACTTATTCCTATGAAGATACATTCAAAGTAAAAAAACGGGCTCAACTCGGACTGAAAGTGCATTTAAAGCAATAAAAACTGAAAATGAGTGTCACGCCTAAACCAAAGGACTTATGCACACATTTCAACATGTATTTAGTTCAGGTTGACCTCCTGAAGCCTAAATGAGCATTAATTTGACTACACAACTTATTCCTATGAAGGAACATTCAAAGTAAAAAAACGGGCTCAACTCGGACTGAAAGTGCATTTAAAGCAATAAAAACTGAAAATGAGTGTCACGCCTAAACCAAAGGACTTATGCACACATTTCAACATGTATTTAGTTCAGGTTGACCTCCTGAAGCCTAAATCACCATTAATTTGATCACACAACTCATTCCTATGAAGATACATTCAAACTCAGAAACGTGCTCTACTCGGCCTGAAAATGCATTTAAAGGAATAAAAACTCAAAATGAGTGTCACGCCTAAACCAAAGGACTTATGCACACATTTCAACATGTATTTAGTTCAGGTTGACCTCCTGAAGCCTAAATCACCATTAATTTGACTACACAACTTATTCCTATGAAGATACATTCAAAGTAAAAAAACGGGCTCAACTCGGACTGAAAGTGCATTTAAAGCAATAAAAACTGAAAATGAGTGTCACGCCTAAACCAAAGGACTTATGCACACATTTCAACATGTATTTAGTTCAGGTTGACCTCCTGAAGCCTAAATGAGCATTAATTTTACTACACAACTTATTCCTATGAAGGAACATTCAAAGTAAAAAAACGGGCTCAACTCGGACTGAAAGTGCATTTAAAGCAATAAAAACTCAAAATGAGTGTCACGCCTAAACCAAAGGACTTATGCACACATTTCAACATGTATTTAGTTCAGGTTGACATTCTGAAGCCTAAATGAGCATTAATTTGACTACACAACTTATTCCTATGAAGATACATTCAAAGTAAAAAAACGGCTCAACTCGGACTGAAAGTGCATTTAAAGCAATAAAAATTGAAAATGAGTGTCACGCCTAAACCAAAGGACTTATGCACACATTTCAACATGTATTCAGTTCAGGTTGACGTCCTGAAGCCTAAATGAGCATTCATTTGACTACACAACTTATTCCTATGAAGATACATTCAAAGTAAAAAAACGTGCTCAACTAGGCCTGAAAGTGCATTTAAAGCAATAAAAACTCAAAATGACTGTCACGCCTAAACCAAAGGACTTATGCACACATTTCAACATGTATTTAGTTCAGGTTGACATTCTGAAGCCTAAATGAGCATTAATTTGACTACACAACTTATTCCTATGAAGATGCATTCAAAGTAAAAAAACGGCTCAACTCGGACTGAAAGTGCATTTAAAGCAATAAAAACTGAAAATGAGTGTCACGCCTAAACCAAAGGACTTATGCACACATTTCAACATGTATTTAGTTCAGGTTGACCTCCTGAAGCCTAAATGAGCATTAATTTGACTACACAACTCATTCCTATGAAGGTACATTCAAAATCACAAAACGTGCTCAACTAGGCCTGAAAGTGCATTTAAAGCAATAAAAACTCAAAATGAGTGTCACGCCTAAACCAAAGGACTTATGCACACATTTCAACATGTATTTAGTTCAGGTTGACCTCCTGAAGCCTAAATCACCATTAATTTGACTACACAACTTAATCCTATGAAGATACATTCAAAGTAAAAAAACGGGCTCAACTCGGACTGAAAGTGCATTTAAAGCAATAAAAACTGAAAATGAGTGTCACGCCTAAACCAAAGGACTTATGCACACATTTCAACATGTATTTAGTTCAGGTTGACGTCCTGAAGCCTAAATGAGCATTAATTTGACTACACAACTTATTCCTATGAAGATACATTCAAAGTAAAAAAACGTGCTCAACTCGGCCTGAAAATGCATTTAAAGCAATAAAAACTCAAAATGAGTGTCACGCCTAAACCAAAGGACTTATGCACACATTTCAACATGTATTTAGTTCAGGTTGACCTCCTGAAGCCTAAATGAGCATTAATTTGACTACACAACTCATTCCTATGAAGGAACATTCAAAGTAAAAAAACGGGCTCAACTCGGACTGAAAGTGCATTTAAAGCAATAAAAACTGAAAATGAGTGTCACGCCTAAACCAAAGGACTTATGCACACATTTCAACATGTATTTAGTTCAGGTTGACATTCTGAAGCCTAAATGAGCATTAATTTGATCACACAACTCATTCCTATGAAGATACATTCAAACTCAGAAACGTGCTCTACTCGGCCTGAAAATGCATTTAAAGCAATAAAAACTCAAATTGAGTGTCACGCCTAAACCAAAGGACTTATACACACATTTCAACATGTATTTAGTTCAGGTTGACATTCTGAAGCCTAAATGAGCATTATTTTGTCTATACAACTCATTCCTATGAAGGTACATTCAAAGTCACAAAACGTGCTCAACTAGGCCTGAAAGTGCATTTAAAGCAATAAAATCTCAAAATGAGTTTCACGCCTAAATCAAAGGACTTATGCACACATTTCAACATGTATTTAGTTTAGGTTGACCTCCTGAAGCCTAAATGAGCATTAATTTGACTACACAACTCATTCCTATGAAGGTACATTCAAAGTCACAAAACGTGCTCAACTAGGCCTGAAAGTGCATTTAAAGCAATAAAAACTCAAAATGAGTGTCACGCCTAAACCAAAGGACTTATGCACACATTTCAACATGTATTTAGTTCAGGTTGACCTCCTGAAGCCTAAATCACCATTAATTTGACTACACAACTTATTCCTATGAAGATACATTCAAAGTAAAAAAACGGGCTCAACTCGGACTGAAAGTGCATTTAAAGCAATAAAAACTGAAAATGAGTGTCACGCCTAAACCAAAGGACTTATGCACACATTTCAACATGTATTTAGTTCAGGTTGACCTCCTGAAGCCTAAATCACCATTAATTTGACTACACAACTTAATCCTATGAAGATACATTCAAAGTAAAAAAAACGGGCTCAACTCGGACTGAAAGTGCATTTAAAGCAATAAAAACTGAAAATGAGTGTCACGCCTAAACCAAAGGACTTATGCACACATTTCAACATGTATTTAGTTCAGGTTGACGTCCTGAAGCCTAAATGAGCATTAATTTGACTACACAACTTATTCCTATGAAGATACATTCAAAGTAAAAAAACGTGCTCTACTCGGCCTGAAAATGCATTTAAAGCAATAAAAACTCAAAATGAGTGTCACGCCTAAACCAAAGGCCTTATGCACACATTTCAACATGTATTTAGTTCAGGTTGACCTCCTGAAGCCTAAATGAGCATTAATTTGACTACACAACTCATTCCTATGAAGGAACATTCAAAGTAAAAAAAACGTGCTCAACTAGGCCTGAAGGTGCATTTAAAGCAATAAAATCTCAAAATGAGTTTCACGCCTAAATCAAAGGACTTATGCACACATTTCAACATGTATTTAGTTTAGGTTGACCTCCTGAAGCCTAAATGAGCATTAATTTGATCACACAACTCATTCCCATGAAGATACATTCAAAGTCAGTAAGTGCCCTGCTCTGTCTGAAAATGCATTTGAATCAATAAAAACTAAAATTGAGTGTCATGCCTAAACCAAATGACGTCTGCACACATTTCAACGTCTAAAGTGTTGTTTCCGATGCCTGCTAGTGTATATGTGCGTGCGTGTGTGAGAGTGTGTAAGTGTGTGCGTGTGTTTGTGTGTGTTTGTGTGGGTGCGTGCGTGTGTGTGTTGTGCGCACCCCCCCCCCCCAAAAAAAAGTACTGTATTCGGATAAAAATGACGAATTACTCAGAGGTTTTAACTTTTGCTTGCACTTGATTTGTTCTGACACCGACGACGTCCACCAATGACAGCCCGAGTGGATCTAGCCCACGTGGTGTGAGAGCAGGGGGAGGTGAAAAGATGCAAAGCCTAGGTGATTGGCTGTGCATCTTTCAGTCTTCCACGTGGGTTAGTCTTTGATCTTCAATCAGTGTCCAAATGTTGTTTACATGCGTAGCGTGTGCGGATGTGTGTGCCTCTCATGAGTTTGTGTGTGTGTTTGCGCGCGCGTGATCGTGTGCCCATACATGTGTGAGTGTTTCTTTGATCTAAATCATCGTTGGTGTGTTGTTTACGATACGTGCTCGTCTGTGCGTACGTTTTTGTGAGTGTGTGTGCGTGCGTTTGTGTGTGTGCTTGCTGCGTGCTGGCGCGCTCGGAAGCGTGTGTGTCACAGAGAAAGAGAGGGAGCGGGATCGCTGACCTGTATGTACTCTATGTGAAACACACAGGACATTTGTAATTTCGTCCCTTTCACATTTTTTGGGTTTTTTAAAAATAAAACTTATTTTCATCAATGGTTCATAATGAGTGTCACGCCTAGACCAAATGACTTATGCACACATTTCAACATTTATTTAGTTCAGGTTGACCTCCTGAAGCCTAAATGAGCATTAATTTGACTACACAACTCATTCCTATGAAGGTACATTCAAAGTCACAAAACGTGCTCAACTAGGCCTGAAAGTGCATTTAAAGCAATAAAAACTCAAAATGAGTGTCACGCCTAAACCAAAGGACTTATGCACACATTTCAACATGTATTTAGTTCAGGTTGACCTCCTGAAGCCTAAATCACCATTAATTTGACTACACAACTTATTCCTATGAAGATACATTCAAAGTAAAAAAACGGGCTCAACTCGGACTGAAAGTGCATTTAAAGCAATAAAAACTGAAAATGAGTGTCACGCCTAAACCAAAGGACTTATGCACACATTTCAACATGTATTTAGTTCAGGTTGACGTCCTGAAGCCTAAATGAGCATTAATTTGACTACACAACTTATTCCTATGAAGATACATTCAAAGTAAAAAAACGTGCTCTACTCGGCCTGAAAATGCATTTAAAGCAATAAAAACTCAAAATGAGTGTCGCGCCTAAACCAAAGGCCTTATGCACACATTTCAACATGTATTTAGTTCAGGTTGACCTCCTGAAGCCTAAATGAGCATTAATTTGACTACACAACTCATTCCTATGAAGGTACATTCAAAGTCACAAAACGTGCTCAACTAGGCCTGAAAGTGCATTTAAAGCAATAAAAACTCAAAATGAGTGTCACGCCTAAACCAAAGGACTTATGCACACATTTCAACATGTATTTAGTTCAGGTTGACATTCTGAAGCCTAAATGAGCATTAATTTGACTACACAACTTATTCCTATGAAGATACATTCAAAGTAAAAAAACGGCTCAACTCGGACTGAAAGTGCATTTAAAGCAATAAAAACTGAAAATGAGTGTCACGCCTAAACCAAAGGACTTATGCACACATTTCAACATGTATTTAGTTCAGGTTGACCTCCTGAAGCCTAAATGAGTATAATTTGACTACACAACTCATTCCTATGAAGGTACATTAAAAGTCACAAAACGTGCTCAACTAGGCCTGAAAGTGCATTTAAAGCAATAAAAACTCAAAATGAGTGTCACGCCTAAACCAAAGGACTTATGCACACATTTCAACATGTATTTAGTTCAGGTTGACATTCTGAAGCCTAAATGAGCATTAATTTGATCACACAACTCATTCCTATGAAGATACATTCAAACTCAGAAACGTGCTCTACTCGGCCTGAAAATGCATTTAAAGCAATAAAAACTCAAAATGAGTGTCACGCCTAAACCAAAGGACTTATGCACACATTTCAACATGTATTTAGTTCAGGTTGACCTCCTGAAGCCTAAATGAGCATTAATTTGACTACACAACTCATTCCTATGAAGATACATTATAAGTAAAAAAACGTGCTCTACTCGGCCTGAAAATGCATTTAAAGATATAAAAACTCAAATTGAGTGTCACGCCTAAACCAAAGGACTTATACACACATTTCAACATGTATTTAGTTCAGGTTGACATTCTGAAGCCTAAATGAGCATTATTTTGTCTATACAACTCATTCCTATGAAGGTACATTCAAAGTCACAAAACGTGCTCAACTAGGCCTGAAAGTGCATTTAAAGCAATAAAATCTCAAAATGAGTTTCACGCCTAAATCAAAGGACTTATGCACACATTTCAACATGTATTTAGTTTAGGTTGACCTCCTGAAGCCTAAATGAGCATTAATTTGATCACACAACTCATTCCCATGAAGATACATTCAAAGTCAGTAAGTGCCCTGCTCTGTCTGAAAATGCATTTGAATCAATAAAAACTAAAATTGAGTGTCATGCCTAAACCAAAGGACGTCTGCACACATTTCAACGTCTAAAGTGTTGTTTCCGATGCCTGCTAGTGTATGTGTGCGTGCGTGTGTGAGAGTGTGTAAGTGTGTGCGTGTGTTTGTGTGTGTTTGTGTGGGTGCGTGCGTGTGTGTGCGTGTGTGCGTGTGTGTGTTGTGCGCACCCCCCCCCCAAAAAAAGTACTGTATTCGGATAAAAATGACGAATTACTCAGAGGTTTTAACTTTTGCTTGCACTTGATTTGTTCTGACACCGACGACGTCCACCAATGACAGCCCCAGTGGATCTAGCCCACGTGGTGTGAGAGCAGGGGGAGGTGAAAAGATGCAAAGCCTAGGTGATTGGCTGTGCATCTTTCAGTCTTCCACGTGGGTTAGTCTTTGATCTTCAATCAGTGTCCAAATGTTGTTTACATGCGTAGCGTGTGCGGATGTGTGTGCCTCTCATGAGTTTGTGTGTGTGTTTGCGCGCGCGTGATCGTGTGCCCATACATGTGTGAGCGTTTCTTTGATCTAAATCATCGTTGGTGTGTTGTTTACGATACGTGCTCGTCTGCGCGTACGTTTGTGTGAGTGTGTGTGCGTGCGTTTGTGTGTGTGCTTGCTGCGTGCTGGCGCGCTCGGAAGCGTGTGTGTCACAGAGAAAGAGAGGGAGCGGGATCGCTGGCCTGTATGTACTCTATGTGAAACACACAGGACATTTGTAATTTCGTCCCCTTCACATTTTTTGGGTTTTTTAAAAATAAAACTTATTTTCATCAATGGTTCATAATGAGTGTCACGCCTAGACCAAATGACTTATGCACACATTTCAACATTTATTTAGTTCAGGTTGACCTCCTGAAGCCTAAATGAGCATTAATTTGACTACACAACTCATTCCTATGAAGGTACATTCAAAGTCACAAAACGTGCTCTACTCGGCCTGAAAATGCATTTAAAGCAATAAAAACTGAAAATGAGTGTCACGCCTAAACCAAAGGACTTATGCACACATTTCAACATGTATTTAGTTCAGGTTGACCTCCTGAAGCCTAAATCACCATTAATTTGACTACACAACTTATTCCTATGAAGATACATTCAAAGTAAAAAAAACGGGCTCAACTCGGACTGAAAGTGCATTTAAAGCAATAAAAACTGAAAATGAGTGTCACGCCTAAACCAAAGGACTTATGCAAACATTTCAACATGTATTTAGTTCAGGTTGACCTCCTGAAGCCTAAATGAGCATTAATTTGACTACACAACTCATTCCTATGAAGGAACATTCAAAGTAAAAAAACGGGCTCAACTCGGACTGAAAGTGCATTTAAAGCAATAAAAACTGAAAATGAGTGTCACACCTAAACCAAAGGACTTATACACACATTTCAACATGTATTTAGTTCAGGTTGACCTCCTCAAGCATAAATGAGCATTAATTTGACTACACAACTCATTCCTATGAAGGAACATTCAAAGTAAAAAAACGGGCTCAACTCGAACTGAAAGTGTATTTAAAGCAATAAAAACTGAAAATGAGTGTCACGCCTAAACCAAAGGACTTATGCACACATTTCAACATGTATTTAGTTCAGATTGACCTCCTGAAGTCTAAATGAGCATTAATTTGACTACACAACTCATTCCTATGAAGGTACATTCAAAGTCACATAACGTGCTCAACTAGGCCTGAAAGTGCATTTAAAGCAATAAAAACTCAAAATGAGTGTCACGCCTAAACCAAAGGACTTATGCACACATTTCAACATGTAGTTAGTTCAGGTTGACATTCTGAAGCCTAAATGAGCATTAATTTGACTACACAATTTATTCCTATGAAGATACATTCAAAGTAAAAAAACGGGCTCAACTCGGACTGAAAGTGCATTTAAAGCAATAAAAACTGAAAATGAGTGTCACGCCTAAACCAAAGGACTTATGCACACATTTCAACATGTATTTAGTTCAGGTTGACCTCCTGAAGCCTAAATGAGCATTAATTTGACTACACAACTCATTCCTATGAAGGTACATTCAAAGTCACAAAACATGCTCAACTAGGCCTGAAAGTGCATTTAAAGCAATAAAAACTCAAAATGAGTGTCACGCCTAAACCAAAGGACTTATGCACACATTTCAACATGTATTTAGTTCAGGTTGACCTCCTGAAGCCTAAATCACCATTAATTTGACTACACAACTTATTCCTATGAAGATACATTCAAAGTAAAAAAACGGGCTCAACTCGGACTGAAAGTGCATTTAAAGCAATAAAAACTGAAAATGAGTGTCACGCCTAAACCAAAGGACTTATGCGCACATTTCAACATGTATTTAGTTCAGGTTGACGTCCTGAAGCCTAAATGAGCATTAATTTGACTACACAACTCATTCCTATGAAGGTACATTCAAAGTCAAATACGTGCTATACTCGGCCTGAAAATGCATTTAAAGCAATAAAAACTCAAATTGAGTGTCACACCTAAACCAAAGGACTTATGGACACATTTCAACATGTATTTAGTTCAGCTTGACCTCCTGAAGCCTAAATGAGCATTTATTTGACTACACAACTCATTCCTATGAAGGTACATTCAAAGTCACAAAACGTGCTCAACTAGGCCTGAAAGTGCATTTAAAGCAATAAAAACTCAAAATGAGTGTCACGCCTAAACCAAAGGACTTATGCACACATTTCAACATGTATTTAGTTCAGGTTGACCTCCTGAAGCCTAAATCACCATTAATTTGACTACACAACTTATTCCTATGAAGATACATTCAAAGTAAAAAAACGGGCTCAACTCGGACTGAAAGTGCATTTAAAGCAATAAAAACTGAAAATGAGTGTCACGCCTAAACCAAAGGACTTATGCACACATTTCAACATGTATTTAGTTCAGGTTGACCTCCTGAAGCCTAAATGAGCATTAATTTGACTACACAACTCATTCCTATGAAGGAACATTCAAAGTAAAAAAACGGGCTCAACTCGGACTGAAAGTGCATTTAAAGCAATAAAAAATGGAAATGAGTGTCACGCCTAAACCAAAGGACTTATGCACACATTTCAACATGTATTTAGTTCAGGTTGACGTCCTGAAGCCTAAATGAGTATTAATTTGACTACACAACTTATTCCTATGAAGATACATTCAAAGTAAAAAAACGTGCTCTACTCGGCCTGAAAATGCATTTAAAGCAATAAAAACTCAAAATGAGTGTCACGCCTAAACCAAAGGCCTTATGCACACATTTCAACATGTATTTAGTTCAGGTTGACCTCCTGAAGCCTAAATGAGCATTAATTTGACTACACAACTCATTCCTATGAAAGAACATTCAAAGAAAAAAATACGGGCTCAACTCGGACTGAAAGTGCATTTAAAGCAATAAAAACTGAAAATGAGTGTCACGCCTAAACCAAAGGACTTATGCACACATTTCAACATGTATTTAGTTCAGGTTGACCTCCTGAAGCCTAAATGAGCATTAATTTGACTACACAACTCATTCCTATGAAGGTACATTCAAAGTCACAAAACGTGCTCAACTAGGCCTGAAAGTGCATTTAAAGCAATAAAAACTCAAAATAGTGTCACGCCTAAACCAAAGGACTTATGCACACATTTCAACATGTATTTAGTTCAGGTTGACGTCCTGAAGCCTAAATGAGCATTAATTTGACTACACAACTCATTCCTATGAAGGTACATTCAAAGTCACAAAACGTGCTCAACTAGGCCTGAAAGTGCATTTAAAGCAATAAAAACTCAAAATGAGTGTCACGCCTAAACCAAAGGACTTATGCACACATTTCAACATGTATTTAGTTCAGGTTGACCTCCTGAAGCCTAAATCACCATTAATTTGACTACACAACTTATTCCTATGAAGATACATTCAAAGTAAAAAAACGGGCTCAACTCGGACTGAAAGTGCATTTAAAGCAATAAAAACTCAAAATGAGTGTCACGCCTAAACCAAAGGACTTATGCACACATTTCAACATGTATTTAGTTCAGGTTGACATTCTGAAGCCTAAATGAGCATTAATTTGATCACACAACTCATTCCTATGAAGATACATTCAAACTCAGAAACGTGCTCTACTCGGCCTGAAAATGCATTTAAAGCAATAAAAACTCAAAATAGTGTCACGCCTAAACCAAAGGACTTATGCACACATTTCAACATGTATTTAGTTCAGGTTGACATTCTGAAGCCTAAATGAGCATTAATTTGATCACACAACTCATTCCTATGAAGGTACATTCAAAGTCACAAAACGTGCTCAACTAGGCCTGAAAGTGCATTTAAAGCAATAAAAACTCAAAATGAGTGTCACGCCTAAACGAAAGGACTTATGCACACATTTCAACATGTATTTAGTTCAGGTTGACATTCTGAAGCCTAAATGAGCATTAATTTGATCACACAACTCATTCCTATGAAGATACATTCAAACTCAGAAACGTGCTCTACTCGGCCTGAAAATGCATTTAAAGCAATAAAAACTCAAAATAGTGTCACGCCTAAACCAAAGGACTTATGCACACATTTCAACATGTATTTAGTTCAGGTTGACGTCCTGAAGCCTAAATGAGCATTAATTTGACTACACAACTCATTCCTATGAAGGTACATTCAAAGTCAAATACGTGCTCTTCTCGGCCTGAAAATGCATTTAAAGCAATAAAAACTCAAATTGAGTGTCACACCTAAACCAAAGGACTTATGCACACATTTCAACATGTATTTAGTTCAGCTTGACCTCCTGAAGCCTAAATGAGCATTTATTTGACTACACAACTCATTCCTATGAAGGTACATTCAAGGTCACAAAACGTGCTCAACTAGGCCTGAAAGTGCATTTAAAGCAATAAAAACTCAAAATGAGTGTCACGCCTAAACCAAAGGACTTAGCACACATTTCAACAGGTATTTAGTTCAGGTTGACCTCCTGAAGCCTAAATCACAATTAATTTGATCACACAACTCATTCCTATGAAGATACATTCAAACTCAGAAACGTGCTCTACTCGGCCTGAAAATGCATTTAAAGCAATAAAAACTGAAAATGAGTGTCACGCCTAAACCAAAGGACTTATGCACACATTCCAACATGTATTTAGTTCAGTTTGACCTCCTGAAGCCTAAATGAGCATTAATTTGACTACACAACTCATTCCTATGAAGGAACATTCAAAGTAAAAAAACGGGCTCAACTCGGACTGAAAGTGCATTTAAAGCAATAAAAACTGAAAATGAGTGTCACACCTAAACCAAAGGACTTATACACACATTTCAACATGTATTTAGTTCAGGTTGACCTCCTCAAGCATAAATGAGCATTAATTTGACTACACAACTCATTCCTATGAAGGAACATTCAAAGTAAAAAAACGGGCTCAACTCGAACTGAAAGTGCATTTAAAGCAATAAAAACTGAAAATTAGTGTCACGCCTAAACCAAAGGACTTATGCACACATTCCAACATGTATTTAGTTCAGGTTGACCTCCTGAAGCCTAAATGAGCATTAATTTGACTACACAACTCATTCCTATGAAGGAACATTCAAAGTAAAAAAACGGGCTCAACTCGGACTGAAAGTGCATTTAAAGCAATAAAAACTCAAAATGAGTGTCACACCTAAACCAAAGGACTTATACACAGATTTCAACATGTATTTAGTTCAGGTTGACCTCCTCAAGCATAAATGAGCATTAATTTGACTACACAACTCATTCCTATGAAGGAACATTCAAAGTAAAAAAACGGGCTCAACTCGAACTGAAAGTGCATTTAAAGCAATAAAAACTGAAAATGAGTGTCAAGCCTAAACCAAAGGACTTATGCACACATTTCAACATGTATTTAGTTCAGGTTGACCTCCTGAAGTCTAAATGAGCATTAATTTGACTACACAACTCATTCCTATGAAGGTACATTCAAAGTCACATAACGTGCTCAACTAGGCCTGAAAGTGCATTTAAAGCAATAAAAACTCAAAATGAGTGTCACGCCTAAACCAAAGGACTTATGCACACATTTCAACATGTATTTAGTTCAGGTTGACATTCTGAAGCCTAAATGAGCATTAATTTGACTACAGAATTTATTCCTATGAAGATACATTCAAAGTAAAAAAACGGGCTCAACTCGGACTGAAAGTGCATTTAAAGCAATAAAAACTGAAAATGAGTGTCACGCCTAAACCAAAGGACTTATGCACACATTTCAACATGTATTTAGTTCAGGTTGACGTCCTGAAGCCTAAATGAGCATTAATTTGACTACACAACTCATTCCTATGAAGGTACATTCAAAGTCAAATACGTGCTCTTCTCGGCCTGAAAATGCATTTAAAGCAATAAAAACTCAAATTGAGTGTCACACCTAAACCAAAGGACTTATGCACACATTTCAACATGTATTTAGTTCAGCTTGACCTCCTGAAGCCTAAATGAGCATTTATTTGACTACACAACTCATTCCTATGAAGGTACATTCAAAGTCACAAAACGTGCTCAACTAGGCCTGAAAGTGCATTTAAAGCAATAAAAACTCAAAATGAGTGTCACGCCTAAACCAAAGGACTTATGCACACATTTCAACAGGTATTTAGTTCAGGTTGACCTCCTGAAGCCTAAATCACAATTAATTTGATCACACAACTCATTCCTATGAAGATACATTCAAACTCAGAAACGTGCTCTACTCGGCCTGAAAATGCATTTAAAGCAATAAAAACTGAAAATGAGTGTCACGCCTAAACCAAAGGACTTATGCACACATTCCAACATGTATTTAGTTCAGGTTGACCTCCTGAAGCCTAAATGAGCATTAATTTGACTACACAACTCATTCCTATGAAGGAACATTCAAAGTAAAAAAACGGGCTCAACTCGGACTGAAAGTGCATTTAAAGCAATAAAAACTGAAAATGAGTGTCACACCTAAACCAAAGGACTTATACACACATTTCAACATGTATTTAGTTCAGGTTGACCTCCTCAAGCATAAATGAGCATTAATTTGACTACACAACTCATTCCTATGAAGGAACATTCAAAGTAAAAAAACGGGCTCAACTCGAACTGAAAGTGCATTTAAAGCAATAAAAACTGAAAATGAGTGTCACGCCTAAACCAAAGGACTTATGCACACATTTGAACATGTATTTAGTTCAGATTGACCTCCTGAAGTCTAAATGAGCATTAATTTGACTACACAACTCATTCCTATGAAGGTACATTCAAAGTCACATAACGTGCTCAACTAGGCCTGAAAGTGCATTTAAAGCAATAAAAACTCAAAATGAGTGTCACGCCTAAACCAAAGGACTTATGCACACATTTCAACATGTAGTTAGTTCAGGTTGACATTCTGAAGCCTAAATGAGCATTAATTTGACTACACAATTTATTCCTATGAAGATACATTCAAAGTAAAAAAACGGGCTCAACTCGGACTGAAAGTGCATTTAAAGCAATAAAAACTGAAAATGAGTGTCACGCCTAAACCAAAGGACTTATGCACACATTTCAACATGTATTTAGTTCAGGTTGACCTCCTGAAGCCTAAATGAGCATTAATTTGACTACACAACTCATTCCTATGAAGGTACATTCAAAGTCACAAAACATGCTCAACTAGGCCTGAAAGTGCATTTAAAGCAATAAAAACTCAAAATGAGTGTCACGCCTAAACCAAAGGACTTATGCACACATTTCAACATGTATTTAGTTCAGGTTGACCTCCTGAAGCCTAAATCACCATTAATTTGACTACACAACTTATTCCTATGAAGATACATTCAAAGTAAAAAAACGGGCTCAACTCGGACTGAAAGTGCATTTAAAGCAATAAAAACTGAAAATGAGTGTCACGCCTAAACCAAAGGACTTTTGCACACATTTCAACATGTATTTAGTTCAGGTTGACGTCTTGAAGCCTAAATGAGCATTAATTTGACTACACAACTCATTCCTATGAAGGTACATTCAAAGTCAAATACGTGCTATACTCGGCCTGAAAATGCATTTAAAGCAATAAAAACTCAAATTGAGTGTCACACCTAAACCAAAGGACTTATGCACACATTTCAACATGTATTTAGTTCAGCTTGACCTCCTGAAGCCTAAATGAGCATTTATTTGACTACACAACTCATTCCTATGAAGGTACATTCAAAGTCACAAAACGTGCTCAACTAGGCCTGAAAGTGCATTTAAAGCAATAAAAACTCAAAATGAGTGTCACGCCTAAACCAAAGGACTTATGCACACATTTCAACATGTATTTAGTTCAGGTTGACCTCCTGAAGCCTAAATCACCATTAATTTGACTACACAACTTATTCCTATGAAGATACATTCAAAGTAAAAAAACGGGCTCAACTCGGACTGAAAGTGCATTTAAAGCAATAAAAACTGAAAATGAGTGTCACGCCTAAACCAAAGGACTTATGCACACATTTCAACATGTATTTAGTTCAGGTTGACCTCCTGAAGCCTAAATGAGCATTAATTTGACTACACAACTCATTCCTATGAAGGAACATTCAAAGTAAAAAAACGGGCTCAACTCGGACTGAAAGTGCATTTAAAGCAATAAAAAATGGAAATGAGTGTCACGCCTAAACCAAAGGACTTATGCACACATTTCAACATGTATTTAGTTCAGGTTGACGTCCTGAAGCCTAAATGAGTATTAATTTGACTACACAACTTATTCCTATGAAGATACATTCAAAGTAAAAAAACGTGCTCTACTCGGCCTGAAAATGCATTTAAAGCAATAAAAACTCAAAATGAGTGTCACGCCTAAACCAAAGGCCTTATGCACACATTTCAACATGTATTTAGTTCAGGTTGACCTCCTGAAGCCTAAATGAGCATTAATTTGACTACACAACTCATTCCTATGAAAGAACATTCAAAGAAAAAAATACGGGCTCAACTCGGACTGAAAGTGCATTTAAAGCAATAAAAACTGAAAATGAGTGTCACGCCTAAACCAAAGGACTTATGCACACATTTCAACATGTATTTAGTTCAGGTTGACCTCCTGAAGCCTAAATGAGCATTAATTTGACTACACAACTCATTCCTATGAAGGTACATTCAAAGTCACAAAACGTGCTCAACTAGGCCTGAAAGTGCATTTAAAGCAATAAAAACTCAAAATAGTGTCACGCCTAAACCAAAGGACTTATGCACACATTTCAACATGTATTTAGTTCAGGTTGACGTCCTGAAGCCTAAATGAGCATTAATTTGACTACACAACTCATTCCTATGAAGGTACATTCA
The DNA here is from genome assembly GCF_025434085.1 of Hippocampus zosterae. Taxonomy (NCBI): domain Eukaryota; kingdom Metazoa; phylum Chordata; class Actinopteri; order Syngnathiformes; family Syngnathidae; genus Hippocampus; species Hippocampus zosterae. The sequence goes on from NC_067460.1 coordinate 1,870,206, forward strand.
AAGTCACAAAACGTGCTCAACTAGGCCTGAAAGTGCATTTAAAGCAATAAAAACTCAAAATGAGTGTCACGCCTAAACCAAAGGACTTATGCACACATTTCAACATGTATTTACTGTAGTTCAGGTTGACCTCCTGAAGCCTAAATCACCATTAATTTGACTACACAACTTATTCCTATGAAGATACATTCAAAGTAAAAAAACGGGCTCAACTCGGACTGAAAGTGCATTTAAAGCAATAAAAACTCAAAATGAGTGTCACGCCTAAACCAAAGGACTTATGCACACATTTCAACATGTATTTAGTTCAGGTTGACGTCCTGAAGCCTAAATGAGCATTAATTTGACTACACAACTCATTCCTATGAAGGTACATTCAAAGTCAAATACGTGCTATACTCGGCCTGAAAATGCATTTAAAGCAATAAAAACTCAAATTGAGTGTCACACCTAAACCAAAGGACTTATGCACACATTTCAACATGTATTTAGTTCAGCTTGACCTCCTGAAGCCTAAATGAGCATTTATTTGACTACACAACTCATTCCTATGAAGGTACATTCAAAGTCACAAAACGTGCTCAACTAGGCCTGAAAGTGCATTTAAAGCAATAAAAACTCAAAATGAGTGTCACGCCTAAACCAAAGGACTTATGCACACATTTCAACATGTATTTAGTTCAGGTTGAACTCCTGAAGCCTAAATCACCATTAATTTGACTACACAACTCATTCCTATGAAGGAACATTCAAAGTAAAAAAACGGGCTCAACTCGGACTGAAAGTGCATTTAAAGCAATAAAAAATGGAAATGAGTGTCACGCCTAAACCAAAGGACTTATGCACACATTTCAACATGTATTTAGTTCAGGTTGACGTCCTAAAGCCTAAATGAGTATTAATTTGACTACACAACTTATTCCTATGAAGATACATTCAAAGTAAAAAAACGTGCTCTACTCGGCCTGAAAATGCATTTAAAGCAATAAAAACTCAAAATGAGTGTCACGCCTAAACCAAAGGCCTTATGCACACATTTCAACATGTATTTAGTTCAGGTTGACCTCCTGAAGCCTAAATGAGCATTAATTTGACTACACAACTCATTCCTATGAAGGAACATTCAAAGAAAAAAAAACGGGCTCAACTCGGACTGAAAGTGCATTTAAAGCAATAAAAACTGAAAATGAGTGTCACGCCTAAACCAAAGGACTTATGCACACATTTCAACATGTATTTAGTTCAGGTTGACCTCCTGAAGCCTAAATGAGCATTAATTTGACTACACAACTCATTCCTATGAAGGTACATTCAAAGTCACAAAACGTGCTCAAATAGGCCTGAAAGTGCATTTAAAGCAATAAAAACTCAAAATAGTGTCACGCCTAAACCAAAGGACTTATGCACACATTTCAACATGTATTTAGTTCAGGTTGACGTCCTGAAGCCTAAATGAGCATTAATTTGACTACAAAACTCATTCCTATGAAGGTACATTCAAAGTCAAATACGTGCTCTACTCGGCCTGAAAATGCATTTAAAGCAATAAAAACTCAAATTGAGTGTCACGCCTAAACCAAAGGACTTATGCACACATTTCAACATGTATTTAGTTCAGCTTGACCTCCTGAAGCCTAAATGAGCATTAATTTGACTACACAACTCATTCCTATGAAGGTACATTCAAAGTCACATAACGTGCTCAACTAGGCCTGAAAGTGCATTTAAAGCAATAAAAACTCAACTTATTCCTATGAAAATACATTCAAAGTAAAAAAACGTGCTCTACTCGGCCTGAAAATGCATTTAAAGCAATAAAAACTCAAAATGAGTGTCACGCCTAAACCAAAGGCCTTATGCACACATTTCAACATGTATTTAGTTCAGGTTGACCTCCTGAAGCCTAAATGAGCATTAATTTGACTACACAACTCATTCCTATGAAGGAACATTCAAAGTAAAAAAACGGGCTCAACTCGGACTGAAAGTACATTTAAAGCAATAAAAACTGAAAATGAGTGTCACGCCTAAACCAAAGGACTTATGCACACATTTCAACATGTATTTAGTTCAGGTTGACCTCCTGAAGCCTAAATGAGCATTAATTTGACTACACAACTCATTCCTATGAAGGTACATTCAAAGTCACATAACGTGCTCAACTAGGCCTGAAAGTGCATTTAAAGCAATAAAAACTCAAAATGAGTGTCACGCCTAAACCAAAGGACTTATGCACACATTTCAACATGTATTTAGTTCAGGTTGACATTCTGAAGCCTAAATGAGCATTAATTTGACTACACAACTTCTTCCTATGAAGATACATTCAAAGTAAAAAAACGGGCTCAACTCGGACTGAAAGTGCATTTAAAGCAATAAAAACTGAAAATGAGTGTCACGCCTAAACCAAAGGACTTATGCACACATTTCAACATGTATTTAGTTCAGGTTGACCTCCTGAAGCCTAAATGAGCATTAATTTGACTATACAACTCATTCCTATGAAGGTACATTCAAAGTCACAAAACGTGCTCAACGAGGCCTGAAAGTGCATTTAAAGCAATAAAAACTCAAAATGAGTGTCACGCCTAAACCAAAGGACTTATGCACACATTTCAACATGTATTTAGTTCAGGTTGACCTCCTGAAGCCTAAATCACCATTAATTTGACTACACAACTCATTCCTATGAAGGAACATTCAAAGTAAAAAAACGGGCTCAACTCGAACTGAAAGTGCATTTAAAGCAATAAAAACTGAAAATGAGTGTCAAGCCTAAACCAAAGGACTTATGCACACATTTCAACATGTATTTAGTTCAGGTTGACCTCCTGAAGTCTAAATGAGCATTAATTTGACTACACAACTCATTCCTATGAAGGTACATTCAAAGTCACATAACGTGCTCAACTAGGCCTGAAAGTGCATTTAAAGCAATAAAAACTCAAAATGAGTGTCACGCCTAAACCAAAGGACTTATGCACACATTTCAACATGTATTTAGTTCAGGTTGACATTCTGAAGCCTAAATGAGCATTAATTTGACTACACAATTTATTCCTATGAAGATACATTCAAAGTAAAAAAACGGGCTCAACTCGGACTGAAAGTGCATTTAAAGCAATAAAAACTGAAAATGAGTGTCACGCCTAAACCAAAGGACTTATGCACACATTTCAACATGTATTTAGTTCAGGTTGACCTCCTGAAGCCTAAATGAGCATTAATTTGACTACACAACTCATTCCTATGAAGGTACATTCAAAGTCACAAAACGTGCTCAACTAGGCCTGAAAGTGCATTTAAAGCAATAAAAACTCAAAATGAGTGTCACGCCTAAACCAAAGGACTTATGCACACATTTCAACATGTATTTAGTTCAGGTTGACATTCTGAAGCCTAAATGAGCATTAATTTGATCACACAACTCATTCCTATGAAGATACATTCAAACTCAGAAACGTGCTCTACTCGGCCTGAAAATGCATTTAAAGCAATAAAAACTCAAAATAGTGTCACGCCTAAACCAAAGGACTTATGCACACATTTCAACATGTATTTAGTTCAGGTTGACGTCCTGAAGCCTAAATGAGCATTAATTTGACTACACAACTCATTCCTATGAAGGTACATTCAAAGTCAAATACGTGCTCTTCTCGGCCTGAAAATGCATTTAAAGCAATAAAAACTCAAATTGAGTGTCACACCTAAACCAAAGGACTTATGCACACATTTCAACATGTATTTAGTTCAGCTTGACCTCCTGAAGCCTAAATGAGCATTTATTTGACTACACAACTCATTCCTATGAAGGTACATTCAAAGTCACAAAACGTGCTCAACTAGGCCTGAAAGTGCATTTAAAGCAATAAAAACTCAAAATGAGTGTCACGCCTAAACCAAAGGACTTAGCACACATTTCAACAGGTATTTAGTTCAGGTTGACCTCCTGAAGCCTAAATCACAATTAATTTGATCACACAACTCATTCCTATGAAGATACATTCAAACTCAGAAACGTGCTCTACTCGGCCTGAAAATGCATTTAAAGCAATAAAAACTGAAAATGAGTGTCACGCCTAAACCAAAAGACTTATGCACACATTCCAACATGTATTTAGTTCAGTTTGACCTCCTGAAGCCTAAATGAGCATTAATTTGACTACACAACTCATTCCTATGAAGGAACATTCAAAGTAAAAAAACGGGCTCAACTCGGACTGAAAGTGCATTTAAAGCAATAAAAACTGAAAATGAGTGTCACACCTAAACCAAAGGACTTATACACACATTTCAACATGTATTTAGTTCAGGTTGACCTCCTCAAGCATAAATGAGCATTAATTTGACTACACAACTCATTCCTATGAAGGAACATTCAAAGTAAAAAAACGGGCTCAACTCGAACTGAAAGTGCATTTAAAGCAATAAAAACTGAAAATTAGTGTCACGCCTAAACCAAAGGACTTATGCACACATTCCAACATGTATTTAGTTCAGGTTGACCTCCTGAAGCCTAAATGAGCATTAATTTGACTACACAACTCATTCCTATGAAGGAACATTCAAAGTAAAAAAACGGGCTCAACTCGGACTGAAAGTGCATTTAAAGCAATAAAAACTCAAAATGAGTGTCACACCTAAACCAAAGGACTTATACACAGATTTCAACATGTATTTAGTTCAGGTTGACCTCCTCAAGCATAAATGAGCATTAATTTGACTACACAACTCATTCCTATGAAGGAACATTCAAAGTAAAAAAACGGGCTCAACTCGAACTGAAAGTGCATTTAAAGCAATAAAAACTGAAAATGAGTGTCAAGCCTAAACCAAAGGACTTATGCACACATTTCAACATGTATTTAGTTCAGGTTGACCTCCTGAAGTCTAAATGAGCATTAATTTGACTACACAACTCATTCCTATGAAGGTACATTCAAAGTCACATAACGTGCTCAACTAGGCCTGAAAGTGCATTTAAAGCAATAAAAACTCAAAATGAGTGTCACGCCTAAACCAAAGGACTTATGCACACATTTCAACATGTATTTAGTTCAGGTTGACATTCTGAAGCCTAAATGAGCATTAATTTGACTACACAATTTATTCCTATGAAGATACATTCAAAGTAAAAAAACGGGCTCAACTCGGACTGAAAGTGCATTTAAAGCAATAAAAACAGAAAATGAGTGTCACGCCTAAACCAAAGGACTTATGCACACATTTCAACATGTATTTAGTTCAGGTTGACGTCCTGAAGCCTAAATGAGCATTAATTTGACTACACAACTCATTCCTATGAAGGTACATTCAAAGTCAAATACGTGCTCTTCTCGGCCTGAAAATGCATTTAAAGCAATAAAAACTCAAATTGAGTGTCACACCTAAACCAAAGGACTTATGCACACATTTCAACATGTATTTAGTTCAGCTTGACCTCCTGAAGCCTAAATGAGCATTTATTTGACTACACAACTCATTCCTATGAAGGTACATTCAAAGTCACAAAACGTGCTCAACTAGGCCTGAAAGTGCATTTAAAGCAATAAAAACTCAAAATGAGTGTCACGCCTAAACCAAAGGACTTATGCACACATTTCAACAGGTATTTAGTTCAGGTTGACCTCCTGAAGCCTAAATCACAATTAATTTGATCACACAACTCATTCCTATGAAGATACATTCAAACTCAGAAACGTGCTCTACTCGGCCTGAAAATGCATTTAAAGCAATAAAAACTGAAAATGAGTGTCACGCCTAAACCAAAGGACTTATGCACACATTCCAACATGTATTTAGTTCAGGTTGACCTCCTGAAGCCTAAATGAGCATTAATTTGACTGCACAACTCATTCCTATGAAGGAACATTCAAAGTAAAAAAACGGGCTCAACTCGGACTGAAAGTGCATTTAAAGCAATAAAAACTGAAAATGAGTGTCACACCTAAACCAAAGGACTTATACACACATTTCAACATGTATTTAGTTCAGGTTGACCTCCTCAAGCATAAATGAGCATTAATTTGACTACACAACTCATTCCTATGAAGGAACATTCAAAGTAAAAAAACGGGCTCAACTCGAACTGAAAGTGCATTTAAAGCAATAAAAACTGAAAATGAGTGTCACGCCTAAACCAAAGGACTTATGCACACATTTCAACATGTATTTAGTTCAGATTGACCTCCTGAAGTCTAAATGAGCATTAATTTGACTACACAACTCATTCCTATGAAGGTACATTCAAAGTCACATAACGTGCTCAACTAGGCCTGAAAGTGCATTTAAAGCAATAAAAACTCAAAATGAGTGTCACGCCTAAACCAAAGGACTTATGCACACATTTCAACATGTAGTTAGTTCAGGTTGACATTCTGAAGCCTAAATGAGCATTAATTTGACTACACAATTTATTCCTATGAAGATACATTCAAAGTAAAAAAACGGGCTCAACTCGGACTGAAAGTGCATTTAAAGCAATAAAAACTGAAAATGAGTGTCACGCCTAAACCAAAGGACTTATGCACACATTTCAACATGTATTTAGTTCAGGTTGACCTCCTGAAGCCTAAATGAGCATTAATTTGACTACACAACTCATTCCTATGAAGGTACATTCAAAGTCACAAAACATGCTCAACTAGGCCTGAAAGTGCATTTAAAGCAATAAAAACTCAAAATGAGTGTCACGCCTAAACCAAAGGACTTATGCACACATTTCAACATGTATTTAGTTCAGGTTGACCTCCTGAAGCCTAAATCACCATTAATTTGACTACACAACTTATTCCTATGAAGATACATTCAAAGTAAAAAAACGGGCTCAACTCGGACTGAAAGTGCATTTAAAGCAATAAAAACTGAAAATGAGTGTCACGCCTAAACCAAAGGACTTATGCACACATTTCAACATGTATTTAGTTCAGGTTGACGTCCTGAAGCCTAAATGAGCATTAATTTGACTACACAACTCATTCCTATGAAGGTACATTCAAAGTCAAATACGTGCTATACTCGGCCTGAAAATGCATTTAAAGCAATAAAAACTCAAATTGAGTGTCACACCTAAACCAAAGTACTTATGCACACATTTCAACATGTATTTAGTTCAGCTTGACCTCCTGAAGCCTAAATGAGCATTTATTTGACTACACAACTCATTCCTATGAAGGTACATTCAAAGTCACAAAACGTGCTCAACTAGGCCTGAAAGTGCATTTAAAGCAATAAAAACTCAAAATGAGTGTCACGCCTAAACCAAAGGACTTATGCACACATTTCAACATGTATTTAGTTCAGGTTGACCTCCTGAAGCCTAAATCACCATTAATTTGACTACACAACTTATTCCTATGAAGATACATTCAAAGTAAAAAAACGGGCTCAACTCGGACTGAAAGTGCATTTAAAGCAATAAAAACTGAAAATGAGTGTCACGCCTAAAATAAAGGACTTATGCACACATTTCAACATGTATTTAGTTCAGGTTGACCTCCTGAAGCCTAAATGAGCATTAATTTGACTACACAACTCATTCCTATGAAGGAACATTCAAAGTAAAAAAACGGGCTCAACTCGGACTGAAAGTGCATTTAAAACAATAAAAAATGGAAATGAGTGTCACGCCTAAACCAAAGGACTTATGCACACATTTCAACATGTATTTAGTTCAGGTTGACGTCCTGAAGCCTAAATGAGTATTAATTTGACTACACAACTTATTCCTATGAAGATACATTCAAAGTAAAAAAACGTGCTCTACTCGGCCTGAAAATGCATTTAAAGCAATAAAAACTCAAAATGAGTGTCACGCCTAAACCAAAGGCCTTATGCACACATTTCAACATGTATTTAGTTCAGGTTGACCTCCTGAAGCCTAAATGAGCATTAATTTGACTACACAACTCATTCCTATGAAAGAACATTCAAAGAAAAAAATACGGGCTCAACTCGGACTGAAAGTGCATTTAAAGCAATAAAAACTGAAAATGAGTGTCACGCCTAAACCAAAGGACTTATGCACACATTTCAACATGTATTTAGTTCAGGTTGACCCCCTGAAGCCTAAATGAGCATTAATTTGACTACACAACTCATTCCTATGAAGGTACATTCAAAGTCACAAAACGTGCTCAACTAGGCCTGAAAGTGCATTTAAAGCAATAAAAACTCAAAATAGTGTCACGCCTAAACCAAAGGACTTATGCACACATTTCAACATGTATTTAGTTCAGGTTGACGTCCTGAAGCCTAAATGAGCATTAATTTGACTACACAACTCATTCCTATGAAGGTACATTCAAAGTCACAAAACGTGCTCAACTAGGCCTGAAAGTGCATTTAAAGCAATAAAAACTCAAAATGAGTGTCACGCCTAAACCAAAGGACTTATGCACACATTTCAACATGTATTTAGTTCAGGTTGACCTCCTGAAGCCTAAATCACCATTAATTTGACTACACAACTTATTCCTATGAAGATACATTCAAAGTAAAAAAACGGGCTCAACTCGGACTGAAAGTGCATTTAAAGCAATAAAAACTCAAAATGAGTGTCACGCCTAAACCAAAGGACTTATGCACACATTTCAACATGTATTTAGTTCAGGTTGACGTCCTGAAGCCTAAATGAGCATTAATTTGACTACACAACTCATTCCTATGAAGGTACATTCAAAGTCAAATACGTGCTATACTCGGCCTGAAAATGCATTTAAAGCAATAAAAACTCAAATTGAGTGTCACACCTAAACCAAAGGACTTATGCACACATTTCAACATGTATTTAGTTCAGCTTGACCTCCTGAAGCCTAAATGAGCATTTATTTGACTACACAACTCATTCCTATGAAGGTACATTCAAAGTCACAAAACGTGCTCAACTAGGCCTGAAAGTGCATTTAAAGCAATAAAAACTCAAAATGAGTGTCACGCCTAAACCAAAGGACTTATGCACACATTTCAACATGTATTTAGTTCAGGTTGACCTCCTGAAGCCTAAATCACCATTAATTTGACTACACAACTCATTCCTATGAAGGAACATTCAAAGTAAAAAAACGGGCTCAACTCGGACTGAAAGTGCATTTAAAGCAATAAAAAATGGAAATGAGTGTCACGCCTAAACCAAAGGACTTATGCACACATTTCAACATGTATTTAGTTCAGGTTGACGTCCTGAAGCCTAAATAAGTATTAATTTGACTACACAACTTATTCCTATGAAGATACATTCAAAGTAAAAAAACGTGCTCTACTCGGCCTGAAAATGCATTTAAAGCAATAAAAACTCAAAATGAGTGTCACGCCTAAACCAAAGGCCTTATGCACACATTTCAACATGTATTTAGTTCAGGTTGACCTCCTGAAGCCTAAATGAGCATTAATTTGACTACACAACTCATTCCTATGAAGGAACATTCAAAGAAAAAAAAAACGGGCTCAACTCGGACTGAAAGTGCATTTAAAGCAATAAAAACTGAAAATGAGTGTCACGCCTAAACCAAAGGACTTATGCACACATTTCAACATGTATTTAGTTCAGGTTGACCTCCTGAAGCCTAAATGAGCATTAATTTGACTACACAACTCATTCCTATGAAGGTACATTCAAAGTCACAAAACGTGCTCAACTAGGCCTGAAAGTGCATTTAAAGCAATAAAAACTCAAAATAGTGTCACGCCTAAACCAAAGGACTTATGCACACATTTCAACATGTATTTAGTTCAGGTTGACGTCCTGAAGCCTAAATGAGCATTAATTTGACTACAAAACTCATTCCTATGAAGGTACATTCAAAGTCAAATACGTGCTCTACTCGGCCTGAAAATGCATTTAAAGCAATAAAAACTCAAATTGAGTGTCACGCCTAAACCAAAGGACTTATGCACACATTTCAACATGTATTTAGTTCAGGTTGACCTCCTGAAGCCTAAATGAGCATTAATTTGACTACACAACTCATTCCTATGAAGGTACATTCAAAGTCACATAACGTGCTCAACTAGGCCTGAAAGTGCATTTAAAGCAATAAAAACTCAACTTATTCCTATGAAGATACATTCAAAGTAAAAAAACGTGCTCTACTCGGCCTGAAAATGCATTTAAAGCAATAAAAACTCAAAATGAGTGTCACGCCTAAACCAAAGGCCTTATGCACACATTTCAACATGTATTTAGTTCAGGTTGACCTCCTGAAGCCTAAATGAGCATTAATTTGACTACACAACTCATTCCTATGAAGGAACATTCAAAGTAAAAAAACGGGCTCAACTCGGACTGAAAGTACATTTAAAGCAATAAAAACTGAAAATGAGTGTCACGCCTAAACCAAAGGACTTATGCACACATTTCAACATGTATTTAGTTCAGGTTGACCTCCTGAAGCCTAAATGAGCATTAATTTGACTACACAACTCATTCCTATGAAGGTACATTCAAAGTCACATAACGTGCTCAACTAGGCCTGAAAGTGCATTTAAAGCAATAAAAACTCAAAATGAGTGTCACGCCTAAACCAAAGGACTTATGCACACATTTCAACATGTATTTAGTTCAGGTTGACATTCTGAAGCCTAAATGAGCATTAATTTGACTACACAACTTCTTCCTATGAAGATACATTCAAAGTAAAAAAACGGGCTCAACTCGGACTGAAAGTGCATTTAAAGCAATAAAAACTGAAAATGAGTGTCACGCCTAAACCAAAGGACTTATGCACACATTTCAACATGTATTTAGTTCAGGTTGACCTCCTGAAGCCTAAATGAGCATTAATTTGACTACACAACTCATTCCTATGAAGGTACATTCAAAGTCACAAAACGTGCTCAACTAGGCCTGAAAGTGCATTTAAAGCAATAAAAACTCAAAATGAGTGTCACGCCTAAACCAAAGGACTTATGCACACATTTCAACATGTATTTAGTTCAGGTTGACCTCCTGAAGCCTAAATCACCATTAATTTGACTACACAACTTATTCCTATGAAGATACATTCAAAGTAAAAAAACGGGCTCAACTCGGACTGAAAGTGCATTTAAAGCAATAAAAACTGAAAATGAGTGTCACGCCTAAACCAAAGGCCTTATGCACACATTTCAACATGTATTTAGTTCAGGTTGACCTCCTGAAGCCGAAATGAGCATTAATTTGACTACACAACTCATTCCTATGAAGGAACATTCAAAGTAAAAAAACGGGCTCAACTCGGACTGAAAGTGCATTTAAAGCAATAAAAACTGAAAATGAGTGTCACGCCTAAACCAAAGGACTTATGCACACATTTCAACATGTATTTAGTTCAGGTTGACCTCCTGAAGCCTAAATGAGCATTAATTTGACTACACAACTCATTCCTATGAAGGTACATTCAAAGTCACAAAACGTGCTCAACTAGGCCTGAAAGTGCATTTAAAGCAATAAAAACTCAAAATGAGTGTCACGCCTAAACCAAAGGACTTATGCACACATTTCAACATGTATTTAGTTCAGGTTGACATTCTGAAGCCTAAATGAGCATTAATTTGACTACACAACTTATTCCTATGAAGATACATTCAAAGTAAAAAAACGGGCACAACTCGGACTGAAAGTGCATTTAAAGCAATAACAACTGAAAATGAGTGTCACGCCTAAACCAAAGGACTTATGCACACATTTCAACATGTATTTAGTTCAGGTTGACGTCCTGAAGCCTAAATGAGCATTAATTTGACTACACAACTCATTCCTATGAAGGAACATTCGAAGTAAAAAAACGGGCTCAACTCGGACTGAAAGTGCATTTAAAGCAATAAAAACTGAAAATGAGTGTCATGCCTAAACCAAAGGACTTATGCACACATTTCAACATGTATTTAGTTCAGGTTGACGTCCTGAAGCCTAAATGAGCATTAATTTGACTACACAACTTATTCCTATGAAGATACATTCAAAGTAAAAAAACGTGCTCTACTCGGCCTGAAAATGCATTTAAAGCAGTAAAAACTCAAAATGAGTGTCACGCCTAAACCAAAGGCCTTATGCACACATTTCAACATGTATTTAGTTCAGGTTGACCTCCTGAAGCCTAAATGAGCATTAATTTGACTACACAACTCATTCCTATGAAGGAACATTCAAAGTAAAAAAACGGGCTCAACTCGGACTGAAAGTGCATTTAAAGCAATAAAAACTGAAAATGAGTGTCACGCCTAAACCAAAGGACTTATGCACACATTTCAACATGTATTTAGTTCAGGTTGACCTCCTGAAGCCTAAATGAGCATTAATTTGACTACACATCTCATTCCTATGAAGGTACATTCAAAGTCACAAAACGTGCTCAACTAGGCCTGAAAGTGCATTTAAAGCAATAAAAACTCAAAATGAGTGTCACGCCTAAACCAAAGGACTTATGCACACATTTCAACATGTATTTAGTTCAGGTTGACATTCTGAAGCCTAAATGAGCATTAATTTGACTACACAACTTATTCCTATGAAGATACATTCAAAGTAAAAAAACGGGCACAACTCGGACTGAAAGTGCATTTAAAGCAATAAAAACTGAAAATGAGTGTCACGCCTAAACCAAAGGACTTATGCACACATTTCAACATGTATTTAGTTCAGGTTGACCTCCTGAAGCCTAAATGAGCATTAATTTGACTACACAACTCATTCCTATGAAGGAACATTCGAAGTAAAAAAACGGGCTCAACTCGGACTGAAAGTGCATTTAAAGCAATAAAAACTGAAAATGAGTGTCACGCCTAAACCAAAGGACTTATGCACACATTTCAACATGTATTTAGTTCAGGTTGGCGTCCTGAAGCCTAAATGAGCATTAATTTGACTACACAACTTATTCCTATGAAGATACATTCAAAGTAAAAAAACGTGCTCTACTCGGCCTGAAAATGCATTTAAAGCAATAAAAACTCAAAATGAGTGTCACGCCTAAACCAAAGGCCTTATGCACACATTTCAACATGTATTTAGTTCAGGTTGACCTCCTGAAGCCTAAATGAGCATTAATTTGACTACACAACTCATTCCTATGAAGGAAAATTCAAAGTAAAAAAACGGGCTCAACTCGGACTGTAAGTACATTTAAAGCAATAAAAACTGAAAATGAGTGTCACGCCTAAACCAAAGGACTTATGCACACATTTCAACATGTATTTAGTTCAGGTTGACCTCCATAAGCCTAAGTGAGCATTAATTTGACTACACAACTCATTCCTATGAAGGTACATTCAAAGTCACATAACGTGCTCAACTAGGCCTGAAAGTGCATTTAAAGCAATAAAAACTCCAAATGAGTGTCACGCCTAAACGAAAGGACTTAGGCACACATTTCAACATGTATTTAGTTCAGGTTGACATTCTGAAGCCTAAATGAGCATTAATTTGACTACACAACTTCTTCCTATGAAGATACATTCAAAGTAAAAAAACGGGCTCAACTCGGACTGAAAGTGCATTTAAAGCAATAAAAACTGAAAATGAGTGTCACGCCTAAACCAAAGGACCTATGCACACATTTCAACATGTATTTAGTTCAGGTTGACCTCCTGAAGCCTAAATGAGCATTAATTTGACTACACAACTCATTCCTATGAAGGTACATTCAAAGTCACAAAACGTGCTCAACTAGGCCTGAAAGTGCATTTAAAGCAATAAAAACTCAAAATGAGTGTCACGCCTAAACCAAAGGACTTATGCACACATTTCAACATGTATTTAGTTCAGGTTGACCTCCTGAAGCCTAAATCACCATTAATTTGACTACACAACTTATTCCTATGAAGATACATTCAAAGTAAAAAAACGGGCTCAACTCGGACTGAAAGTGCATTTAAAGCAATAAAAACTGAAAATGAGTGTCACGCCTAAACCAAAGGCCTTATGCACACATTTCAACATGTATTTAGTTCAGGTTGACCTCCTGAAGCCGAAATGAGCATTAATTTGACTACACAACTCATTCCTATGAAGGAACATTCAAAGTAAAAAAACGGGCTCAACTCGGACTGAAAGTGCATTTAAAGCAATAAAAACTGAAAATGAGTGTCACGCCTAAACCAAAGGACTTATGCACACATTTCAACATGTATTTAGTTCAGGTTGACCTCCTGAAGCCTAAATGAGCATTAATTTGACTACACAACTCATTCCTATGAAGGTACATTCAAAGTCACAAAACGTGCTCAACTAGGCCTGAAAGTGCATTTAAAGCAATAAAAACTCAAAATGAGTGTCACGCCTAAACCAAAGGACTTATGCACACATTTCAACATGTATTTAGTTCAGGTTGACATTCTGAAGCCTAAATGAGCATTAATTTGACTACACAACTTATTCCTATGAAGATACATTCAAAGTAAAAAAACGGGCACAACTCGGACTGAAAGTGCATTTAAAGCAATAACAACTGAAAATGAGTGTCACGCCTAAACCAAAGGACTTATGCACACATTTCAACATGTATTTAGTTCAGGTTGACGTCCTGAAGCCTAAATGAGCATTAATTTGACTACACAACTCATTCCTATGAAGGAACATTCGAAGTAAAAAAACGGGCTCAACTCGGACTGAAAGTGCATTTAAAGCAATAAAAACTGAAAATGAGTGTCATGCCTAAACCAAAGGACTTATGCACACATTTCAACATGTATTTAGTTCAGGTTGACGTCCTGAAGCCTAAATGAGCATTAATTTGACTACACAACTTATTCCTATGAAGATGCATTCAAAGTAAAAAAACGTGCTCTACTCGGCCTGAAAATGCATTTAAAGCAATAAAAACTCAAAATGAGTGTCACGCCTAAACCAAAGGCCTTATGCACACATTTCAACATGTATTTAGTTCAGGTTGACCTCCTGAAGCCTAAATGAGCATTAATTTGACTACACAACTCATTCCTATGAAGGAACATTCAAAGTAAAAAAACGGGCTCAACTCGGACTGAAAGTGCATTTAAAGCAATAAAAACTGAAAATGAGTGTCACGCCTAAACCAAAGGACTTATGCACACATTTCAACATGTATTTAGTTCAGGTTGACCTCCTGAAGCCTAAATGAGCATTAATTTGACTACACATCTCATTCCTATGAAGGTACATTCAAAGTCACAAAACGTGCTCAACTAGGCCTGAAAGTGCATTTAAAGCAATAAAAACTCAAAATGAGTGTCACGCCTATACCAAAGGACTTATGCACACATTTCAACATGTATTTAGTTCAGGTTGACATTCTGAAGCCTAAATGAGCATTAATTTGACTACACAACTTATTCCTATGAAGATACATTCAAAGTAAAAAAACGGGCACAACTCGGACTGAAAGTGCATTTAAAGCAATAAAAACTGAAAATGAGTGTCACGCCTAAACCAAAGGACTTATGCACACATTTCAACATGTATTTAGTTCAGGTTGACCTCCTGAAGCCTAAATGAGCATTAATTTGACTACACAACTCATTCCTATGAAGGAACATTCGAAGTAAAAAAACGGGCTCAACTCGGACTGAAAGTGCATTTAAAGCAATAAAAACTGAAAATGAGTGTCACGCCTAAACCAAAGGACTTATGCACACATTTCAACATGTATTTAGTTCAGGTTGGCGTCCTGAAGCCTAAATGAGCATTAATTTGACTACACAACTTATTCCTATGAAGATACATTCAAAGTAAAAAAACGTGCTCTACTCGGCCTGAAAATGCATTTAAAGCAATAAAAACTCAAAATGAGTGTCACGCCTAAACCAAAGGCCTTATGCACACATTTCAACATGTATTTAGTTCAGGTTGACCTCCTGAAGCCTAAATGAGCATTAATTTGACTACACAACTCATTCCTATGAAGGAAAATTCAAAGTAAAAAAACGGGCTCAACTCGGACTGTAAGTACATTTAAAGCAATAAAAACTGAAAATGAGTGTCACGCCTAAACCAAAGGACTTATGCACACATTTCAACATGTATTTAGTTCAGGTTGACCTCCATAAGCCTAAGTGAGCATTAATTTGACTACACAACTCATTCCTATGAAGGTACATTCAAAGTCACATAACGTGCTCAACTAGGCCTGAAAGTGCATTTAAAGCAATAAAAACTCCAAATGAGTGTCACGCCTAAACCAAAGGACTTAGGCACACATTTCAACATGTATTTAGTTCAGGTTGACATTCTGAAGCCTAAATGAGCATTAATTTGACTACACAACTTATTCCTATGAAGATACATTCAAAGTAAAAAAACGGGCACAACTCGGACTGAAAGTGCATTTAAAGCAATAAAAACTGAAAATGAGTGTCACGCCTAAACCAAAGGACTTATGCACACATTTCAACATGTATTTAGTTCAGGTTGACCTCCTGAAGCCTAAATGAGCATTAATTTGACTACACAACTCATTCCTATGAAGGTACATTCAAAGTCACAAAACGTGCTCAACTAGGCCTGAAAGTGCATTTAAAGCAATAAAAACTCAAAATGAGTGTCACGCCTAAACCAAAGGACTTATGCACACATTTCAACATGTATTTAGTTCAGGTTGACCTCCTGAAGCCTAAATCACCATTAATTTGACTACACAACTTATTCCTATGAAGATACATTCAAAGTAAAAAAACGGGCTCAACTCGGACTGAAAGTGCATTTAAAGCAATAAAAACTGAAAATGAGTGTCACGCCTAAACCAAAGGACTTATGCACACATTTCAACATGTATTTAGTTCAGGTTGACGTCCTGAAGCCTAAATGAGCATTAATTTGACTACACAACTTATTCCTATGAAGATTCATTCAAAGTAAAAAAACGTGCTCTACTCGGCCTGAAAATGCATTTAAAGCAATAAAAACTCAAAATGAGTGTCACGCCTAAACCAAAGGACTTATGCACACATTTCAACATGTATTTAGTTCAGGTTGACCTCCTGAAGCCTAAATCACCATTAATTTGACTACACAACTTATTCCTATGAAGATACATTCAAAGTAAAAAAACGGGCTCAACTCGGACTGAAAGTGCATTTAAAGCAATAAAAACTGAAAATGAGTGTCACGCCTAAACCAAAGGCCTTATGCACACATTTCAACATGTATTTAGTTCAGGTTGACCTCCTGAAGCCGAAATGAGCATTAATTTGACTACACAACTCATTCCTATGAAGGAACATTCAAAGTAAAAAAACGGGCTCAACTCGGACTGAAAGTGCATTTAAAGCAATAAAAACTGAAAATGAGTGTCACGCCTAAACCAAAGGACTTATGCACACATTTCAACATGTATTTAGTTCAGGTTGACCTCCTGAAGCCTAAATGAGCATTAATTTGACTACACAACTCATTCCTACGAAGGTACATTCAAAGTCACAAAACGTGCTCAACTAGGCCTGAAAGTGCATTTAAAGCAATAAAAACTCAAAATGAGTGTCACGCCTAAACCAAAGGACTTATGCACACATTTCAACATGTATTTAGTTCAGGTTGACATTCTGAAGCCTAAATGAGCATTAATTTGACTACACAACTTATTCCTATGAAGATACATTCAAAGTAAAAAAACGAGCACAACTCGGACTGAAAGTGCATTTAAAGCAATAACAACTGAAAATGAGTGTCACGCCTAAACCAAAGGACTTATGCACACATTTCAACATGTATTTAGTTCAGGTTGACGTCCTGAAGCCTAAATGAGCATTAATTTGACTACACAACTCATTCCTATGAAGGAACATTCGAAGTAAAAAAACGGGCTCAACTCGGACTGAAAGTGCATTTAAAGCAATAAAAACTGAAAATGAGTGTCATGCCTAAACCAAAGGACTTATGCACACATTTCAACATGTATTTAGTTCAGGTTGACGTCCTGAAGCCTAAATGAGCATTAATTTGACTACACAACTTATTCCTATGAAGATGCATTCAAAGTAAAAAAACGTGCTCTACTCGGCCTGAAAATGCATTTAAAGCAATAAAAACTCAAAATGAGTGTCACGCCTAAACCAAAGGCCTTATGCACACATTTCAACATGTATTTAGTTCAGGTTGACCTCCTGAAGCCTAAATGAGCATTAATTTGACTACACAACTCATTCCTATGAAGGAACATTCAAAGTAAAAAAACGGGCTCAACTCGGACTGAAAGTGCATTTAAAGCAATAAAAACTGAAAATGAGTGTCACGCCTAAACCAAAGGACTTATGCACACATTTCAACATGTATTTAGTTCAGGTTGACCTCCTGAAGCCTAAATGAGCATTAATTTGACTACACAACTCATTCCTATGAAGGAACATTCAAAGTAAAAAAACGGGCTCAACTCGGACTGAAAGTGCATTTAAAGCAATAAAAACTGAAAATGAGTGTCACGCCTAAACCAAAGGACTTATGCACACATTTCAACATGTATTTAGTTCAGGTTGACATTCTGAAGCTTAAATGAGCATTAATTTGACTACACAACTTATTCCTATGAAGATACATTCAAAGTAAAAAAACGGGCTCAACTCGGACTGAAAGTGCATTTAAAGCAATAAAAACTGAAAATGAGTGTCACGCCTAAACCAAAGGACTTATGCACACATTTCAACATGTATTTAGTTCAGGTTGACCTCCTGAAGCCTAAATGAGCATTAATTTGACTACACAACTCATTCCTATGAAGGAACATTCAAAGTAAAAAAACGGGCTCAACTCGGACTGAAAGTGCATTTAAAGCAATAAAAACTGAAAATGAGTGTCACGCCTAAACCAAAGGACTTATGCACACATTTCAACATGTATTTAGTTCAGGTTGACCTCCTGAAGCCTAAATGAGCATTAATTTGACTACACAACTCATTCCTACGAAGGTACATTCAAAGTCACAAAACGTGCTCAACTAGGCCTGAAAGTGCATTTAAAGCAATAAAAACTCAAAATGAGTGTCACGCCTAAACCAAAGGACTTATGCACACATTTCAACATGTATTTAGTTCAGGTTGACATTCTGAAGCCTAAATGAGCATTAATTTGACTACACAACTTATTCCTATGAAGATACATTCAAAGTAAAAAAACGAGCACAACTCGGACTGAAAGTGCATTTAAAGCAATAACAACTGAAAATGAGTGTCACGCCTAAACCAAAGGACTTATGCACACATTTCAACATGTATTTAGTTCAGGTTGACGTCCTGAAGCCTAAATGAGCATTAATTTGACTACACAACTCATTCCTATGAAGGAACATTCGAAGTAAAAAAACGGGCTCAACTCGGACTGAAAGTGCATTTAAAGCAATAAAAACTGAAAATGAGTGTCATGCCTAAACCAAAGGACTTATGCACACATTTCAACATGTATTTAGTTCAGGTTGACGTCCTGAAGCCTAAATGAGCATTAATTTGACTACACAACTTATTCCTATGAAGATGCATTCAAAGTAAAAAAACGTGCTCTACTCGGCCTGAAAATGCATTTAAAGCAATAAAAACTCAAAATGAGTGTCACGCCTAAACCAAAGGCCTTATGCACACATTTCAACATGTATTTAGTTCAGGTTGACCTCCTGAAGCCTAAATGAGCATTAATTTGACTACACAACTCATTCCTATGAAGGAACATTCAAAGTAAAAAAACGGGCTCAACTCGGACTGAAAGTGCATTTAAAGCAATAAAAACTGAAAATGAGTGTCACGCCTAAACCAAAGGACTTATGCACACATTTCAACATGTATTTAGTTCAGGTTGACCTCCTGAAGCCTAAATGAGCATTAATTTGACTACACAACTCATTCCTATGAAGGAACATTCAAAGTAAAAAAACGGGCTCAACTCGGACTGAAAGTGCATTTAAAGCAATAAAAACTGAAAATGAGTGTCACGCCTAAACCAAAGGACTTATGCACACATTTCAACATGTATTTAGTTCAGGTTGACATTCTGAAGCTTAAATGAGCATTAATTTGACTACACAACTTATTCCTATGAAGATACATTCAAAGTAAAAAAACGGGCTCAACTCGGACTGAAAGTGCATTTAAAGCAATAAAAACTGAAAATGAGTGTCACGCCTAAACCAAAGGACTTATGCACACATTTCAACATGTATTTAGTTCAGGTTGACCTCCTGAAGCCTAAATGAGCATTAATTTGACTACACAACTCATTCCTATGAAGGAACATTCAAAGTAAAAAAACGGGCTCAACTCGGACTGAAAGTGCATTTAAAGCAATAAAAATTGAAAATGAGTGTCACGCCTAAACCAAAGGACTTATGCACACATTTCAACATGTATTTAGTTCAGGTTGACATTCTGAAGCTTAAATGAGCATTAATTTGACTACAGAACTTATTCCTATGAAGATACATTCAAAGTAAAAAAACGGGCTCAACTCGGACTGAAAGTGCATTTAAAGCAATAAAAACTGAAAATGAGTGTCACGCCTAAACCAAAGGACTTATGCACACATTTCAACATGTATTTAGTTCAGGTTGACCTCCTGAAGCCTAAATGAGCATTAATTTGACTACACATCTCATTCCTATGAAGGTACATTCAAAGTCACAAAACGTGCTCAACTAGGCCTGAAAGTGCATTAAAGCAATAAAAACTCAAAATGAGTGTCACGCCTAAACCAAAGGACTTATGCACACATTTCAACATGTATTTAGTTCAGGTTGACATTCTGAAGCCTAAATGAGCATTAATTTGACTACACAACTTATTCCTATGAAGATACATTCAAAGTAAAAAAACGGGCACAACTCGGACTGAAAGTGCATTTAAAGCAATAAAAACTGAAAATGAGTGTCACGCCTAAACCAAAGGACTTATGCACACATTTCAACATGTATTTAGTTCAGGTTGACCTCCTGAAGCCTAAATGAGCATTAATTTGACTACACAACTCATTCCTATGAAGGAACATTCGAAGTAAAAAAACGGGCTCAACTCGGACTGAAAGTGCATTTTAAGCAATAAAAACTGAAAATGAGTGTCACGCCTAAACCAAAGGACTTATGCACACATTTCAACATGTATTTAGTTCAGGTTGGCGTCCTGAAGCCTAAATGAGCATTAATTTGACTACACAACTTATTCCTATGAAGATACATTCAAAGTAAAAAAACGTGCTCTACTCGGCCTGAAAATGCATTTAAAGCAATAAAAACTCAAAATGAGTGTCACGCCTAAACCAAAGGCCTTATGCACACATTTCAACATGTATTTAGTTCAGGTTGACCTCCTGAAGCCTAAATGAGCATTAATTTGACTACACAACTCATTCCTATGAAGGAAAATTCAAAGTAAAAAAACGGGCTCAACTCGGACTGTAAGTACATTTAAAGCAATAAAAACTGAAAATGAGTGTCACGCCTAAACCAAAGGACTTATGCACACATTTCAACATGTATTTAGTTCAGGTTGACCTCCATAAGCCTAAGTGAGCATTAATTTGACTACACAACTCATTCCTATGAAGGTACATTCAAAGTCACATAACGTGCTCAACTAGGCCTGAAAGTGCATTTAAAGCAATAAAAACTCCAAATGAGTGTCACACCTAAACCAAAGGACTTATGCACACATTTCAACATGTATTTAGTTCAGGTTGACATTCTGAAGCCTAAATGAGCATTAATTTGACTACACAACTTATTCCTATGAAGATACATTCAAAGTAAAAAAACGGGCACAACTCGGACTGAAAGTGCATTTAAAGCAATAAAAACTGAAAATGAGTGTCACGCCTAAACCAAAGGATTTATGCACACATTTCAACATGTATTTAGTTCAGGTTGACCTCCTGAAGCCTAAATGAGCATTAATTTGACTACACAACTCATTCCTATGAAGGTACATTCAAAGTCACAAAACGTGCTCAACTAGGCCTGAAAGTGCATTTAAAGCAATAAAAACTCAAAATGAGTGTCACGCCTAAACCAAAGGACTTATGCACACATTTCAACATGTATTTAGTTCAGGTTGACCTCCTGAAGCCTAAATCACCATTAATTTGACTACACAACTTATTCCTATGAAGATACATTCAAAGTAAAAAAACGGGCTCAACTCGGACTGAAAGTGCATTTAAAGCAATAAAAACTGAAAATGAGTGTCACGCCTAAACCAAAGGACTTATGCACACATTTCAACATGTATTTAGTTCAGGTTGACGTCCTGAAGCCTAAATGAGCATTAATTTGACTACACAACTTATTCCTATGAAGATACATTCAAAGTAAAAAAACGTGCTCTACTCGGCCTGAAAATGCATTTAAAGCAATAAAAACTCAAAATGAGTGTCACGCCTAAACCAAAGGCCTTATGCACACATTTCAACATGTATTTAGTTCAGGTTGACCTCCTGAAGCCTAAATGAGCATTAATTTGACTACACAACTCATTCCTATGAAGGAACATTCAAAGTAAAAAAACGGGCTCAACTCGGACTGAAAGTGCATTTAAAGCAATAAAAACTGAAAATGAGTGTCACGCCTAAACCAAAGGACTTATGCACACATTTCAACATGTATTTAGTTCAGGTTGACATTCTGAAGCTTAAATGAGCATTAATTTGACTACACAACTTATTCCTATGAAGATACATTCAAAGTAAAAAAACGGGCTCAACTCGGACTGAAAGTGCATTTAAAGCAATAAAAACTGAAAATGAGTGTCACGCCTAAACCAAAGGACTTATGCACACATTTCAACATGTATTTAGTTCAGGTTGACCTCCTGAAGCCTAAATGAGCATTAATTTGACTACACAACTTATTCCTATGAAGGAACATTCAAAGTAAAAAAACGGGCTCAACTCGGACTGAAAGTGCATTTAAAGCAATAAAAACTCAAAATGAGTGTCACGCCTAAACCAAAGGACTTATGCACACATTTCAACATGTATTTAGTTCAGGTTGACCTCCTGAAGCCTAAATGAGCATTAATTTGACTACACAACTCATTCCTATGAAGGTACATTCAAAGTCACAAAACTTGCTCAACTAGGCCTGAAAGTGCATTTAAAGCAATAAAAACTCAAAATGAGTGTCACGCCTAAACCAAAGGACTTATGCACACATTTCAACATGTATTTAGTTCAGGTTGACCTCCTGAAGCCTAAATCACCATTAATTTGACTACACAACTTATTCCTATGAAGATACATTCAAAGTAAAAAAACGGGCTCAACTCGGACTGAAAGTGCATTTAAAGCAATAAAAAATGAAAATGAGTGTCACGCCTAAACCAAAGGACTTATGCACACATTTCAACATGTATTTAGTTCAGGTTGACCTCCTGAAGCCTAAATGAGCATTAATTTGACTACACAACTCATTCCTATGAAGGAACATTCAAAGTAAAAAAACGGGCTCAACTCGGACTGAAAGTGCATTTAAAGCAATAAAAACTGAAAATGAGTGTCACGCCTAAACCAAAGGACTAATGCACACATTTCAACATGTATTTAGTTCAGGTTGACATTCTGAAGCCTAAATGAGCATTAATTTGATCACACAACTCATTCCTATGAAGATACATTCAAACTCAGAAACGTGCTCTACTCGGCCTGAAAATGCATTTAAAGCAATAAAAACTCAAAATGAGTTTCACGCCTAAATCAAAGGACTTATGCACACATTTCAACATGTATTTAGTTTAAGTTGACATTCTGAAGCCTAAATGAGCATTAATTTGATCACACAACTCATTCCTATGAAGATACATTCAAACTCAGAAACGTGCTCTACTCGGCCTGAAAATGCATTTAAAGCAATAAAAACTCAAATTGAGTGTCACACCTAAACCAAAGGACTTATGCACACAATTCAACATGTATTTAGTTCAGGTTGACCTCCTGAAGCCTAAATCACCATTAATTTGACTACACAACTTATTCCTATGAAGATACATTCAAAGTAAAAAAACGGGCTCAACTCGGACTGAAAGTGCATTTAAAGCAATAAAAAATGAAAATGAGTGTCACGCCTAAACCAAAGGACTTATGCACACATTTCAACATGTATTTAGTTCAGGTTCACCTCCTGAAGCCTAAATGAGCATTAATTTGACTACACAACTCATTCCTATGAAGGAACATTCAAAGTAAAAAAACGGGCTCAACTCGGACTGAAAGTGCATTTAAAGCAATAAAAACTCAAAATGAGTGTCACGCCTAAACCAAAGGACTTATGCACACATTTCAACATGTATTTAGTTCAGGTTGACCTCCTGAAGCCTAAATGAGCATTAATTTGACTACACAACTCATTCCTATGAAGGTACATTCAAAGTCACATAACGTGCTCAACTAGGCCTGAAAGTGCATTTAAAGCAATAAAAACTCCAAATGAGTGTCACGCCTAAACCAAAGGACTTATGCACACATTTCAACATGTATTTAGTTCAGGTTGACATTCTGAAGCCTAAATGAGCATTAATTTGACTACACAACTTATTCCTATGAAGATACATTCAAAGTAAAAAAACGGGCACAACTCGGACTGAAAGTGCATTTAAAGCAATAAAAACTGAAAATGAGTGTCACGCCTAAACCAAAGGACTTATGCACACATTTCAACATGTATTTAGTTCAGGTTGACCTCCTGAAGCCTAAATGAGCATTAATTTGACTACACAACTCATTCCTATGAAGGTACATTCAAAGTCACAAAACGTGCTCAACTAGGCCTGAAAGTGCATTTAAAGCAATAAAAACTCAAAATGAGTGTCACGCCTAAACCAAAGGACTTATGCACACATTTCAACATGTATTTAGTTCAGGTTGACCTCCTGAAGCCTAAATCACCATTAATTTGACTACACAACTTATTCCTATGAAGATACATTCAAAGTAAAAAAACGGGCTCAACTCGGACTGAAAGTGCATTTAAAGCAATAAAAACTCAAAATGAGTTTCACGCCTAAATCAAAGGACTTATGCACACATTTCAACATGTATTTAGTTTAAGTTGACCTCCTGAAGCCTAAATGAGCATTAATTTGATCACACAACTCATTCCCATGAAGATACATTCAAAGTCAGTAAGTGCCCTGCTCTGTCTGAAAATGCATTTGAATCAATAAAAACTAAAATTGAGTGTCATGCCTAAACCAAAGGACGTCTGCACACATTTCAACGTCTAAAGTGTTGTTTCCGATGCGTGCTAGTGTATGTGTGCGTGCGTGTGAGAGTGTGTAAGTGTGTGCGTGTGTTTTGTGTGTGTTTGTGTGGGTGCGTGCGTGTGTGTGTGTGCGTGTGTGTGTTGTGCGCACCCCCCCCCCAAAAAGTACTGTATTCGGATAAAAATGACGAATTACTCAGAGGTTTTAACTTTTGTTTGCACTTGATTTGTTCTGACACCGACGACGTCCACCAATGACAGCCCGAGTGGATCTAGCCCACGTGGTGTGAGAGCAGGGGGAGGTGAAAAGATGCAAAGCCTAGGTGATTGGCTGTGCATCTTTCAGTCTTCCACGTGGGTTAGTCTTTGATCTTCAATCAGTGTCCAAATGTTGTTTACATGCGTAGCGTATGCGGATGTGTTTGCCTCTCATGAGTTTGTGTGTGTGTTTGCGCGCGCGTGATCGTGTGCCCATACATGTGTGAGTGTTTCTTTGATCTAAATCATCGTTGGTGTGTTGTTTACGATACGTGCTCGTCTGTGCGTACGTTTATGTGAGTGTGTGTGCGTGCGTTTGTGTCTGTGCTTGCTGCGTGCTGGCGCGCTCGGAAGCGTGTGTGTAACAGAGAAAGAGAGGGAGCGGGATCGCTGGCCTGTATGTACTCTATGTGAAACACACAGGACATTTGTAATTTCGTCCCTTTCACATTTTTTGGCTTTTTTAAAAATAAAACTTATTTTCATCAATGGTTCATAATGAGTGTCACGCCTAGACCAAATGACTTATGCACACATTTCAACATTTATTTAGTTCAGGTTGACCTCCTGAAGCCTAAATGAGCGTTAATTTGACCACACAACTCATTCCTATGAAGATACATTCAAACTCAGAAACGTGCTCAACTAGGCCTGAAAATGCATTTAAAGCAATAAAAACTCAAATTGAGCGTCACGCCTAAACCAAAGGACTTATGCACACATTTCAACATGTATTTAGTTCAGGCTGACCCCCTGAAGCCTAAATGAGCATTAATTTGACTACACAACTCATTCCTATGAAGATACATTCAAAGTCAAAAAACGTGCTCAACTAGGCATGAAAGTGCATTTAAAGCAATAAATACTCAAAATGATTGTCACGGCTAAACCAAAGGCCTTATGCACACATTTCAACATGTATTTAGTTCAGGTTGACCTCCTGAAGCCTAAATGAGCATTAATTTGACTACACAACTCATTCCTATGAAGGTACATTCAAAGTCAAAAAACGGGCTCAACTCGGCCTGAAAGTGCATTTAAAGAAATAAAAACTCAAATTGAGTGTCAAACCTAAACCAAAGGACTTATGCACACATTTCAACATGTATTTATTCAGGTTGACCTCCTGAAGCCTAAATCACCATTAATTTAATCACACAACTCATTCCTATGAAGATACATTCAAACTCAGAAACGTGCTCTACTCGGCCTGAAAATGCATTTAAAGCAATAAAAACTCAAAATGAGTGTCACGTCTAAACCAAAGGACTTATGCACACATTTCAACATGTATTCAGTTCAGGTTGACAATCTGAAGCCTAAATGAGCATTAATTTGACTACACAACTTATTCCTATGAAGATACATTCAAAGTCAAAAACGTGCTCTACTCGGCCTGAAAATGCATTTAAAGCAATAAAAACTCAAATTGGGTGTCACACCTAAACCAAAGGACTTATGTACACATTTCAACATGTATTTAGTTCAGGTTGACCTCCTGAAGCCTAAATGAGCATTTATTTGACTACACAACTCATTCCTATGAAGGTACATTCAAAGTCACAAAACGTGCTCAAAATGAGTGTCACGCCTAAACCAAAGGACTTATGCACACATTTCAACATGTATTTAGTTCAGGTTGACATTCTGAAGCCTAAATGAGCATTAATTTGACTACACAACTTATTCCTATGAAGATTCATTCAAAGTCAAAAAACGTGCTCTACTCGGCCTGAAAATGCATTTAAAGCAATAAAAACTCAAATTGAGTGTCACACCTAAACCAAAGGACTTATGCACACAATTCAACATGTATTTAGTTCAGGTTGACCTCCTGAAGCCTAAATGAGCATTTATTTGACTACACAACTCATTCCTATGAAGGTACATTCAAAGTCACAAAACGTGCTCAACTAGGCCTGAAAGTGCATTTAAAGCAATAAAAACTCAAAATGAGTGTCACGCCTAAACCAAAGGACTTATGCACACATTTCAACATGTATTTAGTTCAGGTTGACCTCCTGAAGCCTAAATCCCCATTAATTTGATCACACAACTCATTCCTCCTATGAAGATACATTCAAACTCAGAAACGTGCTCTACTCGGCCTGAAAATGCATTTAAAGCAATAAAAACTCAAAATGAGTGTCACGCCTAAACCAAAGGACTTATGCACACATTTCAACATGTATTTAGTTCAGGTTGACATTCTGAAGCCTAAATGAGCATTAATTTGATCACACAACTCATTCCTATGAAGATACATTCAAACTCAGAAACGTGCTCTACTCGGCCTGAAAATGCATTTAAAGCAATAAAAACTCAAAATGAGTGTCACGCCTAAACCAAAGGACTTATGCACACATTTCAACATGTATTTAGTTCAGGTTGACGTCCTGAAGCCTAAATGAGCATTAATTTGACTACACAACTTATTCCTATGAAGATACATTCAAAGTAAAAAAACGTGCTCTACTCGGCCTGAAAATGCATTTAAAGCAATAAAAACTCAAAATAAGTGTCACGCCTAAACCAAAGGCCTTATGCACACATTTCAACATGTATTTAGTTCAGGTTGACCTCCTGAAGCCTAAATGAGCATTAATTTGACTACACAACTCATTCCTATGAAGGTACATTCAAAGTCACAAAACGTGCTCAACTAGGCCTGAAAGTGCATTTAAAGCAATAAAAACTCAAAATGAGTGTCACGCCTAAACCAAAGGACTTATGCACACATTTCAACATGTATTTAGTTCAGGTTGACATTCTGAGGCCTAAATGAGCATTAATTTGACTACACAACTTATTCCTATGAAGATACATTCAAAGTAAAAAAACGGGCTCAACTCGGACTGAAAGTGCATTTAAAGCAATAAAAACTGAAAATGAGTGTCACGCCTAAACCAAAGGACTTATGCACACATTTCAACATGTATTTCAGTTCAGGTTGACCTCCTGAAGCCTAAATGAGCATTAATTTGACTACACAACTCATTCCTATGAAGGAACATTCAAAGTAAAAAAACGGGCTCAACTCGGACTGAAAGTGCATTTAAAGCAATAAAAACTGAAAATGAGTGTCACGCCTAAACCAAAGGACTTATGCACACATTTCAACATGTATTTAGTTCAGGTTGACGTCCTGAAGCCTAAATGAGCATTAATTTGACTACACAACTTATTCCTATGAAGATACATTCAAAGTAAAAAAATGTGCTCTACTCGGCCTGAAAATGCATTTAAAGCAATAAAAACTCAAAATGAGTGTCACGCCTAAACCAAAGGCCTTATGCACACATTTCAACATGTATTTAGTTCAGGTTGACCTCCTGAAGCCTAAATGAGCATTAATTTGACTACACAACTCATTCCTATGAAGGAACATTCAAAGTAAAAAAACGGGCTCAACTCGGACTGAAAGTACATTTAAAGCAATAAAAACTGAAAATGAGTGTCACGCCTAAACCAAAGGACTTATGCACACATTTCAACATGTATTTAGTTCAGGTTGACCTCCTGAAGCCTAAATGAGCATTAATTTGACTACACAACTCATTCCTATGAAGGTACATTCAAAGTCACATAACGTGCTCAACTAGGCCTGAAAGTGCATTTAAAGCAATAAAAACTCAAAATGAGTGTCACGCCTAAACCAAAGGACTTATGCACACATTTCAACATGTATTTAGTTCAGGTTAACCTCCTGAAGCCTAAATGAGCATTAATTTGACTACACAACTTATTCCTATGAAGATACATTCAAAGTAAAAAAACGGGCTCAACTCGGACTGAAAGTGCATTTAAAGCAATAAAAACTGAAAATGAGTGTCACGCCTAAACCAAAGGACTTATGCACACATTTCAACATGTATTTAGTTCAGGTTGACCTCCTGAAGCCTAAATGAGCATTAATTTGACTACACAACTCATTCCTATGAAGGTACATTCAAAGTCACAAAACGTGCTCAACTAGGCCTGAAAGTGCATTTAAAGCAATAAAAACTCAAAATGAGTGTTACGCCTAAACCAAAGGACTTATGCACACATTTCAACATGTATTTAGTTCAGGTTGACCTCCTGAAGCCTAAATCACCATTAATTTGACTACACAACTTATTCCTATGAAGATACATTCAAAGTAAAAAAACGGGCTCAACTCGGGCTGAAAGTGCATTTAAAGCAATAAAAAATGAAAATGAGTGTCACGCCTAAACCAAAGGACTTATGCACACATTTCAACATGTATTTAGTTCAGGTTGACCTCCTGAAGCCTAAATGAGCATTAATTTGACTACACAACTCATTCCTATGAAGGTACATTCAAAGTCACAAAACGTGCTCAACTAGGCCTGAAAGTGCATTTAAAGCAATAAAAACTCAAAATGAGTGTCACGCCTAAACCAAAGGACTTATGCACACATTTCAACATGTATTTAGTTCAGGTTGACATTCTGAAGCCTAAATGAGCATTAATTTGATCACACAACTCATTCCTATGAAGGAACATTCAAAGTAAAAAAACGGGCTCAACTCGGACTGAAAGTGCATTTAAAGCAATAAAAACTGAAAATGAGTGTCACGCCTAAACCAAAGGACTTATGCACACATTTCAACATGTATTTAGTTCAGGTTGACCTCCTGAAGCCTAAATGAGCATTAATTTGACTACACAACTCATTCCTATGAAGGAACATTCAAAGTAAAAAAACGGGCTCAACTCGGACTGAAAGTGCATTTAAAGCAATAAAAACTGAAAATGAGTGTCACGCCTAACCAAAGGACTTATGCACACATTTCAACATGTATTTAGTTCAGGTTGACATTCTGAAGCCTAAATGAGCATTAATTTGACTACACAACTTATTCCTATGAAGATACATTCAAAGTAAAAAAACGGGCTCAACTCGGACTGAAAGTGCATTTAAAGCAATAAAAACTCAAAATGAGTGTCACGCCTAAACCAAAGGACTTATGCACACATTTCAACATGTATTTAGTTCAGGTTGACCCCCTGAAGCCTAAATGAGCATTAATTTGACTACACAACTCATTCCTATGAAGGAACATTCAAAGTAAAAAAACGGGCTCAACTCGGACTGAAAGTGCATTTAAAGCAAAAAAACTGAAAATGAGTGTCACGCCTAAACCAAAGGACTTATGCACACATTTCAACATGTATTTAGTTCAGGTTGACATTCTGAAGCTTAAATGAGCATTAATTTGACTACACAACTTATTCCTATGAAGATACATTCAAAGCAAAAAAACGGGCTCAACTCGGACTGAAAGTGCATTTAAAGCAATAAAAACTTAAAATGAGTGTCACGCCTAAACCAAAGGACTTATGCACACATTTCAACATGTATTTAGTTCAGGTTGACCTCCTGAAGCCTAAATGAGCATTAATTTGACTACACAACTCATTCCTATGAAGGTACATTCAAAGTCACAAAACGTGCTCAACTAGGCCTGAAAGTGCATTTAAAGCAATAAAAACTCAAAATGAGTGTTACGCCTAAACCAAAGGACTTATGCACACATTTCAACATGTATTTAGTTCAGGTTGACCTCCTGAAGCCTAAATCACCATTAATTTGACTACACAACTTATTCCTATGAAGATACATTCAAAGTAAAAAAACGGGCTCAACTCGGACTGAAAGTGCATTTAAAGCAATAAAAAATGAAAATGAGTGTCACGCCTAAACCAAAGGACTTATGCACACATTTCAACATGTATTTAGTTCAGGTTGACCTCCTGAAGCCTAAATGAGCATTAATTTGACTACACAACTCATTCCTATGAAGGTACATTCAAAGTCACAAAACGTGCTCAACTAGGCCTGAAAGTGCATTTAAAGCAATAAAAACTGAAAATGAGTGTCACGCCTAAACCAAAGGACTTATGCACACGTTTCAACATGTATTTAGTTCAGGTTGACATTCTGAAGCCTAAATGAGCATTAATTTGATCACAAAACTCATTCCTATGAAGGAACATTCAAAGTAAAAAAACGGGCTCAACTCGGACTGAAAGTGCATTTAAAGCAATAAAAACTGAAAATGAGTGTCACGCCTAAACCAAAGGACTTATGCACACATTTCAACATGTATTTAGTTCAGGTTGACCTCCTGAAGCCTAAATGAGCATTAATTTGACTACACAACTCATTCCTATGAAGGAACATTCAAAGTAAAAAAACGGGCTCAACTCGGACTGAAAGTGCATTTAAAGCAATAAAAACTGAAAATGAGTGTCACGCCTAAACCAAAGGACTTATGCACACATTTCAACATGTATTTAGTTCAGGTTGACATTCTGAAGCCTAAATGAGCATTAATTTGACTACACAACTTATTCCTATGAAGATACATTCAAAGTAAAAAAACGGGCTCAACTCGGACTGAAAGTGCATTTAAAGCAATAAAAACTGAAAATGAGTGTCACGCCTAAACCAAAGGACTTATGCACACATTTCAACATGTATTTAGTTCAGGTTGACCTCCTGAAGCCTAAATGAGCATTAATTTGACAACACAACTCATTCCTATGAAGGAACATTCAAAGTAAAAAAACGGGCTCAACTCGGACTGAAAGTGCATTTAAAGCAGGGGTGTCCAAACTTTTTGCCAAGGGGGCCAGATTTTATGTGGTAAAATGTCGGGGGCCGACCTTGGCTGACATTCTTTACATTGAACAACAATATTGTTCAACAAATTTTAGTAAGCCAGTCTGTTTCACATTTCCATTTTTATTTTAATTTCAACAATCTTAAGAATTTCTTTTGGTTCATTTGAAACAGGTATATCACATGCAACTGCTTATTCACTTGACTTTTTCTTAAACAGAAGTCTCCTGAGTGCAAATTGATTGATTTGAAACATAAAATGTATCACCGTGACTTTTCAATAGTCACAAAACCTTTGACTCGAACAATAGGGAAATGAACAAGCAATACACATATCCACAACTGCAAGGATCATTTGAAATATGACATATCAGTCAATATAAACACGGAGTGATGTCTTGTTAACTCGTGAGTGATGCCCTCTAGTGTCTAAATGCTATTACTCATTTAGTGAATGCTATTACTCATTTAGCCACTAGAGGGAAGCAGTACTCTATGAAACATCACTCATCAGTCTACGAGACCTCAGTCAATGCAACACGTGTTCCATTGCGCCCAAACTGCGGGCCAGACGGCACTGATTTTATGACAGGGGCCGAGGGCCGGATGAAATTCGACCGCGGGCCGGATTTGGCCCGCGGGCCGGACTTTGGACACGCCTGATTTAAAGCAATAAAAACTGAAAATGAGTGTCACGCCTAAACCAAAGGACTTATGCACACATTTCAACATGTATTTCAGTTCAGGTTGACCTCCTGAAGCCTAAATGAGCATTAATTTGACTACACAACTCATTCCTATGAAGGTACATTCAAAGTCACAAAACGTGCTCAACTAGGCCTGAAAGTGCATTTAAAGCAATAAAAACTGAAAATGAGTGTCACGCCTAAACCAAAGGACTTATGCACACATTTCAACATGTATTTAGTTCAGGTTGACATTCTGAAGCCTAAATGAGCATTAATTGGATCACACAACTCATTCCTATGAAGGAACATTCAAAGTAAAAAAACGGGCTCAACTCGGACTGAAAGTGCATTTAAAGCAATAAAAACTGAAAATGAGTGTCACGCCTAAACCAAAGGACTTATGCACACATTTCAACATGTATTTAGTTCAGGTTGACCTCCTGAAGCCTAAATGAGCATTAATTTGACTACACAACTCATTCCTATGAAGGAACATTCAAAGTAAAAAAACGGGCTCAACTCGGACTGAAAGTGCATTTAAAGCAATAAAAACTGAAAATGAGTGTCACGCCTAAACCAAAGGACTTATGCACACATTTCAACATGTATTTAGTTCAGGTTGACATTCTGAAGCCTAAATGAGCATTAATTTGACTACACAACTTATTCCTATGAAGATACATTCAAAGTAAAAAAACGGGCTCAACTCGGACTGAAAGTGCATTTAAAGCAATAAAAACTGAAAATGAGTGTCACGCCTAAACCAAAGGACTTATGCACACATTTCAACATGTATTTAGTTCAGGTTGACCTCCTGAAGCCTAAATGAGCATTAATTTGACAACACAACTCATTCCTATGAAGGAACATTCAAAGTAAAAAAACGGGCTCAACTCGGACTGAAAGTGCATTTAAAGCAGGGGTGTCCAAACTTTTTGCCAAGGGGGCCAGATTTTATGTGGTAAAATGTCGGGGGGCCGACCTTGGCTGACATTCTTTACATTGAACAACAATATTGTTCAACAAATTTTAGTAAGCCAGTCTGTTTCACATTTCCATTTTTATTTTAATTTCAACAATCTTAAGAATTTCTTTTGGTTCATTTGAAACAGGTATATCACATGCAACTGCTTATTCACTTGACTTTTTCTTAAACAGAAGTCTCCTGAGTGCAAATTGATTGATTTGAAACATAAAATGTATCACCGTGACTTTTCAATAGTCACAAAACCTTTGACTCGAACAATAGGGAAATGAACAAGCAATACACATATCCACAACTGCAAGGATCATTTGAAATATGACATATCAGTCAATATAAACACGGAGTGATGTCTTGTTAACTCGTGAGTGATGCCCTCTAGTGTCTAAATGCTATTACTCATTTAGTGAATGCTATTACTCATTTAGCCACTAGAGGGAAGCAGTACTCTATGAAACATCACTCATCAGTCTACGAGACCTCAGTCAATGCAACACGTGTTCCATTGCGCCCAAACTGCGGGCCAGACGGCACTGATTTTATGACAGGGGCGGAGGGCCGGATGAAATTCGACCGCGGGCCGGATTTGGCCCGCGGGCCGGACTTTGGACACGCCTGATTTAAAGCAATAAAAACTGAAAATGAGTGTCACGCCTAAACCAAAGGACTTATGCACACATTTCAACATGTATTTCAGTTCAGGTTGACCTCCTGAAGCCTAAATGAGCATTAATTTGACTACACAACTCATTCCTATGAAGGAACATTCAAAGTAAAAAAACGGGCTCAACTCGGACTGAAAGTGCATTTAAAGCAATAAAAACTGAAAATGAGTGTCACGCCTAAACCAAAGGACTTATGCACACATTTCAACATGTATTTAGTTCAGGTTGACCTCCTGAAGCCTAAATGAGCATTAATTTGACTACACAACTCATTCCTATGAAGGTACATTCAAAGTCACAAAACGTGCTCAACTAGGCCTGAAAGTGCATTTAAAGCAATAAAAACTCAAAATGAGTGTCACGCCTAAACCAAAGGACTTATGCACACATTTCAACATGTATTTAGTTCAGGTTGACATTCTGAAGCCTAAATGAGCATTAATTTGATCACACAACTCATTCCTATGAAGGAACATTCAAAGTAAAAAAACGGGCTCAACTCGGACTGAAAGTGCATTTAAAGCAATAAAAACTGAAAATGAGTGTCACGCCTAAACCAAAGGACTTATGCACACATTTCAACATGTATTTAGTTCAGGTTGACCTCCTGAAGCCTAAATGAGCATTAATTTGACTACACAACTCATTCCTATGAAGGAACATTCAAAGTAAAAAAACGGGCTCAACTCGGACTGAAAGTGCATTTAAAGCAATAAAAACTGAAAATGAGTGTCACGCCTAAACCAAAGGACTTATGCACACATTTCAACATGTATTTAGTTCAGGTTGACATTCTGAAGCCTAAATGAGCATTAATTTGACTACACAACTTATTCCTATGAAGATACATTCAAAGTAAAAAAACGGGCTCAACTCGGACTGAAAGTGCATTTAAAGCAATAAAAACTGAAAATGAGTGTCACGCCTAAACCAAAGGACTTATGCACACATTTCAACATGTATTTAGTTCAGGTTGACCTCCTGAAGCCTAAATGAGCATTAATTTGACAACACAACTCATTCCTATGAAGGAACATTCAAAGTAAAAAAACGGGCTCAACTCGGACTGAAAGTGCATTTAAAGCAGGGGTGTCCAAACTTTTTGCCAAGGGGGCCAGATTTTATGTGGTAAAATGTCGGGGGGCCGACCTTGGCTGACATTCTTTACATTGAACAACAATATTGTTCAACAAATTTTAGTAAGCCAGTCTGTTTCACATTTCCATTTTTATTTTAATTTCAACAATCTTAAGAATTTCTTTTGGTTCATTTGAAACAGGTATATCACATGCAACTGCTTATTCACTTGACTTTTTCTTAAACAGAAGTCTCCTGAGTGCAAATTGATTGATTTGAAACATAAAATGTATCACCGTGACTTTTCAATAGTCACAAAACCTTTGACTCGAACAATAGGGAAATGAACAAGCAATACACATATCCACAACTGCAAGGATCATTTGAAATATGACATATCAGTCAATATAAACACGGAGTGATGTCTTGTTAACTCGTGAGTGATGCCCTCTAGTGTCTAAATGCTATTACTCATTTAGTGAATGCTATTACTCATTTAGCCACTAGAGAGAAGCAGTACTCTATGAAACATCACTCATCAGTCTACGAGACCTCAGTCAATGCAACACGTGTTCCATTGCGCCCAAACTGCGGGCCAGACGGCACTGATTTTATGACAGGGGCCGAGGGCCGGATGAAATTCGACCGCGGGCCGGATTTGGCCCGCGGGCCGGACTTTGGACACGCCTGATTTAAAGCAATAAAAACTGAAAATGAGTGTCTAGCCTAAACCAAAGGACTTATGCACACATTTCAACATGTATTTCAGTTCAGGTTGACCTCCTGAAGCCTAAATGAGCATTAATTTGACTACACAACTCATTCCTATGAAGGAACATTCAAAGTAAAAAAACGGGCTCAACTCGGACTGAAAGTGCATTTAAAGCAATAAAAACTGAAAATGAGTGTCACGCCTAAACCAAAGGACTTATGCACACATTTCAACATGTATTTAGTTCAGGTTGACCTCCTGAAGCCTAAATGAGCATTAATTTGACTACACAACTCATTCCTATGAAGGTACATTCAAAGTCACAAAACGTGCTCAACTAGGCCTGAAAGTGCATTTAAAGCAATAAAAACTCAAAATGAGTGTCACGCCTAAACCAAAGGACTTATGCACACATTTCAACATGTATTTAGTTCAGGTTGACCTCCTGAAGCCTAAATCACCATTAATTTGACTACACAACTTATTCCTATGAAGATACATTCAAAGTAAAAAAACGGGCTCAACTCGGACTGAAAGTGCATTTAAAGCAATAAAAACTGAAAATGAGTGTCACGCCTAAACCAAAGGACTTATGCACACATTTCAACATGTATTTAGTTCAGGTTGACGTCCTGAAGCCTAAATGAGCATTAATTTGACTACACAACTTATTCCTATGAAGATACATTCAAAGTAAAAAAACGTGCTCTACTCGGCCTGAAAATGCATTTAAAGCAATAAAAACTCAAAATGAGTGTCACGCCTAAACCAAAGGCCTTATGCACACATTTCAACATGTATTTAGTTCAGGTTGACCTCCTGAAGCCTAAATGAGCATTAATTTGACTACACAACTCATTCCTATGAAGGAACATTCAAAGTAAAAAAACGGGCTCAACTCGGACTGAAAGTGCATTTAAAGCAATAAAAACTGAAAATGAGTGTCACGCCTAAACCAAAGGACTTATGCACACATTTCAACATGTATTTAGTTCAGGTTGACCTCCTGAAGCCTAAATGAGCATTAATTTGACTACACAACTCATTCCTATGAAGGAACATTCGAAGTAAAAAAACGGGCTCAACTCGGACTGAAAGTGCATTTAAAGCAATAAAAACTGAAAATGAGTGTCACGCCTAAACCAAAGGACTTATGCACACATTTCAACATGTATTTAGTTCAGGTTGACGTCCTGAAGCCTAAATGGGCATTAATTTGACTACACAACTTATTCCTATGAAGATACATTCAAAGTAAAAAAACGTGCTCTACTCGGCCTGAAAATGCATTTAAAGCAATAAAAACTCAAAATGAGTGTCACGCCTAAACCAAAGGACTTATGCACACATTTCAACATGTATTTAGTTCAGGTTGACCTCCTGAAGCCTAAATGAGCATTAATTTGACTACAAAACTCATTCCTATGAAGGTACATTCAAAGTCACAAAACGTGCTCAACTAGGCCTGAAAGTGCATTTAAAGCAATAAAAACTCAAAATGAGTGTCACGCCTAAACCAAAGGACTTATGCACACATTTCAACATGTATTTAGTTCAGGTTGACATTCTGAAGCCTAAATGAGCATTAATTTGACTACACAACTTATTCCTATGAAGATACATTCAAAGTAAAAAAACGGGCACAACTCGGACTGAAAGTGCATTTAAAGCAATAAATTCTGAAAATGAGTGTCACGCCTAAACCAAAGGACTTATGCACACATTTCAACATGTATTTAGTTCAGGTTGACCTCCTGAAGCCTAAATGAGCATTAATTTGACTACACAACTCATTCCTATGAAGGAACATTCGAAGTAAAAAAACGGGCTCAACTCGGACTGAAAGTGCATTTAAAGCAATAAAAACTGAAAATGAGTGTCACGCCTAAACCAAAGGACTTATGCACACATTTCAACATGTATTTAGTTCAGGTTGACCTCCTGAAGCCTAAATGAGCATTAATTTGACTACAAAACTCATTCCTATGAAGGTACATTCAAAGTCACAAAACGTGCTCAACTAGGCCTGAAAGTACATTTAAAGCAATAAAAACTGAAAATGAGTGTCACGCCTAAACCAAAGGACTTATGCACACATTTCAACATGTATTTAGTTCAGGTTGACCTCCTGAAGCCTAAGTGAGCATTAATTTGACTACACAACTCATTCCTATGAAGGTACATTCAAAGTCACATAACGTGCTCAACTAGGCCTGAAAGTGCATTTAAAGCAATAAAAACTCAAAATGAGTGTCACGCCTAAACCAAAGGACTTATGCACACATTTCAACATGTATTTAGTTCAGGTTGACATTCTGAAGCCTAAATGAGCATTAATTTGACTACACAACTTATTCCTATGAAGATACATTCAAAGTAAAAAAACGGGCTCAACTCGGACTGAAAGTGCATTTAAAGCAATAAAAACTGAAAATGAGTGTCACGCCTAAACCAAAGGACTTATGCACACATTTCAACATGTATTTATTTCAGGTTGACCTCCTGAAGCCTAAATGAGCATTAATTTGACTACAAAACTCATTCCTATGAAGGTACATTCAAAGTCACAAAACGTGCTCAACTAGGCCTGAAAGTGCATTTAAAGCAATAAAAACTCAAAATGAGTGTCACGCCTAAACCAAAGGACTTATGCACACATTTCAACATGTATTTAGTTCAGGTTGACCTCCTGAAGCCTAAATCACCATTAATTTGACTACACAACTTATTCCTATGAAGATACATTCAAAGTAAAAAAACGGGCTCAACTCGGACTGAAAGTGCATTTAAAGCAATAAAAACTCAAAATGAGTGTCACGCCTAAACCAAAGGACTTATGCACACATTTCAACATGTATTTAGTTCAGGTTGACGTCCTGAAGCCTAAATGAGCATTAATTTGACTACACAACTTATTCCTATGAAGATACATTCAAAGTAAAAAAACGTGCTCTACTCGGCCTGAAAATGCATTTAAAGCAATAAAAACTCAAAATGAGTGTCACGCCTAAACCAAAGGCCTTATGCACACATTTCAACATGTATTTAGTTCAGGTTGACCTCCTGAAGCCTAAATGAGCATTAATTTGACTACACAACTCATTCCTATGAAGGAACATTCAAAGTAAAAAAACGGGCTCAACTCGGACTGAAAGTGCATTTAAAGCAATAAAAACTGAAAATGAGTGTCACGCCTAAACCAAAGGACTTATGCACACATTTCAACATGTATTTAGTTCAGGTTGACATTCTGAAGCTTAAATGAGCATTAATTTGACTACACACCTTATTCCTATGAAGATACATTCAAAGTAAAAAAACGGGCTCAACTCGGACTGAAAGTGCATTTAAAGCAATAAAAACTGAAAATGAGTGTCACGCCTAAACCAAAGGACTTATGCACACATTTCAACATGTATTTAGTTCAGGTTGACCTCCTGAAGCCTAAATGAGCATTAATTTGACTACACAACTCATTCCTATGAAGGTACATTCAAAGTCACAAAACGTGCTCAACTAGGCCTGAAAGTGCATTTAAAGCAATAAAAACTCAAAATGAGTGTCACGCCTAAACCAAAGGACTTATGCACACATTTCAACATGTATTTAGTTCAGGTTGACATTCTGAAGCCTAAATGAGCATTAATTTGACTACACAACTTATTCCTATGAAGATACATTCAAAGTAAAAAAACGGGCACAACTCGGACTGAAAGTGCATTTAAAGCAATAAAAACTGAAAATGAGTGTCACGCCTAAACCAAAGGACTTATGCACACATTTCAACATGTATTTAGTTCAGGTTGACCTCCTGAAGCCTAAATGAGCATTAATTTGACTACACAACTCATTCCTATGAAGGAACATTCGAAGTAAAAAAACGGGCTCAACTCGGACTGAAAGTGCATTTAAAGCAATAAAAACTGAAAATGAGTGTCACGCCTAAACCAAAGGACTTATGCACACATTTCAACATGTATTTAGTTCAGGTTGACGTCCTGAAGCCTAAATGAGCATTAATTTGACTACACAACTTATTCCTATGAAGATACATTCAAAGTAAAAAAACGTGCTCTACTCGGCCTGAAAATGCATTTAAAGCAATAAAAACTCAAAATGAGTGTCACGCCTAAACCAAAGGCCTTATGCACACATTTCAACATGTATTTAGTTCAGGTTGACCTCCTGAAGCCTAAATGAGCATTAATTTGACTACACAACTCATTCCTATGAAGGAACATTCAAAGTAAAAAAACGGGCTCAACTCGGACTGAAAGTGCATTTAAAGCAATAAAAACTGAAAATGAGTGTCACGCCTAAACCAAAGGACTTATGCACACATTTCAACATGTATTTAGTTCAGGTTGACCTCCTGAAGCCTAAATGAGCATTAATTTGACTACACATCTCATTCCTATGAAGGTACATTCAAAGTCACAAAACGTGCTCAACTAGGCCTGAAAGTGCATTTAAAGCAATAAAAACTCAAAATGAGTGTCACGCCTAAACCAAAGGACTTATGCACACATTTCAACATGTATTTAGTTCAGGTTGACATTCTGAAGCCTAAATGAGCATTAATTTGACTACACAACTTATTCCTATGAAGATACATTCAAAGTAAAAAAACGGGCACAACTCGGACTGAAAGTGCATTTAAAGCAATAAAAACTGAAAATGAGTGTCACGCCTTAACCAAAGGACTTATGCACACATTTCAACATGTATTTAGTTCAGGTTGACCTCCTGAAGCCTAAATGAGCATTAATTTGACTACACAACTCATTCCTATGAAGGAACATTCGAAGTAAAAAAACGGGCTCAACTCGGACTGAAAGTGCATTTAAAGCAATAAAAACTGAAAATGAGTGTCACGCCTAAACCAAAGGACTTATGCACACATTTCAACATGTATTTAGTTCAGGTTGGCGTCCTGAAGCCTAAATGAGCATTAATTTGACTACACAACTTATTCCTATGAAGATACATTCAAAGTAAAAAAACGTGCTCTACTCGGCCTGAAAATGCATTTAAAGCAATAAAAACTCAAAATGAGTGTCACGCCTAAACCAAAGGCCTTATGCACACATTTCAACATGTATTTAGTTCAGGTTGACCTCCTGAAGCCTAAATGAGCATTAATTTGACTACATAACTCATTCCTATGAATAAAATTCAAAGTAAAAAAACGGGCTCAACTCGGACTGTAAGTACATTTAAAGCAATAAAAACTGAAAATGAGTGTCACGCCTAAACCAAAGGACTTATGCACACATTTCAACATGTATTTAGTTCAGGTTGACCTCCTGAAGCCTAAGTGAGCATTAATTTGACTACACAACTCATTCCTATGAAGGTACATTCAAAGTCACATAACGTGCTCAACTAGGCCTGAAAGTGCATTTAAAGCAATAAAAACTCCAAATGAGTGTCACGCCTAAACCAAAGGACTTATGCACACATTTCAACATGTATTTAGTTCAGGTTGACATTCTGAAGCCTAAATGAGCATTAATTTGACTACACAACTTATTCCTATGAAGATACATTCAAAGTAAAAAAACGGGCACAACTCGGACTGAAAGTGCATTTAAAGCAATAAAAACTGAAAATGAGTGTCACGCCTAAACCAAAGGACTTATGCACACATTTCAACATGTATTTAGTTCAGGTTGACCTCCTGAAGCCTAAATGAGCATTAATTTGACTACACAACTCATTCCTATGAAGGTACATTCAAAGTCACAAAACGTGCTCAACTAGGCCTGAAAGTGCATTTAAAGCAATAAAAACTCAAAATGAGTGTCACGCCTAAACCAAAGGACTTATGCACACATTTCAACATGTATTTAGTTCAGGTTGACCTCCTGAAGCCTAAATCACCATTAATTTGACTACACAACTTATTCCTATGAAGATACATTCAAAGTAAAAAAACGGGCTCAACTCGGACTGAAAGTGCATTTAAAGCAATAAAAACTGAAAATGAGTGTCACGCCTAAACCAAAGGACTTATGCACACATTTCAACATGTATTTAGTTCAGGTTGGCGTCCTGAAGCCTAAATGAGCATTAATTTGACTAAACAACTTATTCCTATGAAGATACATTCAAAGTAAAAAAACGTGCTCTACTCGGCCTGAAAATGCATTTAAAGCAATAAAAACTCAAAATGAGTGTCACGCCTAAACCAAAGGCCTTATGCACACATTTCAACATGTATTTAGTTCAGGTTGACCTCCTGAAGCCTAAATGAGCATTAATTTGACTACACAACTCATTCCTATGAAGGAAAATTCAAAGTAAAAAAACGGGCTCAACTCGGACTGTAAGTACATTTAAAGCAATAAAAACTGAAAATGAGTGTCACGCCTAAACCAAAGGACTTATGCACACATTTCAACATGTATTTAGTTCAGGTTGACCTCCTGAAGCCTAAGTGAGCATTAATTTGACTACACAACTCATTCCTATGAAGGTACATTCAAAGTCACATAACGTGCTCAACTAGGCCTGAAAGTGCATTTAAAGCAATAAAAACTCCAAATGAGTGTCACGCCTAAACCAAAGGACTTATGCACACATTTCAACATGTATTTAGTTCAGGTTGACATTCTGAAGCCTAAATGAGCATTAATTTGACTACACAACTTATTCCTATGAAGATACATTCAAAGTAAAA
The DNA here is from genome assembly GCF_025434085.1 of Hippocampus zosterae. Classification (NCBI taxonomy): domain Eukaryota; kingdom Metazoa; phylum Chordata; class Actinopteri; order Syngnathiformes; family Syngnathidae; genus Hippocampus; species Hippocampus zosterae. The sequence goes on from NC_067460.1 coordinate 1,913,015, forward strand.
AAACGGGCACAACTCGGACTGAAAGTGCATTTAAAGCAATAAAAACTGAAAATGAGTGTCACGCCTAAACCAAAGGACTTATGCACACATTTCAACATGTATTTAGTTCAGGTTGACCTCCTGAAGCCTAAATGAGCATTAATTTGACTACACAACTCATTCCTATGAAGGTACATTCAAAGTCACAAAACGTGCTCAACTAGGCCTGAAAGTGCATTTAAAGCAATAAAAACTCAAAATGAGTGTCACGCCTAAACCAAAGGACTTATGCACACATTTCAACATGTATTTAGTTCAGGTTGACCTCCTGAAGCCTAAATCACCATTAATTTGACTACACAACTTATTCCTATGAAGATACATTCAAAGTAAAAAAACGGGCTCAACTCGGACTGAAAGTGCATTTAAAGCAATAAAAACTGAAAATGAGTGTCACGCCTAAACCAAAGGACTTATGCACACATTTCAACATGTATTTAGTTCAGGTTGACGTCCTGAAGCCTAAATGAGCATTAATTTGACTACACAACTTATTCCTATGAAGATACATTCAAAGTAAAAAAACGTGCTCTACTCGGCCTGAAAATGCATTTAAAGCAATAAAAACTCAAAATGAGTGTCACGCCTAAACCAAAGGCCTTATGCACACATTTCAACATGTATTTAGTTCAGGTTGACCTCCTGAAGCCTAAATGAGCATTAATTTGACTACACAACACATTCCTATGAAGGAACATTCAAAGTAAAAAAACGGGCTCAACTCGGACTGAAAGTGCATTTAAAGCAATAAAAACTGAAAATGAGTGTCACGCCTAAACCAAAGGACTTATGCACACATTTCAACATGTATTTAGTTCAGGTTGACATTCTGAAGCTTAAATGAGCATTAATTTGACTACACAACTTATTCCTATGAAGATACATTCAAAGTAAAAAAACGGGCTCAACTCGGACTGAAAGTGCATTTAAAGCAATAAAAACTGAAAATGAGTGTCACGCCTAAACCAAAGGACTTATGCACACATTTCAACATGTATTTAGTTCAGGTTGACGTCCTGAAGCCTAAATGAGCATTAATTTGACTACACAACTTATTCCTATGAAGATACATTCAAAGTAAAAAAACGTGCTCTACTCGGCCTGAAAATGCATTTAAAGCAATAAAAACTCAAAATGAGTGTCACGCCTAAACCAAAGGCCTTATGCACACATTTCAACATGTATTTAGTTCAGGTTGACCTCCTGAAGCCTAAATGAGCATTAATTTGACTACACAACTCATTCCTATGAAGGAACATTCAAAGTAAAAAAACGGGCTCAACTCGGACTGAAAGTGCATTTAAAGCAATAAAAACTGAAAATGAGTGTCACGCCTAAACCAAAGGACTTATGCACACATTTCAACATGTATTTAGTTCAGGTTGACCTCCTGAAGCCTAAATGAGCATTAATTTGACTACACATCTCATTCCTATGAAGGTACATTCAAAGTCACAAAACGTGCTCAACTAGGCCTGAAAGTGCATTTAAAGCAATAAAAACTCAAAATGAGTGTCACGCCTAAACCAAAGGACTTATGCACACATTTCAACATGTATTTAGTTCAGGTTGACATTCTGAAGCCTAAATGAGCATTAATTTGACTACACAACTTATTCCTATGAAGATACATTCAAAGTAAAAAAACGGGCACAACTCGGACTGAAAGTGCATTTAAAGCAATAAAAACTGAAAATGAGTGTCACGCCTTAACCAAAGGACTTATGCACACATTTCAACATGTATTTAGTTCAGGTTGACCTCCTGAAGCCTAAATGAGCATTAATTTGACTACACAACTCATTCCTATGAAGGAACATTCGAAGTAAAAAAACGGGCTCAACTCGGACTGAAAGTGCATTTAAAGCAATAAAAACTGAAAATGAGTGTCACGCCTAAACCAAAGGACTTATGCACACATTTCAACATGTATTTAGTTCAGGTTGGCGTCCTGAAGCCTAAATGAGCATTAATTTGACTACACAACTTATTCCTATGAAGATACATTCAAAGTAAAAAAACGTGCTCTACTCGGCCTGAAAATGCATTTAAAGCAATAAAAACTCAAAATGAGTGTCACGCCTAAACCAAAGGCCTTATGCACACATTTCAACATGTATTTAGTTCAGGTTGACCTCCTGAAGCCTAAATGAGCATTAATTTGACTACATAACTCATTCCTATGAAGGAAAATTCAAAGTAAAAAAACGGGCTCAACTCGGACTGTAAGTACATTTAAAGCAATAAAAACTGAAAATGAGTGTCACGCCTAAACCAAAGGACTTATGCACACATTTCAACATGTATTTAGTTCAGGTTGACCTCCTGAAGCCTAAGTGAGCATTAATTTGACTACACAACTCATTCCTATGAAGGTACATTCAAAGTCACATAACGTGCTCAACTAGGCCTGAAAGTGCATTTAAAGCAATAAAAACTCCAAATGAGTGTCACGCCTAAACCAAAGGACTTATGCACACATTTCAACATGTATTTAGTTCAGGTTGACATTCTGAAGCCTAAATGAGCATTAATTTGACTACACAACTTATTCCTATGAAGATACATTCAAAGTAAAAAAACGGGCACAACTCGGACTGAAAGTGCATTTAAAGCAATAAAAACTGAAAATGAGTGTCACGCCTAAACCAAAGGACTTATGCACACATTTCAACATGTATTTAGTTCAGGTTGACCTCCTGAAGCCTAAATGAGCATTAATTTGACTACACAACTCATTCCTATGAAGGTACATTCAAGGTCACAAAACGTGCTCAACTAGGCCTGAAAGTGCATTTAAAGCAATAAAAACTCAAAATGAGTGTCACGCCTAAACCAAAGGACTTATGCACACATTTCAACATGTATTTAGTTCAGGTTGACCTCCTGAAGCCTAAATCACCATTAATTTGACTACACAACTTATTCCTATGAAGATACATTCAAAGTAAAAAAACGGGCTCAACTCGGACTGAAAGTGCATTTAAAGCAATAAAAACTGAAAATGAGTGTCACGCCTAAACCAAAGGACTTATGCACACATTTCAACATGTATTTAGTTCAGGTTGGCGTCCTGAAGCCTAAATGAGCATTAATTTGACTAAACAACTTATTCCTATGAAGATACATTCAAAGTAAAAAAACGTGCTCTACTCGGCCTGAAAATGCATTTAAAGCAATAAAAACTCAAAATGAGTGTCACGCCTAAACCAAAGGCCTTATGCACACATTTCAACATGTATTTAGTTCAGGTTGACCTCCTGAAGCCTAAATGAGCATTAATTTGACTACACAACTCATTCCTATGAAGGAAAATTCAAAGTAAAAAAACGGGCTCAACTCGGACTGTAAGTACATTTAAAGCAATAAAAACTGAAAATGAGTGTCACGCCTAAACCAAAGGACTTATGCACACATTTCAACATGTATTTAGTTCAGGTTGACCTCCTGAAGCCTAAGTGAGCATTAATTTGACTACACAACTCATTCCTATGAAGGTACATTCAAAGTCACATAACGTGCTCAACTAGGCCTGAAAGTGCATTTAAAGCAATAAAAACTCCAAATGAGTGTCACGCCTAAACCAAAGGACTTATGCACACATTTCAACATGTATTTAGTTCAGGTTGACATTCTGAAGCCTAAATGAGCATTAATTTGACTACACAACTTATTCCTATGAAGATACATTCAAAGTAAAAAAACGGGCACAACTCGGACTGAAAGTGCATTTAAAGCAATAAAAACTGAAAATGAGTGTCACGCCTAAACCAAAGGACTTATGCACACATTTCAACATGTATTTAGTTCAGGTTGACCTCCTGAAGCCTAAATGAGCATTAATTTGACTACACAACTCATTCCTATGAAGGTACATTCAAAGTCACAAAACGTGCTCAACTAGGCCTGAAAGTGCATTTAAAGCAATAAAAACTCAAAATGAGTGTCACGCCTAAACCAAAGGACTTATGCACACATTTCAACATGTATTTAGTTCAGGTTGACCTCCTGAAGCCTAAATCACCATTAATTTGACTACACAACTTATTCCTATGAAGATACATTCAAAGTAAAAAAACGGGCTCAACTCGGACTGAAAGTGCATTTAAAGCAATAAAAACTGAAAATGAGTGTCACGCCTAAACCAAAGGACTTATGCACACATTTCAACATGTATTTAGTTCAGGTTGACGTCCTGAAGCCTAAATGAGCATTAATTTGACTACACAACTTATTCCTATGAAGATACATTCAAAGTAAAAAAACGTGCTCTACTCGGCCTGAAAATGCATTTAAAGCAATAAAAACTCAAAATGAGTGTCACGCCTAAACCAAAGGCCTTATGCACACATTTCAACATGTATTTAGTTCAGGTTGACCTCCTGAAGCCTAAATGAGCATTAATTTGACTACACAACACATTCCTATGAAGGAACATTCAAAGTAAAAAAACGGGCTCAACTCGGACTGAAAGTGCATTTAAAGCAATAAAAACTGAAAATGAGTGTCACGCCTAAACCAAAGGACTTATGCACACATTTCAACATGTATTTAGTTCAGGTTGACATTCTGAAGCTTAAATGAGCATTAATTTGACTACACAACTTATTCCTATGAAGATACATTCAAAGTAAAAAAACGGGCTCAACTCGGACTGAAAGTGCATTTAAAGCAATAAAAACTGAAAATGAGTGTCACGCCTAAACCAAAGGACTTATGCACACATTTCAACATGTATTTAGTTCAGGTTGACCTCCTGAAGCCTAAATGAGCATTAATTTGACGACACAACTCATTCCTATGAAGGAACATTCAAAGTAAAAAAACGGGCTCAACTCGGACTGAAAGTGCATTTAAAGCAATAAAAACTCAAAATGAGTGTCACGCCTAAACCAAAGGACTTATGCACACATTTCAACATGTATTTAGTTCAGCTTGACCTCCTGAAGCCTAAATGAGCATTTATTTGACTACACAACTCATTCCTATGAAGGTACATTCAAAGTCACAAAACGTGCTCAACTAGGCCTGAAAGTGCATTTAAAGCAATAAAAACTCAAAATGAGTGTCACGCCTAAACCAAAGGACTTATGCACACATTTCAACATGTATTTAGTTCAGGTTGACCTCCTGAAGCCTAAATCACCATTAATTTGACTACACAACTTATTCCTATGAAGATACATTCAAAGTAAAAAAACGGGCTCAACTCGGACTGAAAGTGCATTTAAAGCAATAAAAACTGAAAATGAGTGTCACGCCTAAACCAAAGGACTTATGCACACATTTCAACATGTATTTAGTTCAGGTTGACCTCCTGAAGCCTAAATGAGCATTAATTTGACTACACAACTCATTCCTATGAAGGAACATTCAAAGTAAAAAAACGGGCTGAACTCGGACTGAAAGTGCATTTAAAGCAATAAAAACTCAAAATGAGTGTCACGCCTAAACCAAAGGACTAATGCACACATTTCAACATGTATTTAGTTCAGGTTGACATTCTGAAGCCTAAATGAGCATTAATTTGATCACACAACTCATTCCTATGAAGGTACATTCAAACTCAGAAACGTGCTCTACTCGGCCTGAAAATGCATTTAAAGCAATAAAAACTCAAAATGAGTTTCACGCCTAAATCAAAGGACTTATGCACACATTTCAACATGTATTTAGTTTAAGTTGACCTCCTGAAGCCTAAATGAGCATTAATTTGATCACACAACTCATTCCCATGAAGATACATTCAAAGTCAGTAAGTGCCCTGCTCTGTCTGAAAATGCATTTGAATCAATAAAAACTAAAATTGAGTGTCATGCCTAAACCAAAGGACGTCTGCACACATTTCAACGTCTAAAGTGTTGTTTCCGATGCGTGCTAGTGTATGTGTGCGTGCGTGTGTGAGAGTGTGTAAGTGTGTGCGTGTGTTTGTGTGTGTTTGTGTGGGTGCGTGCGTGTGTGTGTGTGCGTGTGTGTGTTGTGCGCACCCCCCCCCCCCCAAAAAAGTACTGTATTCGGATAAAAATGACGAATTACTCAGAGGTTTTAACTTTTGTTTGCACTTGATTTGTTCTGACACCGACGACGTCCACCAATGACAGCCCGAGTTGATCTAGCCCACGTGGTGTGAGAGCAGGGGGAGGTGAAAAGATGCAAAGCCTAGGTGATTGGCTGTGCATCTTTCAGTCTTCCACGTGGTTTAGTCTTTGATCTTCAATCAGTGTCCAAATGTTGTTTACATGCGTAGCGTATGCGGATGTGTTTGCCTCTCATGAGTTTGTGTGTGTGTTTGCGCGCGCGTGATCGTGTGCCCATACATGTGTGAGTGTTTCTTTGATCTAAATCATCGTTGGTGTGTTGTTTACGATACGTGCTCGTCTGTGCGTACGTTTATGTGAGTGTGTGTGCGTGCGTTTGTGTGTGTGCTTGCTGCGTGCTGGCGCGCTCGGAAGCGTGTGTGTAACAGAGAAAGAGAGGGAGCGGGATCGCTGGCCTGTATGTACTCTATGTGAAACACACAGGACATTTGTAATTTCGTCCCTTTCACATTTTTTGGCTTTTTTAAAAATAAAACTTATTTTCATCAATGGTTCATAATGAGTGTCACGCCTAGACCAAATGACTTATGCACACATTTCAACATTTATTTAGTTCAGGTTGACCTCCTGAAGCCTAAATGAGCGTTAATTTGACCACACAACTCATTCCTATGAAGATACATTCAAACTCAGAAACGTGCTCAACTAGGCCTGAAAATGCATTTAAAGCAATAAAAACTCAAATTGAGCGTCACGCCTAAACCAAAGGACTTATGCACACATTTCAACATGTATTTAGTTCAGGCTGACCCCCTGAAGCCTAAATGAGCATTAATTTGACTACACAACTCATTCCTATGAAGATACATTCAAAGTCAAAAAACGTGCTCAACTAGGCATGAAAGTGCATTTAAAGCAATAAATACTCAAAATGATTGTCACGGCTAAACCAAAGGCCTTATGCACACATTTCAACATGTATTTAGTTCAGGTTGACCTCCTGAAGCCTAAATGAGCATTAATTTGACTACACAACTCATTCCTATGAAGGTACATTCAAAGTCAAAAAACGGGCTCAACTCGGCCTGAAAGTGCATTTAAAGAAATAAAAACTCAAATTGAGTGTCAAACCTAAACCAAAGGACTTATGCACACATTTCAACATGTATTTATTCAGGTTGACCTCCTGAAGCCTAAATCACCATTAATTTAATCACACAACTCATTCCTATGAAGATACATTCAAACTCAGAAACGTGCTCTACTCGGCCTGAAAATGCATTTAAAGCAATAAAAACTCAAAATGAGTGTCACGCCTAAACCAAAGGACTTATGCACACATTTCAACATGTATTCAGTTCAGGTTGACATTCTGAAGCCTAAATGAGCATTAATTTGACTACACAACTTATTCCTATGAAGATACATTCAAAGTCAAAAACGTGCTCTACTCGGCCTGAAAATGCATTTAAAGCAATAAAAACTCAAATTGAGTGTCACACCTAAACCAAAGGACTTATGCACACAATTCAACATGTATTTAGTTCAGGTTGACCTCCTGAAGCCTAAATGAGCATTTATTTGACTACACAACTCATTCCTATGAAGGTACATTCAAAGTCACAAAACGTGCTCAAAATGAGTGTCACGCCTAAACCAAAGGACTTATGCACACATTTCAACATGTATTTAGTTCAGGTTGACATTCTGAAGCCTAAATGAGCATTAATTTGACTACACAACTTATTCCTATGAAGATTCATTCAAAGTCAAAAAACGTGCTCTACTCGGCCTGAAAATGCATTTAAAGCAATAAAAACTCAAATTGAGTGTCACACCTAAACCAAAGGACTTATGCACACAATTCAACATGTATTTAGTTCAGGTTGACATTCTGAGGCCTAAATGAGCATTAATTTGACTACACAACTTATTCCTATGAAGATACATTCAAAGTAAAAAAACGGGCTCAACTCGGACTGAAAGTGCATTTAAAGCAATAAAAACTGAAAATGAGTGTCACGCCTAAACCAAAGGACTTATGCACACATTTCAACATGTATTTAGTTCAGGTTGACCTCCTGAAGCCTAAATGAGCATTAATTTGACTACACAACTCATTCCTATGAAGGAACATTCAAAGTAAAAAAACGGGCTCAACTCGGACTGAAAGTACATTTAAAGCAATAAAAACTGAAAATGAGTGTCACGCCTAAACCAAAGGACTTATGCACACATTTCAACATGTATTTAGTTCAGGTTGACCTCCTGAAGCCTAAATGAGCATTAATTTGACTACACAACTCATTCCTATGAAGGGACATTCAAAGTCACATAACGTGCTCAACTAGGCCTGAAAGTGCATTTAAAGCAATAAAAACTCAAAATGAGTGTCACGCCTAAACCAAAGGACTTATGCACACATTTCAACATGTATTTAGTTCAGGTTGACCTCCTGACGCCTAAATGAGCATTAATTTGACTACACAACTCATTCCTATGAAGGAACATTCAAAGTAAAAAAACGGGCTCAACTCGGACTGAAAGTGCATTTAAAGCAATAAAAACTGAAAATGAGTGTCACGCCTAAACCAAAGGACTTATGCACACATTTCAACATGTATTTAGTTCAGGTTGACATTCTGAAGCTTAAATGAGCATTAATTTGACTACAGAACTTATTCCTATGAAGATACATTCAAAGTAAAAAAACCGGCTCAACTCGGACTGAAAGTGCATTTAAAGCAATAAAAACTGAAAATGAGTGTCACGCCTAAACCAAAGGACTTATGCACACATTTCAACATGTATTTAGTTCAGGTTGACCTCCTGAAGCCTAAATGAGCATTAATTTGACTACACAACTCATTCCTATGAAGGTACATTCAAAGTCACAAAACGTGCTCAACTACGCCTGAAAGTGCATTTAAAGCAATAAAAACTCAAAATGAGTGTCACGCCTAAACCAAAGGACTTATGCACACATTTCAACATGTATTTAGTTCAGGTTGACCTCCTGAAGACTAAATCACCATTAATTTGACTACACAACTTATTCCTATGAAGATACATTCAAAGTAAAAAAACGGGCTCAACTCGGACTGAAAGTGCATTTAAAGCAATAAAAACTGAAAATGAGTGTCACGCCTAAACCAAAGGACTTATGCACACATTTCAACATGTATTTAGTTCAGGTTGACCTCCTGAAGACTAAATCACCATTAATTTGACTACACAACTTATTCCTATGAAGATACATTCAAAGTAAAAAAACGGGCTCAACTCGGACTGAAAGTGCATTTAAAGCAATAAAAACTGAAAATGAGTGTCACGCCTAAACCAAAGGACTTATGCACACATTTCAACATGTATTTAGTTCAGGTTGACCTCCTGAAGCCTAAATGAGCATTAATTTGACTACACAACTCATTCCTATGAAGGAACATTCAAAGTAAAAAAACGGGCTCAACTCGGACTGAAAGTGCATTTAAAGCAATAAAAACTGAAAATGAGTGTCATGCCTAAACCAAAGGACTTATGCACACATTTCAACATGTATTTAGTTCAGGTTGACCTCCTGAAGCCTAAATGAGCATTAATTTGACTACACATCTCATTCCTATGAAGGTACATTCAAAGTCACAAAACGTGCTCAACTAGGCCTGAAAGTGCATTTAAAGCAATAAAAACTCAAAATGAGTGTCACGCCTAAACCAAAGGACTTATGCACACATTTCAACATGTATTTAGTTCAGGTTGACCTCCTGAAGCCTAAATGAGCATTAATTTGACTACACAACTCATTCCTATGAAGGAACATTCGAAGTAAAAAAACGTGCTCAACTCGGACTGAAAGTGCATTTAAAGCAATAAAAACTGAAAATGAGTGTCACGCCTAAACCAAAGGACTTATGCACACATTTCAACATGTATTTAGTTCAGGTTGGCGTCCTGAAGCCTAAATGAGCATTAATTTGACTACACAACTTATTCCTATGAAGATACATTCAAAGTAAAAAAACGTGCTCTACTCGGCCTGAAAATGCATTTAAAGCAATAAAAACTCAAAATGAGTGTCACGCCTAAACCAAAGGCCTTATGCACACATTTCAACATGTATTTAGTTCAGGTTGACCTCCTGAAGCCTAAATGAGCATTAATTTGACTACACAACTCATTCCTATGAAGGAAAATTCAAAGTAAAAAAACGGGCTCAACTCGGACTGTAAGTACATTTAAAGCAATAAAAACTGAAAATGAGTGTCACGCCTAAACCAAAGGACTTATGCACACATTTCAACATGTATTTAGTTCAGGTTGACCTCCTGAAGCCTAAGTGAGCATTAATTTGACTACACAACTCATTCCTATGAAGGTACATTCAAAGTCACATAACGTGCTCAACTAGGCCTGAAAGTGCATTTAAAGCAATAAAAACTCCAAATGAGTGTCACGCCTAAACAAAAGGACTTATGCACACATTTCAACATGTATTTAGTTCAGGTTGACCTCCTGAAGCCTAAATCACCATTAATTTGACTACACAACTTATTCCTATGAAGATACATTCAAAGTAAAAAAACGGGCTCAACTCGGACTGAAAGTGCATTTAAAGCAATAAAAACTGAAAATGAGTGTCACGCCTAAACCAAAGGACTTATGCACACATTTCAACATGTATTTAGTTCAGGTTGGCGTCCTGAAGCCTAAATGAGCATTAATTTGACTACACAACTTATTCCTATGAAGATACATTCAAAGTAAAAAAACGTGCTCTACTCGGCCTGAAAATGCATTTAAAGCAATAAAAACTCAAAATGAGTGTCACGCCTAAACCAAAGGCCTTATGCACACATTTCAACATGTATTTAGTTCAGGTTGACCTCCTGAAGCCTAAATGAGCATTAATTTGACTACACAACTCATTCCTATGAAGGAAAATTCAAAGTAAAAAAACGGGCTCAACTCGGACTGTAAGTACATTTAAAGCAATAAAAACTGAAAATGAGTGTCACGCCTAAACCAAAGGACTTATGCACACATTTCAACATGTATTTAGTTCAGGTTGACCTCCTGAAGCCTAAGTGAGCATTAATTTGACTACACAACTCATTCCTATGATGGTACATTCAAAGTCACATAACGTGCTCAACTAGGCCTGAAAGTGCATTTAAAGCAATAAAAACTCAAAATGAGTGTCACGCCTAAACCAAAGGACTTATGCACACATTTCAACATGTATTTAGTTCAGGTTGACCTCCTGAAGCCTAAATCACCATTAATTTGACTACACAACTTATTCCTATGAAGATACATTCAAAGTAAAAAAACGGGCTCAACTCGGACTGAAAGTGCATTTAAAGCAATAAAAACTCAAAATGAGTGTCACGCCTAAACCAAAGGCCTTATGCACACATTTCAACATGTATTTAGTTCAGGTTGACATTCTGAAGCCTAAATGAGCATTAATTTGACTACACAACTTATTCCTATGAAGATACATTCAAAGTAAAAAAACGGGCACAACTCGGACTGAAAGTGCATTTAAAGCAATAAAAACTGAAAATGAGTGTCACGCCTAAACCAAAGGACTTATGCACACATTTCAACATGTATTTAGTTCAGGTTGACCTCCTGAAGCCTAAATGAGCATTAATTTGACTACACAACTCATTCCTATGAAGGTACATTCAAAGTCACAAAACGTGCTCAACTAGGCCTGAAAGTGCATTTAAAGCAATAAAAACTCAAAATGAGTGTCACGCCTAAACCAAAGGACTTATGCACACATTTCAACATGTATTTAGTTCAGGTTGACCTCCTGAAGCCTAAATCACCATTAATTTGACTACACAACTTATTCCTATGAAGATACATTCAAAGTAAAAAAACGGGCTCAACTCGGACTGAAAGTGCATTTAAAGCAATAAAAACTGAAAATGAGTGTCACGCCTAAACCAAAGGACTTATGCACACATTTCAACATGTATTTAGTTCAGGTTGGCGTCCTGAAGCCTAAATGAGCATTAATTTGACTAAACAACTTATTCCTATGAAGATACATTCAAAGTAAAAAAACGTGCTCTACTCGGCCTGAAAATGCATTTAAAGCAATAAAAACTCAAAATGAGTGTCACGCCTAAACCAAAGGCCTTATGCACACATTTCAACATGTATTTAGTTCAGGTTGACCTCCTGAAGCCTAAATGAGCATTAATTTGACTACACAACTCATTCCTATGAAGGAAAATTCAAAGTAAAAAAACGGGCTCAACTCGGACTGTAAGTACATTTAAAGCAATAAAAACTGAAAATGAGTGTCACGCCTAAACCAAAGGACTTATGCACACATTTCAACATGTATTTAGTTCAGGTTGACCTCCTGAAGCCTAAGTGAGCATTAATTTGACTACACAACTCATTCCTATGAAGGTACATTCAAAGTCACATAACGTGCTCAACTAGGCCTGAAAGTGCATTTAAAGCAATAAAAACTCCAAATGAGTGTCACGCCTAAACCAAAGGACTTATGCACACATTTCAACATGTATTTAGTTCAGGTTGACATTCTGAAGCCTAAATGAGCATTAATTTGACTACACAACTTATTCCTATGAAGATACATTCAAAGTAAAAAAACGGGCACAACTCGGACTGAAAGTGCATTTAAAGCAATAAAAACTGAAAATGAGTGTCACGCCTAAACCAAAGGACTTATGCACACATTTCAACATGTATTTAGTTCAGGTTGACCTCCTGAAGCCTAAATGAGCATTAATTTGACTACACAACTCATTCCTATGAAGGTACATTCAAAGTCACAAAACGTGCTCAACTAGGCCTGAAAGTGCATTTAAAGCAATAAAAACTCAAAATGAGTGTCACGCCTAAACCAAAGGACTTATGCACACATTTCAACATGTATTTAGTTCAGGTTGACCTCCTGAAGCCTAAATCACCATTAATTTGACTACACAACTTATTCCTATGAAGATACATTCAAAGTAAAAAAACGGGCTCAACTCGGACTGAAAGTGCATTTAAAGCAATAAAAACTGAAAATGAGTGTCACGCCTAAACCAAAGGACTTATGCACACATTTCAACATGTATTTAGTTCAGGTTGACGTCCTGAAGCCTAAATGAGCATTAATTTGACTACACAACTTATTCCTATGAAGATACATTCAAAGTAAAAAAACGTGCTCTACTCGGCCTGAAAATGCATTTAAAGCAATAAAAACTCAAAATGAGTGTCACGCCTAAACCAAAGGCCTTATGCACACATTTCAACATGTATTTAGTTCAGGTTGACCTCCTGAAGCCTAAATGAGCATTAATTTGACTACACAACACATTCCTATGAAGGAACATTCAAAGTAAAAAAACGGGCTCAACTCGGACTGAAAGTGCATTTAAAGCAATAAAAACTGAAAATGAGTGTCACGCCTAAACCAAAGGACTTATGCACACATTTCAACATGTATTTAGTTCAGGTTGACATTCTGAAGCTTAAATGAGCATTAATTTGACTACACAACTTATTCCTATGAAGATACATTCAAAGTAAAAAAACGGGCTCAACTCGGACTGAAAGTGCATTTAAAGCAATAAAAACTGAAAATGAGTGTCACGCCTAAACCAAAGGACTTATGCACACATTTCAACATGTATTTAGTTCAGGTTGACGTCCTGAAGCCTAAATGAGCATTAATTTGACTACACAACTTATTCCTATGAAGATACATTCAAAGTAAAAAAACGTGCTCTACTCGGCCTGAAAATGCATTTAAAGCAATAAAAACTCAAAATGAGTGTCACGCCTAAACCAAAGGCCTTATGCACACATTTCAACATGTATTTAGTTCAGGTTGACCTCCTGAAGCCTAAATGAGCATTAATTTGACTACACAACTCATTCCTATGAAGGAACATTCAAAGTAAAAAAACGGGCTCAACTCGGACTGAAAGTGCATTTAAAGCAATAAAAACTGAAAATGAGTGTCACGCCTAAACCAAAGGACTTATGCACACATTTCAACATGTATTTAGTTCAGGTTGACCTCCTGAAGCCTAAATGAGCATTAATTTGACTACACATCTCATTCCTATGAAGGTACATTCAAAGTCACAAAACGTGCTCAACTAGGCCTGAAAGTGCATTTAAAGCAATAAAAACTCAAAATGAGTGTCACGCCTAAACCAAAGGACTTATGCACACATTTCAACATGTATTTAGTTCAGGTTGACATTCTGAAGCCTAAATGAGCATTAATTTGACTACACAACTTATTCCTATGAAGATACATTCAAAGTAAAAAAACGGGCACAACTCGGACTGAAAGTGCATTTAAAGCAATAAAAACTGAAAATGAGTGTCACGCCTTAACCAAAGGACTTATGCACACATTTCAACATGTATTTAGTTCAGGTTGACCTCCTGAAGCCTAAATGAGCATTAATTTGACTACACAACTCATTCCTATGAAGGAACATTCGAAGTAAAAAAACGGGCTCAACTCGGACTGAAAGTGCATTTAAAGCAATAAAAACTGAAAATGAGTGTCACGCCTAAACCAAAGGACTTATGCACACATTTCAACATGTATTTAGTTCAGGTTGGCGTCCTGAAGCCTAAATGAGCATTAATTTGACTACACAACTTATTCCTATGAAGATACATTCAAAGTAAAAAAACGTGCTCTACTCGGCCTGAAAATGCATTTAAAGCAATAAAAACTCAAAATGAGTGTCACGCCTAAACCAAAGGCCTTATGCACACATTTCAACATGTATTTAGTTCAGGTTGACCTCCTGAAGCCTAAATGAGCATTAATTTGACTACATAACTCATTCCTATGAAGGAAAATTCAAAGTAAAAAAACGGGCTCAACTCGGACTGTAAGTACATTTAAAGCAATAAAAACTGAAAATGAGTGTCACGCCTAAACCAAAGGACTTATGCACACATTTCAACATGTATTTAGTTCAGGTTGACCTCCTGAAGCCTAAGTGAGCATTAATTTGACTACACAACTCATTCCTATGAAGGTACATTCAAAGTCACATAACGTGCTCAACTAGGCCTGAAAGTGCATTTAAAGCAATAAAAACTCCAAATGAGTGTCACGCCTAAACCAAAGGACTTATGCACACATTTCAACATGTATTTAGTTCAGGTTGACATTCTGAAGCCTAAATGAGCATTAATTTGACTACACAACTTATTCCTATGAAGATACATTCAAAGTAAAAAAACGGGCACAACTCGGACTGAAAGTGCATTTAAAGCAATAAAAACTGAAAATGAGTGTCACGCCTAAACCAAAGGACTTATGCACACATTTCAACATGTATTTAGTTCAGGTTGACCTCCTGAAGCCTAAATGAGCATTAATTTGACTACACAACTCATTCCTATGAAGGTACATTCAAGGTCACAAAACGTGCTCAACTAGGCCTGAAAGTGCATTTAAAGCAATAAAAACTCAAAATGAGTGTCACGCCTAAACCAAAGGACTTATGCACACATTTCAACATGTATTTAGTTCAGGTTGACCTCCTGAAGCCTAAATCACCATTAATTTGACTACACAACTTATTCCTATGAAGATACATTCAAAGTAAAAAAACGGGCTCAACTCGGACTGAAAGTGCATTTAAAGCAATAAAAACTGAAAATGAGTGTCACGCCTAAACCAAAGGACTTATGCACACATTTCAACATGTATTTAGTTCAGGTTGGCGTCCTGAAGCCTAAATGAGCATTAATTTGACTAAACAACTTATTCCTATGAAGATACATTCAAAGTAAAAAAACGTGCTCTACTCGGCCTGAAAATGCATTTAAAGCAATAAAAACTCAAAATGAGTGTCACGCCTAAACCAAAGGCCTTATGCACACATTTCAACATGTATTTAGTTCAGGTTGACCTCCTGAAGCCTAAATGAGCATTAATTTGACTACACAACTCATTCCTATGAAGGAAAATTCAAAGTAAAAAAACGGGCTCAACTCGGACTGTAAGTACATTTAAAGCAATAAAAACTGAAAATGAGTGTCACGCCTAAACCAAAGGACTTATGCACACATTTCAACATGTATTTAGTTCAGGTTGACCTCCTGAAGCCTAAGTGAGCATTAATTTGACTACACAACTCATTCCTATGAAGGTACATTCAAAGTCACATAACGTGCTCAACTAGGCCTGAAAGTGCATTTAAAGCAATAAAAACTCCAAATGAGTGTCACGCCTAAACCAAAGGACTTATGCACACATTTCAACATGTATTTAGTTCAGGTTGACATTCTGAAGCCTAAATGAGCATTAATTTGACTACACAACTTATTCCTATGAAGATACATTCAAAGTAAAAAAACGGGCACAACTCGGACTGAAAGTGCATTTAAAGCAATAAAAACTGAAAATGAGTGTCACGCCTAAACCAAAGGACTTATGCACACATTTCAACATGTATTTAGTTCAGGTTGACCTCCTGAAGCCTAAATGAGCATTAATTTGACTACACAACTCATTCCTATGAAGGTACATTCAAAGTCACAAAACGTGCTCAACTAGGCCTGAAAGTGCATTTAAAGCAATAAAAACTCAAAATGAGTGTCACGCCTAAACCAAAGGACTTATGCACACATTTCAACATGTATTTAGTTCAGGTTGACCTCCTGAAGCCTAAATCACCATTAATTTGACTACACAACTTATTCCTATGAAGATACATTCAAAGTAAAAAAACGGGCTCAACTCGGACTGAAAGTGCATTTAAAGCAATAAAAACTGAAAATGAGTGTCACGCCTAAACCAAAGGA
The DNA here is from genome assembly GCF_025434085.1 of Hippocampus zosterae. Lineage (NCBI taxonomy): Eukaryota > Metazoa > Chordata > Actinopteri > Syngnathiformes > Syngnathidae > Hippocampus > Hippocampus zosterae. The sequence goes on from NC_067460.1 coordinate 1,929,919, forward strand.
CTTATGCACACATTTCAACATGTATTTAGTTCAGGTTGACGTCCTGAAGCCTAAATGAGCATTAATTTGACTACACAACTTATTCCTATGAAGATACATTCAAAGTAAAAAAACGTGCTCTACTCGGCCTGAAAATGCATTTAAAGCAATAAAAACTCAAAATGAGTGTCACGCCTAAACCAAAGGCCTTATGCACACATTTCAACATGTATTTAGTTCAGGTTGACCTCCTGAAGCCTAAATGAGCATTAATTTGACTACACAACACATTCCTATGAAGGAACATTCAAAGTAAAAAAACGGGCTCAACTCGGACTGAAAGTGCATTTAAAGCAATAAAAACTGAAAATGAGTGTCACGCCTAAACCAAAGGACTTATGCACACATTTCAACATGTATTTAGTTCAGGTTGACATTCTGAAGCTTAAATGAGCATTAATTTGACTACACAACTTATTCCTATGAAGATACATTCAAAGTAAAAAAACGGGCTCAACTCGGACTGAAAGTGCATTTAAAGCAATAAAAACTGAAAATGAGTGTCACGCCTAAACCAAAGGACTTATGCACACATTTCAACATGTATTTAGTTCAGGTTGACCTCCTGAAGCCTAAATGAGCATTAATTTGACGACACAACTCATTCCTATGAAGGAACATTCAAAGTAAAAAAACGGGCTCAACTCGGACTGAAAGTGCATTTAAAGCAATAAAAACTCAAAATGAGTGTCACGCCTAAACCAAAGGACTTATGCACACATTTCAACATGTATTTAGTTCAGCTTGACCTCCTGAAGCCTAAATGAGCATTTATTTGACTACACAACTCATTCCTATGAAGGTACATTCAAAGTCACAAAACGTGCTCAACTAGGCCTGAAAGTGCATTTAAAGCAATAAAAACTCAAAATGAGTGTCACGCCTAAACCAAAGGACTTATGCACACATTTCAACATGTATTTAGTTCAGGTTGACCTCCTGAAGCCTAAATCACCATTAATTTGACTACACAACTTATTCCTATGAAGATACATTCAAAGTAAAAAAACGGGCTCAACTCGGACTGAAAGTGCATTTAAAGCAATAAAAACTGAAAATGAGTGTCACGCCTAAACCAAAGGACTTATGCACACATTTCAACATGTATTTAGTTCAGGTTGACCTCCTGAAGCCTAAATGAGCATTAATTTGACTACACAACTCATTCCTATGAAGGAACATTCAAAGTAAAAAAACGGGCTGAACTCGGACTGAAAGTGCATTTAAAGCAATAAAAACTCAAAATGAGTGTCACGCCTAAACCAAAGGACTAATGCACACATTTCAACATGTATTTAGTTCAGGTTGACATTCTGAAGCCTAAATGAGCATTAATTTGATCACACAACTCATTCCTATGAAGGTACATTCAAACTCAGAAACGTGCTCTACTCGGCCTGAAAATGCATTTAAAGCAATAAAAACTCAAAATGAGTTTCACGCCTAAATCAAAGGACTTATGCACACATTTCAACATGTATTTAGTTTAAGTTGACCTCCTGAAGCCTAAATGAGCATTAATTTGATCACACAACTCATTCCCATGAAGATACATTCAAAGTCAGTAAGTGCCCTGCTCTGTCTGAAAATGCATTTGAATCAATAAAAACTAAAATTGAGTGTCATGCCTAAACCAAAGGACGTCTGCACACATTTCAACGTCTAAAGTGTTGTTTCCGATGCGTGCTAGTGTATGTGTGCGTGCGTGTGTGAGAGTGTGTAAGTGTGTGCGTGTGTTTGTGTGTGTTTGTGTGGGTGCGTGCGTGTGTGTGTGTGCGTGTGTGTGTTGTGCGCACCCCCCCCCCCCCAAAAAAGTACTGTATTCGGATAAAAATGACGAATTACTCAGAGGTTTTAACTTTTGTTTGCACTTGATTTGTTCTGACACCGACGACGTCCACCAATGACAGCCCGAGTTGATCTAGCCCACGTGGTGTGAGAGCAGGGGGAGGTGAAAAGATGCAAAGCCTAGGTGATTGGCTGTGCATCTTTCAGTCTTCCACGTGGTTTAGTCTTTGATCTTCAATCAGTGTCCAAATGTTGTTTACATGCGTAGCGTATGCGGATGTGTTTGCCTCTCATGAGTTTGTGTGTGTGTTTGCGCGCGCGTGATCGTGTGCCCATACATGTGTGAGTGTTTCTTTGATCTAAATCATCGTTGGTGTGTTGTTTACGATACGTGCTCGTCTGTGCGTACGTTTATGTGAGTGTGTGTGCGTGCGTTTGTGTGTGTGCTTGCTGCGTGCTGGCGCGCTCGGAAGCGTGTGTGTAACAGAGAAAGAGAGGGAGCGGGATCGCTGGCCTGTATGTACTCTATGTGAAACACACAGGACATTTGTAATTTCGTCCCTTTCACATTTTTTGGCTTTTTTAAAAATAAAACTTATTTTCATCAATGGTTCATAATGAGTGTCACGCCTAGACCAAATGACTTATGCACACATTTCAACATTTATTTAGTTCAGGTTGACCTCCTGAAGCCTAAATGAGCGTTAATTTGACCACACAACTCATTCCTATGAAGATACATTCAAACTCAGAAACGTGCTCAACTAGGCCTGAAAATGCATTTAAAGCAATAAAAACTCAAATTGAGCGTCACGCCTAAACCAAAGGACTTATGCACACATTTCAACATGTATTTAGTTCAGGCTGACCCCCTGAAGCCTAAATGAGCATTAATTTGACTACACAACTCATTCCTATGAAGATACATTCAAAGTCAAAAAACGTGCTCAACTAGGCATGAAAGTGCATTTAAAGCAATAAATACTCAAAATGATTGTCACGGCTAAACCAAAGGCCTTATGCACACATTTCAACATGTATTTAGTTCAGGTTGACCTCCTGAAGCCTAAATGAGCATTAATTTGACTACACAACTCATTCCTATGAAGGTACATTCAAAGTCAAAAAACGGGCTCAACTCGGCCTGAAAGTGCATTTAAAGAAATAAAAACTCAAATTGAGTGTCAAACCTAAACCAAAGGACTTATGCACACATTTCAACATGTATTTATTCAGGTTGACCTCCTGAAGCCTAAATCACCATTAATTTAATCACACAACTCATTCCTATGAAGATACATTCAAACTCAGAAACGTGCTCTACTCGGCCTGAAAATGCATTTAAAGCAATAAAAACTCAAAATGAGTGTCACGCCTAAACCAAAGGACTTATGCACACATTTCAACATGTATTCAGTTCAGGTTGACATTCTGAAGCCTAAATGAGCATTAATTTGACTACACAACTTATTCCTATGAAGATACATTCAAAGTCAAAAACGTGCTCTACTCGGCCTGAAAATGCATTTAAAGCAATAAAAACTCAAATTGAGTGTCACACCTAAACCAAAGGACTTATGCACACAATTCAACATGTATTTAGTTCAGGTTGACCTCCTGAAGCCTAAATGAGCATTTATTTGACTACACAACTCATTCCTATGAAGGTACATTCAAAGTCACAAAACGTGCTCAAAATGAGTGTCACGCCTAAACCAAAGGACTTATGCACACATTTCAACATGTATTTAGTTCAGGTTGACATTCTGAAGCCTAAATGAGCATTAATTTGACTACACAACTTATTCCTATGAAGATTCATTCAAAGTCAAAAAACGTGCTCTACTCGGCCTGAAAATGCATTTAAAGCAATAAAAACTCAAATTGAGTGTCACACCTAAACCAAAGGACTTATGCACACAATTCAACATGTATTTAGTTCAGGTTGACATTCTGAGGCCTAAATGAGCATTAATTTGACTACACAACTTATTCCTATGAAGATACATTCAAAGTAAAAAAACGGGCTCAACTCGGACTGAAAGTGCATTTAAAGCAATAAAAACTGAAAATGAGTGTCACGCCTAAACCAAAGGACTTATGCACACATTTCAACATGTATTTAGTTCAGGTTGACCTCCTGAAGCCTAAATGAGCATTAATTTGACTACACAACTCATTCCTATGAAGGAACATTCAAAGTAAAAAAACGGGCTCAACTCGGACTGAAAGTACATTTAAAGCAATAAAAACTGAAAATGAGTGTCACGCCTAAACCAAAGGACTTATGCACACATTTCAACATGTATTTAGTTCAGGTTGACCTCCTGAAGCCTAAATGAGCATTAATTTGACTACACAACTCATTCCTATGAAGGGACATTCAAAGTCACATAACGTGCTCAACTAGGCCTGAAAGTGCATTTAAAGCAATAAAAACTCAAAATGAGTGTCACGCCTAAACCAAAGGACTTATGCACACATTTCAACATGTATTTAGTTCAGGTTGACCTCCTGACGCCTAAATGAGCATTAATTTGACTACACAACTCATTCCTATGAAGGAACATTCAAAGTAAAAAAACGGGCTCAACTCGGACTGAAAGTGCATTTAAAGCAATAAAAACTGAAAATGAGTGTCACGCCTAAACCAAAGGACTTATGCACACATTTCAACATGTATTTAGTTCAGGTTGACATTCTGAAGCTTAAATGAGCATTAATTTGACTACAGAACTTATTCCTATGAAGATACATTCAAAGTAAAAAAACCGGCTCAACTCGGACTGAAAGTGCATTTAAAGCAATAAAAACTGAAAATGAGTGTCACGCCTAAACCAAAGGACTTATGCACACATTTCAACATGTATTTAGTTCAGGTTGACCTCCTGAAGCCTAAATGAGCATTAATTTGACTACACAACTCATTCCTATGAAGGTACATTCAAAGTCACAAAACGTGCTCAACTACGCCTGAAAGTGCATTTAAAGCAATAAAAACTCAAAATGAGTGTCACGCCTAAACCAAAGGACTTATGCACACATTTCAACATGTATTTAGTTCAGGTTGACCTCCTGAAGACTAAATCACCATTAATTTGACTACACAACTTATTCCTATGAAGATACATTCAAAGTAAAAAAACGGGCTCAACTCGGACTGAAAGTGCATTTAAAGCAATAAAAACTGAAAATGAGTGTCACGCCTAAACCAAAGGACTTATGCACACATTTCAACATGTATTTAGTTCAGGTTGACCTCCTGAAGACTAAATCACCATTAATTTGACTACACAACTTATTCCTATGAAGATACATTCAAAGTAAAAAAACGGGCTCAACTCGGACTGAAAGTGCATTTAAAGCAATAAAAACTGAAAATGAGTGTCACGCCTAAACCAAAGGACTTATGCACACATTTCAACATGTATTTAGTTCAGGTTGACCTCCTGAAGCCTAAATGAGCATTAATTTGACTACACAACTCATTCCTATGAAGGAACATTCAAAGTAAAAAAACGGGCTCAACTCGGACTGAAAGTGCATTTAAAGCAATAAAAACTGAAAATGAGTGTCATGCCTAAACCAAAGGACTTATGCACACATTTCAACATGTATTTAGTTCAGGTTGACCTCCTGAAGCCTAAATGAGCATTAATTTGACTACACATCTCATTCCTATGAAGGTACATTCAAAGTCACAAAACGTGCTCAACTAGGCCTGAAAGTGCATTTAAAGCAATAAAAACTCAAAATGAGTGTCACGCCTAAACCAAAGGACTTATGCACACATTTCAACATGTATTTAGTTCAGGTTGACCTCCTGAAGCCTAAATGAGCATTAATTTGACTACACAACTCATTCCTATGAAGGAACATTCGAAGTAAAAAAACGTGCTCAACTCGGACTGAAAGTGCATTTAAAGCAATAAAAACTGAAAATGAGTGTCACGCCTAAACCAAAGGACTTATGCACACATTTCAACATGTATTTAGTTCAGGTTGGCGTCCTGAAGCCTAAATGAGCATTAATTTGACTACACAACTTATTCCTATGAAGATACATTCAAAGTAAAAAAACGTGCTCTACTCGGCCTGAAAATGCATTTAAAGCAATAAAAACTCAAAATGAGTGTCACGCCTAAACCAAAGGCCTTATGCACACATTTCAACATGTATTTAGTTCAGGTTGACCTCCTGAAGCCTAAATGAGCATTAATTTGACTACACAACTCATTCCTATGAAGGAAAATTCAAAGTAAAAAAACGGGCTCAACTCGGACTGTAAGTACATTTAAAGCAATAAAAACTGAAAATGAGTGTCACGCCTAAACCAAAGGACTTATGCACACATTTCAACATGTATTTAGTTCAGGTTGACCTCCTGAAGCCTAAGTGAGCATTAATTTGACTACACAACTCATTCCTATGAAGGTACATTCAAAGTCACATAACGTGCTCAACTAGGCCTGAAAGTGCATTTAAAGCAATAAAAACTCCAAATGAGTGTCACGCCTAAACAAAAGGACTTATGCACACATTTCAACATGTATTTAGTTCAGGTTGACCTCCTGAAGCCTAAATCACCATTAATTTGACTACACAACTTATTCCTATGAAGATACATTCAAAGTAAAAAAACGGGCTCAACTCGGACTGAAAGTGCATTTAAAGCAATAAAAACTGAAAATGAGTGTCACGCCTAAACCAAAGGACTTATGCACACATTTCAACATGTATTTAGTTCAGGTTGGCGTCCTGAAGCCTAAATGAGCATTAATTTGACTACACAACTTATTCCTATGAAGATACATTCAAAGTAAAAAAACGTGCTCTACTCGGCCTGAAAATGCATTTAAAGCAATAAAAACTCAAAATGAGTGTCACGCCTAAACCAAAGGCCTTATGCACACATTTCAACATGTATTTAGTTCAGGTTGACCTCCTGAAGCCTAAATGAGCATTAATTTGACTACACAACTCATTCCTATGAAGGAAAATTCAAAGTAAAAAAACGGGCTCAACTCGGACTGTAAGTACATTTAAAGCAATAAAAACTGAAAATGAGTGTCACGCCTAAACCAAAGGACTTATGCACACATTTCAACATGTATTTAGTTCAGGTTGACCTCCTGAAGCCTAAGTGAGCATTAATTTGACTACACAACTCATTCCTATGATGGTACATTCAAAGTCACATAACGTGCTCAACTAGGCCTGAAAGTGCATTTAAAGCAATAAAAACTCAAAATGAGTGTCACGCCTAAACCAAAGGACTTATGCACACATTTCAACATGTATTTAGTTCAGGTTGACCTCCTGAAGCCTAAATCACCATTAATTTGACTACACAACTTATTCCTATGAAGATACATTCAAAGTAAAAAAACGGGCTCAACTCGGACTGAAAGTGCATTTAAAGCAATAAAAACTCAAAATGAGTGTCACGCCTAAACCAAAGGCCTTATGCACACATTTCAACATGTATTTAGTTCAGGTTGACATTCTGAAGCCTAAATGAGCATTAATTTGACTACACAACTTATTCCTATGAAGATACATTCAAAGTAAAAAAACGGGCACAACTCGGACTGAAAGTGCATTTAAAGCAATAAAAACTGAAAATGAGTGTCACGCCTAAACCAAAGGACTTATGCACACATTTCAACATGTATTTAGTTCAGGTTGACCTCCTGAAGCCTAAATGAGCATTAATTTGACTACACAACTCATTCCTATGAAGGTACATTCAAAGTCACAAAACGTGCTCAACTAGGCCTGAAAGTGCATTTAAAGCAATAAAAACTCAAAATGAGTGTCACGCCTAAACCAAAGGACTTATGCACACATTTCAACATGTATTTAGTTCAGGTTGACCTCCTGAAGCCTAAATCACCATTAATTTGACTACACAACTTATTCCTATGAAGATACATTCAAAGTAAAAAAACGGGCTCAACTCGGACTGAAAGTGCATTTAAAGCAATAAAAACTCAAAATGAGTGTCACGCCTAAACCAAAGGCCTTATGCACACATTTCAACATGTATTTAGTTCAGGTTGACCTCCTGAAGCCTAAATGAGCATTAATTTGACTACACAACTCATTCCTATGAAGGAACATTCAAAGTAAAAAAACGGGCTCAACTCGGACTGAAAGTGCATTTAAAGCAATAAAAACTGAAAATGAGTGTCACGCCTAAACCAAAGGACTTATGCACACATTTCAACATGTATTTAGTTCAGGTTGACATTCTGAAGCTTAAATGAGCATTAATTTGACTACACAACTTATTCCTATGAAGATACATTCAAAGTAAAAAAACGGGCTCAACTCGGACTGAAAGTGCATTTAAAGCAATAAAAACTGAAAATGAGTGTCACGCCTAAACCAAAGGACTTATGCACACATTTCAACATGTATTTAGTTCAGGTTGACCTCCTGAAGCCTAAATGAGCATTAATTTGACTACACAACTCATTCCTATGAAGGAACATTCAAAGTAAAAAAACGGGCTCAACTCGGACTGAAAGTGCATTTAAAGCAATAAAAACTCAAAATGAGTGTCACGCCTAAACCAAAGGACTTATGCACACATTTCAACATGTATTTAGTTCAGGTTGACCTCCTGAAGCCTAAATGAGCATTAATTTGACTACACAACTCATTCCTATGAAGGTACATTCAAAGTCACAAAACGTGCTCAACTAGGCCTGAAAGTGCATTTAAAGCAATAAAAACTCAAAATGAGTGTCACGCCTAAACCAAAGGACTTATGCACACATTTCAACATGTATTTAGTTCAGGTTGACCTCCTGAAGCCTAAATCACCATTAATTTGACTACACAACTTATTCCTATGAAGATACATTCAAAGTAAAAAAACGGGCTCAACTCGGACTGAAAGTGCATTTAAAGCAATAAAAAATGAAAATGAGTGTCACGCCTAAACCAAAGGACTTATGCACACATTTCAACATGTATTTAGTTCAGGTTCACCTCCTGAAGCCTAAATGAGCATTAATTTGACTACACAACTCATTCCTATGAAGGAACATTCAAAGTAAAAAAACGGGCTCAACTCGGACTGAAAGTGCATTTAAAGCAATAAAAACTCAAAATGAGTGTCACGCCTAAACCAAAGGACTTATGCACACATTTCAACATGTATTTAGTTCAGGTTGACCTCCTGAAGCCTAAATGAGCATTAATTTGACTACACAACTCATTCCTATGAAGGTACATTCAAAGTCACATAACGTGCTCAACTAGGCCTGAAAGTGCATTTAAAGCAATAAAAACTCCAAATGAGTGTCACGCCTAAACCAAAGGACTTATGCACACATTTCAACATGTATTTAGTTCAGGTTGACATTCTGAAGCCTAAATGAGCATTAATTTGACTACACAACTTATTCCTATGAAGATACATTCAAAGTAAAAAAACGGGCACAACTCGGACTGAAAGTGCATTTAAAGCAATAAAAACTGAAAATGAGTGTCACGCCTAAACCAAAGGACTTATGCACACATTTCAACATGTATTTAGTTCAGGTTGACCTCCTGAAGCCTAAATGAGCATTAATTTGACTACACAACTCATTCCTATGAAGGTACATTCAAAGTCACAAAACGTGCTCAACTAGGCCTGAAAGTGCATTTAAAGCAATAAAAACTCAAAATGAGTGTCACGCCTAAACCAAAGGACTTATGCACACATTTCAACATGTATTTAGTTCAGGTTGACCTCCTGAAGCCTAAATCACCATTAATTTGACTACACAACTTATTCCTATGAAGATACATTCAAAGTAAAAAAACGGGCTCAACTCGGACTGAAAGTGCATTTAAAGCAATAAAAACTCAAAATGAGTTTCACGCCTAAATCAAAGGACTTATGCACACATTTCAACATGTATTTAGTTTAAGTTGACCTCCTGAAGCCTAAATGAGCATTAATTTGATCACACAACTCATTCCCATGAAGATACATTCAAAGTCAGTAAGTGCCCTGCTCTGTCTGAAAATGCATTTGAATCAATAAAAACTAAAATTGAGTGTCATGCCTAAACCAAAGGACGTCTGCACACATTTCAACGTCTAAAGTGTTGTTTCCGATGCGTGCTAGTGTATGTGTGCGTGCGTGTGTGAGAGTGTGTAAGTGTGTGCGTGTGTTTTGTGTGTGTTTGTGTGGGTGCGTGCGTGTGTGTGTGTGCGTGTGTGTGTTGTGCGCACCCCCCCCCCAAAAAAGTACTGTATTCGGATAAAAATGACGAATTACTCAGAGGTTTTAACTTTTGTTTGCACTTGATTTGTTCTGACACCGACGACGTCCACCAATGACAGCCCGAGTGGATCTAGCCCACGTGGTGTGAGAGCAGGGGAGGTGAAAAGATGCAAAGCCTAGCTGATTGGCTGTGCATCTTTCAGTCTTCCACGTGGGTTAGTCTTTGATCTTCAATCAGTGTCCAAATGTTGTTTACATGCGTAGCGTATGCGGATGTGTTTGCCTCTCATGAGTTTGTGTGTGTGTTTGCGCGCGCGTGATCGTGTGCCCATACATGTGTGAGTGTTTCTTTGATCTAAATCATCGTTGGTGTGTTGTTTACGATACGTGCTCGTCTGTGCGTACGTTTATGTGAGTGTGTGTGCGTGCGTTTGTGTGTGTGCTTGCTGCGTGCTGGCGCGCTCGGAAGCGTGTGTGTAACAGAGAAAGAGATGGAGCGGGATCGCTGGCCTGTATGTACTCTATGTGAAACACACAGGACATTTGTAATTTCGTCCCTTTCACATTTTTTGGCTTTTTTAAAAATAAAACTTATTTTCATCAATGGTTCATAATGAGTGTCACGCCTAGACCAAATGACTTATGCACACATTTCAACATTTATTTAGTTCAGGTTGACCTCCTGAAGCCTAAATGAGCGTTAATTTGACCACACAACTCATTCCTATGAAGATACATTCAAACTCAGAAACGTGCTCAACTAGGCCTGAAAATGCATTTAAAGCAATAAAAACTCAAATTGAGCGTCACGCCTAAACCAAAGGACTTATGCACACATTTCAACATGTATTTAGTTCAGGCTGACCCCCTGAAGCCTAAATGAGCATTAATTTGACTACACAACTCATTCCTATGAAGATACATTCAAAGTCAAAAAACGTGCTCAACTAGGCATGAAAGTGCATTTAAAGCAATAAATACTCAAAATGATTGTCACGGCTAAACCAAAGGCCTTATGCACACATTTCAACATGTATTTAGTTCAGGTTGACCTCCTGAAGCCTAAATGAGCATTAATTTGACTACACAACTCATTCCTATGAAGGTACATTCAAAGTCAAAAAACGGGCTCAACTCGGCCTGAAAGTGCATTTAAAGAAATAAAAACTCAAATTGAGTGTCAAACCTAAACCAAAGGACTTATGCACACATTTCAACATGTATTTATTCAGGTTGACCTCCTGAAGCCTAAATCACCATTAATTTAATCACACAACTCATTCCTATGAAGATACATTCAAACTCAGAAACGTGCTCTACTCGGCCTGAAAATGCATTTAAAGCAATAAAAACTCAAAATGAGTGTCACGTCTAAACCAAAGGACTTATGCACACATTTCAACATGTATTCAGTTCAGGTTGACATTCTGAAGCCTAAATGAGCATTAATTTGACTACACAACTTATTCCTATGAAGATACATTCAAAGTCAAAAACGTGCTCTACTCGGCCTGAAAATGCATTTAAAGCAATAAAAACTCAAATTGGGTGTCACACCTAAACCAAAGGACTTATGTACACATTTCAACATGTATTTAGTTCAGGTTGACCTCCTGAAGCCTAAATGAGCATTTATTTGACTACACAACTCATTCCTATGAAGGTACATTCAAAGTCACAAAACGTGCTCAAAATGAGTGTCACGCCTAAACCAAAGGACTTATGCACACATTTCAACATGTATTTAGTTCAGGTTGACATTCTGAAGCCTAAATGAGCATTAATTTGACTACACAACTTATTCCTATGAAGATTCATTCAAAGTCAAAAAACGTGCTCTACTCGGCCTGAAAATGCATTTAAAGCAATAAAAACTCAAATTGAGTGTCACACCTAAACCAAAGGACTTATGCACACAATTCAACATGTATTTAGTTCAGGTTGACCTCCTGAAGCCTAAATGAGCATTTATTTGACTACACAACTCATTCCTATGAAGGTACATTCAAAGTCACAAAACGTGCTCAACTAGGCCTGAAAGTGCATTTAAAGCAATAAAAACTCAAAATGAGTGTCACGCCTAAACCAAAGGACTTATGCACACATTTCAACATGTATTTAGTTCAGGTTGACCTCCTGAAGCCTAAATCCCCATTAATTTGATCACACAACTCATTCCTCCTATGAAGATACATTCAAACTCAGAAACGTGCTCTACTCGGCCTGAAAATGCATTTAAAGCAATAAAAACTCAAAATGAGTGTCACGCCTAAACCAAAGGACTTATGCACACATTTCAACATGTATTTAGTTCAGGTTGACGTCCTGAAGCCTAAATGAGCATTAATTTGACTACACAACTTATTCCTATGAAGATACATTCAAAGTAAAAAAACGTGCTCTACTCGGCCTGAAAATGCATTTAAAGCAATAAAAACTCAAAATAAGTGTCACGCCTAAACCAAAGGCCTTATGCACACATTTCAACATGTATTTAGTTCAGGTTGACCTCCTGAAGCCTAAATGAGCATTAATTTGACTACACAACTCATTCCTATGAAGGTACATTCAAAGTCACAAAACGTGCTCAACTAGGCCTGAAAGTGCATTTAAAGCAATAAAAACTCAAAATGAGTGTCACGCCTAAACCAAAGGACTTATGCACACATTTCAACATGTATTTAGTTCAGGTTGACATTCTGAGGCCTAAATGAGCATTAATTTGACTACACAACTTATTCCTATGAAGATACATTCAAAGTAAAAAAACGGGCTCAACTCGGACTGAAAGTGCATTTAAAGCAATAAAAACTGAAAATGAGTGTCACGCCTAAACCAAAGGACTTATGCACACATTTCAACATGTATTTCAGTTCAGGTTGACCTCCTGAAGCCTAAATGAGCATTAATTTGACTACACAACTCATTCCTATGAAGGAACATTCAAAGTAAAAAAACGGGCTCAACTCGGACTGAAAGTGCATTTAAAGCAATAAAAACTGAAAATGAGTGTCACGCCTAAACCAAAGGACTTATGCACACATTTCAACATGTATTTAGTTCAGGTTGACGTCCTGAAGCCTAAATGAGCATTAATTTGACCACACAACTTATTCCTATGAAGATACATTCAAAGTAAAAAAATGTGCTCTACTCGGCCTGAAAATGCATTTAAAGCAATAAAAACTCAAAATGAGTGTCACGCCTAAACCAAAGGCCTTATGCACACATTTCAACATGTATTTAGTTCAGGTTGACCTCCTGAAGCCTAAATGAGCATTAATTTGACTACACAACTCATTCCTATGAAGGAACATTCAAAGTAAAAAAACGGGCTCAACTCGGACTGAAAGTACATTTAAAGCAATAAAAACTGAAAATGAGTGTCACGCCTAAACCAAAGGACTTATGCACACATTTCAACATGTATTTAGTTCAGGTTGACCTCCTGAAGCCTAAATGAGCATTAATTTGACTACACAACTCATTCCTATGAAGGTACATTCAAAGTCAAATAACGTGCTCAACTAGGCCTGAAAGTGCATTTAAAGCAATAAAAACTCAAAATGAGTGTCACGCCTAAACCAAAGGACTTATGCACACATTTCAACATGTATTTAGTTCAGGTTGACATTCTGAAGCTTAAATGAGCATTAATTTGACTACACAACTTATTCCTATGAAGATATATTCAAAGTAAAAAAACGGGCTCAACTCGGACTGAAAGTGCATTTAAAGCAATAAAAACTCAAAATGAGTGTCACGCCTAAACCAAAGGACTTATGCACACATTTCAACATGTATTTAGTTCAGGTTGACCTCCTGAAGCCTAAATGAGCATTAATTTGACTACACAACTCATTCCCATGAAGGTACATTCAAAGTCACAAAACGTGCTCAACTAGGCCTGAAAGTGCATTTAAAGCAATAAAAACTCAAAATGAGTGTTACGCCTAAACCAAAGGACTTATGCACACATTTCAACATGTATTTAGTTCAGGTTGACCTCCTGAAGCCTAAATCACCATTAATTTGACTACACAACTTATTCCTATGAAGATACATTCAAAGTAAAAAAACGGGCTCAACTCGGACTGAAAGTGCATTTAAAGCAATAAAAAATGAAAATGAGTGTCACGCCTAAACCAAAGGACTTATGCACACATTTCAACATGTATTTAGTTCAGGTTGACCTCCTGAAGCCTAAATGAGCATTAATTTGACTACATAACTCATTCCTATGAAGGTACATTCAAAGTCACAAAACGTGCTCAACTAGGCCTGAAAGTGCATTTAAAGCAATAAAAACTGAAAATGAGTGTCACGCCTAAACCAAAGGACTTATGCACACATTTCAACATGTATTTAGTTCAGGTTGACATTCTGAAGCCTAAATGAGCATTAATTTGATCACACAACTCCTTCCTATGAAGGAACATTCAAAGTAAAAAAACGGGCTCAACTCGGACTGAAAGTGCATTTAAAGCAATAAAAACTGAAAATGAGTGTCACGCCTAAACCAAAGGACTTATGCACACATTTCAACATGTATTTAGTTCAGGTTGACCTCCTGAAGCCTAAATGAGCATTAATTTGACTACACAACTCATTCCTATGAAGGAACATTCAAAGTAAAAAAACGGCCTCAACTCGGACTGAAAGTGCATTTAAAGCAATAAAAACTGAAAATGAGTGTCACGCCTAAACCAAAGGACTTATGCACACATTTCAACATGTATTTAGTTCAGGTTGACATTCTGAAGCCTAAATGAGCATTAATTTGACTACACAACTTATTCCTATGAAGATACATTCAAAGTAAAAAAACGGGCTCAACTCGGACTGAAAGTGCATTTAAAGCAATAAAAACTGAAAATGAGTGTCACGCCTAAACCAAAGGACTTATGCACACATTTCAACATGTATTTAGTTCAGGTTGACCTCCTGAAGCCTAAATGAGCATTAATTTGACAACACAACTCATTCCTATGAAGGAACATTCAAAGTAAAAAAACGGGCTCAACTCGGACTGAAAGTGCATTTAAAGCAATAAAAACTGAAAATGAGTGTCACGCCTAAACCAAAGGACTTATGCACACATTTCAACATGTATTTCAGTTCAGGTTGACCTCCTGAAGCCTAAATGAGCATTAATTTGACTACACAACTCATTCCTATGAAGGAACATTCAAAGTAAAAAAACGGGCTCAACTCGGACTGAAAGTGCATTTAAAGCAATAAAAACTGAAAATGAGTGTCACGCCTAAACCAAAGGACTTATGCACACATTTCAACATGTATTTAGTTCAGGTTGACCTCCTGAAGCCTAAATGAGCATTAATTTGACTACACAACTCATTCCTATGAAGGTACATTCAAAGTCACAAAACGTGCTCAACTAGGCCTGAAAGTGCATTTAAAGCAATAAAAACTCAAAATGAGTGTCACGCCTAAACCAAAGGACTTATGCACACATTTCAACATGTATTTAGTTCAGGTTGACCTCCTGAAGCCTAAATCACCATTAATTTGACTACACAACTTATTCCTATGAAGATACATTCAAAGTAAAAAAACGGGCTCAACTCGGACTGAAAGTGCATTTAAAGCAATAAAAACTGAAAATGAGTGTCACGCCTAAACCAAAGGACTTATGCACACATTTCAACATGTATTTAGTTCAGGTTGACGTCCTGAAGCCTAAATGAGCATTAATTTGACTACACAACTTATTCCTATGAAGATACATTCAAAGTAAAAAAACGTGCTCTACTCGGCCTGAAAATGCATTTAAAGCAATAAAAACTCAAAATGAGTGTCACGCCTAAACCAAAGGCCTTATGCACACATTTCAACATGTATTTAGTTCAGGTTGACCTCCTGAAGCCTAAATGAGCATTAATTTGACTACACAACTCATTCCTATGAAGGAACATTCAAAGTAAAAAAACGGGCTCAACTCGGACTGAAAGTGCATTTAAAGCAATAAAAACTGAAAATGAGTGTCACGCCTAAACCAAAGGACTTATGCACACATTTCAACATGTATTTAGTTCAGGTTGACCTCCTGAAGCCTAAATGAGCATTAATTTGACTACACAACTCATTCCTATGAAGGTACATTCAAAGTCACAAAACGTGCTCAACTAGGCCTGAAAGTGCATTTAAAGCAATAAAAACTCAAAATGAGTGTCACGCCTAAACCAAAGGACTTATGCACACATTTCAACATGTATTTAGTTCAGGTTGACATTCTGAAGCCTAAATGAGCATTAATTTGACTACACAACTTATTCCTATGAAGATACATTCAAAGTAAAAAAACGGGCACAACTCGGACTGAAAGTGCATTTAAAGCAATAAATTCTGAAAATGAGTGTCACGCCTAAACCAAAGGACTTATGCACACATTTCAACATGTATTTAGTTCAGGTTGACCTCCTGAAGCCTAAATGAGCATTAATTTGACTACACAACTCATTCCTATGAAGGTACATTCAAAGTCACAAAACGTGCTCAACTAGGCCTGAAAGTGCATTTAAAGCAATAAAAACTCAAAATGAGTGTCACGCCTAAACCAAAGGACTTATGCACACATTTCAACATGTATTTAGTTCAGGTTGACATTCTGAAGCCTAAATGAGCATTAATTTGACTACACAACTTATTCCTATGAAGATACATTCAAAGTAAAAAAACGGGCACAACTCGGACTGAAAGTGCATTTAAAGCAATAAATTCTGAAAATGAGTGTCACGCCTAAACCAAAGGACTTATGCACACATTTCAACATGTATTTAGTTCAGGTTGACCTCCTGAAGCCTAAATGAGCATTAATTTGACTACACAACTCATTCCTATGAAGGAACATTCGAAGTAAAAAAACGGGCTCAACTCGGACTGAAAGTGCATTTAAAGCAATAAAAACTGAAAATGAGTGTCACGCCTAAACCAAAGGACTTATGCACACATTTCAACATGTATTTAGTTCAGGTTGACGTCCTGAAGCCTAAATGGGCATTAATTTGACTACACAACTTATTCCTATGAAGATACATTCAAAGTAAAAAAACGTGCTCTACTCGGCCTGAAAATGCATTTAAAGCAATAAAAACTCAAAATGAGTGTCACGCCTAAACCAAAGGACTTATGCACACATTTCAACATGTATTTAGTTCAGGTTGACCTCCTGAAGCCTAAATGAGCATTAATTTGACTACAAAACTCATTCCTATGAAGGTACATTCAAAGTCACAAAACGTGCTCAACTAGGCCTGAAAGTACATTTAAAGCAATAAAAACTGAAAATGAGTGTCACGCCTAAACCAAAGGACTTATGCACACATTTCAACATGTATTTAGTTCAGGTTGACCTCCTGAAGCCTAAGTGAGCATTAATTTGACTACACAACTCATTCCTATGAAGGTACATTCAAAGTCACATAACGTGCTCAACTAGGCCTGAAAGTGCATTTAAAGCAATAAAAACTCAAAATGAGTGTCACGCCTAAACCAAAGGACTTATGCACACATTTCAACATGTATTTAGTTCAGGTTGACATTCTGAAGCCTAAATGAGCATTAATTTGACTACACAACTTATTCCTATGAAGATACATTCAAAGTAAAAAAACGGGCTCAACTCGGACTGAAAGTGCATTTAAAGCAATAAAAACTGAAAATGAGTGTCACGCCTAAACCAAAGGACTTATGCACACATTTCAACATGTATTTAGTTCAGGTTGACCTCCTGAAGCCTAAATGAGCATTAATTTGACTACAAAACTCATTCCTATGAAGGTACATTCAAAGTCACAAAACGTGCTCAACTAGGCCTGAAAGTGCATTTAAAGCAATAAAAACTCAAAATGAGTGTCACGCCTAAACCAAAGGACTTATGCACACATTTCAACATGTATTTAGTTCAGGTTGACCTCCTGAAGCCTAAATCACCATTAATTTGACTACACAACTTATTCCTATGAAGATACATTCAAAGTAAAAAAACGGGCTCAACTCGGACTGAAAGTGCATTTAAAGCAATAAAAACTCAAAATGAGTGTCACGCCTAAACCAAAGGACTTATGCACACATTTCAACATGTATTTAGTTCAGGTTGACGTCCTGAAGCCTAAATGAGCATTAATTTGACTACACAACTTATTCCTATGAAGATACATTCAAAGTAAAAAAACGTGCTCTACTCGGCCTGAAAATGCATTTAAAGCAATAAAAACTCAAAATGAGTGTCACGCCTAAACCAAAGGCCTTATGCACACATTTCAACATGTATTTAGTTCAGGTTGACCTCCTGAAGCCTAAATGAGCATTAATTTGACTACACAACTCATTCCTATGAAGGAACATTCAAAGTAAAAAAACGGGCTCAACTCGGACTGAAAGTGCATTTAAAGCAATAAAAACTGAAAATGAGTGTCACGCCTAAACCAAAGGACTTATGCACACATTTCAACATGTATTTAGTTCAGGTTGACATTCTGAAGCTTAAATGAGCATTAATTTGACTACACACCTTATTCCTATGAAGATACATTCAAAGTAAAAAAACGGGCTCAACTCGGACTGAAAGTGCATTTAAAGCAATAAAAACTGAAAATGAGTGTCACGCCTAAACCAAAGGACTTATGCACACATTTCAACATGTATTTAGTTCAGGTTGACCTCCTGAAGCCTAAATGAGCATTAATTTGACTACACAACTCATTCCTATGAAGGTACATTCAAAGTCACAAAACGTGCTCAACTAGGCCTGAAAGTGCATTTAAAGCAATAAAAACTCAAAATGAGTGTCACGCCTAAACCAAAGGACTTATGCACACATTTCAACATGTATTTAGTTCAGGTTGACCTCCTGAAGCCTAAATCACCATTAATTTGACTACACAACTTATTCCTATGAAGATACATTCAAAGTAAAAAAACGGGCTCAACTCGGACTGAAAGTGCATTTAAAGCAATAAAAACTGAAAATGAGTGTCACGCCTAAACCAAAGGACTTATGCACACATTTCAACATGTATTTAGTTCAGGTTGACCTCCTGAAGCCTAAATGAGCATTAATTTGACTACACAACTCATTCCTATGAAGGAACATTCAAAGTAAAAAAACGGGCTCAACTCGGACTGAAAGTGCATTTAAAGCAATAAAAACTCAAAATGAGTGTCACGCCTAAACCAAAGGACTAATGCACACATTTCAACATGTATTTAGTTCAGGTTGACATTCTGAAGCCTAAATGAGCATTAATTTGATCACACAACTCATTCCTATGAAGGTACATTCAAACTCAGAAACGTGCTCTACTCGGCCTGAAAATGCATTTAAAGCAATAAAAACTCAAAATGAGTTTCACGCCTAAATCAAAGGACTTATGCACACATTTCAACATGTATTTAGTTTAAGTTGACCTCCTGAAGCCTAAATGAGCATTAATTTGATCACACAACTCATTCCCATGAAGATACATTCAAAGTCAGTAAGTGCCCTGCTCTGTCTGAAAATGCATTTGAATCAATAAAAACTAAAATTGAGTGTCATGCCTAAACCAAAGGACGTCTGCACACATTTCAACGTCTAAAGTGTTGTTTCCGATGCGTGCTAGTGTATGTGTGCGTGCGTGTGTGAGAGTGTGTAAGTGTGTGCGTGTGTTTGTGTGTGTTTGTGTGGGTGCGTGCGTGTGTGTGTGCGTGTGTGTGTTGTGCGCACCCCCCCCCCCCCAAAAAGTACTGTATTCGGATAAAAATGACGAATTACTCAGAGGTTTTAACTTTGGTTTGCACTTGATTTGTTCTGACACCGACGACGTCCACCAATGACAGCCCGAGTGGATCTAGCCCACGTGGTGTGAGAGCAGGGGGAGGTGAAAAGATGCAAAGCCTAGGTGATTGGCTGTGCATCTTTCAGTCTTCCACGTGGTTTAGTCTTTGATCTTCAATCAGTGTCCAAATGTTGTTTACATGCGTAGCGTATGCGGATGTGTTTGCCTCTCATGAGTTTGTGTGTGTGTTTGCGCGCGCGTGATCGTGTGCCCATACATGTGTGAGTGTTTCTTTGATCTAAATCATCGTTGGTGTGTTGTTTACGATACGTGCTCGTCTGTGCGTACGTTTATGTGAGTGTGTGTGCGTGCGTTTGTGTGTGTGCTTGCTGCGTGCTGGCGCGCTCGGAAGCGTGTGTGTAACAGAGAAAGAGAGGGAGCGGGATCGCTGGCCTGTATGTACTCTATGTGAAACACACAGGACATTTGTAATTTCGTCCCTTTCACATTTTTTGGCTTTTTTAAAAATAAAACTTATTTTCATCAATGGTTCATAATGAGTGTCACGCCTAGACCAAATGACTTATGCACACATTTCAACATTTATTTAGTTCAGGTTGACCTCCTGAAGCCTAAATGAGCGTTAATTTGACCACACAACTCATTCCTATGAAGATACATTCAAACTCAGAAACGTGCTCAACTAGGCCTGAAAATGCATTTAAAGCAATAAAAACTCAAATTGAGCGTCACGCCTAAACCAAAGGACTTATGCACACATTTCAACATGTATTTAGTTCAGGCTGACCCCCTGAAGCCTAAATGAGCATTAATTTGACTACACAACTCATTCCTATGAAGATACATTCAAAGTCAAAAAACGTGCTCAACTAGGCATGAAAGTGCATTTAAAGCAATAAATACTCAAAATGATTGTCACGGCTAAACCAAAGGCCTTATGCACACATTTCAACATGTATTTAGTTCAGGTTGACCTCCTGAAGCCTAAATGAGCATTAATTTGACTACACAACTCATTCCTATGAAGGTACATTCAAAGTCAAAAAATGGGCTCAACTCGGCCTGAAAGTGCATTTAAAGAAATAAAAACTCAAATTGAGTGTCAAACCTAAACCAAAGGACTTATGCACACATTTCAACATGTATTTATTCAGGTTGACCTCCTGAAGCCTAAATCACCATTAATTTAATCACACAACTCATTCCTATGAAGATACATTCAAACTCAGAAACGTGCTCTACTCGGCCTGAAAATGCATTTAAAGCAATAAAAACTCAAAATGAGTGTCACGCCTAAACCAAACGACTTATGCACACATTTCAACATGTATTCAGTTCAGGTTGACATTCTGAAGCCTAAATGAGCATTAATTTGACTACACAACTTATTCCTATGAAGATACATTCAAAGTCAAAAACGTGCTCTACTCGGCCTGAAAATGCATTTAAAGCAATAAAAACTCAAATTGAGTGTCACACCTAAACCAAAGGACTTATGCACACATTTCAACATGTATTTATTCAGGTTGACCTCCTGAAGCCTAAATCACCATTAATTTAATCACACAACTCATTCCTATGAAGATACATTCAAACTCAGAAACGTGCTCTACTCGGCCTGAAAATGCATTTAAAGCAATAAAAACTCAAATTGAGTGTCACACCTAAACCAAAGGACTTATGCACACAATTCAACATGTATTTAGTTCAGGTTGACCTCCTGAAGCCTAAATCACCATTAATTTGACTACACAACTTATTCCTATGAAGATACATTCAAAGTAAAAAAAACGGGCTCAACTCGGACTGAAAGTGCATTTAAAGCAATAAAAAATGAAAATGAGTGTCACGCCTAAACCAAAGGACTTATGCACACATTTCAACATGTATTTAGTTCAGGTTCACCTCCTGAAGCCTAAATGAGCATTAATTTGACTACACAACTCATTCCTATGAAGGAACATTCAAAGTAAAAAAACGGGCTCAACTCGGACTGAAAGTGCATTTAAAGCAATAAAAACTCAAAATGAGTGTCACGCCTAGACCAAATGACTTATGCACACATTTCAACATTTATTTAGTTCAGGTTGACCTCCTGAAGCCTAAATGAGCGTTAATTTGACCACACAACTCATTCCTATGAAGATACATTCAAACTCAGAAACGTGCTCAACTAGGCCTGA
Organism: Hippocampus zosterae; assembly: GCF_025434085.1. NCBI lineage: Eukaryota > Metazoa > Chordata > Actinopteri > Syngnathiformes > Syngnathidae > Hippocampus > Hippocampus zosterae. The sequence continues at coordinate 1,951,956 of NC_067460.1, forward strand.
AAATGCATTTAAAGCAATAAAAACTCAAATTGAGCGTCACGCCTAAACCAAAGGACTTATGCACACATTTCAACATGTATTTAGTTCAGGCTGACCCCCTGAAGCCTAAATGAGCATTAATTTGACTACACAACTCATTCCTATGAAGATACATTCAAAGTCAAAAAACGTGCTCAACTAGGCATGAAAGTGCATTTAAAGCAATAAATACTCAAAATGATTGTCACGGCTAAACCAAAGGCCTTATGCACACATTTCAACATGTATTTAGTTCAGGTTGACCTCCTGAAGCCTAAATGAGCATTAATTTGACTACACAACTCATTCCTATGAAGGTACATTCAAAGTCAAAAAACGGGCTCAACTCGGCCTGAAAGTGCATTTAAAGAAATAAAAACTCAAATTGAGTGTCAAACCTAAACCAAAGGACTTATGCACACATTTCAACATGTATTTATTCAGGTTGACCTCCTGAAGCCTAAATCACCATTAATTTAATCACACAACTCATTCCTATGAAGATACATTCAAACTCAGAAACGTGCTCTACTCGGCCTGAAAATGCATTTAAAGCAATAAAAACTCAAAATGAGTGTCACGTCTAAACCAAAGGACTTATGCACACATTTCAACATGTATTCAGTTCAGGTTGACATTCTGAAGCCTAAATGAGCATTAATTTGACTACACAACTTATTCCTATGAAGATACATTCAAAGTCAAAAACGTGCTCTACTCGGCCTGAAAATGCATTTAAAGCAATAAAAACTCAAATTGGGTGTCACACCTAAACCAAAGGACTTATGTACACATTTCAACATGTATTTAGTTCAGGTTGACCTCCTGAAGCCTAAATGAGCATTTATTTGACTACACAACTCATTCCTATGAAGGTACATTCAAAGTCACAAAACGTGCTCAAAATGAGTGTCACGCCTAAACCAAAGGACTTATGCACACATTTCAACATGTATTTAGTTCAGGTTGACATTCTGAAGCCTAAATGAGCATTAATTTGACTACACAACTTATTCCTATGAAGATTCATTCAAAGTCAAAAAACGTGCTCTACTCGGCCTGAAAATGCATTTAAAGCAATAAAAACTCAAATTGAGTGTCACACCTAAACCAAAGGACTTATGCACACAATTCAACATGTATTTAGTTCAGGTTGACCTCCTGAAGCCTAAATGAGCATTTATTTGACTACACAACTCATTCCTATGAAGGTACATTCAAAGTCACAAAACGTGCTCAACTAGGCCTGAAAGTGCATTTAAAGCAATAAAAACTCAAAATGAGTGTCACGCCTAAACCAAAGGACTTATGCACACATTTCAACATGTATTTAGTTCAGGTTGACCTCCTGAAGCCTAAATCCCCATTAATTTGATCACACAACTCATTCCTCCTATGAAGATACATTCAAACTCAGAAACGTGCTCTACTCGGCCTGAAAATGCATTTAAAGCAATAAAAACTCAAAATGAGTGTCACGCCTAAACCAAAGGACTTATGCACACATTTCAACATGTATTTAGTTCAGGTTGACATTCTGAAGCCTAAATGAGCATTAATTTGATCACACAATTCATTCCTATGAAGATACATTCAAACTCAGAAACGTGCTCTACTCGGCCTGAAAATGCATTTAAAGCAATAAAAACTCAAAATGAGTGTCACGCCTAAACCAAAGGACTTATGCACACATTTCAACATGTATTTAGTTCAGGTTGACGTCCTGAAGCCTAAATGAGCATTAATTTGACTACACAACTTATTCCTATGAAGATACATTCAAAGTAAAAAAACGTGCTCTACTCGGCCTGAAAATGCATTTAAAGCAATAAAAACTCAAAATAAGTGTCACACCTAAACCAAAGGCCTTATGCACACATTTCAACATGTATTTAGTTCAGGTTGACCTCCTGAAGCCTAAATGAGCATTAATTTGACTACACAACTCATTCCTATGAAGGTACATTCAAAGTCACAAAACGTGCTCAACTAGGCCTGAAAGTGCATTTAAAGCAATAAAAACTCAAAATGAGTGTCACGCCTAAACCAAAGGACTTATGCACACATTTCAACATGTATTTAGTTCAGGTTGACATTCTGAGGCCTAAATGAGCATTAATTTGACTACACAACTTATTCCTATGAAGATACATTCAAAGTAAAAAAAAACGGGCTCAACTCGGACTGAAAGTGCATTTAAAGCAATAAAAACTGAAAATGAGTGTCACGCCTAAACCAAAGGACTTATGCACACATTTCAACATGTATTTCAGTTCAGGTTGACCTCCTGAAGCCTAAATGAGCATTAATTTGACTACACAACTCATTCCTATGAAGGAACATTCAAAGTAAAAAAACGGGCTCAACTCGGACTGAAAGTGCATTTAAAGCAATAAAAACTGAAAATGAGTGTCACGCCTAAACCAAAGGACTTATGCACACATTTCAACATGTATTTAGTTCAGGTTGACGTCCTGAAGCCTAAATGAGCATTAATTTGACCACACAACTTATTCCTATGAAGATACATTCAAAGTAAAAAAATGTGCTCTACTCGGCCTGAAAATGCATTTAAAGCAATAAAAACTCAAAATGAGTGTCACGCCTAAACCAAAGGCCTTATGCACACATTTCAACATGTATTTAGTTCAGGTTGACCTCCTGAAGCCTAAATGAGCATTAATTTGACTACACAACTCATTCCTATGAAGGAACATTCAAAGTAAAAAAACGGGCTCAACTCGGACTGAAAGTACATTTAAAGCAATAAAAACTGAAAATGAGTGTCACGCCTAAACCAAAGGACTTATGCACACATTTCAACATGTATTTAGTTCAGGTTGACCTCCTGAAGCCTAAATGAGCATTAATTTGACTACACAACTCATTCCTATGAAGGTACATTCAAAGTCAAATAACGTGCTCAACTAGGCCTGAAAGTGCATTTAAAGCAATAAAAACTCAAAATGAGTGTCACGCCTAAACCAAAGGACTTATGCACACATTTCAACATGTATTTAGTTCAGGTTGACATTCTGAAGCTTAAATGAGCATTAATTTGACTACACAACTTATTCCTATGAAGATATATTCAAAGTAAAAAAACGGGCTCAACTCGGACTGAAAGTGCATTTAAAGCAATAAAAACTCAAAATGAGTGTCACGCCTAAACCAAAGGACTTATGCACACATTTCAACATGTATTTAGTTCAGGTTGACCTCCTGAAGCCTAAATGAGCATTAATTTGACTACACAACTCATTCCCATGAAGGTACATTCAAAGTCACAAAACGTGCTCAACTAGGCCTGAAAGTGCATTTAAAGCAATAAAAACTCAAAATGAGTGTTACGCCTAAACCAAAGGACTTATGCACACATTTCAACATGTATTTAGTTCAGGTTGACCTCCTGAAGCCTAAATCACCATTAATTTGACTACACAACTTATTCCTATGAAGATACATTCAAAGTAAAAAAACGGGCTCAACTCGGACTGAAAGTGCATTTAAAGCAATAAAAAATGAAAATGAGTGTCACGCCTAAACCAAAGGACTTATGCACACATTTCAACATGTATTTAGTTCAGGTTGACCTCCTGAAGCCTAAATGAGCATTAATTTGACTACATAACTTATTCCTATGAAGGTACATTCAAAGTCACAAAACGTGCTCAACTAGGCCTGAAAGTGCATTTAAAGCAATAAAAACTGAAAATGAGTGTCACGCCTAAACCAAAGGACTTATGCACACATTTCAACATGTATTTAGTTCAGGTTGACATTCTGAAGCCTAAATGAGCATTAATTTGATCACACAACTCCTTCCTATGAAGGAACATTCAAAGTAAAAAAACGGGCTCAACTCGGACTGAAAGTGCATTTAAAGCAATAAAAACTGAAAATGAGTGTCACGCCTAAACCAAAGGACTTATGCACACATTTCAACATGTATTTAGTTCAGGTTGACCTCCTGAAGCCTAAATGAGCATTAATTTGACTACACAACTCATTCCTATGAAGGAACATTCAAAGTAAAAAAACGGGCTCAACTCGGACTGAAAGTGCATTTAAAGCAATAAAAACTGAAAATGAGTGTCACGCCTAAACCAAAGGACTTATGCACACATTTCAACATGTATTTAGTTCAGGTTGACATTCTGAAGCCTAAATGAGCATTAATTTGACTACACAACTTATTCCTATGAAGATACATTCAAAGTAAAAAAACGGGCTCAACTCGGACTGAAAGTGCATTTAAAGCAATAAAAACTGAAAATGAGTGTCACGCCTAAACCAAAGGACTTATGCACACATTTCAACATGTATTTAGTTCAGGTTGACCTCCTGAAGCCTAAATGAGCATTAATTTGACAACACAACTCATTCCTATGAAGGAACATTCAAAGTAAAAAAACGGGCTCAACTCGGACTGAAAGTGCATTTAAAGCAATAAAAACTGAAAATGAGTGTCACGCCTAAACCAAAGGACTTATGCACACATTTCAACATGTATTTCAGTTCAGGTTGACCTCCTGAAGCCTAAATGAGCATTAATTTGACTACACAACTCATTCCTATGAAGGAACATTCAAAGTAAAAAAACGGGCTCAACTCGGACTGAAAGTGCATTTAAAGCAATAAAAACTGAAAATGAGTGTCACGCCTAAACCAAAGGACTTATGCACACATTTCAACATGTATTTAGTTCAGGTTGACCTCCTGAAGCCTAAATGAGCATTAATTTGACTACACAACTCATTCCTATGAAGGTACATTCAAAGTCACAAAACGTGCTCAACTAGGCCTGAAAGTGCATTTAAAGCAATAAAAACTCAAAATGAGTGTCACGCCTAAACCAAAGGACTTATGCACACATTTCAACATGTATTTAGTTCAGGTTGACCTCCTGAAGCCTAAATCACCATTAATTTGACTACACAACTTATTCCTATGAAGATACATTCAAAGTAAAAAAACGGGCTCTACTCGGCCTGAAAATGCATTTAAAGCAATAAAAACTCAAAATGAGTGTCACGCCTAAACCAAAGGCCTTATGCACACATTTCAACATGTATTTAGTTCAGGTTGACCTCCTGAAGCCTAAATGAGCATTAATTTGACTACACAACTCATTCCTATGAAGGAACATTCAAAGTAAAAAAACGGGCTCAACTCGGACTGAAAGTGCATTTAAAGCAATAAAAACTGAAAATGAGTGTCACGCCTAAACCAAAGGACTTATGCACACATTTCAACATGTATTTAGTTCAGGTTGACCTCCTGAAGCCTAAATGAGCATTAATTTGACTACACAACTCATTCCTATGAAGGTACATTCAAAGTCACAAAACGTGCTCAACTAGGCCTGAAAGTGCATTTAAAGCAATAAAAACTCAAAATGAGTGTCACGCCTAAACCAAAGGACTTATGCACACATTTCAACATGTATTTAGTTCAGGTTGACATTCTGAAGCCTAAATGAGCATTAATTTGACTACACAACTTATTCCTATGAAGATACATTCAAAGTAAAAAAACGGGCACAACTCGGACTGAAAGTGCATTTAAAGCAATAAATTCTGAAAATGAGTGTCACGCCTAAACCAAAGGACTTATGCACACATTTCAACATGTATTTAGTTCAGGTTGACCTCCTGAAGCCTAAATGAGCATTAATTTGACTACACAACTCATTCCTATGAAGGAACATTCGAAGTAAAAAAACGGGCTCAACTCGGACTGAAAGTGCATTTAAAGCAATAAAAACTGAAAATGAGTGTCACGCCTAAACCAAAGGACTTATGCACACATTTCAACATGTATTTAGTTCAGGTTGACGTCCTGAAGCCTAAATGGGCATTAATTTGACTACACAACTTATTCCTATGAAGATACATTCAAAGTAAAAAAACGTGCTCTACTCGGCCTGAAAATGCATTTAAAGCAATAAAAACTCAAAATGAGTGTCACGCCTAAACCAAAGGACTTATGCACACATTTCAACATGTATTTAGTTCAGGTTGACCTCCTGAAGCCTAAATGAGCATTAATTTGACTACAAAACTCATTCCTATGAAGGTACATTCAAAGTCACAAAACGTGCTCAACTAGGCCTGAAAGTACATTTAAAGCAATAAAAACTGAAAATGAGTGTCACGCCTAAACCAAAGGACTTATGCACACATTTCAACATGTATTTAGTTCAGGTTGACCTCCTGAAGCCTAAGTGAGCATTAATTTGACTACACAACTCATTCCTATGAAGGTACATTCAAAGTCACATAACGTGCTCAACTAGGCCTGAAAGTGCATTTAAAGCAATAAAAACTCAAAATGAGTGTCACGCCTAAACCAAAGGACTTATGCACACATTTCAACATGTATTTAGTTCAGGTTGACATTCTGAAGCCTAAATGAGCATTAATTTGACTACACAACTTATTCCTATGAAGATACATTCAAAGTAAAAAAACGGGCTCAACTCGGACTGAAAGTGCATTTAAAGCAATAAAAACTGAAAATGAGTGTCACGCCTAAACCAAAGGACTTATGCACACATTTCAACATGTATTTAGTTCAGGTTGACCTCCTGAAGCCTAAATGAGCATTAATTTGACTACAAAACTCATTCCTATGAAGGTACATTCAAAGTCACAAAACGTGCTCAACTAGGCCTGAAAGTGCATTTAAAGCAATAAAAACTCAAAATGAGTGTCACGCCTAAACCAAAGGACTTATGCACACATTTCAACATGTATTTAGTTCAGGTTGACCTCCTGAAGCCTAAATCACCATTAATTTGACTACACAACTTATTCCTATGAAGATACATTCAAAGTAAAAAAACGGGCTCAACTCGGACTGAAAGTGCATTTAAAGCAATAAAAACTCAAAATGAGTGTCACGCCTAAACCAAAGGACTTATGCACACATTTCAACATGTATTTAGTTCAGGTTGACGTCCTGAAGCCTAAATGAGCATTAATTTGACTACACAACTTATTCCTATGAAGATACATTCAAAGTAAAAAAACGTGCTCTACTCGGCCTGAAAATGCATTTAAAGCAATAAAAACTCAAAATGAGTGTCACGCCTAAACCAAAGGCCTTATGCACACATTTCAACATGTATTTAGTTCAGGTTGACCTCCTGAAGCCTAAATGAGCATTAATTTGACTACACAACTCATTCCTATGAAGGAACATTCAAAGTAAAAAAACGGGCTCAACTCGGACTGAAAGTGCATTTAAAGCAATAAAAACTGAAAATGAGTGTCACGCCTAAACCAAAGGACTTATGCACACATTTCAACATGTATTTAGTTCAGGTTGACATTCTGAAGCTTAAATGAGCATTAATTTGACTACACACCTTATTCCTATGAAGATACATTCAAAGTAAAAAAACGGGCTCAACTCGGACTGAAAGTGCATTTAAAGCAATAAAAACTGAAAATGAGTGTCACGCCTAAACCAAAGGACTTATGCACACATTTCAACATGTATTTAGTTCAGGTTGACCTCCTGAAGCCTAAATGAGCATTAATTTGACTACACAACTCATTCCTATGAAGGTACATTCAAAGTCACAAAACGTGCTCAACTAGGCCTGAAAGTGCATTTAAAGCAATAAAAACTCAAAATGAGTGTCACGCCTAAACCAAAGGACTTATGCACACATTTCAACATGTATTTAGTTCAGGTTGACCTCCTGAAGCCTAAATGAGCATTAATTTGACTACACAACTCATTCCTATGAAGGAACATTCAAAGTAAAAAAACGGGCTCAACTCGGACTGAAAGTGCATTTAAAGCAATAAAAACTGAAAATGAGTGTCACGCCTAAACCAAAGGACTTATGCACACATTTCAACATGTATTTAGTTCAGGTTGACCTCCTGAAGCCTAAATGAGCATTAATTTGACTACACAACTCATTCCTATGAAGGTACATTCAAAGTCACAAAACGTGCTCAACTAGGCCTGAAAGTGCATTTAAAGCAATAAAAACTCAAAATGAGTGTCACGCCTAAACCAAAGGACTTATGCACACATTTCAACATGTATTTAGTTCAGGTTGACATTCTGAAGCCTAAATGAGCATTAATTTGACTACACAACTTATTCCTATGAAGATACATTCAAAGTAAAAAAACGGGCACAACTCGGACTGAAAGTGCATTTAAAGCAATAAATTCTGAAAATGAGTGTCACGCCTAAACCAAAGGACTTATGCACACATTTCAACATGTATTTAGTTCAGGTTGACCTCCTGAAGCCTAAATGAGCATTAATTTGACTACACAACTCATTCCTATGAAGGAACATTCGAAGTAAAAAAACGGGCTCAACTCGGACTGAAAGTGCATTTAAAGCAATAAAAACTGAAAATGAGTGTCACGCCTAAACCAAAGGACTTATGCACACATTTCAACATGTATTTAGTTCAGGTTGACGTCCTGAAGCCTAAATGGGCATTAATTTGACTACACAACTTATTCCTATGAAGATACATTCAAAGTAAAAAAACGTGCTCTACTCGGCCTGAAAATGCATTTAAAGCAATAAAAACTCAAAATGAGTGTCACGCCTAAACCAAAGGACTTATGCACACATTTCAACATGTATTTAGTTCAGGTTGACCTCCTGAAGCCTAAATGAGCATTAATTTGACTACAAAACTCATTCCTATGAAGGTACATTCAAAGTCACAAAACGTGCTCAACTAGGCCTGAAAGTACATTTAAAGCAATAAAAACTGAAAATGAGTGTCACGCCTAAACCAAAGGACTTATGCACACATTTCAACATGTATTTAGTTCAGGTTGACCTCCTGAAGCCTAAGTGAGCATTAATTTGACTACACAACTCATTCCTATGAAGGTACATTCAAAGTCACATAACGTGCTCAACTAGGCCTGAAAGTGCATTTAAAGCAATAAAAACTCAAAATGAGTGTCACGCCTAAACCAAAGGACTTATGCACACATTTCAACATGTATTTAGTTCAGGTTGACATTCTGAAGCCTAAATGAGCATTAATTTGACTACACAACTTATTCCTATGAAGATACATTCAAAGTAAAAAAACGGGCTCAACTCGGACTGAAAGTGCATTTAAAGCAATAAAAACTGAAAATGAGTGTCACGCCTAAACCAAAGGACTTATGCACACATTTCAACATGTATTTAGTTCAGGTTGACCTCCTGAAGCCTAAATGAGCATTAATTTGACTACAAAACTCATTCCTATGAAGGTACATTCAAAGTCACAAAACGTGCTCAACTAGGCCTGAAAGTGCATTTAAAGCAATAAAAACTCAAAATGAGTGTCACGCCTAAACCAAAGGACTTATGCACACATTTCAACATGTATTTAGTTCAGGTTGACCTCCTGAAGCCTAAATCACCATTAATTTGACTACACAACTTATTCCTATGAAGATACATTCAAAGTAAAAAAACGGGCTCAACTCGGACTGAAAGTGCATTTAAAGCAATAAAAACTCAAAATGAGTGTCACGCCTAAACCAAAGGACTTATGCACACATTTCAACATGTATTTAGTTCAGGTTGACGTCCTGAAGCCTAAATGAGCATTAATTTGACTACACAACTTATTCCTATGAAGATACATTCAAAGTAAAAAAACGTGCTCTACTCGGCCTGAAAATGCATTTAAAGCAATAAAAACTCAAAATGAGTGTCACGCCTAAACCAAAGGCCTTATGCACACATTTCAACATGTATTTAGTTCAGGTTGACCTCCTGAAGCCTAAATGAGCATTAATTTGACTACACAACTCATTCCTATGAAGGAACATTCAAAGTAAAAAAACGGGCTCAACTCGGACTGAAAGTGCATTTAAAGCAATAAAAACTGAAAATGAGTGTCACGCCTAAACCAAAGGACTTATGCACACATTTCAACATGTATTTAGTTCAGGTTGACATTCTGAAGCTTAAATGAGCATTAATTTGACTACACACCTTATTCCTATGAAGATACATTCAAAGTAAAAAAACGGGCTCAACTCGGACTGAAAGTGCATTTAAAGCAATAAAAACTGAAAATGAGTGTCACGCCTAAACCAAAGGACTTATGCACACATTTCAACATGTATTTAGTTCAGGTTGACCTCCTGAAGCCTAAATGAGCATTAATTTGACTACACAACTCATTCCTATGAAGGTACATTCAAAGTCACAAAACGTGCTCAACTAGGCCTGAAAGTGCATTTAAAGCAATAAAAACTCAAAATGAGTGTCACGCCTAAACCAAAGGACTTATGCACACATTTCAACATGTATTTAGTTCAGGTTGACCTCCTGAAGCCTAAATCACCATTAATTTGACTACACAACTTATTCCTATGAAGATACATTCAAAGTAAAAAAACGGGCTCAACTCGGACTGAAAGTGCATTTAAAGCAATAAAAACTGAAAATGAGTGTCACGCCTAAACCAAAGGACTTATGCACACATTTCAACATGTATTTAGTTCAGGTTGACCTCCTGAAGCCTAAATGAGCATTAATTTGACTACACAACTCATTCCTATGAAGGAACATTCAAAGTAAAAAAACGGGCTCAACTCGGACTGAAAGTGCATTTAAAGCAATAAAAACTCAAAATGAGTGTCACGCCTAAACCAAAGGACTAATGCACACATTTCAACATGTATTTAGTTCAGGTTGACATTCTGAAGCCTAAATGAGCATTAATTTGATCACACAACTCATTCCTATGAAGGTACATTCAAACTCAGAAACGTGCTCTACTCGGCCTGAAAATGCATTTAAAGCAATAAAAACTCAAAATGAGTTTCACGCCTAAATCAAAGGACTTATGCACACATTTCAACATGTATTTAGTTTAAGTTGACCTCCTGAAGCCTAAATGAGCATTAATTTGATCACACAACTCATTCCCATGAAGATACATTCAAAGTCAGTAAGTGCCCTGCTCTGTCTGAAAATGCATTTGAATCAATAAAAACTAAAATTGAGTGTCATGCCTAAACCAAAGGACGTCTGCACACATTTCAACGTCTAAAGTGTTGTTTCCGATGCGTGCTAGTGTATGTGTGCGTGCGTGTGTGAGAGTGTGTAAGTGTGTGCGTGTGTTTGTGTGTGTTTGTGTGGGTGCGTGCGTGTGTGTGTGCGTGTGTGTGTTGTGCGCACCCCCCCCCCCCAAAAAGTACTGTATTCGGATAAAAATGACGAATTACTCAGAGGTTTTAACTTTGGTTTGCACTTGATTTGTTCTGACACCGACGACGTCCACCAATGACAGCCCGAGTGGATCTAGCCCACGTGGTGTGAGAGCAGGGGGAGGTGAAAAGATGCAAAGCCTAGGTGATTGGCTGTGCATCTTTCAGTCTTCCACGTGGTTTAGTCTTTGATCTTCAATCAGTGTCCAAATGTTGTTTACATGCGTAGCGTATGCGGATGTGTTTGCCTCTCATGAGTTTGTGTGTGTGTTTGCGCGCGCGTGATCGTGTGCCCATACATGTGTGAGTGTTTCTTTGATCTAAATCATCGTTGGTGTGTTGTTTACGATACGTGCTCGTCTGTGCGTACGTTTATGTGAGTGTGTGTGCGTGCGTTTGTGTGTGTGCTTGCTGCGTGCTGGCGCGCTCGGAAGCGTGTGTGTAACAGAGAAAGAGAGGGAGCGGGATCGCTGGCCTGTATGTACTCTATGTGAAACACACAGGACATTTGTAATTTCGTCCCTTTCACATTTTTTGGCTTTTTTAAAAATAAAACTTATTTTCATCAATGGTTCATAATGAGTGTCACGCCTAGACCAAATGACTTATGCACACATTTCAACATTTATTTAGTTCAGGTTGACCTCCTGAAGCCTAAATGAGCGTTAATTTGACCACACAACTCATTCCTATGAAGATACATTCAAACTCAGAAACGTGCTCAACTAGGCCTGAAAATGCATTTAAAGCAATAAAAACTCAAATTGAGCGTCACGCCTAAACCAAAGGACTTATGCACACATTTCAACATGTATTTAGTTCAGGCTGACCCCCTGAAGCCTAAATGAGCATTAATTTGACTACACAACTCATTCCTATGAAGATACATTCAAAGTCAAAAAACGTGCTCAACTAGGCATGAAAGTGCATTTAAAGCAATAAATACTCAAAATGATTGTCACGGCTAAACCAAAGGCCTTATGCACACATTTCAACATGTATTTAGTTCAGGTTGACCTCCTGAAGCCTAAATGAGCATTAATTTGACTACACAACTCATTCCTATGAAGGTACATTCAAAGTCAAAAAACGGGCTCAACTCGGCCTGAAAGTGCATTTAAAGAAATAAAAACTCAAATTGAGTGTCAAACCTAAACCAAAGGACTTATGCACACATTTCAACATGTATTTATTCAGGTTGACCTCCTGAAGCCTAAATCACCATTAATTTAATCACACAACTCATTCCTATGAAGATACATTCAAACTCAGAAACGTGCTCTACTCGGCCTGAAAATGCATTTAAAGCAATAAAAACTCAAAATGAGTGTCACGCCTAAACCAAACGACTTATGCACACATTTCAACATGTATTCAGTTCAGGTTGACATTCTGAAGTCTAAATGAGCATTAATTTGACTACACAACTTATTCCTATGAAGATACATTCAAAGTCAAAAACGTGCTCTACTCGGCCTGAAAATGCATTTAAAGCAATAAAAACTCAAATTGAGTGTCACACCTAAACCAAAGGACTTATGCACACATTTCAACATGTATTTATTCAGGTTGACCTCCTGAAGCCTAAATCACCATTAATTTAATCACACAACTCATTCCTATGAAGATACATTCAAACTCAGAAACGTGCTCTACTCGGCCTGAAAATGCATTTAAAGCAATAAAAACTCAAATTGAGTGTCACACCTAAACCAAAGGACTTATGCACACAATTCAACATGTATTTAGTTCAGGTTGACCTCCTGAAGCCTAAATCACCATTAATTTGACTACACAACTTATTCCTATGAAGATACATTCAAAGTAAAAAAACGGGCTCAACTCGGACTGAAAGTGCATTTAAAGCAATAAAAAATGAAAATGAGTGTCACGCCTAAACCAAAGGACTTATGCACACATTTCAACATGTATTTAGTTCAGGTTCACCTCCTGAAGCCTAAATGAGCATTAATTTGACTACACAACTCATTCCTATGAAGGAACATTCAAAGTAAAAAAACGGGCTCAACTCGGACTGAAAGTGCATTTAAAGCAATAAAAACTCAAAATGAGTGTCACGCCTAAACCAAAGGACTTATGCACACATTTCAACATGTATTTAGTTCAGGTTGACCTCCTGAAGCCTAAATGAGCATTAATTTGACTACACAACTCATTCCTATGAAGGTACATTCAAAGTCACATAACGTGCTCAACTAGGCCTGAAAGTGCATTTAAAGCAATAAAAACTCCAAATGAGTGTCACGCCTAAACCAAAGGACTTATGCACACATTTCAACATGTATTTAGTTCAGGTTGACATTCTGAAGCCTAAATGAGCATTAATTTGACTACACAACTTATTCCTATGAAGATACATTCAAAGTAAAAAAACGGGCACAACTCGGACTGAAAGTGCATTTAAAGCAATAAAAACTGAAAATGAGTGTCACGCCTAAACCAAAGGACTTATGCACACATTTCAACATGTATTTAGTTCAGGTTGACCTCCTGAAGCCTAAATGAGCATTAATTTGACTACACAACTCATTCCTATGAAGGTACATTCAAAGTCACAAAACGTGCTCAACTAGGCCTGAAAGTGCATTTAAAGCAATAAAAACTCAAAATGAGTGTCACGCCTAAACCAAAGGACTTATGCACACATTTCAACATGTATTTAGTTCAGGTTGACCTCCTGAAGCCTAAATCACCATTAATTTGACTACACAACTTATTCCTATGAAGATACATTCAAAGTAAAAAAACGGGCTCAACTCGGACTGAAAGTGCATTTAAAGCAATAAAAACTCAAAATGAGTTTCACGCCTAAATCAAAGGACTTATGCACACATTTCAACATGTATTTAGTTTAAGTTGACCTCCTGAAGCCTAAATGAGCATTAATTTGATCACACAACTCATTCCCATGAAGATACATTCAAAGTCAGTAAGTGCCCTGCTCTGTCTGAAAATGCATTTGAATCAATAAAAACTAAAATTGAGTGTCATGCCTAAACCAAAGGACGTCTGCACACATTTCAACGTCTAAAGTGTTGTTTCCGATGCGTGCTAGTGTATGTGTGCGTGCGTGTGAGAGTGTGTAAGTGTGTGCGTGTGTTTTGTGTGTGTTTGTGTGGGTGCGTGCGTGTGTGTGTGTGCGTGTGTGTGTTGTGCGCACCCCCCCCCAAAAAAGTACTGTATTCGGATAAAAATGACGAATTACTCAGAGGTTTTAACTTTTGTTTGCACTTGATTTGTTCTGACACCGACGACGTCCACCAATGACAGCCCGAGTGGATCTAGCCCACGTGGTGTGAGAGCAGGGGAGGTGAAAAGATGCAAAGCCTAGGTGATTGGCTGTGCATCTTTCAGTCTTCCACGTGGGTTAGTCTTTGATCTTCAATCAGTGTCCAAATGTTGTTTACATGCGTAGCGTATGCGGATGTGTTTGCCTCTCATGAGTTTGTGTGTGTGTTTGCGCGCGCGTGATCGTGTGCCCATACATGTGTGAGTGTTTCTTTGATCTAAATCATCGTTGGTGTGTTGTTTACGATACGTGCTCGTCTGTGCGTACGTTTATGTGAGTGTGTGTGCGTGCGTTTGTGTGTGTGCTTGCTGCGTGCTGGCGCGCTCGGAAGCGTGTGTGTAACAGAGAAAGAGATGGAGCGGGATCGCTGGCCTGTATGTACTCTATGTGAAACACACAGGACATTTGTAATTTCGTCCCTTTCACATTTTTTGGCTTTTTTAAAAATAAAACTTATTTTCATCAATGGTTCATAATGAGTGTCACGCCTAGACCAAATGACTTATGCACACATTTCAACATTTATTTAGTTCAGGTTGACCTCCTGAAGCCTAAATGAGCGTTAATTTGACCACACAACTCATTCCTATGAAGATACATTCAAACTCAGAAACGTGCTCAACTAGGCCTGAAAATGCATTTAAAGCAATAAAAACTCAAATTGAGCGTCACGCCTAAACCAAAGGACTTATGCACACATTTCAACATGTATTTAGTTCAGGCTGACCCCCTGAAGCCTAAATGAGCATTAATTTGACTACACAACTCATTCCTATGAAGATACATTCAAAGTCAAAAAACGTGCTCAACTAGGCATGAAAGTGCATTTAAAGCAATAAATACTCAAAATGATTGTCACGGCTAAACCAAAGGCCTTATGCACACATTTCAACATGTATTTAGTTCAGGTTGACCTCCTGAAGCCTAAATGAGCATTAATTTGACTACACAACTCATTCCTATGAAGGTACATTCAAAGTCAAAAAACGGGCTCAACTCGGCCTGAAAGTGCATTTAAAGAAATAAAAACTCAAATTGAGTGTCAAACCTAAACCAAAGGACTTATGCACACATTTCAACATGTATTTATTCAGGTTGACCTCCTGAAGCCTAAATCACCATTAATTTAATCACACAACTCATTCCTATGAAGATACATTCAAACTCAGAAACGTGCTCTACTCGGCCTGAAAATGCATTTAAAGCAATAAAAACTCAAAATGAGTGTCACGTCTAAACCAAAGGACTTATGCACACATTTCAACATGTATTCAGTTCAGGTTGACATTCTGAAGCCTAAATGAGCATTAATTTGACTACACAACTTATTCCTATGAAGATACATTCAAAGTCAAAAACGTGCTCTACTCGGCCTGAAAATGCATTTAAAGCAATAAAAACTCAAATTGGGTGTCACACCTAAACCAAAGGACTTATGTACACATTTCAACATGTATTTAGTTCAGGTTGACCTCCTGAAGCCTAAATGAGCATTTATTTGACTACACAACTCATTCCTATGAAGGTACATTCAAAGTCACAAAACGTGCTCAAAATGAGTGTCACGCCTAAACCAAAGGACTTATGCACACATTTCAACATGTATTTAGTTCAGGTTGACATTCTGAAGCCTAAATGAGCATTAATTTGACTACACAACTTATTCCTATGAAGATTCATTCAAAGTCAAAAAACGTGCTCTACTCGGCCTGAAAATGCATTTAAAGCAATAAAAACTCAAATTGAGTGTCACACCTAAACCAAAGGACTTATGCACACAATTCAACATGTATTTAGTTCAGGTTGACCTCCTGAAGCCTAAATGAGCATTTATTTGACTACACAACTCATTCCTATGAAGGTATATTCAAAGTCACAAAACGTGCTCAACTAGGCCTGAAAGTGCATTTAAAGCAATAAAAACTCAAAATGAGTGTCACGCCTAAACCAAAGGACTTATGCACACATTTCAACATGTATTTAGTTCAGGTTGACCTCCTGAAGCCTAAATCCCCATTAATTTGATCACACAACTCATTCCTCCTATGAAGATACATTCAAACTCAGAAACGTGCTCAACTAGGCCTGAAAGTGCATTTAAAGCAATAAAAACTCAAAATGAGTGTCACGCCTAAACCAAAGGACTTATGCACACATTTCAACATGTATTTAGTTCAGGTTGACCTCCTGAAGCCTAAATCACCATTAATTTGACTACACAACTTATTCCTATGAAGATACATTCAAAGTAAAAAAACGGGCTCAACTCGGACTGAAAGTGCATTTAAAGCAATAAAAACTGAAAATGAGTGTCACGCCTAAACCAAAGGACTTATGCACACATTTCAACATGTATTTAGTTCAGGTTGACGTCCTGAAGCCTAAATGAGCATTAATTTGACTACACAACTTATTCCTATGAAGATACATTCAAAGTAAAAAAACGTGCTCTACTCGGCCTGAAAATGCATTTAAAGCAATAAAAACTCAAAATGAGTGTCACGCCTAAACCAAAGGCCTTATGCACACATTTCAACATGTATTTAGTTCAGGTTGACCTCCTGAAGCCTAAATGAGCATTAATTTGACTACACAACTCATTCCTATGAAGGAACATTCAAAGTAAAAAAACGGGCTCAACTCGGACTGAAAGTGCATTTAAAGCAATAAAAACTGAAAATGAGTGTCACGCCTAAACCAAAGGACTTATGCACACATTTCAACATGTATTTAGTTCAGGTTGACCTCCTGAAGCCTAAATGAGCATTAATTTGACTACACAACTCATTCCTATGAAGGTACATTCAAAGTCACAAAACGTGCTCAACTAGGCCTGAAAGTGCATTTAAAGCAATAAAAACTCAAAATGAGTGTCACGCCTAAACCAAAGGACTTATGCACACATTTCAACATGTATTTAGTTCAGGTTGACATTCTGAAGCCTAAATGAGCATTAATTTGACTACACAACTTATTCCTATGAAGATACATTCAAAGTAAAAAAACGGGCACAACTCGGACTGAAAGTGCATTTAAAGCAATAAATTCTGAAAATGAGTGTCACGCCTAAACCAAAGGACTTATGCACACATTTCAACATGTATTTAGTTCAGGTTGACCTCCTGAAGCCTAAATGAGCATTAATTTGACTACACAACTCATTCCTATGAAGGAACATTCGAAGTAAAAAAACGGGCTCAACTCGGACTGAAAGTGCATTTAAAGCAATAAAAACTGAAAATGAGTGTCACGCCTAAACCAAAGGACTTATGCACACATTTCAACATGTATTTAGTTCAGGTTGACATTCTGAAGCCTAAATGAGCATTAATTTGACTACACAACTTATTCCTATGAAGATACATTCAAAGTAAAAAAACGGGCTCAACTCGGACTGAAAGTGCATTTAAAGCAATAAAAACTGAAAATGAGTGTCACGCCTAAACCAAAGGACTTATGCACACATTTCAACATGTATTTAGTTCAGGTTGACCTCCTGAAGCCTAAATGAGCATTAATTTGACAACACAACTCATTCCTATGAAGGAACATTCAAAGTAAAAAAACGGGCTCAACTCGGACTGAAAGTGCATTTAAAGCAATAAAAACTGAAAATGAGTGTCACGCCTAAACCAAAGGACTTATGCACACATTTCAACATGTATTTCAGTTCAGGTTGACCTCCTGAAGCCTAAATGAGCATTAATTTGACTACACAACTCATTCCTATGAAGGAACATTCAAAGTAAAAAAACGGGCTCAACTCGGACTGAAAGTGCATTTAAAGCAATAAAAACTGAAAATGAGTGTCACGCCTAAACCAAAGGACTTATGCACACATTTCAACATGTATTTAGTTCAGGTTGACCTCCTGAAGCCTAAATGAGCATTAATTTGACTACACAACTCATTCCTATGAAGGTACATTCAAAGTCACAAAACGTGCTCAACTAGGCCTGAAAGTGCATTTAAAGCAATAAAAACTCAAAATGAGTGTCACGCCTAAACCAAAGGACTTATGCACACATTTCAACATGTATTTAGTTCAGGTTGACCTCCTGAAGCCTAAATCACCATTAATTTGACTACACAACTTATTCCTATGAAGATACATTCAAAGTAAAAAAACGGGCTCAACTCGGACTGAAAGTGCATTTAAAGCAATAAAAACTGAAAATGAGTGTCACGCCTAAACCAAAGGACTTATGCACACATTTCAACATGTATTTAGTTCAGGTTGACGTCCTGAAGCCTAAATGAGCATTAATTTGACTACACAACTTATTCCTATGAAGATACATTCAAAGTAAAAAAACGTGCTCTACTCGGCCTGAAAATGCATTTAAAGCAATAAAAACTCAAAATGAGTGTCACGCCTAAACCAAAGGCCTTATGCACACATTTCAACATGTATTTAGTTCAGGTTGACCTCCTGAAGCCTAAATGAGCATTAATTTGACTACACAACTCATTCCTATGAAGGAACATTCAAAGTAAAAAAACGGGCTCAACTCGGACTGAAAGTGCATTTAAAGCAATAAAAACTGAAAATGAGTGTCACGCCTAAACCAAAGGACTTATGCACACATTTCAACATGTATTTAGTTCAGGTTGACCTCCTGAAGCCTAAATGAGCATTAATTTGACTACACAACTCATTCCTATGAAGGTACATTCAAAGTCACAAAACGTGCTCAACTAGGCCTGAAAGTGCATTTAAAGCAATAAAAACTCAAAATGAGTGTCACGCCTAAACCAAAGGACTTATGCACACATTTCAACATGTATTTAGTTCAGGTTGACATTCTGAAGCCTAAATGAGCATTAATTTGACTACACAACTTATTCCTATGAAGATACATTCAAAGTAAAAAAACGGGCACAACTCGGACTGAAAGTGCATTTAAAGCAATAAATTCTGAAAATGAGTGTCACGCCTAAACCAAAGGACTTATGCACACATTTCAACATGTATTTAGTTCAGGTTGACCTCCTGAAGCCTAAATGAGCATTAATTTGACTACACAACTCATTCCTATGAAGGAACATTCGAAGTAAAAAAACGGGCTCAACTCGGACTGAAAGTGCATTTAAAGCAATAAAAACTGAAAATGAGTGTCACGCCTAAACCAAAGGACTTATGCACACATTTCAACATGTATTTAGTTCAGGTTGACGTCCTGAAGCCTAAATGGGCATTAATTTGACTACACAACTTATTCCTATGAAGATACATTCAAAGTAAAAAAACGTGCTCTACTCGGCCTGAAAATGCATTTAAAGCAATAAAAACTCAAAATGAGTGTCACGCCTAAACCAAAGGACTTATGCACACATTTCAACATGTATTTAGTTCAGGTTGACCTCCTGAAGCCTAAATGAGCATTAATTTGACTACAAAACTCATTCCTATGAAGGTACATTCAAAGTCACAAAACGTGCTCAACTAGGCCTGAAAGTACATTTAAAGCAATAAAAACTGAAAATGAGTGTCACGCCTAAACCAAAGGACTTATGCACACATTTCAACATGTATTTAGTTCAGGTTGACCTCCTGAAGCCTAAGTGAGCATTAATTTGACTACACAACTCATTCCTATGAAGGTACATTCAAAGTCACATAACGTGCTCAACTAGGCCTGAAAGTGCATTTAAAGCAATAAAAACTCAAAATGAGTGTCACGCCTAAACCAAAGGACTTATGCACACATTTCAACATGTATTTAGTTCAGGTTGACATTCTAAAGCCTAAATGAGCATTAATTTGACTACACAACTTATTCCTATGAAGATACATTCAAAGTAAAAAAACGGGCTCAACTCGGACTGAAAGTGCATTTAAAGCAATAAAAACTGAAAATGAGTGTCACGCCTAAACCAAAGGACTTATGCACACATTTCAACATGTATTTAGTTCAGGTTGACCTCCTGAAGCCTAAATGAGCATTAATTTGACTACAAAACTCATTCCTATGAAGGTACATTCAAAGTCACAAAACGTGCTCAACTAGGCCTGAAAGTGCATTTAAAGCAATAAAAACTCAAAATGAGTGTCACGCCTAAACCAAAGGACTTATGCACACATTTCAACATGTATTTAGTTCAGGTTGACCTCCTGAAGCCTAAATCACCATTAATTTGACTACACAACTTATTCCTATGAAGATACATTCAAAGTAAAAAAACGGGCTCAACTCGGACTGAAAGTGCATTTAAAGCAATAAAAACTCAAAATGAGTGTCACGCCTAAACCAAAGGACTTATGCACACATTTCAACGTGTATTTAGTTCAGGTTGACGTCCTGAAGCCTAAATGAGCATTAATTTGACTACACAACTTATTCCTATGAAGATACATTCAAAGTAAAAAACCGTGCTCTACTCGGCCTGAAAATGCATTTAAAGCAATAAAAACTCAAAATGAGTGTCACGCCTAAACCAAAGGCCTTATGCACACATTTCAACATGTATTTAGTTCAGGTTGACCTCCTGAAGCCTAAATGAGCATTAATTTGACTACACAACTCATTCCTATGAAGGAACATTCAAAGTAAAAAAACGGGCTCAACTCGGACTGAAAGTGCATTTAAAGCAATAAAAACTGAAAATGAGTGTCACGCCTAAACCAAAGGACTTATGCACACATTTCAACATGTATTTAGTTCAGGTTGACATTCTGAAGCTTAAATGAGCATTAATTTGACTACACACCTTATTCCTATGAAGATACATTCAAAGTAAAAAAACGGGCTCAACTCGGACTGAAAGTGCATTTAAAGCAATAAAAACTGAAAATGAGTGTCACGCCTAAACCAAAGGACTTATGCACACATTTCAACATGTATTTAGTTCAGGTTGACCTCCTGAAGCCTAAATGAGCATTAATTTGACTACACAACTCATTCCTATGAAGGTACATTCAAAGTCACAAAACGTGCTCAACTAGGCCTGAAAGTGCATTTAAAGCAATAAAAACTCAAAATGAGTGTCACGCCTAAACCAAAGGACTTATGCACACATTTCAACATGTATTTAGTTCAGGTTGACCTCCTGAAGCCTAAATCACCATTAATTTGACTACACAACTTATTCCTATGAAGATACATTCAAAGTAAAAAAACGGGCTCAACTCGGACTGAAAGTGCATTTAAAGCAATAAAAACTCAAAATGAGTGTCACGCCTAAACCAAAGGACTTATGCACACATTTCAACATGTATTTAGTTCAGGTTGACCTCCTGAAGCCTAAATGAGCATTAATTTGACTACACAACTCATTCCTATGAAGGAACATTCAAAGTAAAAAAACGGGCTGAACTCGGACTGAAAGTGCATTTAAAGCAATAAAAACTCAAAATGAGTGTCACGCCTAAACCAAAGGACTAATGCACACATTTCAACATGTATTTAGTTCAGGTTGACATTCTGAAGCCTAAATGAGCATTAATTTGATCACACAACTCATTCCTATGAAGGTACATTCAAACTCAGAAACGTGCTCTACTCGGCCTGAAAATGCATTTAAAGCAATAAAAACTCAAAATGAGTTTCACGCCTAAATCAAAGGACTTATGCACACATTTCAACATGTATTTAGTTTAAGTTGACCTCCTGAAGCCTAAATGAGCATTAATTTGATCACACAACTCATTCCCATGAAGATACATTCAAAGTCAGTAAGTGCCCTGCTCTGTCTGAAAATGCATTTGAATCAATAAAAACTAAAATTGAGTGTCATGCCTAAACCAAAGGACGTCTGCACACATTTCAACGTCTAAAGTGTTGTTTCCGATGCGTGCTAGTGTATGTGTGCGTGCGTGTGTGAGAGTGTGTAAGTGTGTGCGTGTGTTTGTGTGTGTTTGTGTGGGTGCGTGCGTGTGTGTGTGCGTGTGTGTGTTGTGCGCACCCCCCCCCCCCCCAAAAAAGTACTGTATTCGGATAAAAATGACGAATTACTCAGAGGTTTTAACTTTGGTTTGCACTTGATTTGTTCTGACACCGACGACGTCCACCAATGACAGCCCGAGTGGATCTAGCCCACGTGGTGTGAGAGCAGGGGGAGGTGAAAAGATGCAAAGCCTAGGTGATTGGCTGTGCATCTTTCAGTCTTCCACGTGGTTTAGTCTTTGATCTTCAATCAGTGTCCAAATGTTGTTTACATGCGTAGCGTATGCGGATGTGTTTGCCTCTCATGAGTTTGTGTGTGTGTTTGCGCGCGCGTGATCGTGTGCCCATACATGTGTGAGTGTTTCTTTGATCTAAATCATCGTTGGTGTGTTGTTTACGATACGTGCTCGTCTGTGCGTACGTTTATGTGAGTGTGTGTGCGTGCGTTTGTGTGTGTGCTTGCTGCGTGCTGGCGCGCTCGGAAGCGTGTGTGTAACAGAGAAAGAGAGGGAGCGGGATCGCTGGCCTGTATGTACTCTATGTGAAACACACAGGACATTTGTAATTTCGTCCCTTTCACATTTTTTGGCTTTTTTAAAAATAAAACTTATTTTCATCAATGGTTCATAATGAGTGTCACGCCTAGACCAAATGACTTATGCACACATTTCAACATTTATTTAGTTCAGGTTGACCTCCTGAAGCCTAAATGAGCGTTAATTTGACCACACAACTCATTCCTATGAAGATACATTCAAACTCAGAAACGTGCTCAACTAGGCCTGAAAATGCATTTAAAGCAATAAAAACTCAAATTGAGCGTCACGCCTAAACCAAAGGACTTATGCACACATTTCAACATGTATTTAGTTCAGGCTGACCCCCTGAAGCCTAAATGAGCATTAATTTGACTACACAACTCATTCCTATGAAGATACATTCAAAGTCAAAAAACGTGCTCAACTAGGCATGAAAGTGCATTTAAAGCAATAAATACTCAAAATGATTGTCACGGCTAAACCAAAGGCCTTATGCACACATTTCAACATGTATTTAGTTCAGGTTGACCTCCTGAAGCCTAAATGAGCATTAATTTGACTACACAACTCATTCCTATGAAGGTACATTCAAAGTCAAAAAACGGGCTCAACTCGGCCTGAAAGTGCATTTAAAGAAATAAAAACTCAAATTGAGTGTCAAACCTAAACCAAAGGACTTATGCACACATTTCAACATGTATTTATTCAGGTTGACCTCCTGAAGCCTAAATCACCATTAATTTAATCACACAACTCATTCCTATGAAGATACATTCAAACTCAGAAACGTGCTCTACTCGGCCTGAAAATGCATTTAAAGCAATAAAAACTCAAAATGAGTGTCACGCCTAAACCAAACGACTTATGCACACATTTCAACATGTATTCAGTTCAGGTTGACATTCTGAAGCCTAAATGAGCATTAATTTGACTACACAACTTATTCCTATGAAGATACATTCAAAGTCAAAAACGTGCTCTACTCGGCCTGAAAATGCATTTAAAGCAATAAAAACTCAAATTGAGTGTCACACCTAAACCAAAGGACTTATGCACACATTTCAACATGTATTTATTCAGGTTGACCTCCTGAAGCCTAAATCACCATTAATTTAATCACACAACTCATTCCTATGAAGATACATTCAAACTCAGAAACGTGCTCTACTCGGCCTGAAAATGCATTTAAAGCAATAAAAACTCAAATTGAGTGTCACACCTAAACCAAAGGACTTATGCACACAATTCAACATGTATTTAGTTCAGGTTGACCTCCTGAAGCCTAAATGAGCATTTATTTGACTACAAAACTCATTCCTATGAAGGTACGTTCAAAGTCACAAAACGTGCTCAAAATGAGTGTCACGCCTAAACCAAAGGACTTATGCACACATTTCAACATGTATTTAGTTCAGGTTGACATTCTGAAGCCTAAATGAGCATTAATTTGACTACACAACTTATTCCTATGAAGATTCATTCAAAGTCAAAAAACGTGCTCTACTCACCCTGAAAATGCATTTAAAGCAATAAAAACTCAAATTGAGTGTCACACCTAAACCAAAGGACTTATGCACACAATTCAACATGTATTTAGTTCAGGTTGACATTCTGAGGCCTAAATGAGCATTAATTTGACAACACAACTTATTCCTATGAAGATACATTCAAAGTAAAAAAACGGGCTCAAATCGGACTGAAAGTGCATTTAAAGCAATAAAAACTGAAAATGAGTGTCACGCCTAAACCAAAGGACTTATGCACACATTTCAACATGTATTTAGTTCAGGTTGACCTCCTGAAGCCTAAATGAGCATTAATTTGACTACACAACTCATTCCTATGAAGGAACATTCAAAGTAAAAAAACGGGCTCAACTCGGACTGAAAGTGCATTTAAAGCAATAAAAACTGAAAATGAGTGTCACGCCTAAACCAAAGGACTTATGCACACATTTCAACATGTATTTAGTTCAGGTTGACGTCCTGAAGCCTAAATGAGCATTAATTTGACTACACAACTTATTCCTATGAAGATACATTCAAAGTAAAAAAAATGTGCTCTACTCGGCCTGAAAATGCATTTAAAGCAATAAAAACTCAAAATGAGTGTCACGCCTAAACCAAAGGCCTTATGCACACATTTCAACATGTATTTAGTTCAGGTTGACCTCCTGAAGCCTAAATGAGCATTAATTTGACTACACAACTCATTCCTATGAAGGAACATTCAAAGTAAAAAAACGGGCTCAACTCGGACTGAAAGTACATTTAAAGCAATAAAAACTGAAAATGAGTGTCACGCCTAAACCAAAGGACTTATGCACACATTTCAACATGTATTTAGTTCAGGTTGACCTCCTGAAGCCTAAATGAGCATTAATTTGACTACACAACTCATTCCTATGAAGGTACATTCAAAGTCACATAACGTGCTCAACTAGGCCTGAAAGTGCATTTAAAGCAATAAAAACTCAAAATGAGTGTCACGCCTAAACCAAAGGACTTATGCACACATTTCAACATGTATTTAGTTCAGGTTGACCTCCTGAAGCCTAAATGAGCATTAATTTGACTACACAACTCATTCCTATGAAGGAACATTCAAAGTAAAAAAACGGGCTCAACTCGGACTGAAAGTGCATTTAAAGCAATAAAAACTGAAAATGAGTGTCACGCCTAAACCAAAGGACTTATGCACACATGGTGATTTAGTCTTCAGGAGGTCAACCTGAACTAAATACAGGTTGACATTCTGAAGCTTAAATGAGCATTAATTTGACTACAGAACTTATTCCTATGAAGATACATTCAAAGTAAAAAAACGGGCTCAACTCGGACTGAAAGTGCATTTAAAGCAATAAAAACTGAAAATGAGTGTCACGCCTAAACCAAAGGACTTATGCACACATTTCAACATGTATTTAGTTCAGGTTGACCTCCTGAAGCCTAAATGAGCATTAATTTGACTACACAACTCATTCCTATGAAGGTACATTCAAAGTCACAAAACGTGCTCAACTAGGCCTGAAAGTGCATTTAAAGCAATAAAAACTCAAAATGAGTGTCACGCCTAAACCAAAGGACTTATGCACACATTTCAACATGTATTTAGTTCAGGTTGACCTCCTGAAGACTAAATCACCATTAATTTGACTACACAACTTATTCCTATGAAGATACATTCAAAGTAAAAAAACGGGCTCAACTCGGACTGAAAGTGCATTTAAAGCAATAAAAACTGAAAATGAGTGTCACGCCTAAACCAAAGGACTTATGCACACATTTCAACATGTATTTAGTTCAGGTTGACCTCCTGAAGCCTAAATGAGCATTAATTTGACTACACAACTCATTCCTATGAAGGAACATTCAAAGTAAAAAAACGGGCTCAACTCGGACTGAAAGTGCATTTAAAGCAATAAAAACTCAAAATGAGTGTCACGCCTAAACCAAAGGACTTATGCACACATTTCAACATGTATTTAGTTCAGGTTGACCTCCTGAAGCCTAAATGAGCATTAATTTGACTACACAACTCATTCCTATGAAGGTACATTCAAAGTCACAAAACGTGCTCAACTAGGCCTGAAAGTGCATTTAAAGCAATAAAAACTCAAAATGAGTGTCACGCCTAAACCAAAGGACTTATGCACACATTTCAACATGTATTTAGTTCAGGTTGACCTCCTGAAGCCTAAATCACCATTAATTTGACTACACAACTTATTCCTATGAAGATACATTCAAAGTAAAAAAACGGGCTCAACTCGGACTGAAAGTGCATTTAAAGCAATAAAAACTGAAAATGAGTGTCACGCCTAAACCAAAGGACTTATGCACACATTTCAACATGTATTTAGTTCAGGTTGACCTCCTGAAGCCTAAATGAGCATTAATTTGACTACACAACTCATTCCTATGAAGGAACATTCAAAGTAAAAAAATGTGCTCTACTCGGCCTGAAAATGCATTTAAAGCAATAAAAACTCAAAATGAGTGTCACGCCTAAACCAAAGGCCTTATGCACACATTTCAACATGTATTTAGTTCAGGTTGACCTCCTGAAGCCTAAATGAGCATTAATTTGACTACACAACTCATTCCTATGAAGGAACATTCAAAGTAAAAAAACGGGCTCAACTCGGACTGAAAGTACATTTAAAGCAATAAAAACTGAAAATGAGTGTCACGCCTAAACCAAAGGACTTATGCACACATTTCAACATGTATTTAGTTCAGGTTGACCTCCTGAAGCCTAAATGAGCATTAATTTGACTACACAACTCATTCCTATGAAGTTACATTCAAAGTCACATAACGTGCTCAACTAGGCCTGAAAGTGCATTTAAAGCAATAAAAACTCAAAATGAGTGTCACGCCTAAACCAAAGGACTTATGCACACATTTCAACATGTATTTAGTTCAGGTTGACCTCCTGAAGCCTAAATGAGCATTAATTTGACTACACAACTCATTCCTATGAAGGAACATTCAAAGTAAAAAAACGGGCTCAACTCGGACTGAAAGTGCATTTAAAGCAATAAAAACTCAAAATGAGTGTCACGCCTAAACCAAAGGACTTATGCACACATTTCAACATGTATTTAGTTCAGGTTGACCTCCTGAAGACTAAATCACCATTAATTTGACTACACAACTTATTCCTATGAAGATACATTCAAAGTAAAAAAACGGGCTCCACTCGGACTGAAAGTGCATTTAAAGCAATAAAAACTGAAAATGAGTGTCACGCCTAAACCAAAGGACTTATGCACACATTTCAACATGTATTTAGTTCAGGTTGACCTCCTGAAGCCTAAATGAGCATTAATTTGACTACACAACTCATTCCTATGAAGGAACATTCAAAGTAAAAAAACGGGCTCAACTCGGACTGAAAGTGCATTTAAAGCAATAAACACTCAAAATGAGTGTCACGCCTAAACCAAAGGACTTATGCACACATTTCAACATGTATTTAGTTCAGGTTGACCTCCTGAAGCCTAAATGAGCATTAATTTGACTACACAACTCATTCCTATGAAGGTACATTCAAAGTCACAAAACGTGCTCAACTAGGCCTGAAAGTGCATTTAAAGCAATAAAAACTCAAAATGAGTGTCACGCCTAAACCAAAGGACTTATGCACACATTTCAACATGTATTTAGTTCAGGTTGACCACCTGAAGCCTAAATCACCATTAATTTGACTACACAACTTATTCCTATGAAGATACATTCAAAGTAAAAAAACGGGCTCAACTCGGACTGAAAGTGCATTTAAAGCAATAAAAACTGAAAATGAGTGTCACGCCTAAACCAAAGGACTTATGCACACATTTCAACATGTATTTAGTTCAGGTTGACCTCCTGAAGCCTAAATGAGCATTAATTTGACTACACAACTCATTCCTATGAAGGAACATTCAAAGTAAAAAAACGGGCTCAACTCGGACTGAAAGTGCATTTAAAGCAATAAAACTCAAAATGAGTGTCACGCCTAAACCAAAGGCCTTATGCACACATTTCAACATGTATTTAGTTCAGGTTGACCTCCTGAAGCCTAAATGAGCATTAATTTGACTACACAACTCATTCCTATGAAGGTACATTCAAAGTCACAAAACGTGCTCAACTAGGCCTGAAAGTGCATTTAAAGCAATAAAAACTCAAAATGAGTGTCACGCCTAAACCAAAGGACTTATGCACACATTTCAACATGTATTTAGTTCAGGTTGACCTCCTGAAGACTAAATCACCATTAATTTGAATACACAACTTATTCCTATGAAGGTACATTCAAAGTAAAAAAACGGGCTCAACTCGGACTGAAAGTGCATTTAAAGCAATAAAAAATGAAAATGAGTGTCACGCCTAAACCAAAGGACTTATGCACACATTTCAACATGTATTTAGTTCAGGTTGACGTCCTGAAGCCTAAATGAGTATTAATTTGACTACACAACTTATTCCTATGAAGATACATTCAAAGTAAAAAAACGGGCTCAACTCGGACTGAAAGTGCATTTAAAGCAATAAAAAATGAAAATGAGTGTCACGCCTAAACCAAAGGACTTATGCACACATTTCAACATGTATTTAGTTCAGGTTGACGTCCTGAAGCCTAAATGAGTATTAATTTGACTACACAACTTATTCCTATGAAGATACATTCAAAGTAAAAAAACGTGCTCAACTCGGACTGAAAGTGCATTTAAAGCAATAAAAACTGAAAATGAGTGTCACGCCTAAACCAAAGGACTTATGCACACATTTCAACATGTATTTAGTTCAGGTTGACCTCCTGAAGCCTAAATGAGCATTAATTTGACTACACAACTCATTCCTATGAAGGTACATTCAAAGTCACAAAACGTGCTCAACTAGGCCTGAAAGTGCATTTAAAGCAATAAAAACTCAAAATAGTGTCACGCCTAAACCAAAGGACTTATGCACACATTTCAACATGTATTTAGTTCAGGTTGACGTCCTGAAGCCTAAATGAGCATTAATTTGACTACACAACTCATTCCTATGAAGGTACATTCAAAGTCAAATACATGCTCTACTCGGCCTGAAAATGCATTTAAAGCAATAAAAACTCAAATTGAGTGTCACACCTAAACCAAAGGACTTATGCACACATTTCAACATGTATTTAGTTCAGGTTGACCTCCTGAAGCCTAAATGAGCATTTATTTGACTACACAACTCATTCCTATGAAGGTACATTCAAAGTCACAAAACGTGCTCAACTAGGCCTGAAAGGGCATTTAAAGCAATAAAAACTGAAAATGAGTGTCACGCCTAAACCAAAGGACTTATACACACATTTCAACATGTATTTAGTTCAGGTTGACCTCCTGAAGCCTAAATGAGCATTAATTTGACTACACAACTCATTCCTATGAAGGTACATTCAAAGTCACAAAACGTGCTCAACTAGGCCTGAAAATGCATTTAAAGCAATAAAAACTCAAAATAGTGTCACGCCTAAACCAAAGGACTTATGCACACATTTCAACATGTATTTAGTTCAGGTTGACGTCCTGAAGCCTAAATGAGCATTAATTTGACTACACAACTCGTTCCTATGAAGATACATTCAAACTCAGAAACGTGCTCTACTCGGCCTGAAAATGCATTTAAAGCAATAAAAACTCAAAATAGTGTCACGCCTAAACCAAAGGACTTATTCACACATTTCAACATGTATTTAGTTCAGGTTGACCTCCTGAAGCCTAAATGAGCATTAATTTGACTACACAACTCATTCCTATGAAGGTACATTCAAAGTCACAAAACGTGCTCAACTAGGCCTGAAAGTGCATTTAAAGCAATAAAAACTCAAAATGAGTGTCACGCCTAAACCAAAGGACTTATGCACACATTTCAACATGTATTTAGTTCAGGTTGACCTCCTGAAGCCTAAATGAGCATTAATTTGACTACACAACTCATTCCTATGAAGGTACATTCAAAGTCACAAAACGTGCTCAACTAGGCCTGAAAGTGCATTTAAAGCAATAAAAACTCAAAATGAGTGTCACGCCTAAACCAAAGGACTTATGCACACATTTCAACATGTATTTAGTTCAGGTTGACCTCCTGAAGCCGAAATCACCATTAATTTGACTACACAACGTATTCCTATGAAGATACATTCAAAGTAAAAAAACGGGCTCAACTCGGACTGAAAGTGCATTTAAAGCAATAAAAAATGAAAATGAGTGTCACGCCTAAACCAAAGGACTTATGCACACATTTCAACATGTATTTAGTTCAAGTTGACCTCCTGAAGCCTAAATGAGCATTAATTTGACTACACAACTCATTCCTATGAAGGTACATTCAAAGTCACAAAACGTGCTCAACTCGGCCTGAAAGTGCATTTAAAGCAATAAAAACTCAAAATGAGTGTCACGCCTAAACCAAAGGACTTATGCACACATTTCAACATGTATTTAGTTCAGGTTGACCTCCTGAAGCCTAAATCACCATTAATTTGACTACACAACTTATTCCTATGAAGATACATTCAAAGTAAAAAAACGTGCTCAACTCGGACTGAAAGTGCATTTAAAGCAATAAAAACTCAAATTGAGTGTCACGCCTAAACCAAAGGCCTTATGCACACATTTCAACATGTATTTAGTTCAGGTTGACCTCCTGAAGCCTAAATGAGCATTAATTTGACTACACAACTCATTCCTATGAAGATACATTCAAATTAAAGAAACATGCTCAACTCGGCCTGAAAATTCATTTAAAGCAATAAAAACTCAAATTGAGTGTCACACCTAAACCAAAGGACTTATGTACACATTTCAACATGTTTTTTGTTCAGGTTGACCTCCTGAAGCCTAAATGACCATTAATTTGACTACACAACTCATTCCTATGAAGGTACATTCAAAGTCACAAAACGTGCTCAACTCGGCCTGAAAATGCATTTAAAGCAATAAAAACTCAAATTGAGTGTCACACCTAAACCAAAGGACTTATGTACACATTTCAACATGTTTTTTGTTCAGGTTGACCTCCTGAAGCCTAAATGAGCATTAATTTTACTACACAACTCATTCCTATACAGGTACATTCAAATTAAAGAAACATGCTCAACTCGGCCTGAAAATGCATTTAAAGCAATAAAAACTCAAATTGAGTGTCACACCTAAACCAAAGGACTTATGTACACATTTCAACATGTTTTTTGTTCAGGTTGACCTCCTGAAGCCTAAATGACCATTAATTTGACTACACAACTCATTCCTATGAAGATACATTCAAAGACAAAAAACGTGCTCAACTCGGCCTGAAAATGCATTTAAAGCAATAAAAACTCAAATTGAGTGTCACGCCTAAACCAAAGGACTTATGCACACATTTCAACATGTATTTAGTTCAGGTTGACCTCCTGAAGCCTAAATGACCATTAATTTGACTACACAACTCATTCCTATGAGGATACATTCAAAGTCAAAAAACATGCTAAACTCGGCCTGAAAATGCATTTAAAGCAATAAAAACTCAAATTGAGTGTCACGCCTAAACCAAAGGACTTATGCACACACTTCAACATGTTTTTTGTTCAGGTTGACCCCCTGAAGCCTAAATGAGCATTAATTTGATCACACAACTCATTCCCATGAAGATACATTCAAACTCAGAAAGCGTGTTCGGCTCGGCCTGAAAATGCATTTAAAGCAATAAAAACTCAAATTGAGTGCCACACATAAACCAAAGGACTTATGCACACATTTCAACATGTGTTTAGTTCAGGTTGACCTCCTGAAGCCTAAATGAGCATTAATTTGACCACACAACTCATTCCTATGAAGATATATTCAAACTCAGAAAGCGTGCTCGGCTCGGCCTGAAAATGCATTTACACAAATAAAAACTCAAATTGAGTGCCACACATAAACCAAAGGACTTATGCACACATTTCAACATGTTTTTTGTTCAGGTTGACCTCCTGAAGCCTAAATGAGCATTAATTTGACTATACAACTCATTCCTATGAAGGTACATTCAAAGACAAAAAACGTGCTCAACTCGGCCTGAAAATGCATTTAAAGCAATAAAAACTCAAAATGAGTGTCACGCCTAAACCAAAGGACTTATGCACACATTTCAACATGTTTTTTGTTCAGGTTGACCTCCTGAAGCCTAAATGAGCATTAATTTGACTACACAACTCATTCCTATCCAGGTACATTCAAACTAAAGAAACATGCTCAACTCGGCCTGAAAATGCATTTAAAGCAATAACAACTCAAATTGAGTGCCACACATAAACCAAAGGACTGATGCACACATTTCAACATGTGTTTAGTTCAGGTTGACCTCCTGAAGCCTAAATGAGCATTAATTTGACCACACAACTCATTCCTATGAAGATATATTCAAACTCAGAAAGCGTGCTCGGCTCGGCCTGAAAATGCATTTACAGCAATAAAAACTCAAATTGAGTGCCACACACAAACCAAAGGACTTATGCACACATTTCAACATGTATTTAGTTCAGGTTGACCTCCTGAAGCCTAAATGACCATTAATTTGACTACACAACTCATTCCTATGAAGATACATTCAAAGACAAAAAACGTGCTCAACTTGGCCTGAAAATGCATTTAAAGCAATAAAAACTCAAATTGAGTGTCACGCCTAAACCAAAGGACTTATGCACACATTTCCACTTGTATTTAGTTCAGGTTGACCTCCTGAAGCCTAAATGAGCATTAATTTGACTACACAACTCATTCCTATGAAGATACATTCAAAGACAAAAAACATGCTCAACTCGGCCTGAAAATGCATTTAAAGCAATAAAAACTCAAATTGAGTGTCACGCCTAAACCAAACGACTTATGCACACATTTCAACATGTTTTTTGTTCAGGTTGACCTCCTGAAGCCTAAATGAGCATTAATTTTACTACACAACTCATTCCTATACAGGTACATTCAAATTAAAGAAACATGCTCAACTCGGCCTGAAAATGCATTTAAAGCAATAAAAACTCAAATTGAGTGTCACACCTAAACCAAAGGACTTATGTACACATTTCAACATGTTTTTTGTTCAGGTTGACCTCCTGAAGCCTAAATGACCATTAATTTGACTACACAACTCATTCCTATGAAGATACATTCAAAGACAAAAAACGTGCTCAACTCGGCCTGAAAATGCATTTAAAGCAATAAAAACTCAAATTGAGTGTCACGCCTAAACCAAAGGACTTATGCACACATTTCAACATGTATTTAGTTCAGGTTGACCTCCTGAAGCCTAAATGACCATTAATTTGACTACACAACTCATTCCTATGAGGATACATTCAAAGTCAAAAAACATGCTAAACTCGGCCTGAAAATGCATTTAAAGCAATAAAAACTCAAATTGAGTGTCACGCCTAAACCAAAGGACTTATGCACACACTTCAACATGTTTTTTGTTCAGGTTGACCCCCTGAAGCCTAAATGAGCATTAATTTGATCACACAACTCATTCCCATGAAGATACATTCAAACTCAGAAAGCGTGTTCGGCTCGGCCTGAAAATGCATTTAAAGCAATAAAAACTCAAATTGAGTGCCACACATAAACCAAAGGACTTATGCACACATTTCAACATGTGTTTAGTTCAGGTTGACCTCCTGAAGCCTAAATGAGCATTAATTTGACCACACAACTCATTCCTATGAAGATATATTCAAACTCAGAAAGCGTGCTCGGCTCGGCCTGAAAATGCATTTACACAAATAAAAACTCAAATTGAGTGCCACACATAAACCAAAGGACTTATGCACACATTTCAACATGTATTTAGTTCAGGTTGACCTCCTGAAGACTAAATCACCATTAATTTGAATACACAACTTATTCCTATGAAGGTACATTCAAAGTAAAAAAACGGGCTCAACTCGGACTGAAAGTGCATTTAAAGCAATAAAAAATGAAAATGAGTGTCACGCCTAAACCAAAGGACTTATGCACACATTTCAACATGTATTTAGTTCAGGTTGACGTCCTGAAGCCTAAATGAGTATTAATTTGACTACACAACTTATTCCTATGAAGATACATTCAAAGTAAAAAAACGGGCTCAACTCGGACTGAAAGTGCATTTAAAGCAATAAAAAATGAAAATGAGTGTCACGCCTAAACCAAAGGACTTATGCACACATTTCAACATGTATTTAGTTCAGGTTGACGTCCTGAAGCCTAAATGAGTATTAATTTGACTACACAACTTATTCCTATGAAGATACATTCAAAGTAAAAAAACGTGCTCAACTCGGACTGAAAGTGCATTTAAAGCAATAAAAACTGAAAATGAGTGTCACGCCTAAACCAAAGGACTTATGCACACATTTCAACATGTATTTAGTTCAGGTTGACCTCCTGAAGCCTAAATGAGCATTAATTTGACTAGACAACTCATTCCTATGAAGGTACATTCAAAGTCACAAAACGTGCTCAACTAGGCCTGAAAGTGCATTTAAAGCAATAAAAACTCAAAATAGTGTCACGCCTAAACCAAAGGACTTATGCACACATTTCAACATGTATTTAGTTCAGGTTGACGTCCTGAAGCCTAAATGAGCATTAATTTGACTACACAACTCATTCCTATGAAGGTACATTCAAAGTCAAATACATGCTCTACTCGGCCTGAAAATGCATTTAAAGCAATAAAAACTCAAATTGAGTGTCACACCTAAACCAAAGGACTTATGCACACATTTCAACATGTATTTAGTTCAGGTTGACCTCCTGAAGCCTAAATGAGCATTTATTTGACTACACAACTCATTCCTATGAAGGTACATTCAAAGTCACAAAACGTGCTCAACTAGGCCTGAAAGGGCATTTAAAGCAATAAAAACTGAAAATGAGTGTCACGCCTAAACCAAAGGACTTATACACACATTTCAACATGTATTTAGTTCAGGTTGACCTCCTGAAGCCTAAATGAGCATTAATTTGACTACACAACTCATTCCTATGAAGGTACATTCAAAGTCACAAAACGTGCTCAACTAGGCCTGAAAATGCATTTAAAGCAATAAAAACTCAAAATAGTGTCACGCCTAAACCAAAGGACTTATGCACACATTTCAACATGTATTTAGTTCAGGTTGACGTCCTGAAGCCTAAATGAGCATTAATTTGACTACACAACTCGTTCCTATGAAGATACATTCAAACTCAGAAACGTGCTCTACTCGGCCTGAAAATGCATTTAAAGCAATAAAAACTCAAAATAGTGTCACGCCTAAACCAAAGGACTTATTCACACATTTCAACATGTATTTAGTTCAGGTTGACCTCCTGAAGCCTAAATGAGCATTAATTTGACTACACAACTCATTCCTATGAAGGTACATTCAAAGTCACAAAACGTGCTCAACTAGGCCTGAAAGTGCATTTAAAGCAATAAAAACTCAAAATGAGTGTCACGCCTAAACCAAAGGACTTATGCACACATTTCAACATGTATTTAGTTCAGGTTGACCTCCTGAAGCCTAAATGAGCATTAATTTGACTACACAACTCATTCCTATGAAGGTACATTCAAAGTCACAAAACGTGCTCAACTAGGCCTGAAAGTGCATTTAAAGCAATAAAAACTCAAAATGAGTGTCACGCCTAAACCAAAGGACTTATGCACACATTTCAACATGTATTTAGTTCAGGTTGACCTCCTGAAGCCGAAATCACCATTAATTTGACTACACAACGTATTCCTATGAAGATACATTCAAAGTAAAAAAACGGGCTCAACTCGGACTGAAAGTGCATTTAAAGCAATAAAAAATGAAAATGAGTGTCACGCCTAAACCAAAGGACTTATGCACACATTTCAACATGTATTTAGTTCAAGTTGACCTCCTGAAGCCTAAATGAGCATTAATTTGACTACACAACTCATTCCTATGAAGGTACATTCAAAGTCACAAAACGTGCTCAACTCGGCCTGAAAGTGCATTTAAAGCAATAAAAACTCAAAATGAGTGTCACGCCTAAACCAAAGGACTTATGCACACATTTCAACATGTATTTAGTTCAGGTTGACCTCCTGAAGCCTAAATCACCATTAATTTGACTACACAACTTATTCCTATGAAGATACATTCAAAGTAAAAAAACGTGCTCAACTCGGACTGAAAGTGCATTTAAAGCAATAAAAACTCAAATTGAGTGTCACGCCTAAACCAAAGGCCTTATGCACACATTTCAACATGTATTTAGTTCAGGTTGACCTCCTGAAGCCTAAATGAGCATTAATTTGACTACACAACTCATTCCTATGAAGATACATTCAAATTAAAGAAACATGCTCAACTCGGCCTGAAAATTCATTTAAAGCAATAAAAACTCAAATTGAGTGTCACACCTAAACCAAAGGACTTATGTACACATTTCAACATGTTTTTTGTTCAGGTTGACCTCCTGAAGCCTAAATGACCATTAATTTGACTACACAACTCATTCCTATGAAGGTACATTCAAAGTCACAAAACGTGCTCAACTCGGCCTGAAAATGCATTTAAAGCAATAAAAACTCAAATTGAGTGTCACACCTAAACCAAAGGACTTATGTACACATTTCAACATGTTTTTTGTTCAGGTTGACCTCCTGAAGCCTAAATGACCATTAATTTGACTACACAACTCATTCCTATGAAGATACATTCAAACTCAGAAAGCGCGTTCGGCTCGGTCTGAAAATGCATTTAAAGCAATAACAACTCAAATTGAGTGCCACACATAAACCAAAGGACTTATGCACACATTTCAACATGTGTTTAGTTCAGGTTGACCTCCTGAAGCCTAAATGAGCATTAATTTGACCACACAACTCATTCCTATGAAGATATATTCAAACTCAGAAAGCGTGCTCGGCTCGGCCTGAAAATGCATTTACAGCAATAAAAACTCAAATTGAGTGCCACACACAAACCAAAGGACTTATGCACACATTTCAACATGTATTTAGTTCAGGTTGACCTCCTGAAGCCTAAATGACCATTAATTTGACTACACAACTCATTCCTATGAAGATACATTCAAAGACAAAAAACGTGCTCAACTTGGCCTGAAAATGCATTTAAAGCAATAAAAACTCAAATTGAGTGTCACGCCTAAACCAAAGGACTTATGCACACATTTCCACTTCTATTTAGTTCAGGTTGACCTCCTGAAGCCTAAATGAGCATTAATTTGACTACACAACTCATTCCTATGAAGATACATTCAAAGACAAAAAACGTGCTCAACTCGGCCTGAAAATGCATTTAAAGCAATAAAAACTCAAATTGAGTGTCACGCCTAAACCAAACGACTTATGCACACATTTCAACATGTTTTTTGTTCAGGTTGACCTCCTGAAGCCTAAATGAGCATTAATTTTACTACACAACTCATTCCTATACAGGTACATTCAAATTAAAGAAACATGCTCAACTCGGCCTGAAAATGCATTTAAAGCAATAAAAACTCAAATTGAGTGTCACACCTAAACCAAAGGACTTATGTACACATTTCAACATGTTTTTTGTTCAGGTTGACCTCCTGAAGCCTAAATGACCATTAATTTGACTACACAACTCATTCCTATGAAGATACATTCAAAGACAAAAAACGTGCTCAACTCGGCCTGAAAATGCATTTAAAGCAATAAAAACTCAAATTGAGTGTCACGCCTAAACCAAAGGACTTATGCACACATTTCAACATGTATTTAGTTCAGGTTGACCTCCTGAAGCCTAAATGACCATTAATTTGACTACACAACTCATTCCTATGAGGATACATTCAAAGTCAAAAAACATGCTAAACTCGGCCTGAAAATGCATTTAAAGCAATAAAAACTCAAATTGAGTGTCACGCCTAAACCAAAGGACTTATGCACACACTTCAACATGTTTTTTGTTCAGGTTGACCCCCTGAAGCCTAAATGAGCATTAATTTGATCACACAACTCATTCCCATGAAGATACATTCAAACTCAGAAAGCGTGTTCGGCTCGGCCTGAAAATGCATTTAAAGCAATAAAAACTCAAATTGAGTGCCACACATAAACCAAAGGACTTATGCACACATTTCAACATGTGTTTAGTTCAGGTTGACCTCCTGAAGCCTAAATGAGCATTAATTTGACCACACAACTCATTCCTATGAAGATATATTCAAACTCAGAAAGCGTGCTCGGCTCGGCCTGAAAATGCATTTACACAAATAAAAACTCAAATTGAGTGCCACACATAAACCAAAGGATTTATGCACACATTTCAACATGTTTTTTGTTCAGGTTGACCTCCTGAAGCCTAAATGAGCATTAATTTGACTATACAACTCATTCCTATGAAGGTACATTCAAAGACAAAAAACGTGCTCAACTCGGCCTGAAAATGCATTTAAAGCAATAAAAACTCAAAATGAGTGTCACGCCTAAACCAAAGGACTTATGCACACATTTCAACATGTTTTTTGTTCAGGTTGACCTCCTGAAGCCTAAATGAGCATTAATTTGACTACACAACTCATTCCTATCCAGGTACATTCAAACTAAAGAAACATGCTCAACTCGGCCTGAAAATGCATTTAAAGCAATAACAACTCAAATTGAGTGCCACACATAAACCAAAGGACTGATGCACACATTTCAACATGTGTTTAGTTCAGGTTGACCTCCTGAAGCCTAAATGAGCATTAATTTGACCACACAACTCATTCCTATGAAGATATATTCAAACTCAGAAAGCGTGCTCGGCTCGGCCTGAAAATGCATTTACAGCAATAAAAACTCAAATTGAGTGCCACACACAAACCAAAGGACTTATGCACACATTTCAACATGTATTTAGTTCAGGTTGACCTCCTGAAGCCTAAATGACCATTAATTTGACTACACAACTCATTCCTATGAAGATACATTCAAAGACAAAAAACGTGCTCAACTTGGCCTGAAAATGCATTTAAAGCAATAAAAACTCAAATTGAGTGTCACGCCTAAACCAAAGGACTTATGCACACATTTCCACTTGTATTTAGTTCAGGTTGACCTCCTGAAGCCTAAATGAGCATTAATTTGACTACACAACTCATTCCTATGAAGATACATTCAAAGACAAAAAACATGCTCAACTCGGCCTGAAAATGCATTTAAAGCAATAAAAACTCAAATTGAGTGTCACGCCTAAACCAAACGACTTATGCACACATTTCAACATGTTTTTTGTTCAGGTTGACCTCCTGAAGCCTAAATGAGCATTAATTTTACTACACAACTCATTCCTATACAGGTACATTCAAATTAAAGAAACATGCTCAACTCGGCCTGAAAATGCATTTAAAGCAATAAAAACTCAAATTGAGTGTCACACCTAAACCAAAGGACTTATGTACACATTTCAACATGTTTTTTGTTCAGGTTGACCTCCTGAAGCCTAAATGACCATTAATTTGACTACACAACTCATTCCTATGAAGATACATTCAAAGACAAAAAACGTGCTCAACTCGGCCTGAAAATGCATTTAAAGCAATAAAAACTCAAATTGAGTGTCACGCCTAAACCAAAGGACTTATGCACACATTTCAACATGTATTTAGTTCAGGTTGACCTCCTGAAGCCTAAATGACCATTAATTTGACTACACAACTCATTCCTATGAGGATACATTCAAAGTCAAAAAACATGCTAAACTCGGCCTGAAAATGCATTTAAAGCAATAAAAACTCAAATTGAGTGTCACGCCTAAACCAAAGGACTTATGCACACACTTCAACATGTTTTTTGTTCAGGTTGACCCCCTGAAGCCTAAATGAGCATTAATTTGATCACACAACTCATTCCCATGAAGATACATTCAAACTCAGAAAGCGTGTTCGGCTCGGCCTGAAAATGCATTTAAAGCAATAAAAACTCAAATTGAGTGCCACACATAAACCAAAGGACTTATGCACACATTTCAACATGTGTTTAGTTCAGGTTGACCTCCTGAAGCCTAAATGAGCATTAATTTGACCACACAACTCATTCCTATGAAGATATATTCAAACTCAGAAAGCGTGCTCGGCTCGGCCTGAAAATGCATTTACACAAATAAAAACTCAAATTGAGTGCCACACATAAACCAAAGGACTTATGCACACATTTCAACATGTTTTTTGTTCAGGTTGACCTCCTGAAGCCTAAATGAGCATTAATTTGACTATACAACTCATTCCTATGAAGGTACATTCAAAGACAAAAAACGTGCTCAACTCGGCCTGAAAATGCATTTAAAGCAATAAAAACTCAAAATGAGTGTCACGCCTAAACCAAAGGACTTATGCACACATTTCAACATGTTTTTTGTTCAGGTTGACCTCCTGAAGCCTAAATGAGCATTAATTTGACTACACAACTCATTCCTATCCAGGTACATTCAAACTAAAAAAACATGCTCAACTCGGCTTGAAAATGCATTAAAAGCAATAAAAACTCAAATTGAGTGTCACACCTAAACCAAAGGACTTATGTACACATTTCAACATGTTTTTTGTTCAGGTTGACCTCCTGAATCCTAAATGACCATTAATTTGACTACACAACTCATTCCTATGAGGATACATTCAAAGTCAAAAAACATGCTAAACCCGGCCTGAAAATGCATTTAAAGCAATAAAAACTCAAATTGAGTGTCACGCCTAAACCAAAGGACTTATGCACACACTTCAACATGTATTTTGTTCAGGATGACCCCCTGAAGCCTAAGTCACCATTAATTTGATCACACAACTCATTCCTATGAAGATACATTCAAACTCAGAAAACGTGCTCAACTCGGCCTGAAAATGCATTTAAAGCAATAAAAACTCAAATTGAGTGTCCCGCCTAAACCAAAGGACTTATGCACACACTTCAACATGTATTTTGTTCAGGATGACCCCCTAAAGCCTAAATCACCATTAATTTGATCACACAACTCATTCCTATGAAGATACATTCAAACTCAGAAACGTGCTCAACTCGCCCTGAAAATGCATATAAAGCAATAAAAATTCAAATTGAGTGTCACACCTAAATCAAAGGACTTATGCACACATTTCAACATGTATTTTGTTCAGGTTGACCTCCTGAAGCCTAAATGACCATTAATTTGACTACACAACTCATTCCTATGAGGATACATTCAAAGTCAAAAAACATGCTAAACTCGGCCTGAAAATGCATTTAAAGCAATAAAAACTCAAAATGAGTGTCACGCCTAAACCAAAGGACTTATGCACACACTTCAACATGTTTTTTGTTCAGGTTGACCCCCTGAAGCCTAAATGAGCATTAATTTGATCACACAACTCATTCCTATGAAGATACATTCAAACTCAGAAAGCGTGTACGGCTCGGCATGAAAATGCATTTAAAGCAATAAAAACTCAAATTGAGTGCCACACATAAACAAAAGGACTTATGCACACATTTCAACATGTGTTTAGTTCAGGTTGACCTCCTGAAGCCTAAATGAGCATTAATATGACCACACAACTCATTCCTTTGAAGATATATTCAAACTCAGAAAGCGTGCTCGGCTCGGCCTGAAAATGCATTTACAACAATAAAAACTCAAATTGAGTGCCACACATAAACCAAAGGACTTATGCACACATTTCAACATGTATTTAGTTCAGGTTGACCTCCTGAAGCCTAAATGACCATTAATTTGACTACACAACTAATTCCTATGAAGATACATTCAAAGACAAAAAACGTGCTCAACTTGGCCTGAAAATGCATTTAAAGCAATAAAAACTCAAATTGAGTGTCACGCCTAAACCAAAGGACTTATGCACACATTTCCACTTGTATTTAGTTCAGGTTGACCTCCTGAAGCCTAAATGAGCATTAATTTGACTACACAACTCATTCATATGAAGATATATTCAAAGACAAAAAACGTGCTCAAC
Organism: Hippocampus zosterae; assembly: GCF_025434085.1. Taxonomy (NCBI): domain Eukaryota; kingdom Metazoa; phylum Chordata; class Actinopteri; order Syngnathiformes; family Syngnathidae; genus Hippocampus; species Hippocampus zosterae. Next base: position 1,994,387 of record NC_067460.1, read on the forward strand.
TCGGCCTGAAAATGCATTTAAAGCAATAAAACTCAAATTGAGTGTCACGCCTAAACCAAAGGATTTATGCACACATTTCAACTTTTATTTAGTTCAGGTTGACCTCCTGAAGCTTAAATGAGCATTAATTTGACTACACACCTCATTCCTATGAAGATACATTCAAAGTCAAAAAACGTGCTCAAATCGGCCTGAAAGTGCATTTAAAGCAATAAAAACTCATATTAAGCGTCATGCCTAAACCAAAGGACTTATGCACACATTTCAACATGTATTTAGTTCAGGTTGACCTCCTGAAGCCTAAATGAGCATTAATTTGACTCCAAAACTCATTCCTATGAAGGTACATTCAAAGTCAAAAAACGTGCTCAACTCGGCCTGAAAATGCATTTAAAGCAATAAAAACTCAAATTGAGTGTCACACCTAAACCAAAGCACTTATGCACACACTTCAACATGTATTTTGTTCAGGATGACCCCCTGAAGCCTAAGTCACCATTAATTTGATCACACAACTCATTCCTATGAAGATACATTCAAACTTAGAAAGCGTGCTCGGCTCGGCCTGAAAATGCATTTAAAGCAATAAAAACTCAAATTGAGTGCCACACATAAACCAAAGGACTTATGCACACATTTCAACATATATTTAGTTCAGGTTGACCTCCTGAAGCCTAAATCACCATTTATTTGATCACACAACTCATTCCTATGAAGATACATTCAAACTCAGAAACGTGCTCAACTCGGCCTGAAAATGCATTTAAAGCAATAAAAACTCAAATTGAGTGTCCCGCCTAAACCAAAGGACTTATGCACACACTTCAACATGTATTTTGTTCAGGATGACCCCCTAAAGCCTAAATCACCATTAATTTGATCACACAACTCATTCCTATGAAGATACATTCAAACTCAGAAAGCGTGCTCGGCTCGGCCTGAAAATGCATTTAAAGCAATAAAAACTCAAATTGAGTGTCACGCCTAAACCAAAGGACTTATGCACAGACTTCAACATGTATTTTGTTCAGGATGACCCCCTGAAGCCTAAGTCACCATTAATTTGATCACACAACTCATTCATATGAAGATACATTCAAACTCAGAAAGCGTGCTCGGCTCGGCCTGAAAATGCATTTAAAGCAATAAAAACTCAAATTGAGTGCCACACATAAACCAAAGGACTTATGCACACATTTCAACATGTATTTAGTTCAGGTTGACCTCCTGAAGCCTAAATGAGCATTAATTTGACTCCAAAACTCATTCCTATGAAGGTACATTCAAAGTCAAAAAACGTTCTCAACTCGGCCTGAAAATGCATTTAAAGCAATAAAAACTCAAATTGAGTGTCACGCCTAAACCAAAGGACTTATGCACAGACTTCAACATGTATTTTGTTCAGGATGACCCCCTGAAGCCTAAGTCACCATTAATTTGATCACACAACTCATTCATATGAAGATACATTCAAACTCAGAAAGCGTGCTCGGCTCGGCCTGAAAATGCATTTAAAGCAATAAAAACTCAAATTGAGTGCCACACATAAACCAAAGGACTTATGCACACATTTCAACATGTATTTAGTTCAGGTTGACCTCCTGAAGCCTAAATGAGCATTAATTTGACTCCAAAACTCATTCCTATGAAGGTACATTCAAAGTCAAAAAACGTTCTCAACTCGGCCTGAAAATGCATTTAAAGCAATAAAAACTCAAATTGAGTGTCACACCTAAATCAAAGGACTTATGCACACATTTCAACATGTATTTTGTTCAGGTTGACATCCTGAAGCCTAAATGAGCATTAATTTGACTCCAAAACTCATTCCTATGAAGGTACATTCAAAGTCAAAAAACGTGCTCAACTCGGCCTGAAAATGCATTTAAAGCAATAAAAACTCAAATTGAGTGTCACACCTGAACCAAAGCACTTATGCACACACTTCAACATGTATTTTGTTCAGGATGACCCCCTGAAGCCTAAGTCACCATTAATTTGATCACACAACTCATTCCTATGAAGATACATTCAAACTTAGAAAGCGTGCTCGGCTCGGCCTGAAAATGCATTTAAAGCAATAAAAACTCAAATTGAGTGCCACACATAAACCAAAGGACTTATGCACACTTTTCAACATGTATTTAGTTCAGGTTGACCTCCTGAAGCCTAAATGTGCATTAATTTGACTCCAAAACTCATTCCTATGAAGGTACATTCAAAGTCAAAAAACATGCTCAACTCGGCCTGAAAATGCATTTAAAGCAATAAAAACTCAAATTGAGTGTCACGCCTAAACCAAAGGACTTATGCACACATGTCAACATGTATTTAGTTCAGGTTGACCTCCTGAAGCCTAAATGACCATTAATTTGACTACACAACTCATTCCTATGAGGATACATTCAAAGACAAAAAACATGCTCAACTCGGCCTGAAAATGCATTTAAAGCAAGAAAAACTCAAATTGAGTGTCACGCCTAAACCAAAGGACTTACGCATACACTTCAACATGTATTTTGTTCAGGATGACCCCCTGAAGCCTAAATCACCATTAATTTGATCACACAACTCATTCCTATGAAGATACATTCAAACTCAGAAACGTAAAAACTCAAATTGAGTGTCACACCTAAATCATAGGACTTATGCACACATTTCAACATGTATTTAGTTCAGGTTGACCTCCCGAAGCCTAAATGAGCATTAATTTGACTACACAACTCATTCCAATGAAGATACATTCAAAGTCAAAAAATTTGCTCAACTCAGTCTGAAAGTGCATTTAAAGCAATAAAAACTCAAAATAGTGTCACGCCTAAACCAAAGGACTTATGCACACATTTCAACATGTATTTAGTTCAGGTTGACCTCCCGAAGCCTAATTGAGCATTAATTTGACCACACAACTCATTCCTATGAAGATACATTCAAAGTCAAAAAATGTGCTCAACTCAGTCTGAAAGTGCATTTAAAGCAATAAAAACTCAAATTGAGTGCCACGCCTAAACCAAAGGACTTATGCACAGATTTCAACATGTATTTAGTTCAGGTTGACCTCCTGAAGCCTAAATGAGCATTAATTTGACTACACAACTCATTCCTATAAAGGTTCATTCAACCTAAAAAAAACATGCTCAACTCGGCCTGAAAATGCATTTAAAGCAATAAAAACTCAAATTGAATGTCACACCTAAACCAAAGGACTTACGTACACATTTCAACATGTTTTTTTTTCAGGTTGACCTCCTGAAGCCTAAATGACCATTAATTTGACTACACAACTCATTCCTATGAGGATACATTCAAAGTTAAAAAACATGCTAAACTCGGCCTGAAAATGCATTTAAAGCAATAAAAACTCAAATTGAGTGTCACGCCTAAACCAATGGATTTATGCACACATTTCAACATGTATTTAGTTCAGGTTGACCTCCTGAAGCCTAAATGAGCATTAATTTGACTCCAAAACTCATTCCTATGAAGGTACATTCAAAGTCACAAAATGTGCTCAACTCGGCCTGAAAATGCATTTAAAGCAATAAAAACTCAAATTGAGTGTCACACCTGAACCAAAGCACTTATGCACACACTTCAACATGTATTTTGTTCAGGATGACCCCCCGAAGCCTAAGTCACCATTAATTTGATCACACAACTCATTCCTATGAAGATACATTCAAACTTAGAAAGCGTGCTCGGCTCGGCCTGAAAATGCATTTAAAGCAATAAAAACTCAAATTGAGTGCCACACATAAACCAAAGGACTTATGCACACATTTCAACATGTATTTAGTTCAGGTTGACCTCCTGAAGCCTAAATAAGCATTAATTTGACTCCAAAACTCATTCCTATGAAGGTACATTCAAAGTCAAAAAACGTGCTCAACTCGGCCTGAAAATGCATTTACAGCAATAAAAACTCAAATTGAGTGCCACGCCTAAACCAAAGGACTTATGCACACACTTTAACATGTATTTTGTTCAGAATCATCCCCTGACGCCTAAATGAGCATTAATTTGACCGCACAACTCATTCCCATGAAGTTGCAAAGTCAAAAAAAGTGTTCAACTCGGTATGAAAATGCATTTAAAGCAATAAAAACTCAAATTGAGTGTCACGCCTAAACCAAAGGACTTATGCACACACTTTAACATGTATTTTGTTCAGAATGATCCCCCGACGCCGAAATGAGCATTAATTTGACCGCACAACTCATTCCCATGAAGTTGCATTCAAAGTCCAAAAAAGTGCTCAGCTCGGCCTGAAAATGCATTTAAAGCAATAAAAACTCAAATTGGGTGTCACGCCTAAACCAAAGGACTTATGCACACATTTCAACATGTATTTTGTTCAGGTTGACATCCTGAAGCCGAAATGACCATTAATTTGATCACACAACTCATTCCTATTAAAAAACATTCAAAAACTCAGAAACCGAGCTCAGCTCAGACTGAAACTGCACTTAAAGCAATAAAAACTGAAATTGAGTATAGTCATGTTACCCGCGTTGAGTTATAATTAGTTCAAGAACAAAGAGTCATGGAATAATTAGCTGAGGAGTACAGTTATACATTCATATAAATGAAAATGGTTTCAGGCCTGGGAGACAATATAGGATTTTGTTATCGAGACGGCGACACAGACCATAACATGATTCAAGACATCTTTTGAAAACCTTCTCAACTCGGCCTGAAAATGCATTTAACGCAATAAAAACTCAAATTGAGTGCCACGCCTAAACCAAAGGACTTATGCACACATTTCAACATGTATTTAGTTCAGGTTGACCTCCTGAAGCCTAAATGACCATTAATTTGACTACACAACTCATTCCCATGAAGTTGCAAAGTCAAAAAAAGTGCTCAACTCGGCCTGAAAATGCATTTAAAGCAATAAAAACTCAAATTGAGTGTCACGCCTAAACCAAAGGACTTATGCACACACTTCAACATGTATTTTGTTCAGAATGATCCCCTGACGCCGAAATGAGCATTAATTTGACCGCACAACTCATTCCCATGAAGTTGCATTCAAAGTCAAAAAAAGTGCTTAGCTCGGCCTGAAAATGCATTTAAAGCCATAAAAACTCAAATTGGGTGTCACGCCTAAACCAAAGGACTTATGCACACATTTCAACATGTATTTAGTTCAGGATGATCCCCTGAAGCCTAAATGAGCATTAATTTGACTACACAACTCATTCCTATGAAGATACGTTCAAACTCAGAAAACGTCCTCAACTCGGCCTGAAAATGCATTTAAAGCAATAACAACTGAAATTGAGTGTCACGCCTAAACCAAAGGACTTATGCACACATTTCAACTTGTATTTAGTTCAGGTTGTATTCCTGAAGCCTAAATGACCATTAATTAGACTACACAACTCATTCCTATGGAGATCCATTCAAAATCAAAAAACGTGCTCAACTCGGCCTGAAAATGCATTTAAAGCAATAAAAACTCAAATTGAGTGTCACGCCTAAACCAAAGGACTTATGCACACACTTCAACATATATTTTGTTCAGGATGACCCCCTGAAGCCTAAGTCACCATTAATTTGATGACACAACTCATTCCTATGAAGATACATTCAAACTCAGAAAGCGTGCTCGGCTCGGCATGAAAATGCATTTAAAGCAATAAAAACTCAAATTGAGTGTCACGCCTAAACCAAAGGACTTATGCACACATTTTAACATGTATTTTGTTCAGGTTGACATCCTGAAGCCGAAATGACCATTAATTTGATCACACAACTCATTCCTATTAAAAAACATTCAAAAACTCAACCGAGCTCAGCTCAGACTGAAACTGCACTTAAAGCAATAAAAACTGAAATTGAGTATAGTCATGTTACCCGCGTTGAGTTATAATTAGTTCAAGAACAAAGAGTCATGGAATAATTAGCTGAGGAGCACAGTTATACATTCATATAAATGAAAATGGTTTCAGGCCTGGGAGACAACATAGGATTTTGTTATCGAGACGGCGACACAGACCATAACATGATTCAAGACATCTTTTGAAAACCTTCTCAACTCGGCCTGAAAATGCATTTAACGCAATAACCTGAACTAAATACATGTTGAAATGTGTGTATAAGTCCTTTGGTTTAGGCGTGACACCCAATTTTAGTTTTTATTGCTTTAAAATCATTTTCAGGCCGAGTTGAGAAAGTTTTCTGAGTTTAAATGTATCTTCATAGGAAAGAGTTGTGTGGTCAAATTAATGCTCATTTAGGCTTCAGGAGGTCAACTTGAACTAAATACATGTTGAAATGTGTGCATAAGTCCTTTGGTTTAGGCGTGACACTCAATTTGAGTGTTTATTGCTTTAAATGCATTTGCAGGACGAGCTGAGCACGTTTTCTGAGTTTCAATGTATCTTCATAGGAATGAGTTGTGTGATCAAATTAATGGTGATTTAGGCTTCAGGGGATCATACTGAACAAAATACATGTTGAAATGTGTGCATAAGTCCTTTGGTTTAGGCGTGACACTCAATTTGAGTTTTATTGCTTTAAATGCATTTTCAGGCCGAGTTTAGCACATTTTCTGAGTTTGAATGTATCTTCATAGGAATGAGTTGTGTGGTCAAATTAATGCTCATTTAGGCTTCAGGAGGTCAACCTGAACGAAATACATGTTGAAATGTATGCATAAGTCCTTTGGTTTAGGCGTGACAGTCAATTTGAGTTTTTATTGCTTTAAATGCATTTTCAGGCCGAGTTGAGCACGTTTTTTGACTTGGAATTTATCTTCATAGGAATGAGTTGTGTAGTCAAATTAATGGTCATTTCGGCTTCAGGAGGTCTACCTGAACGAAATACTTGTTGAAATGTGTGCATAAGTCCTTTGGTTTAGGCGTGACACCCAATTTTAGTTTTTATTGCTTTAAATGCATTTTCAGGCTGAGTTGAGCACGTTTTTTGAGTTTGAATGTATCTTCATAGGAATGAGTTGTGTAGTCAAATTAATGATCATTTAGGCTTCAGGAGGTCAACAAGAACTAAATACATGTTGAAATGTGTGCATAAGTCCTTTGGTTTAGGCGTGACACTCAATTTGAGTTTTTATTGCTTTAAATGCATTTTCAGACCGAGTTGAGCACGTATTCTGAGTTCGAATGTATCTTCATAGGAATGAGTCGTGTGGTCAAATTAATGCTCATTTAGGCTTCAGGAGATCACCTGAACTAAATACATGTTGAAATGTGTGCATAATTCCTTTGGTTTAGGCGTGACACTCATTTTGAATTTTTTTTGGGTTAAATGCATTTTCAGGCCGAGTTGAGAAGGTTTTCAAAAGATGTCTTTAATCATGTTTTGGTCTGTGTCACCCTCGACTGACCAAAATCCTATATTGTCTCCCAGGCCTGAAACCATTTTCATTTATATGACTGTATAACTGTACTCTTCAGCCAATTATTCCGTGACTCTTTGTTCTTGAACTAATTAAACTCAACGCAGGTAACATGACTATACTCAATTTCAGTTTTTATTGCTTTAAGTGCAGTTTCAGTCTGAGCTGAGCTCGTTTTCTGAGTTTGAATGTTTTTTAATAGGAATGAGTTGTGTGATCAAATTAATGCTTATTTAGGCTACAGGAGGACATCTGAACTAAATATATGTTGAAATGTGTGCATAAGTCCTTTGGTTTAGGCGTGACACTCAATTTGAATTTTTATTGCTTTAAATGCATTTTCAGGCCGAGTTGAGCACGTTTATTTGAGTTTGAATGTATCTTCATAGGAATGAGTTGTGTGGTCAAAGTAATGGTGATTTAGGCTTCAGGGGATCATCCTGAACAAAATACATGTTGAAGTGTGTGCATCAGTCTTTTCGTTTAGGCGTGACACTCAACTTGAGTTTTTATTCCTTTTAAATGCATTTTCAAGCCGAGTTGAGCACATTTTCTGACTTCAAATCTATCTTCATAGGAATGAGTTGTGTGATCAAATTAATTGTGAATTAGGCTTCAGGGGGTCATCCTGAACAAAATACATGTTGAAATGTGTGCATAAGTCGTTTGGTTTAGTCGTAACACTCAATTTGAGTTTTTATTGCTTTAAATGCATTTTCAGGGCGAGTTGAGCACGTTTTTTTACTTTGAATGTATCTTCATAGGAATAAGTTGTGTAGTCAAATTAATGCTCATTTAGGCTTCAGGACGCCAACCTGAACTAAATACATGTTGAAATGTGTGCATAAGTCCTTTGGTTTAGGCGTGACACTCATTTTCAGTTTTTATTGCTTTAAATGCACTTTCAGTCCGAGTTGAGCACGTTTTCTGAGCTTCAATGTATCTTCATAGTAATGAGTTGTGTGATCAAATTAATGGTTATTGAGGCTTCAGGGGGCCATCCTGAACAAAATACATGTTGAAGTGTGTGCATAAGTCCTTCGGTTTAAGCGTGACACTCAATTTGAGTTTTCATTGCTTTAAATGCATTTTCAGGCCGAGCTGTGCACATTTTCTGAGTTTGAATGTATCTTCATAGGAATGACTTGTGTGATCAAATTAATGTTCATTTAGGCTACAGGAGGTCAACCTGAACTAAATACATGTTGAAGTGTGTGCATAAGTCCTTTGGTTTAGGCGTGACACTCAATTTGAATTTTTATTGGTTTAAATGCATTTTTAGGCCGAGCTGAGCACGTTTTCTGACTTTGAATGTATCTTCATAGGAATGAATTGTGTGGTCGAAATAATGCTCATTTAGGCTTCAGGAGGTCATCCTGAAAAAAAATACGTGTTGAAGTGTGTGCATACGTCCTTTGGTTTAGGCGTGACACTCAATTTGACTTTGTATTGCTTGAAATGTATTTTCAGGCCGAGCTGAGCACGTTTTCTGACTTTGAATGTATCTTCACAGGAATGAGTTGTGTGAACAAATTAATGCTCATTTAGGCTACAGGAGGTCAAACTGAACTAAATACATGTTGAAATGTGTGCATAAGTCCTTTGGTTTAGGCGTGACACTCAATTTAAGTTTTTATTGCTTTAAATTCAAAGTAATTCCACCGATAGAACAGAGAGCTGCCAACACCAAACAGCAGCATACCTGTTATCAAAAGGCCAATAATGTAGTTGTCTTCCACATCCTCCACCATAGTATTGCCAGGCAAATCAGGCTCCACTTTCTTCATGGATCCAGGGCGTATCCGGCAGCAAATGTGCCCAGAGGGCAAGCAGGCTCCCCACTTCCTGGTCTTTACGTCGAAAAAATTTTGTCGATTGCATCGAGAGACCAGCCAACTAATTCCATGGTTAGCTCTTTGGATGGATACGGTAGGAGGCTAGGAAAAAAAGTTAGACAAAGACAGCACAAAGACTAAGTGGCGAGCAGGGAGAGGGTGCGGGGCGGGGGGCAGGAGCTGTGCAAAAAAAGCGTCCGCCTTCATCGAGAGCAAAGCAGAAAGTTTCTAGATTGATCTATTGAGATTTTTTTGTTGCTTTCACATGTATTTGGTTTGAGATTCGATTGCAGCTCATGTTCACAGAGTGGACATTTTATGTTGTTGCTTATTTTGAGAGGGTCATAAAATCACATACTTGACTTCTTCGTTTACAGTTGACTCAATAGGGAGAATAGAGATTTTGACTTGAATTCGTGGAGTTAATGATGCCACGGATAACGTGTGTCAATACGATTCACTGTAGTGATGGGTCCAGCGACACCGATGCGTTGACGCATGACCCGGGCTCACAGAGCAAACCACGTGTCGGTGCATGTGCTGCTTCATTGCGTCACGTGATTGACACGTGAACTGCATCGGCGCAGTTTAGACTGCATCGGCTGCGTCGACACAGTCCAGGCTGCGCCACTTAGTCCAGGTGGCGTCGACTCAGTGCAGGGGGCGTTGACGCAGCAAAAGCCAGCACAGTGTATCTAAGGAAGTGCGTCTGGCGACATGATGCCGACTGCCGAAACAAGCCAGACCTCTCCTTCGCTCGAATAAAAATATATGTTTGGGCAATATGGAAAACACACTGATGATCAGAAAAAAATTGTCCGTCTGACTTCGAGCGTCATGTCGGCTGTCATATAATAGGCTATTATTATATGAGAAGTGTTTTATGACCGTTTGTACTGTACGTCATACTCCAGTTGATTGAGCGGTCCCGCCTATAAGGGGGAGTTCCAGAAAGTGACCGCGAGTGAGCACACCGCATGTTTGATGACTCTGCCTCGTTTTTATTAAAAGTCACATAAAACATAAACCTTGTCTGCTGTCCATCATTACATCAGCTAGGCTAGCTTAGCTGTTGTCGCAGTTCAAAGCTTAACATGTGGCGTGGGTTGGATCGGCGCCGCGAGTACGTGCTCGCGCTCACGCGCGCACAGCAGAGAGCAGCAGACAATCGATTGCTGAGATGCGCTTCACTCGAGTGACATTGCTACAGTACGTGCATATTATGGAGCAGCTCCCGGACAAACACAAATTGTCCACCGTGTAGAGCCATTTTGATCTCCTTTTGGAGAATAAGGTATTTATTAAAATCTCCAAGTCTCACCAAGTGCCTCTCTGATTTTTGACATGTCTTATTCCATTGTGTGTGTGTGTGTGTGTTCCCCACAACCGGGGAAATAGCATGCATTAAACGCAACAGACTGAAACATTGGAGCATCTTATTTTTCTAAATCAAAATTTGTGAAGACAAAGCCCACAAGCATCCTCATTCACATGATTTTCACATTATTGAAACACATTGAATGATACAATATGAATACATGGATGTGAATGATATTGTCAAGGGTCAACGTCACCTTTATTGTCAAATATGCTTTATGTATGACATGCAGCATAGATGAAATTTCTTCCTCTCAATCCTCAGTGCATATATGCATGCAAACATGCTGTGCATTAAACATACACAGCTAAGAAAGGATCGCAGCTACACTGTATTAAAAAAGACATGCAATCTGAACAGTATAGACGTTATAAACAGCATAAACAACAACATAAACAATGGCACTTGTGACTATTGTGGGTAAAGTGAGGTAGTGCATTGTATACACTTCATCATCAAATCAGTCAGTTCAGTCTGTCAAGTGGGTTGGCTGCAGGGATTTTGAAGGTCCAGCAGGTGGCAGTGGTTAGCGACAGTGTCAGCACAGTATAAACACGGCGACACGCCTCATGAGGCCTCATGGGCCCATCACGAAGGTCTGCCATTCACAGTCACTGATAGAGTAGTGGTAAACTCGCTGGCTTTCGGTGCTGGCAGCTCAGGTTCAAAACCCCCTCAGTGAAATGTGAAAATACAGCACCAAATACTTGGTTACTTTTTTCCATGGGAAAACCACAAAATGTAGCGTCATATATGACCAAAGTGCCCTGCCATTCATAGTCACTGGTAGTGTAGGGGTAAACTCGCAGGCTTTCCGTGCACATAGCTCGGGCTCAAAACCCGCTCAATGACCTGTGAAAAATAAATTTTAAACTGTTACTTTTTCTTGGGAAACCCCCGATTGCTTTATGTATGACCAAAATGCACTGCCGTGCAGTCACTATAAATGTCGTGGTAAACTCGGCGGCTTTCGGATTCATATTCAGAAAACTTTATTTATATCCGTGGGGCAATTAGAGTTGTGCGAGAGCGACTTATTATAGAGACAGTCAGAGCAAAGGAAATACAAAGGATGAGAGTAGGGCTGTAGGCTTATCACTTGAGGTCATGAGGTTGTGGTTTCAGCAACAAAAAAACAGTATTGCAAACCGAGCAGTATTGCACAGTAAAAATAGTATTGCACGTCAAAAGTATTGCACAGTAAAAACGTACAATGGGGTGTGCGAGTCTGTGTGATGGTGTGTGTGTGGGGGGGGGGGGGGGGTTGTCAGGGTTCCTTGGAATAAGAGTTTAAGAGGAGAACAGCCTGGGGGACGAAGGTGGATCTACTCCTCGATGTCCTGCAAGCCAGGAACTGCAGCCTGCAGCCGGAAGGCAGCCATTCGAACGCGGGGAAGAGAACATGTGAGGGGTCCTTCATAATCTGAGCAGCCAGCCCATCGATCTGCTGCTCACACACTGCAGTCAAAGTGTGAGTGAGAAGTCCGATGATCTTGGAGCACACTCTGCTCATGCTGTCCAGGCGGTTCTTCTCCTGCAGACTTTGTGAGTGGAACCAGCAGGCCTTAGAGAACGAGAGGACAGACTCTATGAATGCCTAGTAGAAAGTCTGGAGGATTTTCCTGCTGACGGAGAAGGAGTTCAGTTTCCTCAGCAGGTACATCCTGTGCAGCTCTAGCGTGTCAATCAGGAGCAAGGATGGCAAGACACTTCTAAGCGATGAGGAGCAAGAAGCAAGATGGCTGGAACACTTCAGGGAGGTTCTCAACCAACCAATGCCCCCGTGCTCTTCAATTTCGATCAAGTCACCAGCTCAAGCTCTAAATATTACATCGAAAGAGATATCCGATACTGAGGTTGCCAGAGCAATCAAGGGCCTCAAGAACAACAAGGCACCGGGACTCAATGAGAGAGCTGCAGAGCTGTTGAAACATGGCCAAGATGCTGTTGTGGAGAGCCTTACCCACCTGTTCAACCTGATTTGGCATGCTGAAGAGGTTCCTGCCGACTGGAGACGTGGGGTCATTGTCACGCTCCCTAAGAAGGGAAACCTCGCAGACTGCAATAACTGGTGGGGCATTACACATTACACTGTCAATCCCCAGCAAGGTATTCTGCAGTGTTATGCTACATCGCCTTAAACTTGGACCCTCAATATGTATGTGAATCTTTCCAACTCAAATATTTTATCCCATGATTCCCAGCCATAGATTCTTTTTTGGTGGGTCAGTTTTAAACCATCCATCCATCCATCCATCTTCTACCGCTTATCCGGGGCCGGGTCGCGGGGGCAACAGCTTTAACAGGGAAGCCCAGACTTCCCTCTCCCTAGCTACTTCTTCCAGTTCTCCCCGGGGGATCCCGAGGCGTTCCCAGGCCAGCTGGGTGACATAGTCTCTCCAGCGTGTCCTGGGTCTTCCTCGGGGTCTCCCCCTGTGGGACATGCCCGGAACACCTCATCCGAATCAGATGTCCAAGCCACCTCAAATGGCTCCTCTCGATGTGGAGGAGAAGCGGCTCGACTCGCAGCCCCTCCCTGATGACCGAGCTTCTCACCTTATCTCTAAGGGAGAGCCCGGACACCCTGCGGAGAAAGTTCTTTCGGTCACAACCCATAGCTCGTGACCATAGATGAGGGTTGGAACGTAGATCAACCGGTAAATTGGGAGCTTCGCCCTTTGGCTCAGCTTCTTCTTCACCACGACAGACCGATACAACATCCGCATCACAGCAGACGCTGCACCGATCTGCCTGTCGATCTCTCGCTGCCTCCTGCCCTCACTCGTCAACAAGACCCCAAGATACTTAAACTCCTCCACTTGGGGCAAGATCACCCCCCCCCCCCCCCGACCCGGAGGGGGCACTCCACCCTTTTCCGACTGAGGACCATGGTTTCAGATTTGGAGGTGCTGATTTTCATCCCAACCGCTTCACACTCGGCTGCGAAACGCTCCAGTGAGAGTTGGAGAGCCCTGTTTGAAGGAGCCAACTGCACCACATCATCTGCAAAAAGCAGGGCCCCCAAAACGGACCCCCTCAATGCTTCGGCAGCGCCTAGAGATTCTGTCCATAAAGGTTATAAACAGAATCGTGACAAAGGGCAGCCTTGGCGGAGTCCTACCCTCGCTGGAAACGATTCCGACTTACTGCCGGCAATGCGAACCAAACTCTGACATCGGTGGTATAGCGACCGAACAGCCCGTATCAGGGGGTTCGGTACTCCATACCCACAAAGCACCCCCCGCAGAACTCCCAGAGGGACACGGTCAAACGCCTTCTCCAAGTCCACAAAACACAAGTAGACTGGTTGGGCGAATTCCCTCGAGAACCCTGCTAAGGGTGTAGAGCTGGTCTACTGTTCCACGGCCGGGACGAAAACCACACTGCTCCTCCTCAATCTGAGGCTCGACTTCCTGACGGACCCTCCTCTCCAGCACCCCTGAATAGACCTTACCAGGGAGGCTGAGGAGTGTGATCCCTCTGTAGTTGGAACACACCCTCCGGTCCCCCTTTTTAAAAAGAGGGACTACCACCCCGGTCTGAGATAGGATAGCCCACCTCAGAGTCCCCAGGCTCTGCTTGCTCCAAGGAATGCGTGTTGGTGGAGTTGAGGAGGTCTTCGAAGTACTATGCACATCGGTTCACAACGTCCCAAGTCGAAGTCAGCAGCGCCCCATCCCCACTGTACACAGTGTTAGTGGTGCACTGTTTCCCCCTCCTGAGACGTCGGATGGTGGACCAGAATTTCCTCGAAGCCGTCCGGAAGTCGGCTTCCATGGCCTGACCGAACTCTTCCCATGCTCGGGTTTTTGCCTCGGCGACCACCAAAGCCGCGTTCCGCTTGGCCAGTCGATAGCCGTCAGCTGCCTCTGGGGTCCCACAGGCCATAAAGGCTCGATAGGACTCCTTCTTCAGCTTGACGGCATCCCTTACTGCTGGTGTCCACCAGCGAGTACGAGGGTTGCCGCCACGACAGGCACCAACCACATTACGACCACAACTCAGATTGGCCTCCTCTACAATAGAGGCACGGAACATGTTCCACTCGGGCTCAATGTCCCCCGTCTCCCCCGGAACATGGGATAAGCTCTGTCGGAGGTGGGACTTGAAACTCCTTCTGACAGGGGATTCCGCCAGACGCTCCCAACAAACCCTCACAATACGTTTGGGTCTGCCAGGACGGACCGGCATCTTCCCCCACCATCGGAGCCTACTCACCACCAGGTGGTGATCAGTTGACATCTCCGCCCCTCTCTTCACCCGAGTGTCCAGAACATGCGGCCGCAAATCCGATGACACGACCACAAGGTCGATCATGGAACTACGGCCTAGGGTGTCCTGGTGCCAAGTGCACATGTGGACACCCTTATGTTTGAACAAGGTGTTCGTTATGGACAGTCCATGACGAGCACAGAAGTCCAATAACAAAACACCACTCGAGTTCTGATCAGGGGGGGGGGGCGTTCCTCCCAATCACGCCCCTCCAGGTCTCACTGTCATTGCCCACGTGAGCATTGAAGTCCCCCAGTAGAACAAGGGAGTCCCCAGCAGGAGTACTCTCCAGCACACCCTCCAAGGACTCCAAAAAGAGTCGGTATGCTGAGCTGACAGTCAGGACCCGTCCCCCCACCCGCAGGTGAAGGGATGCAACCCTCTCGTCCACCGGTGTGAACCCCAATGTACAGGCACTGAGCCGGGGGGCAATGAGCATGCCCACACCTGCTCTGCGCCTCTCACCGTGAGCAACTCCAGAGTGAAAGAGAGTCCAACCCCTCTCGAGAGGACTGGTACCAGAACCTAGGCATTTTTCACTTGGAGCAGTTATTCACACAATCTTTCACACAATATTACTGTCCATCAACAACAGTGAAAACATATTTTATCACACAACAGCTGCTTTAACAGCTTTTTTTTATGAAATCAATCTAAGGTAGACTAGTACTCAGCCTATAGTGGATGTAAACCATGGTTGCATACTTCGTTTTTCTCAAGTTTGCTTTGAACACAGCAGTCTGTTTCTGTATGTTTGTTGAATAATAACGAGACACTGGACACCAGCGTTCGTTATGTGTGCTGTATTCAAAACTGCCGGGCGTACAAACAAGCGCAAGCGCTTCCCCAGTGCTGCTGGGGCAAACCATTCTGAAAGAGGGGGGTTTCACTCCCCCTAACACAGTCGGGCTATGTTGATTGTGTTGGTCCTGCTTGCGCGGAAGTCTCTCTACGGTTTTGTGTAGACCTCATTTCGGATGACTACACTTGGTTCGATGACAACACTGGAGACGTTTTATTTTCGCTAGCTCTCTACCACTGCAGCGCGCTGTCACTGTCAGATGAACACGGAGAAGCTCAGAACACTGTAATCTTCCACACAAAATAGTTCCAAACAAGTAACAATCGCGTCAGTGGCATACATCGTGTACCTGTATGATATATATATATAGAGAGAGAGAAGAACAGGTAACTTTGGTCTTGTCAGTGGAGCAATCTGGCAACTTTTTAAAAGTAAACTTTCCATTCATAAACTCTTTAAGTATCCGTTTTTGGTGTCTCGAGCTGCCGTGGCTGGTAAAACAGACATGGGCGTGGACTTCTGCAGCGCGCTTGTTGTTTTGTTTCTGGTGTATTTATAGAGCAACGTAACATCCGCTTGTGACGTGTGCGCGTTAATCTCGCGAGAAAAATTTTAATCCCATTAAAATTCCTTTAAATTAATGCCAATAAAAACACACTAAACTGACAGCTCTAATATATATATATATATATATATATATATATATATATATATATGCATCACAATGTAAATATGTACCGTATTTTCATGACTACAAGGCGCCATTAAAAGTCTTACATTTTCTCCAAAATGGACAGGACGCCTTATAATGCGGAGCGTCTAGTGCAGAGGTGCCCAAGCTTTTTGGATCGAAGATCTACTTTTCGATCAACTAACCTCCCGGGATCTACTCTTACTGGCGCGCGCACGCGCACACGCACACACACACACACACACACACACACACACACACACACACACACACACACACGCGCGCGTCACGCCATGATGAGTGTTGGATTTATTATTGTTTAGTAATCATACATTCACGTATTATTCGGTTGATTCTCGTGTCGTCATTTTATGCTCGCAATGAAGAATGCTTCTGCCTGTCAGTATAGTTTGATTTTGCTTGCAAAGAAGAACGCTTATGCTTGCAATCATTAGTTGGCTTTGCCTGCAATGAAGAACGCTTATGCTTTCAATAAAGATTTATCCTTTATTATTTACTCACATCTATAATCATTATATGTTCTTCATTATGTGCTCACTTTTGCTTGCTGTACTGTGTGAGAAGTTAGGGTCGCAACCACCTTTCCGAGGACGTGGCTGGGAAGAGATAACTGTTAAGACTAAACAGCGAGCAAGGCTGAACCGTGAATGGAGACATCAACACCAGCTGCAACGGGATGTTTATGTCTATTTGCACACATGTACGTAAATTGCACTCACATACACACACATAGTCAAACAAGTTCAGTGTGTGTTCAACAGCCCCCACCCTTTAGGTTGGACACACCTATGTAGTAGCTTTTCCCAATAAATGAGGAGGTGAAGGGGGAGATCGTTAGGGTTCCGTGTGGAGAACTGAAACCGAACGCTTCTCCTCGTTCCCTCCTGGTACCAGAATCGAGTCTCCTGTCTCCTCCTTTTGGTTATTCTTGAGTGTCAATTTGGACCAACCTGACATTTTTGGGGGCTCGTCCGGGATCGCAACATACCTGACGCCTCCAGACGCTGAGTCGACGGCCAGGAAGACCGTGGCCACGGCAAAGACACCCTTTCTGGGACTGGGTTTCGGCTCCTCGTCTGGGGGCTGAGGGTTGAAGCGAATCCCAGAGGAGAGAGGACTACTCTTGGTAAGTAGGGCGGCGGTGTCCTGTACGTACTTAAACTCCGCATCGACACTCGAGGAGTGTTTGCGCGCCGGGTTTGTAAAGACGGAGGTCGGGGTCTTTAAACCTGTTTTCAATTGAAACACTCTCAGGGCAGGTGTTGTAGTTTGGTTCGAACGCTTGGTTCGAGACCCTGTGTGAGCCTGAGAGGGGTTTGTTGAGAAGGAACTCTTTCAACGGTGATTGAGTGTTTGCGCGCCGGCAAAAAGACGAGGTCTTTTTAAGCCGCAAAGCCCTGAGCCATACTAGTCCCTATCAGGCATACAGACCGTGCAAGTCTCTAAACTGATGAGGGCGACGGTGTCCTGCACGTGCTTAAACTCCGTGTGTAAATAATGTGTGTTAAACCCCGGGTATAAATAAGATAATATATCCTTTATTCGTCCCACAGTGGGGACATTTTTAATAATAATGTCTATATAGTGCGTTACCTCTGGTCAAGGTAATAGGATAAAACCAAATTAAATGCGCATAAATGTATGACTGTGTAACTGTGTGAGTGGAGGTTCGCTACCTCATCTGAACAGGACATTTGTTGTGGCAACTGTCTGAGGAAGCAGAGGCAAGAATTTCCCGCCACCTTGGTGGTAGAAGGTTGGAAATTACCTCAGTCGGAGAAATTGCCACCCTGTTCAAGGGAATAGTCAGCCTAGTTACCCTAGGTAAATCGCTGACTCTAAACAAAAAATTCTAAAATTCTCAAAGTTCCACCCCCTAATTCGCAAATGGGGGTTCATAATAGTAAGACCGTGGAGAGAGGTGATCCCAAAAAGAAGTTAACATGTAAGGACTGGAGATTCGTAGAGAGCCAATGTCCTTCGAAGATAAAACATTTAGATACGTGGATAGAAAAATACACCACCGTTAGATCCGACTCTTCCGACATCTCCTCCTTTTCCACCATCCTCTCCACCCTCTTACAGAGGGGGCCATCCGATGACCACCAGGGGAAAAGGAGATTTGGGAGTGGAATTTTCAAAAAATTGGAGTAGTGTTTTTTCCCCTGCTGCGACGAAGGTTGACTCATCCGGGAGTGAGGTACGAGACGCTTTTCCCATGATTGATAAAAGATGATAAAAGATGAGTCGCCTGTCATTCTTGTTTATAGAACATGGACACAGGAAGATGTAAAAAAAGCCGTAGACGGCATTACATCACATAAAATTGACGTGGTACAATTTGTCCAGGAAATGGAGGATCTGCGAAAATCATATCATCTAAATGGAGCTGAGGAGCAACAAGTTTGGATGGCGGCTTGTTTGACAGTAAATTGATGGTGTATACTGTATCGATATTTGGATGCAGGGAAGTCTTCTCGCGGATGACAAAATTAAAAGTTTGGATGTGCTTAACTTGGTTGTGAGCGGTAGTAAGGTGAATATTTTGGTTTGTCTGTAGGGTTGTGTCTGCGAATGTGTGTTGGATTAGTCTTTGCGTGTGGGTGTGTAGATATGCGTGACTCTTGGCGCGACTCATGGAGTCTTGTTTGTTTTGTTTTCTGGCTTTTGCAGTGTAGAAGGTTTGTATGGCATCTATTATAATTACCGGTACTTGTAATTGAAACTGTTTTTATTATAATTCCTAACACCACTTCAGCTTCATAATTTCAACCGGCGCTACATGAAGTATGTGTAAATCAGGTAAAGAAATAAAATGGTTGAGTATGGGTGTGGTGACACAGAGAGTTTTGGATACTTATAGTGGGTGACAGGCAAGTGAAAATATTGATGGTGAGACGTAAGGTGATGATGGAAGTTGAGTATGTTGAGAATAAAGAAAGGCACGGGCAGGTGAGGTTTGACACAGTGATGCTACGAATGAGGAGGTCACCGTGTGTTTAGGTTGAAAAGGGCCGGAAGGTCACGAGATGCTTAGATGGTTGTTTGTAAGTCGTAAACAGTGGACGTGTGTGGGACGTTGTTAACTTTCTGGGAGGAGTTAGAATGTGTAAGTATACAGTGAAGGCCTTGATCTGGATGATTTGTGAATGTTAATGTCTGTGGGTTTCAGTTATCTTATTTGTTTTATAAATGCTTCTGTTATGCTGCTAATTGCCAGGATGTTCCGATTATGTTCCAATGTTTTTTTAGATTACGTTCATAAGATGCACATTTCTCTTGAAACCTGAGAAGAGCCATCACGGCTCCTGATGTGGGAGGAATGATGGTCTTGTCTCATGAATTTGGAAAATTCTGTTACAACTTTGCTATCCGTGGATTGTGTTGTGCCTTCCGTCATTATGAAATTTAATGACTAGAGTTGAAGCTATCGTCGAACATACAAATTCTTGTTGGTTTGAATCATAAAAAAACCCGTCAGATTTTACGACACATCTCATTTGTGCATACACAGGCTGGATTTCTAATTTCGTTTGTCACAAGAGCAAAATCTTCCAGCTTTAATCAGCACGTTTCAGGGTCACGTGTGAATAATTTACAATTGGCTTCGTTAACTTAGTATGACTGCACGTTTTAAGGTCAGTGGCATTTTTGAGTATCACGCACCCTAGGTGGTGTTTACCAAAGACAGTTGTGGCATAGATAACCCTTTTGGCAGCAGTGTATGGTGTGAACTCTGCATGCTGGAAGAGTGCTAGAAAAAAAAAACAAAAACAAAGGGATGAGCTGTTGCACACTAGCATGACGTTTTTTTGTTGCATGGTTGGCATTTATTTTGTGTGTCTATGTTGTTATGTCGATCCCCTTTAACGCTGGAAAAATGCACAGTGCTTAACCGTGCTGCTTTGTTGTGGCTTCCTGATGGGTGTTTGTTTGTTTGTTTGTTTGTTTGTTTGTTTGTTTGTTTGTTTGTTTGTTTGTTTGTTTGTTTGTTTGTTGGAATGTGAACAGGTAATAGTGATTTGAGAGGTTGTAGGAGGATGTACAACAAACTCATCTCATCTTATCTCCCGTTTTTGTGTGTGTTGATTTGTTTCATATTAATATTGAGATGACCTGCATGACTGCCTGATTGGAAACTATAAATTGTCCCTAGGTGTGAGCATGGGCTTGGGTGTTTGTGCTTGTGTCTGTGTGCCCTGTAATTGGTTGTCGACCGGTTCGGGTTGTCCCCCTCCTACTGCCCGGAGATGGCTGGAATAAGCTCCACTCACCCCCGCGAACCTCGTGAGGATAAAAGCGGATCGGACATTGAATGACTGAATGTATTGCCTCATATAGTGATGGGTCGTTTTTTTTGGGTACATCTCGGTTTAACGGGCGAAGGGAGGAATCTAGATATAGACAAGCGCGTTTTGCGGGCTATATTTAGGTAGGTTTGTGCGACTTTCAGTTTGTGCACAAACTGTTTGAGCATATACGGGAGCATATTTATGCGTCGCTTTTCAAAATTGGTGCCCTGTTACATTACGGCATCTCATCAGTTTATTGGCTTAAAACTGATTTGTATAGTTATTTTGCGGTTTGCTTTTGGACCTCTTTTTGGACACAGCGGGTGGGTCGCACATTTTCTGGTCAGCATGGTGGCCAACGGCCATCTTGATGTCCAAGTCGTCAGGGTCCATACTGTCGAGCGACTCGAGATTTGGCGTGCGATGCCTGCAGCAGGAGCTCATATGGCTTTTCTTTCTAATGCTTGACGGTCTTTTTGACGAGGACATGGAAAATTTATTTTTACTTTCTTTGTTAAGGTCGCGGTTGTTGTGAATGTGCCTTGTTAAGTGGAGTATGTTGTATAACACGTGAAGTATTGTTAATTCAGTGTGACGAATGTTGTTCGTTTTTGTTTCATGTTGTGATAGTTACGGGGCTCACACGGCAGCGATTTCTTTTTTTAGGGGGGACTTGCTGACTAACAGCAACATGATAACGTTTTGGGTTCAGTTCACTTCTGTTTTATATGCGGCAACAAATTTGGCAGTGAACCCAAACTTCTTTTTTGTGTCATGGATTATTTCACGCATTGGCAGGGGGAATGGTGTCTCTGGTTCGGAAACATGATACAACCTATGGTTTTAACCAATGTTGGAATACGGTACATTTTGAACTCTCCATTTCAGATAATGTAGATGGTTTTCGTTGAATTAATGAGGGGGTTTGGTTGAGGCTTTTCCAAAATGGGTCGAAAATTGATAAAATAGAATGCATGTTTCACATTTTGTTTGAGACACTATTGCTCCTGCCATCCACAATCTGCAGGATTGGTAGCAAGTCTGAAAGTACATGGTTAAAATTCGATTAAAGAAATTGAATTGAAATTGAATTGACTTATATGTTAATATTACGAGAATGGTGTTTTCTTCTTTGTTCGAAATATTGTTTGGGAGACTAAATATATTATTGATAATTTCTACAAAATTGTGAACTAGGAAATTAAGCTGATTCGGTTGACAATATGTGAGAATGTTTTGAATGAAAAAAAATGAATTGAGATTGCCGTAGGACGATTGTGCTTTTTCACAGCAGGTTCCAGCAGACATGGCTCTGATTCGAAACATGAAAAACAAACATTGTGTTTCTTTGAAGTGTTGATGACCACACCGTTTGATGGACATTGTGAAAAGGTCATCTCGACAGAAACATCCACTGAGGAAGGTGAGCGAAGTCCGGTGACGCGATGGGCACAGTATTTTAGTTACTGGGAACATCAAACGACCGGCGGAAGAAATTTCAAGACACCTTTGCACTCATTTAGGGTGTGTTTCTGTCGACATGCTAGAATATCAGTGGTGGTATGTCATTTCCTGTTATATGATCACACTAACACATGGTCGACTGTTCTCCTTTTTTATATGGTATTTGTGCTCTCCTTTAGCACATGTGAATGGGGATGTATTTTTTTAATAATAACCTACATTTTGCAAATAGATCTAGACCAGGGGTGTCAAACTCATCTTTGAGGCCGCTTTGGGGTTACACCTTCCTTCGATGGGCCGGTACGACGGAGAAATTTGATTAAATGGTTATATTTTATGATATATCAGAAATACAATGATGAAATTATTTGCTAACAACTACACATGGATGAATTGTGCCAATTCTGAAGCCAGTCATATTTTGTTCGATTATTGTTTGGTTGAGTGTTTTAACAGGTAACAAAATTATCACAAAATCTCGACATTATTCATATAGAATTTGGGCATTTCGGTACAGATTTTAGCAGGGTTTATGGCAGTTGATGCGCGTCAATTGCTTTCACGGGCCACATAAGTACATGGGGTTTCGACTTTGACACCTGTGATCTAGATGATCTGGGGAAGGGAAATGATGAAACACATTGCGGCACAAATTGTTGTATACTTTTTTGTTTTGGTGGCAAAAGTATTTTATTTATAATCGGTCTAGTCGATCTCATTATCAAAATAAAAAATAAAAATTGAGAAGTGAACACACCATGAGTGGTAGAAAAGAGCACAACTTTTTTATTTGGGTTTGTTTTGGAGATTGAAGTGATTTGTGTACTGTGCTCCTCTGGTGATGTTGCTCGGCTGAAATTGAATTTATAACCGTTTTTTGATTTATTTCTAGTTCAAATGGTGCATTGATTTGGTTGTAATGGTTCAGATATGGATTTTAAATACATTTCTTAGGTGATTTTATGCGTTTACGATCTTTTCTTTGGTGGTAAAAGGAAAAAGGAAAACGACCCGACGGTGATATAGTTATTCTCTGCAGAAAGTTGAGCTATTTTTCATTCTTTTGTTATTTTATTTTTATTTTATGTTACTGCGGATATGGTGTGATGAAGTAGTGTACTTCTAATGATTTTGAAGGCAAATTATGGTTATCGCAGGCGAGTGTTTTTCATTTTCTGGTGTCTGCGCATTGGTATCACTGCTTTTGCCAGTAACTGTGTTTCCATCAACAGCGGAGGATATACAGGGGGCTGCGTTATCGTCGATGACGGAGAGTAGCCTTCTCCGGTTCCGGCGTGACGCCTACTGGAGGGATGGCGATCCCACCTATATAGACGCAATTGGGGTTCCTCGTGGCGTGCCAGATGAGTATAAGTTGGTTAACCAGATTGCTGCCGGTTGGGAATCCATTTTCATTTGGGTTACCCCTAATAAGAATGTTGACAGGATCAACTACCTCCACTACAACGTCCAGAGGCTCGGAAATTTTACTGAAGAAGCCGTCTTGGCTATAAAAGAGCAATTGGCGGCCACCTCCCTGATGGCGTTTCAGAACCGCATCGCGGTTGATATGCTCTTGGCAGAGACCAATGGAGTATGTGCGATGTTTGGTGACCAGTGTTGTACGTTCATACCTAACAACACCGCGCCTGATGGCGCCCTCGCCAAGGCCATTGGAGGCCTCCGCACCCTGACTCGCCAAATAAGGGCCCATTCCGGCGTGAATACGTCCTTCTGGGCGGAGTGGTGGCATAAGGCCTTTGGAGAGTACAAGGATTTGGTGTTTTATGTACTAATCTCTTTTGCTCTTTTTGCAGCTGTCTTGACGTTGTGTGGATGCTGTTGCATTCCCTGTATCAGAGTGCTGCTTATCCGGCTTATTACTACGGCTGTCTCGCCCGCGACGTCTAAAGCGAATGAGATGTATCCTCTGTTGTTGTTTGATGGCAGTGATTCTGGTGTTGATTATGCCTCTTCGGATGATGACGTGATTTCGCTTCGGCATCAGGGGGTCATAGATGGTTTTTAGTCGTTTTGCTCCCTGCCCCTGGGTGTAACTGTGTTTGCGTGTGCGGCATTGACTCCACTGAATAAAGACCGTCGGGAAGGTTCTGTGTGATGATACGTGCAAATGTAGGATGAACAGGGGGGAATGTTGGATTTATTATTGTTTAGTAATCATACATTCACGTATTATTCGGTTGATTCTCGTGTCGTCATTTTATGCTCGCAATGAAGAATGCTTCTGCCTGTCAGTATAGTTTGATTTTGCTTGCAAAGAAGAACGCTTATGCTTGCAATCATTAGTTGGCTTTGCCTGCAATGAAGAACGCTTATGCTTTCAATAAAGATTTATCCTTTATTATTTACTCACATCTATAATCATTATATGTTCTTCATTATGTGCTCACTTTTGCTTGCTGTACTGTGTGAGAAGTTAGGGTCGCAACCACCTTTCCGAGGACGTGGCTGGGAAGAGATAACTGTTAAGACTAAACAGCGAGCAAGGCTGAACCGTGAATGGAGACATCAACACCAGCTGCAACGGGATGTTTATGTCTATTTGCACACATGTACGTAAATTGCACTCACATACACACACATAGTCAAACAAGTTCAGTGTGTGTTCAACAGCCCCCACCCTTTAGGTTGGACACACCTATGTAGTAGCTTTTCCCAATAAATGAGGAGGTGAAGGGGGAGATCGTTAGGGTTCCGTGTGGAGAACTGAAACCGAACGCTTCTCCTCGTTCCCTCCTGGTACCAGAATCGAGTCTCCTGTCTCCTCCTTTTGGTTATTCTTGAGTGTCAATTTGGACCAACCTGACAATGAGAAACAGCCTGAAACGGAGGCATGCGACGCACTTTTGCAGCCTGTTAACTATCGTAGCTCACACGTACCGTTTTAAAGTGCTTCCCTGGGCCCTCCTAGATTCCTATTCTTTTCTCATGCCCTTGGTGAATTGTACACGAAGCAAACTCTGAATGAGAATCATGACGATAAAAGATAGAGCGCAACAGCTCTGATCACAAGCTGCAATTGCAAACTGCTGAGCGCTAACAACTTCCGGTGACGTAATCACGCGCCACCGTAAATTTAAGATTTACCTGCTTTATTTTAAAAATATTTTTTTTGTGAAAATGAGACTGATAATATGATTAGTGTGCAGTGTATATTAACACAAAAAAATTATTAATAACATGTACAAAGACACACAAATGGTCGTTTGTTTTTTTTCTTCTAGACACTCCTCGGATCTACTTGGAACCTGTCTTAGATCTACCGGTAGATCAGGATCTACCTAATGGGCACCCCTGGTCTAGTGTATGCGCCGAGTTCCAAAGCCTGACTGAGACCACCTTTGGCTGACACGTTGTTTATATAGAGAAAAGGAGGAGTGCGTGACGACAGGCATGCGGAAGTCCGCCAATGAGTGAAGGGTGGGCGTGTAAGAGGACGAAGGCACGCTCCTCGCAGGCACGTGAGTACATTGTAAAATGGCTAAATAAAGCACAACCGAACTCAGTTTTACTTCCGTTGCCTTGTTTCTTAGCGTGCGTGCATGCATGCGGTATGTTTAAGGTGGCTTATGTTTTACCATGCCTGGCTGCGCCCAATAGTACAGTGCGTTTTGTGTATGTGTCAAATACAGAAATAGCACCCCTTACTGAGACTGCGCCCACGCAACACGGTGCGCCGAATGGTCGTGAAAATGCAGTATATAAGTGGCATTAATTTCTTTCATTTTAACAATACTTTTACTAAATAATTCAATCAACCATGATTTCATCCATCCATCCATCCATCCATCATCTACCGCTTATCCGGGGCCGGGTCGCGGGGGCAACAGCTTTAGCAGGGAAGCCCAGACTTCCCTCTCCCTAGCTACTTCTTCCAGCTCTCCCCGGGGGATCCCGAGTCGTTCCCAGGCAAGCTGGGTGACATAGTCTCTCCAGCATGTCCTGGATCTTCCTCGGGGTCTCCTCCCGGTGGGACATGACCGGAACACCTCACCGGGGAGGCGCTCAGGAGGCATCCGAATCAGATGCCCAAGCCACCTCATCTGGCTCCTCTCGATGTGGAGGAGAAGCGGCTCGACTCTGAGCCTCTCCCGGATGACTGAGCTTCTCACCTTATCTCTAAGGGAGAGCCCGGACACCCTGCGGAGAAAACTCATTTCAGCCGCTTGTATCCGGGATCTCGTTCTTTCGGTCACGACCCATAGCTCGTGACCATAGGTGAGGGTTGGGACGTAGATCGACCGGTAAATTGAGAGCTGAGCCAAAGGGCGAAGCTCTCAATACCACGACAGACCGATACAACGTCCGCATCACAGCAGACGCTGCACTGATCCGCCTGTCGATCTCCCGCTCCCCCATCCCCCCACTCGTGAACAAGACCCCAAGATACTTGAACTCCTCCACTTGGGGCAAGATCTCCTCCCCGACCCGGAGGAGGCACTCCACCCTTTTCCGACTGAGGACCATGGTTTCAGATTTGGAGGTGCTGATTTTCATCCCAACCGCTTCACACTCGGCTGCGAAACACTCCAGTGAGAGTTGGAGAGCCCCGTTTGAAGGAGCCAACAGCACCACATCATCTGCAAAAAGCAGGGATGTAATACTGAGGCCCCCAAAACGGACCCCCTCAACGCTTCGGCTGCGCCTAGAAATTCTGTCCATAAAGGTTATGAACAGAATCGGCGACAAAGGGCAGCCTTGGCGGAGTCCTACCCTCACTGGAAACGATTCCGACTTACTGCCGGCAATGCGAACCAAACTCTGACATCGGTGGTATAGTGACCGAACAGCCCGTATCAGGGGGTTCGGTACCCCATACCCACGAAGCACCCCCCACAGAACTCCCCGAGGGACACGGTCAAACGCCTTCTCCAAGTCCACAAAACGCATGTAGACTGGTTGGGCGAATTCCCACATACCCTCAAGGACCCTGCTAAGGGTGTAGAGCTGGTCCACTGTTCCACGACCGGGACGAAAAACACACTGCTCCTCCTCAATCTGAGGCTCGACTTCCTGACGGACCCTCCTCTCCAGCACCCCTGAATAGACCTTACCAGGGAGGCTGAGGAGTGTGATCCCTCTGTAGTTGGAACACACCCTCCTGTCCCCCTTTTTAAAAAGAGGGACTACCACCCCGGTCTGCCAATCCAGAGGCACTCTCCCCGTTGACCACGCGATGTTGCAGAGGCGTGTCAACCAGGACAGCCCCACAACATCCAGAGCCTTGAGGAACTCCGGGCGGATCTCATCCACCCCCGGGGCCTTGCCACTGAGGAGCTTTTTAACCACATCGGTGACTTCAACCACAGAGATAGGAGAGCCCACCTCAGAGTCCCCAGGCTCTGCTTCCTCAAAGGAAGGCGTGTTGGTGGAGTTGAGGAGGTCTTCGAAGTACTCTGTCCACCGGTTCACAACGTCCCGAGTCGAAGTCAGCAGCGCCCCATCCCCACTGTACACAGTGTTAGTGGTGCACTGCTTCCCCCTCCTGAGACGTCGGATGGTGGACCAGAATTTCCTCGAAGCCGTCCGGAACTCGGCTTCCATGGCCTCACCGAACTCTTCCCACGCTCTGGTTTTTGCCTCGGCGACCACCGAAGCCGCGGTCCGCTTGGCCAGTCGATACCCGTCAGCTGCCTCTGGGGTGCCACAGGCCATAAAGGCTCGATAGGACTCCTTCTTCAGCTTGACGGCATCCCTTACTGCTGGTGTCCACCAGCGAGTACGAGGATTGCCGCCACGACAGGCACCAACCACCTTACGGCCACAACTCAGATTGGCCGCCTCAACAATA
This sequence comes from Hippocampus zosterae, assembly GCF_025434085.1. Classification (NCBI taxonomy): domain Eukaryota; kingdom Metazoa; phylum Chordata; class Actinopteri; order Syngnathiformes; family Syngnathidae; genus Hippocampus; species Hippocampus zosterae. The sequence continues at coordinate 2,022,320 of NC_067460.1, forward strand.
GAGGCACGGAACATGGTCCACTCGGACTCAATGTCCCCCGTCTCCCCCGGAACATGGGAAAAGCTCTGTCGGAGGTAGGAGTTGAAACTCCTTCTGACAGGGGATTCCGCCAGACGCTCCCAACAAACCCTCACTATACGTTTGGGTCTGCCAGGACGGACCGGCATCTTCCCCCACCATCGGAGCCTACTCACCACCAGGTGGTGATCAGTTGACAGCTCCGCCCCTCTCTTCACCCGAGTGTCCGGAACATGCGGCCGCAAATCCGATGATACAACTACAAAGTCGATCATCGAACTGCGGCCTAGGGTGTCCTGGTGCCAAGTGCACATATGGACACCCTTATGTTTGAACAAGGTGTTCGTTATGGACAATCCGTGGCGAGCACAGAAGTCCAATAACATAACACCACTCGGGTTTTGATCGGGGGGGCCGTTCCTCCCAATCACGCCCCTCCAGGTATCACTGTCATTGCCCACGTGAGCATTGAAGTCCCCCAGCAGAACAATGGAGTCCCCAGCAGGAGTACTCTCCAGCACACCCTCCAAGGACTCCAAAAAGGGTGGGTATGCTGAGCTGCTGTTTGGTGCATATGCACAAACAACAGTCAGGACCCGTCCACCCACCCGAAGGCGGAGGGAGGCAACCCTCTCGTCTACCGGTGTGAACCCCAATGTACAGGCACTGAGGCGGGGGGCAATGAGTATGCCCACACCTGCTCTGCGCCTCTCACCGTGAGCAACTCCAGAGTGGAAGAGAGTCCAACCCCTCTCGAGAGAACTGGTACCAGAACCCAGGCTGTGTGTGGAGGCAAGTTCGACTATATCCAGTCGGAAATTCTCTGCCTCACACACCAGCTCGGGCTCCTTCCCTGCCAGAGAGGTGACATTCCATGTCCCAAGAGCTAGCTTCTGCAGCCGAGGATCGGACCGCCAGGGTCCCCGCCTTTGGCTGCCGCCCAGCTCGCATTGCACCCGACCCCTTTGGCCCCTCTCATGGGTGGTGAGCCCATTGGAAGGGGGACCCACGTTGCCTCTTCGGGCTGTGCCCGGCCGTGCCCCATGGGTGTAAGCCCGGCCACCAGGCGCCTGCCAACGAGCCCCACCTCCAGGCCTGGCTCCAGAGGGGGGCCCCGGTGACCCGCGTCCGGGCAAGGGAAACCTAGATCCATTTATTTTTGTCGTCATTGAGGTCTTTTGAGCCGTGCTTTGTCTGGCCCCTCACCTAGAACCTGTTTGCCATGGGTGACTCTGCCAGGGGCATAAAGCCCCAGACAACTTAGCTTCTAGGATCATTGGGACACACAAACCCCTCCACCACGGTAAGGTGACGACTCGCGGAGGGGATCAACCATGATTTCACACAATGTATTATTATCACCATTAATATTCATTTTTCTAAACGTAAGAAACCATACAACACAAACAGATCAAGTGGAATGAACAAAAGGACTACAAGTCCAAGCGGGCAAAACCCGGATGTGGAGCGCTGGCATGATTAACTCCAGCCGTAACGCAAATTATTTAGTTTCAACATTCCAGTGCAGCCGGACAAACATGAAAACAATGCAAAAAAAAGAACTAAATAAAGACACCATTGTGACTGCAGGCTTTTGCCCACGCTATGTAAAGTACCGATTGCGAGCAGTAAATGTCTGTGATTGTGATGCGAAAAACATAAAGCACAATGGACCCAAGACAAAGCAAACAAGCAAAGCAAGCATGCACAATTGAATCTAGAGGATAACTCTACTTTCATCTTACGGCTCAGCTGTTTACGCTCTTCCACTTTTATTTTTTCCTGCATCCGCCTCCTTTTGCGGTCCTCTGAAAGCTCCAGCATGAACAATCGGGGCCTTTTTGACTCTGCACAAGCTGTGTACAAAGCATTTGGGTTTGTGGCAGCCATGTCAAGGATGTTATAAAACACAGCCATCCGCCATCTCCTTGTACCTTCACGCACAAAGTAACCGAGCAATTCCAGGTCCATGATGTTGACATCGCATTTGAGATTGTGCAGGACAGCTGCGTCTTTGTCAGTGGCTAAGCACTCACTCGTTGATGAGTACCTAAAAATGCAATGGACAGTAATTAAGGTGTCACACATATTTGGTTTCTGTGGGGGGGAAACAAATTGGAGACTCGTGTCCCTCTTAGAAGTCTGAATGATTATTAAAATAGCTCTGTCTTTTTAGGCAATAATAGCAAGTTGTGGAAATTGTAGCAACACAAAGAAAGCGACAATTTCTCACGTTCGCACTCAGAGAGAGTGTGTCTCTTCTTTATTAGCACAACAGCAGCAAAACTTCCCGCGCCAACCGAGACCCGCCGAAAGTCGGTTTCCATAGAAACAAGCAGATATACATGGCGGTCCTTAAAGGGACTGCAATTATTTCTACCCCGTTACCAAATCTTGAACTCTCTGACACGCATGTGAAACATTGCATTCACACGTTTGCAGTTGGTGGTGAATTATGTATATAGAAGTTACTACACACGTCCCCCCAGAATTCAACCCAACAAAAATAGACACTCTAAAGTTCAAGTCGCGGCCCGGTAGCCCAGTGGTTAGCAAGTCGGCTTCACAGTGCAGAGGTACCGGGTTCGATTCCAGCTCCGACCTCCCTGTGTGGAGTTTGCATGTTCTCCCCGGGCCTGCATGGGTTTTCTCCGGGTGCTCCGGTTTCCTCCCACATTCCAAAAACATGCATGGCAGGCTGATTGGACGCTCTAAATTGTCCCTAGGTGTGAATGTGAGCGTGGATGGTTGTTCGTCTCTGTGTGCCCTGCGATTGGCTGGCAACTGATTCAGGGTGTCCCCCGCCTACTGCCCGAAGACGGCTGGGATAGGCTCCAGCACCCCCGCGACCCTGGTGAGGATTAAGCGGTTCGGAAAATGGATGGATGGATGGAAGTTCAAGTCGCGGGGGGCGAATCCGGCGGCCGTAACGGCTACGCCGTACGGGGGAGAGAGGAAGCGCATCCGCAGGGGGCGGTCGCGGAGGAACAGGAGAAACCGGAGACGGGGAAGTCATGGGGAAAGGGCCAGAGGGGAGAAGGCCAGGAGACAAGCTTTCCGGTAGGAGGACGACCCCGCCTCGGCGGGCGAGCCACTTCAACCGGCCAGGCCAAGTCCAAGTGAGCTGGCTTAAGGCGGTCCACCGAGACCCGCTCGGGTTTACCCCCCATGTCAATGACAAAATATTTCTGCCCCGCCTCCAAAACCCGGAAGGGGCCCTCATAAGGAGGGCGCAAGGGCCCTCTGTGCCCATCAACACGAATGAACACATAACCAGCTGACAGGAGGTCCTTGGGCATGTGAGAACCTGGTACACCGTGGCAGAAAGTGGGCAGCGGGGCAAAGAGCCTGGCATTGTCCAAGTGGGTGGAGCGTTGTGTCGTGGAGTCGAAGCAGTCGGCACAAAATCTCCAGGCACCCGCAGAGGCTGGCCATAAACCAGCTCCGCAGAGGAAGACCGGAGATCCTCCTTAGGCGCCGTCCTGATGCCCAGCATGACCCACGGGAGTCTGTCAATCCAGTTGCCATCCTTCAAAGTGGCACGAAGAGCAGCCTTCATCGACCGGTGGAAACGTTCGCAAAGGCCGTTGCCCTGCGGATACGCTGTGGTGCGGTGCAACTTCATCCCTAAGCCGTCTGCCACTGCAGTCCAAAGCTCAGAAGTGAACTGCACGCCGCTATCTGAGGAAATATCCGAAGGGGTGCCAAAACGGGATATCCAGGTGCCAATAAATGCTCGTGCCACGTCGGCTGATGTAATGGACGAGAGCGGGGCGACCTCCGCCCAACGTGTGGGCCATAGTTAACAGGTGAGTGCAACCCCGAGAATGGGGAAGGGGGCCAACCAGGTCGACATTGACATGGTCGAAACATCGCTCAGGCACGTGAAAGTGTTCCAAAGGGGCCTTGGTGTGGCGGTGCACCTTGGCCCACTGGCACTCCACGCAGGCAGGAGCCCAATCTCTGACATCCTTCCTCAGGCCGTGCCACACGAACTTGGGTGCTACCAGTCTTTGAGAGGCCTTGGTCCCTGGGTGAGAGAGTCCATGGACAGCATCGAAAACCGGCCGTCGCCAGCTCAAGGGAACCACAGGCCTGTGGAGATGTCACAGAGCAAAGTGGTGCTGCAGCTGCCAAAAACCATGTCCCTCAGCTGCAAACCTGTAGTGGACGACCGGCACTGCTGCACTGTGGTGTCGGAAACCTGGTCCTTCTCCACACTGCAGTAGTCAAGACCCAGGTAGACCGCTCCAGCTATGGCTCTGGAGAGGCAGTCAGCAACACAGTTGTCTTTCCCCGCCAATTGTTGAATGTCTGTAGTAAATTCGGAGACATAGGACAGCTGGCGTTGCTGTCGGGCGGATCATGGTTCTGCTGCCTTGGACATGGCGAAGGTTTGTGGTCGACGTAAACTCTAAACCCGCTGTCTACCAGCATGTGTCGAAAATGGCGGATAGCAAGGTACATCCCAAGCAGTTCACGGTCGAAAATACTGTACTTTCGCTCAGGGGGGCGTAACTGCCTACTGAAAAAAGCGAGAGGCTGCCAGGTACCGTCCATCCATTGTTCAAACACCTCCCCCACCGCGTAGTCCGAAGCATCCGTGGTCAGCGCCAAAGGGGCAGAAAAGGAGGGATGTGCCAGCATCTTAGCCCGTGCCAAAGCTGATGTGGTGTCCATAAAAGCCCTGACCCTGCTTTCAGTCCAGTCAACAGTGTGTTTGGGCTTCTTGCCTTTAAGGGCCTCATACAGAAGCCGCATAGTGCAAGCCGCTCCCGGGATGAAACGATGATAGAAGTTCACCATGCCAAGAAATTCCTGCAGGGACTTCACGGTGACTGGGCGTGGGAACGCTGTGACGGCCTCCACCTTGGACGGGAGGGGAACTGCGCCTGCCTCCGTGACCCTGTGCCCCAAGAAGTCTATGGTGGAGAGGCCAAACTGGCACTTCGCAGAGTTGATGATAAGTCCGTGTTGCCCGAGCCGTTGAAAAAGGGTTCGGAGGTGTGCCATGTGGTCTGACGTGGAAGAACTTGCAATCAGGATGTCGTCAAGGTACACGAAAACACGCCGAAGTGAAGGTGGGCTGTGTGAGTGCAGGGAATTCGGCAAGCAGGCGGTGGAAAACGTCCGTGAGGGGGACTATGCTGGAGAGGCGGATAACATCGGCTGGTCCGAGTGTGCACGCGTAAGAACAGAAAGTGGCAGGGTCTATTAAACGTTGGTTTTTCACATCCACCAAAAGTCCATGAGCGCACAAAAAATCCGCCCCCAAAAGAGGTACATCGACGCGCTGTAACAAAGTCCCAACTTAAGCGCTGCCCACCGAAGCACAGTTCCACGAACCTCATGCCGTCTCACGGACGGTGAGAAGCGTGGAAGTCCCGAATCAGCGACGGGTCTAAGATCCAGGAGCGGGGGACCCATTGTCGATCCTCCGGCCCATAGCCCTCCCAGTCGACCAGATACTGGAACCCCTTACCCCTGCGCCGAGAGTCCAGGATGGCCCGCACAGTGTACACGGGGTCCCCGTCGACAACACGCGGAGGAGGAGGCGGGGTGGGAGACGGAGCCAAGGGACTGGTCGCCACCGGCTTGATCAGCGAGACGTGGAACACAGGGTGAACCTTCATTGAGGCCGGCAACCGGAGCTTGACTGTGACGGGGCTGATGATGGAGTCCAGCACCAACGGTCCGGTGAACCGGGGCCCCAACTTGGCAGACGTGCCGGCCAGGCGCAGGTCCTTTATAGCCAGCCACACCTCTTGCCCCACCAAGTAGGGCGGCGCTGGGCGTCGCCGACGGTCCGCGATCTGCCGGTTTCTGGACGCGGTGCGGGACTATGCGGCCTTGGCCTCCTTCCACACGCGATGAGCCCATTTGAGGTGGAACTGCACCGACGGAACCTCCACCTGACCCTCCTGGGACGGGAACAGCGGTGGTTGGTATCCGTAGGCCATCATGAAAGGTGACCGCCCAGTAGCTGAAGAGACGAGGGTGTTGTGAGCGTACTCCACCCAAGGTAAGTGGTCAGCCCAGGACGAGGGACGGTGGAGACACACGCAACGGAGGGCCGCCCCCAGATCCTGGTTAGCGCGCTCCGCCTGCCCATTGGACTGCGGGTGGTATCCCGACGTCAAACTCGCCGTGGCCCCCAGTGACCGGCAGAACCGCTTCCACACTTTGGACACGAACTGGGACCCCTGGTCGGATACAATGTCCTGAGGGATGCCATGGAGGCGGAAGCATGCATGACGAGGAGGTCGGAGGTCTCCAACGCCGACGGCAATTTGGACAGAGGGATGAAGTGGGCCGATTTAGAGAAACGGTCCACAATGGTGAGAATGACGGACCGTCCACGGGATGGGGGAAGACCCGTGACAAAGTCCAGGGAGATGTGGCACCAAGGTCGAGGAGGAATGGGTAGCGGTTGGAGCAATCCAGCCGCAGGCCGATGCGAGGTCTTGCCGCAGGCCCAGGTGGAGCAGGCGTTGATGTACTCCATGACATCCTTCCGTTGCTCCAGCCACCAGAACCGCTGGGAGATGAGGTGCACAGTCCGGTTTACCCCGGGATGGCAGGCCACCTTGGACGCATGCCCCCACTGCAACACCTCCGAGCGCAGTGGGGGAGGTGCAAACAGCTTCCCTGCGGGACAAGCAGCCGGGACTTGGACCCCATCTTGGACCTCCTGAACCCTCCGCTCGATCTCCCACCTCAGTGCCCCCAGGATGCGATGATCTGGAAGGATGGTTCCAGGTGTGGGGTCCCTTTTGGCAGGATCGTGGAGGCGGGAGAGGGTATCAGGCTTTGTGTTCTTGGATACGGGACAATAGGTGTGGGTGAAATTGAATCGTGTCAGCAGAAGCGCCCACCGGGCCTGTCGCAAATTCAGTCTTTTCGCGGACCGAATGTATTCCAGGTTCTTATGATCCGTGAAAACAGTGAAGGTCTCTTTAGTCCCCTCGAGCCAGTGTCTCCACTCCTGTAGTGCCGCCACCACAGCTAGTAGTTCACGATTTCCCACGTTCTAATTCGCCTCGGCGGCACTGAGATGACGAGAGAAAAAGGCGCAGGGGTGCAGCTTCTGGTCAACCGGAGAACATTGAGACAAAACTGCCCCCACTCCTGAATCCGAGGCGTCCACCTCTACTACAAAAGGTTGGTCTGGATCAGGGTGATGCAGTACCGGTGGGTTAGTGAAGGCTCTTTTCAAGTTCGTGAATGCTGTGTCCGCGACCGAGTCCCATGTAAACGGGAGCTTAACGGAAGTCAGCCGGGTTAACGGTAGAGCCTGTTGGCTGTAATTACGAATAAAACGTCTGTAGAAGTTGGCAAACCCCAAGAAGCGTTGCAGCTCCTTACGGTTGGTGGGTGTAGGCCACTCCACCACCGCCTTGGTCTTAACGGGGTCGGCTCTCAGTTTACCCTGCTCAATGATGGTTTGTACGTGGAACTCACACTTCTCTGCCTTGACGAAGAGCCTGTTCTCTAATAACCGTTGTAAAACGAGTCTCACGTGCTGTTTGTGTTCCTGTATTGACCGGGAGAAAATCAAAATATCATAGAGATAGACGAAACAAAAAACGTTCAGCATGTCCCTCAAGACGTCATTAACCAGACTCTGGAACACAGCGGGAGCATTAGTCAGACCGAAAGGCATGACTAAGTATTCGAAATGACCTAATGGGGTTTAAAAGCCGTCTTCCACTCATCCCCTTCTCTTACGCGAACCAGATGGTACGCACTACGCAAGTCTAATTTTGAAAAAATTGTGGCCGATTGTAATGGAGCGAAAGCGGAATCTAACAATGGCAGGGGGTATTTATTCTTTATCGTAATGTCATTGAGCCCCCAATAATCCACACACGGCCGTAACGACTTGTCCTTCTTCTCTACGAAGAAGAACCCGGCACCTAACGGTGATCGTGATGTCCTGATGAGCCCTGCAGCGAGCGAGCTATTAATGTAATCCCTCAATGCCTCTTGTTCAGGTCGAGACACGTGATATAATCGAGAGCTCGGCAGCGGGGCGCCCACCTGCAGGTCTATGGTGCGGTCGTACGGACGGTGCGGAGGCAGAGATCGGGCACGATCCTTACTAAAAACCTGTTTTAAGTCGTGATAGTAACTAGGCACCCCATCAAGGCAGATGTCTTCAGGGGCATCGTTACCGACACACGTGTGTCCCCCTACAGCAGACCGCAAACAATGCTCATGACAGAACGGACTCCATCGTTCTATGGCCGGGCGGTTCCATGATATGATTGGGTTGTGAGTTTTGAGCCAGGGTAAACCGAGAATAACTGGTGCGGCTCGGGAATGCATAAAATAGAACCGTCTGTGCTCTACGTGATTCCCCGACAACCTGAGCTTAAGTGGTTCTGTGATCCCTGTTACCACCGCTAGAAGGCGTCCGTCGAGATCGTGAACATGTTTCTTTTTGGCTAGTTCCTGGCTCGAACACCCTATCTCCGAGGCAATGTCGGTGTCCAGGAAACAGTCATCGGCACCGGAATCTATCAGGGCCCAGATCTGACGCGCACGGGACGCCCCGTAGATCTCACCCTCGAGTTCAAGTCTCCTGGTGCGTCCCGGTCGAGAGTCGACTCTACGAGGCTCTCGAGATTCAGCGCGAGGTCGTGACTCACAGTACTCGACGGTCATAGGTGGTTGAGGTCCCGATGGGCAGGGAGCGGACCGAAGTCTCGGTAGGTCACTGTTGCAACCAGCCTGGTCCTCGATTCCGTGCCGTCTCTCCTACGGTCGGGAATTGCCGCCCCCCAGCTGCATCGAATCCTCCCTGGCGGCAGCCCTCCGGTCGCTAGGGTGCTCCCTGGACCCAGCAGTCCGAGTTGTCTCAGGGAATGCCCCAAGATCCGCTGTGTGCCGGAACGTGAGCTAGCCACCTCCGCGCTCCCGGTTTCTCTCTCTCAGACGGTTGTCCAAGAGCAGAGAGAGCTCAATCAACTCCTCCAGGTCGGTACTGTTGTCGTGGGTGGCCAGTTCATCTTTCAGCGTCGTGACGAAAGTATTCGCCCGCGACGAAACAAGTCACACAGTGCCCGGTCTCTGTAGCCACTCTGGGCGGCCAGGATGCGAAACTCGATCGAGTAGTCCGCCACGGATTGTTTTCCTTGGCGGAGCTCCAGGAGTCGACCCTCAGCCTCTCTTCCCCGCACAGGATGGTGGAACACCCGACGAAACGCCTCCACAAAGTCAGGGAAGGAAGATCGAAGGTTCGGTTTTGCTTCGCGCACTGCCATTGCCGATGACGCCGCCCGAACAGTCAATAAGCTCATGACGTAGGCGACCTTCGCGTCATCACTGACATAAATGGACGGCTGCTGGTCAAAAACGAGCGAGCACTGGTGGAGGAAGTGCCCGCAGTGACCATACTCGCCTCCATAGCGTGGAGGATGTGGAAGCCTCGGTTCCCTACAAAAAGTAGGAGACGGGACGGGAACCTCCGAGGTAGGTGCTCTCCGCCCTTCTAAAAGATTTACGCGAGGTTCGTACTCCTCGAGCCTGTGAGCCAACATGGAGACCGCGCCGCGGAGCTCGGATATAGTTTGGCTCTACTGACTCCTAAGTTGCTCTAGGCGGGACAAAGCCGACAAAACCTTATCGACGTCCGCGGGATCCATGGTGGCCCGAGTATTCTGTCACGTTACGCACGAAGCAGGGAAAGGGAACTGCTTCGTACGTAACAGAGAAAACGAAAGTAAGCGGATCCCGGAAAATAGCAGACACTGACAAGGACTCTGTCAAAACAATAATATTTATTATAAACAAAAATCCTGCCTAATAAATAACAGACAACGGTGGGCAAAACGAGCACCAGGAAATATGGAACGCGACAACAGAAAGCGCTGGTAAAAACGAGCACCAGGAAATAAGGAAATTCTACAACAGAAAACGCTTGCAAAACAACGGCAAGGAAGGTATGTAATACTACGCGTACGTTTAAGACACTGAGTCCTGTGGGAGGACGATAACATAGCCAACCGCGAAATGGTAGCGCACAATAAGTCTTGGAATATGGGCAATAGCAGTGGCACGGCATTTAATAGTCCGGCAATGGGTCACACGCCGGAGCGCCTAGATATAGCAGGTGCAATCACTGGAAAATAGGCAGCAGGTGTGTAGCAGGCAGAAGTGAACGCGTGCCACCTGCTGCCGAATACGGAACATGACAGTGGCTTCCTTTGTTAGCTAGATTTTAATGGTATCTATAATGACTTCATAACTTCATAGCCCGACTGGGGCTTTGTATGATTGCTTGTGGCTTTCACCATATCTGTATGCGTGGCTACATAGTAATGATCTTTCCTGAGCAGACAACGGTCGTTTTTTTTGTTGCTAATCTTAGAAATGACCGTTTTCGGGGCGGTTAACTTGCTTTGACATGTTCCGTTTGTCTTGTGCAGTTGGAGGCTGTAAATTTCCTCAGTGTGGGACAAGTAACAGATATCTTATCTAAGGGTGGCCACTTTGCTTTGCTATGTTCCGCTTTTCTTAACAAAGACCATCTAAGGGCAACCACCTTGTGTAGCTATGGCAACCATACTCATTTCCCGCTCGCTATATTGGAATGTGCAATTTAACATAGAACAGATACCCTTATGCACTCGCACTTCAGTACTCTCTTTGTGGCGTAGGTCAAGCCGTTGATGAAATGATATAGAAACACATTGAGTGTTTTTGTCTGAATGAAACCTAGTAGAAGAAATCAAACGTTGGTAGCTAATACACTTCGTTAATATACAATTAGCTTCTGGGTTCCACATTTGTTTGACATATTAATTTCTCTGTCCGACAACCGTATGCCCGTTTTTTTCTCTATCAGCTATGAGTTATTAATGTGGTTTAACATAGTATTAATATAAAACAGACACTACACTGCCATGCATGTTTTTGGAATGTGGGAGGAAACCGGAGTGCCCGGAGAAAACCCACGCAGGCCTGGGGAGAACATACAAACTCTACATAGGGAAGCCGGAGCTGGAATTGAACTCGGTACCTCTACACTGTGAAGTCAACGCGCTAATCAGTGGGCCACCGGGCCCCCAAATGCAATCGAAAGAAATACATAGCACTAATGAAATTCACTGAAAATTAAAATGGGTTGGTTAAAAAAAATCACAAAAAAATAAACAGATTGCTCCTGATGGCATAACAACCACGGGCACATTGCCTCATCTTTTACGATTTATTATCCTGCCTTTAATCTTATTGTAAAGAACATGTCTGGATGGAGAAATATAAAATCTGTTGGATATCAATGTTTATGCCATTTTATGCCATGTGAGATTATTGAACAATTTTTGTTGGTGTCCAGAATAACAGAGTGAATACTTCAATATGCATTCTCATATTCAGACAACTAATAAGAGAAAACATGTACAACTAGGTCTGACCAGGCCGTTGGAGCCTTTCAGCATCCAGTGCCTGAATCCCGCTGTAATATGTACAAAGACTAGATCTCGAAGCCTAGTGACAGAGCAGGAGTGTGAGGACCATTTGTCGCCTTCCCCGTTTCCTCACTGGGATGCTCTTGATCTGCCGTTTGTTTGGTGCTTAATGACAGCTGTGATGGAACTGTCATGTTCTGTGAGCACTTGGGACGAGAGCGGATGCATGCCTTCATTCACTCATCCTCAGCGCCTTTACAGTCTCTAAAGCCCAACCCTGAAGGTCATACAAAGCCTTTCGTCTTCAACATCTCAGACATTAAGCGGCACCAAATAATTTATCTCCCCTAATTGAAAGGAAATTGCATATTTCATTGTTTATGAATGCCACAATAAGATGCAGTCAGAGAGATCCAATTCCTGGAAATATAATTTTCTCCGGTTCGGGGATTGTCTGGAGGGTTCGTATGAATCTTGGGCGGCTGGATGCGTTTCCTGCTGTTCATCTGAACACATACCCTCATTCAGAGATGGGGAACAGTTCTGCCTATTAAAATGTAAATTCCCTCTCACGGTAGCAGCGGGAGCAGCAGCGACAGGCAAGCCCAGGCTGGGTCACAGCAGGGAAGCAACAAGGAGCAGCTGGGGGTGAGAAGTGTGCACACTCTAGACAGAATGTGTTTTTTACTATGCAATGGCTTCAAGATTGGCAGATGTGGCTGGATAAGAAGATCTGCTAGATGCTACCTAAAGATTTCACAAACCTCAATGGAAACCATCTGTGATTTGCTTATTTTTACAGACCACACATGCACACTCATTATAATCCTCATTCCTTTTACATACACATTCACATTTTTTAGTCTGTAATAATCATGATAATGTGAATAATAATGATGAAAATGTTGTTGTTGTGACTCACATCCGGGTTTGCCTTAAGTTACATGTACAATTTGTTTGTCACAGTTTCAATGCATGGATGCCCCTCCTGACACATCTTCACGCATATTTATCTGGCTTGTGACTGGCAGTGGCTGGGCCTTGGTTGAGGCACTCACCAGGAATTAAACCTGTGCCATCTGTGTGAAAGGTAGCAATGTAATGCACTACCACGCTAACAATGTACTCTTACAGCTACTACAACTACGAAGTACAACAACAAAAAAATAGAAAGCATAATGCTTGGTTTGGAGGTGGTAATTTATGTGTCAAACTCCTCTTTCCAAACAAAAAAGTGTAGAAATGGTGCACACTGTGAATACCAAGTTTGAGAGAACATTGCTCCTATACTCAGCAACACATACTATTTATTTCTCATTAATACACAATTTGGTGTGGTGCGTGCGTGTGTGTTTAAACTAAATTGCTGGCGACAAGAGTGTCATTAATTGCACAAACATTGTCCCTGTAGGTGTCAGATTAGCGGTAACGGCAAAAGCAGTTGTAGTGATTTCACAAAACAACACCACATGAGCCACGATGCGATGGCTGGACAAAATAAAAATAACTGCCACCATGATCTTTGTAATTACAGCCAAACTTGCTGGGAAATGCCCCTTGTGCTGGTTCACTATGCCATTAAAAAAACATCAACAAAAACAATTTTGTATGGAGCGCAAGCCTCAATTTAAGCATTTTTGCACTGTAGGTTACAATTCAAAATTCTGATTTTGCGCCTCAATCAAACACATTGAAATGCAAAACTACAAATGTGTGTTGGTACGGCAAAATGCAGAGGTGCTAAATATTACGGAAATCGCAAAGTACTAATTCAATGATTGTTAACCTTATGAGAAGTACCGGAACCCTAGCACTTCATATGCACATTCACTGAACCCTTACTGAAAAATAAAAATCGGATTCAAAAAGTGTTCCTTCAGTTTTGCCGGTGCGAGACTCGAGTTTATCAACTTGGCATGACAAATCATGCAGATAGGATGCTCATCCCATCCTGTTCTGTGATGCATGTTGTACATATTCGTCTGACTACTTTATATTTTTGCTCGACATAGTACATATGAAAACATTCCAAAAAAAAAATCACGAAGTACGATCACGACCATCATACATTGACGACTGAGCGAACTAAATTTCCCGCAGCACTGATTGGAAAAGCAATGTAATGTGATCGTCAGCCAGTGATGGCTAAGCAGGCATGTCATAAGTAATTGACATGTTGAATCGTGTGTATCTTAACCTCCATGGCAGAGGCTCCGTCGAACCCCTGAGACCAATTCACCTAACCCCTGCGGTTCATTCGAACAATGTGCAAATTCGTTACGCCCGTAAGCTAATTCAGTAACATATACTTGTCTCAAAGATGAAACCATACACACTGGAAAAAAAATATTTCGTTGGACTAAACAAAAAAAAAATTGCTACAATTTGTTACAGCCAAATTTATTCAATTTTCTCGAACTACATTCATAATTGAGGTGACGTGGATGGGAGAAAGAAAAGCAAAATGAAGAAATGGTTGACCGAGTGTTACGGCAGGGAACGGTGCCTTTTTTTTTTGTTTAACCAGCCATGTGAGTGCTGTTTTACTGCCATCGTGCTGCAGTGTTAACAGGCAAAGAGATGTTAAGATTAAGTTATTACACGTTGAAACCTCTTTCTGTGTACCGTCTTTCTTTGCAAATAGCCATTTCCATTTTCTAATCCGCTTTATCCTCACAAGGGTCGTGGGGCCCTGCGAATGGCTGGTAACCAGTTCAGGATGTCCATCCATCCATCATCTACCGCTTATCCGGGGCCGGGTCGCGGGGGCAACAGCTTTAGCAGGGAAGCCCAGACTTCCCTCTCCCTAGCTACTTCTCCCAGCTCTCCCCGGGGGATCCCGAGACGTTCCCAGGCCAGCTGGATGACATAGTCTCTCCAGCGTGTCCTGGGTCTTCCTTGGGGTCTCCTCCTGGTGGGACATGCCCGGAACACCTCACCAGGGAGGCGCTCAGGAGGCATCCGAATCAGATCCCCAAGCCACCTCATCTGGCTCCTCTCGATGTGGAGGAGAAGCGGCTCGACCCTGAGTCCCTCCCAGATGACCAAGCTTTTCACCTTATCTCTAAGGGAGAGATATTATTCCCTGCGGAGAAAACTCATTTTGGCCGCTTGTAACCGGGATCTCGTTCTTTCGGTCACGACCCATAGCTCGTGACCATAGATGAGGGTTGGAACATAGATCGACCGGTAAATTGAGAGCTTCGCCCTTTGGCTCAGCTCCTTCTTCACCACGACAGACCGATACAACGTCCGCATCACAGCAGACGATGCACGGATCCGCCTGTCGATCTCCCGCTCCCTCCTGCCCCCACTCATGAACAAGACCCCAAGATACTTGAACTCCTCCACTTGGGGCAAGATCTCCTCCCCGACCCGCAGGGGACACTCCACCCTTTTCTGACTGAGGACCATGGTTTCAGATTTGGAGGTGTTGATCTTCATCCCAACCGCTTCACACTCGGCTGCGAAACGCTCCAGTGAGAGTTGGAGAGCCCTGTTTGAAGGAGCCAACAGCATCACATAAGTTCAGGATGTCCCCCGCCTATTGCCCGAAGACGGCTGGGATAAGTTCCAGTAATCCCATCCCCGTCCCTCCCGCGACCGTTGTGAGGATAAGCGGATCGGAAAATGGATGGATGGATGGATGGAGCACTATCCCGCTCTCTTGCTCTCCCTACAGGCCAATTTATCATTTTTAAGTAGGATTTTCGAGAAACTATTTTTTCTCCAATTATTTATTTTATACATACAGCTAATATTTCAGGGAAATATCAGTCTGATTTTAGGATGAAGCATACTACAGAGACAGCTCTTTTAAGGATTTTAAATGATGCCAGATGTCTTGGTCCTACTGGATCTAAGCAATGCATTTGGCACAGTAGATCATCGCATTTTAATAAACAGACTTAAAACTCAGATGCACATCACTGGTACTGTTTTGAACTGTTTTTATTCTTGTCTCACAGACAGATGTTATTGAATTTGTCATGATGCTGTTTAAGGTCTGGCCAGCAGGTGGCATGAGCGGACTTCGGTACGCACCTGCTGCCAATCTGTAATTTGTAAACTATTTAAGGTCTCCTCTCCTATGCACCTGTGTCGGAGTATTGTTTCTGGTATTGCTATTCTCACTGCTCATGGACTATTTGGCTATTGACCTCGTCGTGTTTCGCGTTTTGTACTCTCGCTACCCCTGATTTTTCTAAGTACGATTTTGTTTTTGTGATTTGGCTTTTCACTCGCATGTATTTTGATACATTGTTTTAGTTTGTATTGGCGGTCTTTATTTTTCTCCCTTGCCTTTTGTAGTGATGGGTCCATGAGGCCTCATGAGGCGTGACGACACACTGACACACTGTGTTGTTATTGTGCTGATACTGTGTCCCTGACTACTGCCACCTGCTGGACCTTCAAGATCCCTGCAGCCAACCCACTTAACAGACTGAACTGACTGATAATTTTTTTTGTATATTGAACATATAAAATATACAATTCAGTAATAAATTGGCAAAAAGTGAAGGTAATATATAAAAAAAGGAAAAGAAAATAGTCATCATCACAAATATGTGTTCAAAGGAGTAGAAAGAAGTAAAAAACCCATCGAGTCCGACCCCTTCTTATATATGAATTGATCATTTTTCAAAATAGGAAAGAAAGTCTACATATCAACAAATGCTTTTACCCTTATGTATGCTGTACAACATTCGGTTTGTATATACAGTACATACTCATTGGAGCACATGTTTTTGTCGATTTTCTCATATTCATAATGGCTGCTACATTTCATTAATATATTAAATAATATAATCAATGTATTTCTGATGTATTGCTATATTTCATGAGTGTATCGAATTTATCAGCTTAATTCTGATTTGTGTAGTTTTCTTGTACTACTCTCAAATTTATTTTTGATCTTGGCAAGAGAGTTACTCATTTTTCTGGTCCATTTCAGAATCATTCCACAGATTTACACCTATTACATATCCACTCCTTTGCGTGATGTTTGTTCGTGTTTGGGATTTTTTTTTGTATAGATTAGTACCGCTTAAATTATGACAACTTTCTCGAATTTCAAAAAGCTTCTGGATGATTTGGCAAAGGAGATTATTGTGTGCTTTGTACATTAATTGGGCGATTTTGAAGTCAACCAGGTCATGAGATTTCATTGTTTAATTTGATAAACAGTGGATTTGTGGGTTCCGTCTATTTGGAGCCAGTGATTGTTCTGATTGCTTTGTATTGTAGTTTTAAAACAGTGTGTTTTACTGGCATTTCCCCATATTTCCACACAATAGGTCAAATATGGAAGTAATACAAGTATAATGTGTACAAGGATCTCTTATTCAGCACATCCTTAGTTTTTGGGAGGATCCCTATGGTTTGTGATATTTTTCTTTTAACATTATCTATTATGTAGCTGCCAGCATGGTTTTGCATCTACAACTGTTCCAATAAATTTTCATAAGGTCATCGATTTGATGATGAAGTGTATACATTATCATTCACATCCATTCATTCATTTTGCAACATTCAATGTGTTCAAATAATGTGAAAATCATTTGAATGAGAATGCTTGTGGGCTTTGACTTCACAAATATTTATTGAGAAAAATAAGATGCTCCAATGTTTTAAACTTCAGCCTGTTGCGTCTTTTACAAGCAATTTCCCCTGCTGTGGAGAACACACGCTCACAAGGGACGGATGAGGCTGGCCTACAAAGGAACTCCTTTGCGAGGTGGGAGAGGTTTGGGAAAGAAGTGTGTTGGTCCTTCCAGTACAACAGCGGGTGCCGGTCACGTGCAATATTCCCCTGTGCCAGGTAGCGCTGGACCTCAGATATTGCATTTGCTGTTGCACCACCTCTTCCCAGTCTCCCCACCTCATCATCCAGATGACTCCACAGGCCACCTAAAAAACAAAACCAAACAAATTGGCATTTAGGACAGTTTCCAATAAACTAATAATGATGAGTACCATGCCTGATATAGTTGCAGAGGGCTGCGATGATGGTCCAGGCTGGGCCTCAATTGTGCACCCGATGACACGCATGCACTCAGCCCACAGTCTGGATATGGCCTCCGTGCACCTGGAGGAACTGCGGAATCCAAGTGATTTGAATCAGGGGTCTAGAAGTGTTGCTAAGGTTAACACACTCATAGACTCCAAACTAGAAGCAGTGTCTGTGACTCGACGCTTGAGGTGTTCATGGAGTTGTATGACTGGCTGTGTGTGGAGGGTTTAAGCGTGGCGCTCAAGTGCATGATAAAGCATTTTCATCATCGGGATGACCTCTGAACCTGAAACTTTCCTCTCTTCAGACAACTCCACTGTAGCTTGATGGAATGGAGAAAGCACAAGTAATGCTT
This sequence comes from Hippocampus zosterae, assembly GCF_025434085.1. Taxonomy (NCBI): domain Eukaryota; kingdom Metazoa; phylum Chordata; class Actinopteri; order Syngnathiformes; family Syngnathidae; genus Hippocampus; species Hippocampus zosterae. The sequence continues at coordinate 2,040,120 of NC_067460.1, forward strand.
CTCCTATGATGGTGAACTCATCAGCTGTCAGTGAAGCCAAATCTGTCTTTAGGGAGGCCAGAGATACCCACACTGGTTCCCTCTCACCATGCAGCCTTGACAGCATTTCATAGGTACTGTTCCAGCGTGTTGGCACCTCATTGATAAGTTTCAGGTTTGGACGTCCCATCCGTTACTGCACCTGAGCAAGCTTCTCCTTGGCTGTAGTGCTTGAACGGAAACAATGTGCTGAGCTTTGTTCCTAATGTGTAGTGCAGGGACCTGATCGCACGATTTTCTAACTAATGAATTAAGACTATGTGCAATGCAAATTGAGTGGCGTAATTGAAGGTGTCTAGTGGATGCGATCATGTTCGGTGCTGCGTCAGTCACAAGACAATTTACTTTGTTGGTTATGGCCCAGTCCTCCATCATGCCCCTTTTGACCTGGGCCAAATTGTCAGCAGTGTGATTTTGTGGAAAATATTGTACTCCCAACAATGATGAAGCCAACTGCATATTTTCATTAATATAGTGACAGGTGAGTGCCAAGTAGGCCTCCATGTTCACAGAGGTCCACATGTCAGTCGTTATACTCACTGCCACAACTTGCTGTACTTCCATTTTAACTTTTTCCCGTTCCTCCTTATATTTTTCGGCTACCATTTTCTTGATGGTCTGAAAATTAAACCAGAAGCAAACATTAAATAGGATTCATCTACGTTATGGAACTTTCACAAAGACCTTTCTCGTCGGCAAAACATATGAGGGTTAAAGGACCTGAATCACAATACTGAGGGGCTGGCGCTGGGGCATGGTGGAGGTGCTTCTGTTGGTGTATGACAATTCGACCCGGCAAATTCGACATTTCACCTGTAATGAAATGTGAATAAGAAGTAATTAAGAGTTACCTTGAAATGTATTTGGATTAGAATGGTACAACACATGTTAATAATCTGAGAGACAGAAGGCGATTTGAATAAATAAATAAATAATACCTTATTCTCCAGGACATCAAAATGGTCCCACACAGTGGATGATTTGCGTCTCTGCTCTATAATTGGCAAGGAAGGCAAGGCACGAACACGAAGTCTGCAGTGACACGAACTTCGACAAGCGACTGTGAGTGAGGTCTGGCTTGTTTCGGCAGCTTCCTTATAAACACTGTGCGGCGGGCTTTTGCTGCGTCAACGCCCTCTGCACTGAGTCGACGCCCCCTGGCCTAAGTGGCGGAGCCTGGACTGTGCCAAGCAGCCGATGCAGTCTAAACTGCACCGGTGCAGTTCACGTGTCAATTAGCAGCCTGGACTGTGTCAACGCAGCCGATGTGTCAATTAGAAGCCTGGATTGTGTCAACGCAGCCGATGCAGTCTGAACTGTGCCGGTGCAGTTCACGTGTCAATCACGTGACATAATGAAGCAGCACATGCATCGACACATAGTTTGCTCTGTGAGCCTGGCGCATGTGTCAACGCATCGGTGTCGCTGAACCCATCACTTGCCTTTTGTGCAAGCGCTTTTTGTTATTTGTTTATGTTCTCTCTGGTCCTTGTTTTGACCAGCGCTTCATGTTTCCTCTTTGTCGGTGCGATTATTAGCATTAAAACATATTTTTGTGACGGAGACCTTGTTTGCATCTACGTTTTTGGTATCTAGACTTAACTCGGCTTGTCCGAGTCATGACAGAACTGAATTGAATACAACTTTGTCAAATGTGCTGTACGTATGTGTAACATAGAGCACAGATGACACACCACTCTGTTCAACATCGAATCAATTACAAACTGCTTCTATATACATATATGGCCATCCAAAACCTGGCCCCTCCTTACCTATCCGACATTCTCCAGGTGCATATCCCCTCTCGCTCCCTCAGATCCTCGTCCTCCCTCCGCCTGACAGTGCCCCCTGCCCGACTGAGCACCATGGGAGCCAGAGCCTTCAGTCACGCTGCTCCAAAACTCTGGAACAACCTACCTCCGGACCTTCAAAACTGCACTCTTTCCAATTTCAAGTCCCGTCTAAAAACACACCTGTTCAGGATTGCCTACAACACAGCCCTTCCATTTCCTATGTTTTTATAATAATAATAATACATTTTATTTATAAGCACCTTTCATGATTTTATGTCCTGTTTTTATATATCTCGTTTACAAATTTTTACATTGTATTTTCTTATTGTCTGTACAGTGTCCTTGGGTGGCATGAAAGGCGGTTTTAAATAAAATACATTATTATCATTATTATCATTAGATGAAATTTCTTTCCTCTCAACATAAAACAAGAGGAGCCGCTGCGGGTGTCCACGCCGCCATCAAAAGAAAAGTTATTTTGTAAGTTTGGATATTTGTTCCTCCAGAGTCCATGAAATTAAGTGTGGGGTTCCTCAAGGTTCAATTTATAAAGATTAAAAATATACTTTTTAACCCTCGTAGTGCACCGCTTGCGATAAATGTAAAATGATGTCTTTGAATCAAGGCATTCAGAAAAACACGATAGAGCTGAAACTTATGGAGGGGTTCTAAAATGGCCTAAATTTCATGACGTCACCGGCTGATAATTCTCAGGCATTGCAGCAATAATAAGAAAAACGTTTTGATACCTTAATCTTCACAATTTACATATTTTGCACTATAGAGACCCATTATAATTCATATTTTTGAATGCATCGTAAACCTAATGTGTAAACATGCATTTCACACGATTTTTACGCCAATCGCTTTGTTTTCGCTTTGACAGACGTATGCATGCCACATTGTTGGGTTGAGGTCATTCCAATTGTGCAACTTTTAGGTGGCGCTAGAGGATCGCAAATGAGTTTGCCTTTTTGCAGGAGGCTTCAAACCAATGCATTTTACATGAACACGTCCGGTCGGGATTGTTAGTAGGGCTTGGTTGGGACCTCCAGACACAATTTTTTTTTTCCTTTTGCAAAAAATAAAGAATAAAAAATCCCAAAGAACTAATAAAAACTATATATGTATGGATAGCACAGATGCCTCTGAACATTTTGAGTGTTTGAAAAAAAAAGAATGTTTTTATAACACAAAATACATCATTACAAAAATTGTAAAATGCGTAACTTAAGGCCTTTTTAATTTGGAGCACACAAGGGTTAAGCTTTACAAGATTTTTAAAAGTCTTGGGGATGTCATCAGGAGACACAGACGTCAGCTTCCACAGTGATGCGCCTTTTTGTTTGCCTCACGGCTCATAACATCTACATTCAACCTTCCCTTTATAGCGTCGGATTTTTATTCATTCATTCATTCATCTTCCGTACCGCTTGATCCTCACTAGGGTCGAACCCTTGCTTCAGGTCTGAAAAAAAAATGCTCCTCAAAATTAATATGCGGCTCCTCAAATGAGGTCGCTGACTGAAAATTAGTCCTCCAAGAAAAAAAAAATACTTGGATGTGGATGGCCCATGACACATACAAACGATAAATCATGCAGCCCAACAGCTGCTGTCCGAACAAGAGGCTCCCCAAAGACAACGTTGTGTGTCTTTCGTAACAATATGTGTGAGCAGCTGTGAAAATGATTAAAAACAATACAAGTTGTCTCAATGATAAACACCTACATTCCATTCTGACAATTGAGGAGATGATGCTAAGTATTCAGTTCTGACTAAATGGTAGAAGAGCAAAAAAATGTTGGAGTTATTGCTTTTTTTCATTTTTCACATTTTTCTTTTTTTTCCAACTTTTTCGTCTTTTGAATTAAATGATTTATTTTGGAATAATATCACATCCTCTCTGTTTTGATTCATGTCTTTGTTCAAAAATGTCATCCTGTTCAGCACACAACCGAAGATATGGTTTTAGTTTTAGCGCCTGTGCAGTTGAGTTGAACACCCCTGCATGAATGAAAACAAATTCCCTCCCTCTTGCCCAAAGTCAGGTGGGGATAGACTTACTCGCCTACATTTGTCCTCCACTTTAATCAATGCAGACAGGCTGTCTTTGTGTTTTCAGCAAAACAAGCCATGAACATAACTTTGGACTGAAAAGTGAACTTATTTTTTGTTGTGCCCATTTTCTTATATTCTGATGTTTTGAATCAAAAATACAATTCCCAAATATCAAAATCTCTTAAGACCATCAAAATCAAAACGCATTGTCTCAATAGTTCCTAAATATATACTGTAGTCTCCATAACTAGTATAATTATGTGTGTGAGAACATGGGGGAATAAAAAAGGGCAACAACATTAGTTCAAATAACTCATTCTCAGCTTTAATTGAAAAACATACAGTATTTGATTTTATTTTTTTATTAAGCAAGTATTTGCTTGGTAGCTCCTTCAGCCAGAGACTGTTACACCCGCGCCGCAAGAAGGAGAGATACCGCCGCTCGTTCCTACCGACTGCTGTCAGGCTGCTGAACAAAAAATAACAATAATAAATAATAATAATAATTAAATGATGTGAAAGACAATTGTAAATAGCACTGCGATTTATCCATTTTGTGTTTATATTGCACTTAATTGAACGGTGTTTGTTGTTTTTTTTCCTCTTTCTTCTTTCTACCTACATTCTTGCTGCTGGAGGCTGTAAATTTCCCCAGTGTGGGACTAATAAAGGATATCTTATCTTATTTATCCATCATCAAAATGAGTCTCAACCCTCACAAATACACACTTAATTTCTAACATACAATCATTCAGGTTTAATTCTCAATATTTACATGAGTGAGTATCAGAATATGTGTATGGATCAACAGTTTTTATCATTTTATTTCGTATTCATTTCATATACACACTTGTTTGTACTTTAACTTTGAAGTTACTGTGTAAACAAAAACATTTTAAAAAATCTAAACTAACTCGAACTAAATTTCTAATTTCTATCATGACATAATTGCGACTAGATAGATGGTATATTTTATTTTGCACTGAAACCATCTTACACAATATTGTTGCACTAGTATGGTTCACTGAGGTTTCAGTTGATACCACTAGATGGAGCTGTGATTGCACTGTAGGCAGCTCACTGGCAGGCGCCGTGACCTCGCAAATTGAATGTTTCACAATACTGAACATTAAAAATAGCTCCAACATGTCTTTGTTGCTTGTATTTGATTTTATGTTGGGGGGGGAAAAAAACGATAATTTATATGAGGTCGAAAGCAACCAAGAAATGATGACAATGTTACATCTTCAAGGACTAAATGAATAGGAACAAACAGTATGAAGGTTTGGGAAATAGATTTTTAAAGTGATTCCGCTGGAAAGGTTTTTATACATGAATTACAGTCTGCTTAATCCTTCAAGAACACACATTCAAATAATTAAATATTTTTTCTTCTATTTTCACAAATATTCTCGTCCCAATCTCAACATACCGTACATGTGTTCATACATAGAGTGCTTGACAAATGTATTAGACCACAACTCAATTTAATAATAACTAGATTCATATGGTTTCAAGGAACATTAAAGACTCATGAGGGGATTCAGATGTATTGTACCTACGTGAGTGTGTGTGTGTGCGTGCGCGCAGGCGTGCATGCATGTGTGTATTTATGTTAATAATAATAATAATAATACATTTTATTGACCGAACTAATGCAAGGTACTGCAGTTATTGTACTTTTAAATGAACAGCATCGATTTTTAATGAATAAAAAACAAATTTTATTGTCTAATGATTCATTGCTATGCTTGATTATTTTCTGACGTTTACTGAAACAGCTAAATATTTTGTGTAAAAAGGTGAATTCAATTTGAAACTTATTATTGCTACTAAAACAAATCTCAAAGTCACCTAAACTGAGTTCTAGTGCTTCATGATGCTGGATGTTGAGTCGAGAAATCACGAGACAGGTGCATAGAAGTAGATTTCGGTTGAACACAAAGTTACCAGAAAATCTAAATGAAAAGGAACTCTGATTTCTATAAAATATGGCTGTATTGATATCCCTTCCAAAGCGTTAGTAATTGGATTTTGGTTAGTTTTAGGTTAATTCCAAGCAGTCATTTTGAATGTGCAAAACTCTGTCCATGTGTGTGTGTGTGTGTGAGTGTGTGTGTTTGTGTGTGCGTATTAGTATAAAAAATACTGTATTGGTACTTAAATCAACAGCCTAGTCATTCTTGTTCTGAGCAATTCTTGTTGACATTGCTGCTAAGTGAATCAGAAGCACTAACCTAACTGTTCGTGGCTGCTCTTCACTTGCAAGATTAACATCTTGTCCTGTGTCACCCCCAACATTTATGAGTCCAACAGTGACAGTGTAAATAAGGCAAAGTTTCAGATCACTCCATTATGTTTCCATTCTTCACTCTTCATTCTTTTTCTGTCTCCACTAGAGCCGTGGTTCTTAACGGAGGTTCGATCAAACCCTATGGGTTCGGTGAATCGGTCACAGGGGTTCGACAGAGCCTCTGCCATACAATTTAAAAAAAAACAACAACTATATATATATGTCTTGAAATTGTATTTACTTTTTTCTGTTTTTCATAAATGTGTTTTTTTAATGTCTTGAATTTGTAAACAAATCTATTTTAATCTTTCACTAAAAAAGGGTTCAGTGAGTCTGGATATGAACTGGTTGGGTTTGGTACCTCTAACAAAGACAAGAACCACAGCACTAGAGAGGTGTGTGGTGTGTACCAGTGCACACTGTGAAATATGAGTATGCGTATCAAGTGCAATGGAGGAATAGAACAAGAGAGTGTACTGTGGGGTATAGTGAAGTCCCGGTATGCCGTAAAAAGTCCTGGTACGGGACAGGCTAAAATTGAGAACTGATGGTACTACATCCTGGTGTGTACCGGCAATCCTAAAGCATTATATATGAGAATAAATGTTTTGTATGACAACAACAACAATCTAGCATGTCACTCAAAAGCAGCTGGTGGGTCTAAGGAAGTTACCGGTCAATGACGCGACGTCACATCCGTTCCATATCCTATCATGGCACTTTCACATCAAATTTGACCAGGGAAATTACAGACATGCCGTTTTGGTGAAGACAAGACCAAAAACAAAAATGGGAACACCAGATATTGATCCAACTTTATAATATTGCTGTTTGCTCATTCTTACATCGGAACGGACGGACCGTCGGAGGCACACTGTACCCTTTAAGGGAGTATGTCCACGTCAATATCTTCCACCTCTGGGATATGAGTTGCTGGTATTCCTATTGCATAGTAAAATACAACTACTAAACATAGCTTTATAACATTCAAAGTCAAAGAATTGTGGAATGTGATTCTTTATTTGTTTTCCTCCGGTTCCTCAACTCACACCACATATTTGATTTCACTACCTCTCAATAGTAATTCACATTAATATGGTTTTCCACTAAATAAATAAATATAATAAATAATATAAGCTACGCAGCTAAGAGCAACCCTGTGGCTGATGGAGTGTGTTGGCCATCAGAATCCATGTCATCACAGCGACAATGCACCATCTCTACAAAAACAGAAATGGTGTCATCAGTATTAAGGGAAAGGGCATGTCTATGCTGATTGCTGATTTCTTGTGTGAGCAAGTGTGAGAGAGAAAGCAATCTGGGTGGGGATGATGATTGTCTGTGTTTACTGAAGTGTATATTTGTGTGAGTGTGTGTGTTCATTCATCCTGAATAGTCTCATAATAGCTGGGTGGTGTGGTGTGGACCGGTGTTCAAAATGCACTCCGCCTGCTAGGTGGAAGGGTTCACTGTCAGCATTTCACCTTCAGGCTGCTGCAGCAAGCAGGCAGCCAGTGTGTACTACGGACCTTGTTGAAGTTAAGGCATATTATAATTGCGAATTCATAAATAGCCCGGTTTGTTTATGCCAACCAGTGGCAATTTTAATGAAAAACACATAATCAAGTTCTGGTTGATAAAAATACTAGTGATGAGAATCGCAGGCCCTTTTTAGACAACTGGCTCTTAGGCACGGCTTATTAAAAACAGCTCCTCAATGGCTCTTCAGATTTTTTGTTGCTTCGATTAAGTTATGACCAAAAACAACGTAGAAATCCCAATTCCCATGAAGTTGCGACATTATGGAATGAAACATTAATAAAAACAGAATACAGTGGTACCTCTACTTATGAAATTGTTTCTGGAAGAAATTTCTTAATGACAATATGTTGTAAGTAGAGACGCGTTTTCCATGTAAATGCCCGAATTTGTTCAAAGCCCCCCCAAAATTCTGACATAAATGTTTTATAAAGCATAAAAATGCATCACGATATGTAACATATACATATGGTACAACATCCAATGGTAGGGGAAGATGCCGGTCCGACCTGGCAGACCCAAACGTATTGTGAGGGTTTGTTGGGAGCGCCTGGCGGAATCCCCTGTCAGAAGAGGTTTCAACTCCCAACTCCGACAGAGCTTTTCCCATGTCCCGGGGGAGGCGAGGGTCATTGAGTTTGAGTGGACCATGTTCCGTGCCTCTAATGGTGAGGCGGCCAATCTGAGTTGTGGCCGTGAGGTGTTTGGTGCCTGTCGTGGCGGCAACCCCCGTACCCGCTGGTGGACACCAGCAGTAAGGGATGAAGAAGGGGTCCTATCGGGCCTTTAGGGCCTGTGGGACCCCAGAGGCAGCTGACGGGTATCGACTGCCAAAGCGGAATGCAGCTTCGGTGGTTGCCGAGACCAAAACTCGGGTGTGGGAAGAGTTCGGTGAGGCCATGGAAGCCGACTTCCGGACGGCTTTGAGGAAATTCCGGTCCACCATCCGACGTCTCAGGAGGGGGAAACAGTGCACCACTAACACTGTGTACAGTGGGAATGGGGCGCTGTTGACCTCGACTCGGGACGTTGTGAGCCGGTGGGCGGAGTACTTCGAAGACCTACTCAACTCCACCAGCTCGCCTTCCTTGGAGGAAGCAGAGTCTGGGGATTCTGAGGTGGGCTCTCCTATCTCTGTGGTCGAAGTCACGGATGTGGTTAAAAAGCTCCTCGGTGGCAAGGGCCCAGGGGTGGATGATATCTGCCCAGAGTTCCTCAAGGCTCTGGATATTGTGGGGCTGTCCTGGTTGACACACCTCTGCAACATCGCGTGGTCAGCAGGGAGAGTGCCTCTGGATTGGCAGACCGGGGTGGTGGTCCCTCTTTTTAAAAAGGGGGACCGGAGGGTGTGTTCCAACTACAGAGGGATCACACTCCTCAGCCTCCCCTGGTAAGGTCTATTCAGGGGTGCTGGAGAGGAGGCTCCGTCAGGAAGTCCAGCCTCAGATTGAGGAGGAGCAGTGTGGTTTTCATCCCGGCCGTGGAACAGTGGACCAGATCTACATCCTGTTGGCTCCTTCAAGCAGGGCTCTCCCACTCTCATTGGAGCGGTTCGCAGCCGAGTGTGAACCAGTTGGGATGAAAATCAGCACCTCCAAATCTGACACAATGGTCCTCAGTCGGAAAAGGGTGGAGTGCCCCCTCCGGGTCGGGGAGGAGATCTTGCCCCAAGTGGAAGGGTTTAAGTATCTTGGGGTCTTGGCCACGAGTGAGGGCAGGGGGAAGCGAGAGATCGACAGGCAGATCGGTGCAGTGTTTGCTGTGATGCGGACAATGTTATCGGTCTGTCGTGGTCAAGAAGGAGCTGAGCCAAAGGACGGAGCTCTCAATTTGCCGGTCGATCTACGTTCCAACCCTCATCTATGGTCACAAGCTGTGGGTCGCGACCGAAAGAACGAGATCCCGGATACAAGCGGCTGAAATGAGTTTTCTCCGCAGGGTGTCCGGGCTCTACCTTAGAGATAAGGTGAGAAGCTTTCATCCGGGAGGGGCTCAGAGTTGAGCCGCTTCTCCTCCACATAGTGAGAAGCCAGATGAGGTGGCTTGGGCATCTTTTTCAGATGCCTCCTGAACGCCTCCCTGGTGAGGTGTTCCGGTCATGTCCCACCGGGAGGAGACCTCGAGGACGACCCAGGACACGCTGGAAAGACTATGTCACTCAGCTGGCATGGGAAGGCCTCGGGATCCCCCGGGGTGAGCTGGAAGAAGTGGCTAGGTAGAGGGAAATCTGGGCTTCCCCGCTAAAGCTGCTGCCCCCGTGACCCGGCCCCGCATAAGCGGTAGAAGATGGATGGATGGACAATTAGATTATTGCACAATAAATTTGAGTTGTGCATCATGCAAAAAACAAAGAATACAGTGAAGAATAAAAATGGTCATTTAACTTTTAACTGCGTCATCATCATTTTTTTTTTTTTTTGCCTTTTTTAGTTGTTCTCTCTCAGAAGTGGTTTTTGCCTGCCGTTTTGTAAAGGACTGATCCAAGGACGTTCGCTTTTGTCGGCTTTTAATAATCTTTTAAAAATGTCCAAGGCAAACATCAGCATAGTGAGCGATTGGTGAATACTTTCTCTGGGTGATTCACATTTATTTAAAAATATCGGAAGAGCTCATGGCCCCAGGATTGCATGATGAGGACGCTGCATTGACAAATATCTATTTATCTTCAACCCATCTTCAACCCATACACTACAACAAGGGTGCCCATCCGGTCGATCACGAAAGGGTCGCTTCAAAAGTCGATCTTCGGTCAGAAAAGGTTGGACACCCTTGCACTACAATAACAAGGTATTGAATGTTCAAATTAATGAACGCTGTTTTTTTTTGGTTTGTTTGTTTGTTTTAATGTTGCCATGTAGTACTGTATCTCAACAACACCCAGAAACACCGCTGGCTTCTGTGGACCGAAACTCATCTGAGATGGACTGACACAAAGTGGTTAAGTGTATATGTTCTGACAAGTCCCCATTTCAATTTGGTTTTGGAAATGGATCATCCAAATTGTACTCAGCGCAGTTAAAAAATGATCTCATTTGTGACGGTATGGCACTGCTTCCCCTTCCTGAGACACCGGATTATGTTGAAGCTGTCTGGAAGTCATTCTCCATGGCCTTGTCGAAGTCGTCCTCTGCTCAAACTTTTGTCTCAGCGACCACCGAAGGAGCGTTCTTCTTGGCTGGATGTAATCCTCTGAAATTCCATAGGCCAAAAAGAGGTTTTGACATCATCCCTCACTGCTAGTGTCCATTTAAAGTGGAATAAAATGTGCTGCACTCTGTCATTCAATTCTAAACTGCCATCAGCGCTATGCCTGTTTTCTGACACAATATTTTTTTTATACTGTACAGCTGGTAGAACACTTCAATTAACCCCGCATTGGAACAAGTCAACAGGGAATTTCGTTTCACTTTCTAAACACCAATACATTTCAGTGATAGATCCTTTTCATGGTCCTGCAGAGCTTGAAATATTTTCAACAGAAACAGATGATATAGGTTGTGTCACGTTGCGTGGTGGACCCCAAAAAGCAGGCAGGAGGGAGGAGCAGGGTGTATTTTGATGAATTGTATTTAAAAAAAAGAAAACTAAATCCAAAACAAAGTCCAAAGTAACAAACAAAAACCATGACTTAAACAAAAACTATTAATAACCAAAACACTACTAGAACAAACATGACAGCAGCAAAGGAACAGCAAACAAACAAACAAGACAGTAGCAAGAGCAAACAATGACACAACACCGAGTGTTCGGGCTGGGAGTCCTTTTAAAGCCTTAATTACCTATGACCAACAGGTGTGCAGCTGCCGGGGGAGCCCTACAGTGCCACCTGTTGGTCCCTAAACCGAATCATGACAGGTTGACATTGATCCATTGTTTTTCTTTTCAGTCTGTAGATTATGAGCGGGTCATGAATTCAGAGAACCTGAGAGGATTCATAGTAATAATAATAATAATAATAATAATACATTTTATTTAGAAGCGCCTTTCAAGACACCCAAGGACACTTTACAATCAAACAAAAACAATAAAACACAGCACGGGTTGAGCAGCGGCAGCCAGACGTGCCAGCGTTCACTCAACCCTGAAAGTCGAAAATAAGCCACAAGGGAGGGAGAGGGGGAGAGAAAAACACGCTCGAACTATCCTCATTTTGAGGATAGTTTGAGTTAGGCAAAAAAAACTCCTGCACAAGCATATGACAATCACAACAGGTCACAACACATGAACAATGAAGGCGGTGAAACAAGGGAGTCTATGCGCGTGTGATCGTCTGGTTGTGTGTGCGCGTGAGAGCCTCAGCTACTACGTCAAGGTCATCTCATGGAGACGGTCCTGGCTTATCAGACAATGGCCGAGAAGGAGGGGGTGATGGTAGGGCACGAGCTTCCATGCATACTTTCATCAGGGGAAGATCGAGATAGCAGATGTTGTTTTTGGTAGCAGGCAGTCCAAGAATTCCAGACAGCCTTGAAGTCGGTGGCTTGTGTCTCTCAAATGGCGTCGATCACTCAAATCCGCAATTTCTTTCAATATTTCAGCATGAA